>NW_026555344.1:2400000-3020144 GCF_029017545.1 Prosopis cineraria
AGTTCAGTTGGGATGCAACTCACACCTGACGGCAGCAATGGAATTTCCAGATCACTGGAACAAATTCCGTGGAATTTTAGTCTATCTGATCTAACAGCTGATTTGTCAAATTTGGGAGGTATTTTGTATGATATATTTTTTGATAGATATATTTGACTTTTTGTTGGCAAACTTCTAGGAGAATAGGAGTGAGGTTTTATCAAGTATTTCGCATTGAGTTTGGGCTTTGTTATAGCCATAGTTGGTCACTTAGTCTCATCCTTAATTAAGGAGATTTGTTTTCGTACAATTATTTTAGACAGTCATCTCACATCTGAGCGCTGAAGGTCATTACCTATGAAGTCTGAATACCAGATATATCTATTATTCAGGCCACGACATTAATATTTTCTGATTGAACAAGACTTAGGTAAACTCCATAGGTATTGCTCTCAGGTTCATTGAACAAAAAATAATGTAGAGAAATGTCTTGAAATACATATATTTTTTGACTGGAAAATTCATATGATAGTGAGTTGTAAAACAAATTCACTTGTCATTTTTTTATTTTAAAAAATCTGACTGTAGCCATCTTAAAAACCGTTCCTAAATCTTGTCCTTTCTGATTTTATTATTGATGATTTAAATGTTGTGAATTCCAAATTGATATTTAATACATGAATAATCTCTTTTTACGGTGAATCTCTTAAACAGTTGTCAAGGATACTATAGCAGTGTTTACTAATGTTTACCCTCTAGGCACACCTTTCTTTAAATATGAATTATCTCAAATTGTTGCAGATCTAGGAGCCCTGGGAAACTATCCAGGTTCACCATTTTTGCCATCTGATTCAGACATGTTGCTGGAATCTCCAGATCAACAGGATATAGGTAATGGCAATTGCATAGAATTTTTTTTTTTTAATGTCTAAAAGATAACCATTGTGTTATTAGTTATTATTAGTTATTACTTCTTTAGTTAAGATTCGGTTTTCGTTTGTAACAGCATTATCTGTTTCTATTTCAGTGGATGACTTCTTCGTTAACTCTGATCCTCCATGCTCTCAGTCAGATGACGAGAAATCTTAAAGAATAAGGTGAGGCAACTTGTGTCACATCAAATTCTTAGCTTAGGCGAAATTAGGATGAGTAAGCATCATCTAGTTTTCATTGGCATACAGGCTGTGTGGCCAAATTTTAGGCAGGCTGCTCCATATCATTGGCATGCAGATAGAAAATGTCATTGTTGCTGGTAGCTGCAGCGTTTAGGATTCTTTTAGGATAACTGTTACAATAAAAGGAGTCGGTGACTTTGTTGGGGACGTAATTCATGCTTTCGGATTTTATATTTATATTGGCTGGATAGTTGTTGGTGAAATGGTTGATGTGATCCTAATACAACAAAATCTTGCTTTCAATAATTGATGAGAATGGATTGTACTTTCATTTTTCAGTGAAAATCTTTTTGCTTGGAGATAAAATGTATTTGTCAGTGGATCTATTAAAATTTCTAGTGGCTTGAACTAGTGCTTATGTTTTGCTTTGTGGGGGGTGTCTGTATGATTAGCGTATTTAATATGTTTCAGCCTCAACGTCACTAATTTGTTCCGTACTTCTTTTAGCCAAATATTATACTCTGTTTGTCTCAAATTATTAGGCACTCTTGAAGGAGTTTCTTCATCCCAAAATAGAATATAGTTTGCATAAATTAAGATTTCATTAAATGCATTAATTTCAATATTATCCTTTCTCTCTTTATAATTAAGTTTCATCTCTTCTCTTTTCAATATATTAAATGATGAGTATTTTTAAAAATTTATATTTTTTTGAAAAAATAAAGTTATTAAGTGTGTTTAATAAGGTTTATTGATATGTGATATTTTGTCTAAAAGTGTTTTATTATTTGAGATAAAGGAAGTAATTTATAGGGTTAAAGTATAATTTTACTTTTAAATTAAGATCTAATAGCATTTGGAAATTTAAATTTATTTTTGGTGCAATGTTCCTATTCAACTTTTGCATCTCATCTTTAATAAAAGTTAATTTTAATCATTAATTGATTAAAAATTTCATAAAAGTATTTCAAAAATTACAAAAAGGAATTAAGAAAATTAATAAAAGTTAACTTTAATTAATATCGTATTGTTTTCAAAAATTTCAAAAGTAAAAAAAAGCATGTTCTATTCGTTCAAAAATATAAGACATTTTTAAATAAATCTCACCATTCAATAAAGTAGTTATTTATTTTTAAATTAATCCTATCTTTTCTATTAAACAACCCTATAATAAATATAAAATTATTATCAATAGGGGCACTTTTAAAAAAGATAATAATTATATTTTAAAAGACTAAAAATGTCTTATATTTTTAAACATTTAACTCTTTAAAAAAAAAATCTTGCATTTTTGAAGAGAGAGTAATACTAAATATAATTTAAGGTTTTAGATATTAAGCTTATAGTTTAATGATAAATTTGTCATTTAACCTTATTGGATAAAGGGGCAAAAATACCCACAAAATAATCAGTGACGAGCACCTAGTATCCTAAAATAATTAAAAGGGCAAAAATATCCATAACGTTATATGGATGGGTGCAAAAGTAACCAGACTACTAACTTTGACTTAACATCGTTAACTTTGACTGTTAAATGTTGACGATGCATGCCACGTGTCAGTCTTTACTGACATGGACTAAAAAAGAGAGCAAAAATACCCACGAAGTCATTAGTCAGGAGCAAAAATACCCATAATGTTATCAGGATTGGTGCAAAAGTAATCAATACATTCAATTCTTTAAATGTTAACTGTTTAGTTGACACCTAAGCAGAAGTTAACTATTTTTTACTGATGTAGACAAAAAATATTTCAAAAAAAATTTTTATGAATATTGATCGATCATTATATGAGTACATATAATGTTACTTCAATAGGTGCAATAGTGACCAATCTGTTAAAATCAATGCCATACGTTTTCTTTCTATCACCATATATCTCATCCCCTTTCTTTCTCCCTATCCACTCATTTTTCTTGTATGTAAAACTTGAGATTTAATATAGTGAGATAGGTTGTTCAAAATCAAAAATCAAAACTGAGCACATCTAACTTAAGAACATTGTCACAACCTTAAGCAATTGCATTCACGATAGATTCACAATTTTTAAATGATTTTCGCCACTGTTGTAAAAAAAATAATTTAATTTGATATTTAGTCAAAATGATATTTTCTCACATAATATTCATACAATAACCAATTAACTTTCAGAAAATTTCATCTAGGAATATTTTTTATCTACATCAGTAAAAAAATAGTCAACTTTTGCTTGGATGTTAGCTAAATAGTCAATATTTAAGGGATTAGATGTGTTAATCACTTTTACACCAATTTTGATAACGTTATGGGTCTTTTTACTCCTGGCCAATGACTTTGTAGGTATTTTTATCATTTTTTTAGTCCACATCAGCAAAGACTGATATGCGTCATGCTCAGTAAGCATTTAACGGTCGAAGTTAACGGTGTTAAGTCAAAGTTAACGGTCTGATTACTTTTGCACTCATCTATATAACGTTATGGATATTTTTATATTTTTCATCACTTTAGAATACTGATGCCCGTTGTCGACTACTTTATGAGTATTTTTACTGTTTTACCCAAGTTTATTTTATAACACAAAAAGCAGGAATAGAGTGCTTATTGCATCAAAGGAATTAAATCACTTTTGGAAATGTCCCAATTCGTACTTCAGCTATTGGTGATTGTTGTTGTTTTTTTGTGATTAATAAACTTTGTTTGTTTGGTCGGGAAAAAAAAAAATCATACTTCAGGTTGACAAAAGCAATTTAGGAATTAATTCGTACTTCATTTTACGTAATGTGGCTTTTATTATTATTATTATTTTTATTCTGCCTTCGGCTGAGCCGAACTTCTTACCCCTTTATTTTGAGTCTTACTATTTATAAGAATCACAACTCACATCTTTTTTTTTTTTTTTGTCTTATTAATTTTTAATCTCTCTTATATTTTATTGGAATGCAATTTCTTTTCTTCTCTTAATGTGAAGATAGATTTTTTCTTGGATAATGTACAAGGTAAATAAGAAAGAGTGACAAATAAATTTCACTCAAATAACCAAATGAAGAAATAGAACCATAAAATGAAATAATCATTTTGAAGTTTTCAGAGACTTATTTAACATTAATTTTTTTACAAAATAAATATAATGCCTTCAAAGATAAATAATAACTTTAGAATAACAAATGACTATTTTCATTCAGTGAGTAGCTAAAATAATATAAGAAATGATTAATTTTATTTTTCAATGTTATTTTATAAGTGTTGAATCCTAAAAGTAAATGACAATTTAAGAGTACTAAATGATTACTTTTATTAAGGGAGTACTTAAAATTGTGTGGGAAATTATTACTTTCATTTCTTAACACTTGTTAAATGAAAGTGGGAAATGGAAATAGTCCTTAAAGACTTCAAAATGTTATATAAATCTTTAAGAACTTTTAAAATAATTTTCTTATGTTTATTTCATGAAAAAAATTAATGTCAAATAAGTCCTTATGTACTTCAAAATAATTATCTTATTTGTTAGTCCTATTTTATTATTTGTTTATTTGAATTAGATTTAAAATTCATACTCATTTTGTTAGTCCTATAGATAATATGCGTGCGTGTGTAATTATGTTAAGATCAATATGTTAAAATATGTTTTTACATGTTACTTCTTTTGTTTAATTTACTTTTTAATTATTTAGCTGAAAATTTGAAAAAATGAGTGCAAGAAGATAAATAAAATGAGAATGAACAAAAATGAAAATATATCAAATCTCTAAAAGCATAAATCAGATCTTGGTAAAAAAAAAAATCTTACTGCTTAATATAAAAGTTTTTTAACACTATTTGATATATAGGATTTTATTATAAAAAAGAAAATGAATAATTATATAAAAAATTATAGGTATAAATTAACAAAATAAATTTTATTATTTGAGTAATTAATTTTGCTATTAATTTTCGGCTAACGCCGAATCCATCCTAAAGTTAATTATAACCCCAATAAAAACACATTCTCGGGAGTCGCTTGATCCATTTCTCTTCCTCGACGAACAAACACTCCACGCTTCGTTGGCCGCCGTCCACCGTTGTCAGCCCTGCGTGGTTATACTCTGGCAAGCACTGAAGAGGGTTCTAACCCTTAGGGCTTTTTCTACTTCCAAAATCTGGTGAGATTGATTTATTCAATTTGGCTTTGAATCTAGATTTGAATTTGTTCCGGGCGTGGCTGTTCTGGATTTGCTTTAATCTGGCTTTGAATCTGGTCGTGTAATCTTTCGAACATTGACGCTTTTGAATTTGAAAATATTTACATCTTAATTGTTTTTTTCCACTCGTTTTTGCTTGAATGGGGTGTAATTGGCTATTATACTATACGTCTTCCCTCTTCATCTTGATTACTAGCGACTTGTATAATTTTGATTGTCTTATTTTGCAATGATGGATTTGTTGTATATTGGCATTCTGTTTATTTTTAATCTTCTTATATTATCATCAAGTTTGGAAAATTTTCAAGGTATTTGTAATGCATGATCTTGTAACTTAGCTCGAGTTGTGTCGGAGTATCTGGAACAAAAATTGAAGGGTCTATACCAATTATGCATATTTCAAAAGAGTGTAGTATAGGTCAGCCTATGGATTTTTTGTTTTTATTTTGATTATCCGGTTCTTGATAACAAGGTTACTCAATTGCACGGAGTTTTCCCTAGATATGAGCTCAATTGTACGGCATGTATCACGCCTTCTAAGACAGCCACTTAGGACTGTGGAGCCGCTTAGTAACGGGTGCCATCAGCTGCAGCAGCTTCAGCAATGCAGGGGAATACGAGTGATGGTTCTAAATGGGGACTTGGACAAGGCACTGACACTTATGCAGCGCACGATGCAATCAAGTGGGATGGAGCGCATGATAAAACAGGTACAGAGACACCATATCAAGAACTCTGAGAAGCGTGTTTTGGCCCGGAAGAGATTGGAGCAAAAAATTCGATCACAGGACCTTGCTCGCAAACTTAAGGCCATTCTGCTCAAGAAAGTCAGGTAATTAGACGCTTATATCAAATAGACAAATACTTGTCTCAGAAATAACATTATGGCATAATGTAATGTATCACCTCGACTCGGGAATTGCCTTCTTCCGTATTGTTGTTAAGCAATCCTTAAATATATGATTTTGGCATAGATCCTGGTGGGGTTCAAAAGATTTTATTAAACAATGATATCTTGTTTACTATAATCTAAAATTTTCCCCGGTTATAAAATGTCAACAATAGAATACCATACATATTTTTTTAATGATATTTTAGTTATTGTTTCCTTAGAGACAATAAATTGAATAACAAAGATATCTTAATCATGTTGCTTCATTTTTTTCTGCAATTTGGTTAAACTGGGAAATAATTCTGCCCCAGGTTATGTGCCCATGAAAATTGTATGCTTTCATTTGTTACTATTCGAACCAGTTAATTCTGGTTTTGAAAATGATGATAATCTCATTCGAAGCTGGAACTGCGTGGTTAAGATACTAGGGATATCTTTCAAACTACTGATAAATTTTGACTTAAAAAAAAAATTAGATATTGAAGTGGAAGCATTCAGCTTCTTGCGCCGCTTCTTAATTTATACTTTGGTCAAAATTTACGGAGGTTTGCCTGGTTGTTATTCTTTGAATTCTGAATAATGGAAATTAGGATAACATTAAGTGGCATAGAGAATGCATATATATGAACTTTACTGGTTGCTTTTGTGAATATCTCATTTTATTTTCATTCCTTTTGTTTAAAATGGTTTTCTCATATGATCTTTGTGGTTTTCATAAATGTTAAGTATGTATTCTACTTCCATTTCTATGTATATTTCTGCATTCTTATTTTCTGTCGGAACTTGGCAGGGGTCTGTGAGAAAGATGTACGGCTATTTTGAAAAAAATGATGGTTACTGTAAGTTGCAGTCATTTTATTGCCGGCCCTAGCTTTTCCTCTTTTGGGTTATTCTGGTTATGTTGAATTCGAGCAATCATATGGCTAAATAAAAGCCATTTTCATGTACTTCGATGTTTGGTATGTTATAGTTATTGGACCTTAGATGCATGACTGATGGCTTTAATATTATTAACTATATTCATTCTGCGATGCGGCAAAGCAGTAGCATTTTGTTTTAGTCAAGCCTGGAATTGGGTGGAAATGCATGCGGAATTGGGTGGAAATGCATGCCAAGACTAAAGATCGCTAATATCTGATGGGAATCATCATAGTTCATATGTATTCAGTATCTGGAAACAAATTCTCAATGCTCAAGCAAATCTTTTTTGAAGCTAGCCCTATGTTTATCTTGAATCTCCCACTAGGCTGCGGCTCTGTATGAGGAAACAATCAGCCTTGTTGCTCTCTTTAAGGTTGTGTTTGGTTGAAGCAGGAGGGAAGGATTTTTAATGATTTTTTGTTTGGTTCAAGAGAAGGGAAGGGGTTTTAATGATTAATTTATTATTATGTCCTTGCATGGAAAGATTTTATTTTTATTTTTTACTGTCTCTTATATACATCTATTTCATATCTAAACACAAATTGCATAATTTCTAAAAAAATTACCCTATTCTTAATTTATTTTTTATATATGTATTAAAAAATTGATATGTGTTTTTGTTTAAAAAAATTATATAAATTCATATTAAAAAATGATATATTTTTAGAAGAGAAGCATAAACACCCCATGTGAGAGAGCAATTGCAGCCCAGCGAAACATTGAGAATTCTTGCCCAGAATTGGTAACCATAGTAGGAGCATAATCACTAGGACTTGAAAGGACAGCAAAAACTCCAGCCACAGGAAGGACGTGAACGAGTAGATGGAGTGGTTGAACACTGGGAGAAAGCTAACTTACGTAGCATCAATGGGTGTCTTGGATCTTGGTAGCAACGGAGAGGAAAATTCCGGCTACAATAGTGGCGGAGATGAGGGGCATTAGAAGGCTGTGCAAGGCAGGCAAGGGACCTAGGGAGAGGGAACAATGATGGAGGAAGAGAGCCAAGAAGCAATGGTGGAAGAGGGAGAGATCAGAGAACGTTGAAGGAGGTGATCGACTTTTTTTTTTTTGTTTTTAATTACACTCAGTCATGGAATATGGCAAAATTATTGAGGGTAGATTAGTTAATAAATTTGGCTCCTCTTCAAAAACCCCCAACTTAAGGGGGACCAAAATAAGAGGAAGGACGGGGAAATTTTTGGCTCTCCTCACTTCTAAATATCTCAACCAAATGAAGAGAGGGACATTTCCCAACCAAACATATCCTAAGTGCAAGGTCAGCTGATGTCACCAATTCATAGTTGCTTCTGAATCATCATTAAAGTCTGACACAACTTCTGCAAATTCAATTATAGACTTAACACCTTGAGCCTTGGACTTGACAGTTTTAACCATGACATTTATGCAGCAGCAAATCCTTCGGCAATTTCCACAAGTTTTTCAATAAACTTGTCTATACTAGCAGCAAATGGATATTTTCCTTGCGTCTTCTTGCTTTTATGCCAACTCTCAAAGTGGCCAATTGTCGCTTCTTCATATTTTGGTTGACAGACATCGATCGAGTGGCATCATGAATGTTATCATTATTCAAAAAATATTTTTATGGAATACTCTTTCTGCTAACAATCTTTTTCAAATATTATTGACAGGATAACAAGAATAGTAAAGAAATGTTTTGACTCTGTAGTTCCTAAAGCTTGCATTTTTCTGAATAGATATAAACAAATGAAATAATTGCATTACTTAATTAGACGTATGGTAAAAGAAGACAAGAACACAGCTCTGTAAAAAGTTGGAGAATCTTGTGTGCTTAGATGTAATCATCCAAACATCATTATTTCCAACTGAAATATTCTTATTCAGATCAACCTATTCAATTTCACTTGTTTTTCATGTATATTGTTATGCTCGATTTTAAGCCTCCTTGTGATTGACTTGATGTGTGATTTCACCTTTTTAGGAAACTTGGCCTCTAACTTTTATCCCAACAATTTGAGTGTTTCATATTTAAAATCGTCCAGTTTCAACCTTTTATGTTTAAAACAATTTCTTCTTCTAGCAAACATGTTAGTTTTTCAAATTATCCATCACTTCCATCCCTATGAAAAGTCAAAGAAGTATGTAGAGGCTGGAATAATTGAAGAGTTTGAGGCACTGTTATTGTTGTGGGAGGAGGTAGTTCTTAGAAGGACTGAGGTTGGACGATTTAAAAATGACATTTTCAAACAGTTGGGCAAAAGTTGAAGGTTAATTTGATGAAATTGGATTAAAATTAAACTTGTAAATATTTATATCAAACTTGTAAATTATATAAAATTAGTTACAATTAGATACTAAAGAAATTTCACACAGAACTTTAATATCAGAAAAAGTCTCTTAAAACCTCACTGTTATTATCACATTTGGCTAAATCAAATTGTTATTTTTTTATTTTAGAAAGATTTATCTATCATTCTCTCTTGTTTTTACACTAGTTCAATTTCTATTTTGTTATACTAACAAGGCCTAGGATAATATTATTTTATACGATACAAAATTTGATATTTGAGAAGGGAGTTGTGATTTCTTTTTCTTCCTGCATGTAAAATGTTAATTAAGGCCAACTCGGCCCTACAGGGCCAACCTTTCAAGGGTCAGGGTCTAAACAGGCTGACCCTTTTAAATTAATTATATTTTAAGGTTCTATTTTTATCAGCTCGGCCTTAACCTAAGGCTTAAGGCCAGCCCTCAGGGCCTTGGCTCTATTTATTTTTTTAATTTTTAATTTAAAAATTTTTCTAGTTAAAATAATTAAAAAAAAAATAAAATCAATTCACTTAACAAAAATTTTAAGTTTAATAAAAAAATAACATTTTTAAAATTAACTCCGACATCCATTACACGTCGGTAGCATCATCAGTTAAATTTTGATTATTTTTATCATCATCAATATCAATATAATTTAATCATTTCCTTGTGGATCCTCATCAATGGCAAATATGTTAACCTTTTCATGTCTTCCTTTTTCATCCTCATTATTTGCAATAAATAATAAACCAAAATTATAATTTCAAGTTATTTAAAGAATGCAAAAATATTCAAAGTAAACAAATAATAACGTGCGTGTCTACTGTCTAAACTAGAGAGTGAGTGATGTGGTGTCTTCTTTTTTTATATATATTTTTATATTTTTTAAAATATATTAGGGCTTAAAAGGATTAACCCCGACCCTAAAGGGCTGGTTTTTTTTTTAGACTTAAAAGGGCTATTTTTTTTTTGAGCTCAATTTACCTTTTTAAAGACCGAAGTGGCGACTCGGCCCTTAATTTTTTTAGGCTTAAAAAGGCTGGTTTATAGGATCGACCCTAATTAAAAGCTCTACCTACTTGCACTTGAGATTTTTGATGTCTCTTTAATAAGGAAATATTTATTTGAAATGAGATGTATTCTTGGAAGATCACAGCCACTGATATTTGATTTTTTGTTTTTGATTTTGGGATATAAAGAGAGTGGGCACAGCCCATTGCATACTACCCGTTACACTAGCGGGGATAAAGATCCCACAGCGTTATTAATCACAAGACCCCAATGTACCCAAAAAAAAAAAATCACAAGACCCCTGACGTACTGAGGAGCAATGTCAAGATAAATAGCCCAATGAAAATTTTTTAATAAAATCAACATAAATTATATAAATAATAAATTAATTTCCCAAAAATATTATAATTTTATTAAAATTTTTAAAAATTTTTAAGTCAATAAATTTTAAAATAAAAAAAATATTTTATCCGTTATTAAAAATAATAAGCCTAAATTTATTTATTATTTTTTTTATTTAAAAAATTTATTTGTCATTATTTCTATTTTTTTAACTTTATTTTGCACCTCAATTCAAGACATCTAAATATTCAAATTCAAAGAAAACATTGCCAGGAAACTTAAACCGGTGTGACGTTATCATGTTACGGATTTGATTTTGAAAGCTTTAGTCAATGACGTTTGCATTTTCATTGGCCGTTGTCTCACTTCGGAGGAAGAAGGACGTCTTTGACTGTTCTCACAGCGTTGGCTCGGTCTCCTTCTCCTTCTCCGTCTCCTTTATCTCTGTCCCTCCAAAAGTTGCCATCAGTTTCCTCGCAAGGCTTGCTGCATGTAGCTCTTGTGCTCTCTGCATTCCCTCCCGTTTGGTTCCCCAGAAAGGGCGGGAAAAGAGAATTCACTTGGGAAAGAATACGCTACCCTATTCATTCATTCCCGCCATATGTAAGGTTTGTTTGCCATTCCTTTTCCTAGTGCAAACTTGTAATCCGTTTTCTAGTTTGATCTTTTCTGCAAGTTGTTAACTTTCTTAGAGACAAAGAGCAGCGCCATGTTTATTTTATTATCCTTTGTCTTGGTTTGTTTCTGTTTTCTTTTGTGAAGTGATCATGCTTGAATTGCTGGTGACTGCCACCTCTCCGTTTGAGAAAAGTGGAAGTCGAATCCTTTAGGTTGAATGAACAACATAAGCTTGTTTATTCTTAACCCTGTCTGCCAGCTTACCTGATGCTGAATTGCTGAGCTTCCTATATTCATTCTGATGATTCTAGCTTCTCTTTGACTCTACCGTTTTATTTGATCAATCTCAATTCCATGAGTTTCCGGTCCTATATTGTTATTTGATTTTTTTTCTGCCATAAGCGGGTGTGGGGAAGGGTGATGATTTCTTGACTTTTATGCGCTAACTTGATAATTTAATATTTAATGCAAGTCATCCATATATTGTCATCAAATTGTCTGTCTTTTGTGGACTAACTCGGAAGTTTCCGCGGAGAGAGTTCTAACTTGAATTTGGCCTTTGCAGATTTCAGTCTTTTGGTTGACCTCGGCGAAGTGTCTCTCTGTATTAAGCTAATTTTTTCTCCCTGGTTTGGGAGGTAGTTTAATCATGAATACAAAGGGACCTATATTTGTGAGGTTAGTTTCCTCTAGCTTCATTCTCCCATGAATTGCTACATATTAATTTTATTGAGATTGATTCTTGATGTTAATAAATTTGATGTACGCAGCACCTAGTCGATTGATTGCAGACTCGATCTTCTTCTTCTTCTTTTCTGATATTTTAAGAAAGTTGAAATTCACTGAGGCTAACATGCGTCATTCATAGGTTAGACTACTGATAGGAGATGTTCATCAATTGGATTCATCTTTGACATGTCTAGGTCTACTTGTTATCCACGTGGTGCATCTACAATGGATATACCTTTCAATATTTTTGGCTAACACATGCTTGATAGTTGCTTGACGCTGCTTACTAAGATAAGTTTACATATCCTATGCAGGTTTGATTATTGGAGTTCAGTCTCATCATCTACTGAGCAGGAAAACTCTGGCCATAATGGATATCAGGGAAGAAAACTGAGACCAAGCGTGAGCGCTGTCTTAGATAGTATCAAAAGAAGACTTGAGAATGGGTCTGATAAGATAAAAAACTTGAAAAATCCTCAACTGTTCATCCGACAAGTGATAGACCGCCCAAGACATTGGCTCCTAGAAGCAAAATTCTTGATCCGCAAGGGTCGTTCCTCCAGAAATGGAACAAAATATTTGTGATCACATCTGTGATGGCTGTCTCTGTGGATCCACTGTTCTTTTACATCCCAGCGATTGTAGACTCAGACAAAATGCCTTAAGTTGGATGGAAACTTGGAGATTATTGCTTGTGTTCTTCGTACATTCTTTGATCTTTTCTACATTCTTCGCATAATCTTTCAGTTTCAAACTGGATTTATTGCTCCCTCTTCTCGGGTATTTGGAAGGGGCGAGCTGGTTAATGATCCTCGGGCTATCAAGAAACGATACTTATCTTCATACTTTATCATTGATGTTCTATCAATTGTTCCACTTCCTCAGGTATCTCCCTCTTCTGCTTATCTCCAAAGTACTTCCTTATACTATAGATACAAAGAGAAAATAATGAAGAAAATGTCAAGAGTTCTTGATACTCTGGCAGGCCATTTTGAATATACTATATAGCAGAAACGGTTACACGGAAAACAAATGAATGAATGACACGTACAAATACACAGAAAATAAGACACGTAGCCCTAAACAATAACCTGTACAAAACTAAAATAATTACAAATAGTAACATAGTAAATGTTATGTCTTAACTACTATAAAGCACGGAAACTGTAAAAATAGAACATATGTTGGACATTTGGATTAAACATGATATGGCTGTTCAAATTTTATCATGTTGGTATTTGTTGCTTTGCTGTCTCCCTTGTCTGTTTATGTCAATGACCGAATGTTAATGGGAATATTCAGCGGGAGGCATAGAATGAATTTAATATCCTAGAAAAAAGAGCAGAAAAGCATCCATTGAAGAAGTTCGATGTGAGGGCCACCTTAGACTAGTTCAGGTGGCAAGAGTGGGGTGGGGTCTGGATAATAGTGAAGAGCTCGAACCCTCTTGATGTAATAAAAAAAAATTCTTTTTTTTTTTTTGGGCATAATATGATGTTATTTTAACACTTTGAAATGTATGATTGATTATCCAGGGGTTGTTTTATTTATCATTCCAAAACTGAAGAAATCAGTTCCATTTGCGGGGAAGGGACTTGTTGACGTATATGGTCTTGGTCCAGTATGTGCCAAGAGTCTTGCGCATTTACCCATTATTCAAAGAAGTAACAAGAACTTCTGGCATACTCACAGAGACAGCATGGGCTGGAGCTGCTTTTAATCTTTTTCTGTATATGCTGGCAAGTCATGTAAGCTAATTTATCACTTTCATTATAAACTTATCCATGTTCCTAGAAGTCATTCTTAGATTATTCGATAACGAAGCAAATTTGACATACCAGTCGGCTGGAGCTTTTTGGTACCTGTTTTCGGTGGAATCAGAGATTCGGTGCTGGCGCAAAGCATTGAAAAATACAGAATATAGTGATAACAAGTATCTGAGTTGTGATAACCACAATGCAAATGTTATTTCACGTCTCACTGATTATTGTGCTGTCGTTGATCCTTCTGACATTACCAACTCAACAACCTTCAATTTTGGAATATATACCGATGCTCTAAAATCTGGTGTGGTAGAATCAACAACAGATTTTCCTCAGAAGTTCTTCTACTGCTTCTGGTGGGGCTTGCGCAATTTAAGGTATGTGAATGATATTCTGTGTTCTTTCATTTCCTATGCAAGGTTCATATTTAATGACCTTTGAAACCTTTATGTCTTTATAATGTTGTTCCGTTAGTCTGTATTTGTATGGATATTTATTCGGTTTTGCCTTCTGTTTTTTAAGTTCTTTTGGACAGAACCTTGCGACAAGTATTTATGTGGCGGAGATAATTTTTGCTATCTGCATTGCTGTCTTTGGATTAGTTCTGTTCTCGTTGCTTATTGGAAACATGCAGGTAATAAACTAATGAATCTAGTCAAATACAATTACCTTATACCAAGAAATGTGTCAAACATGGTTGTTTTTCTTTGAAACGTTCCTGCTTCATGGCTTCAAATTCAGACTGGCATTTTGTTAAGGGGGCTTATATGTGGCTCTCTTGGTGTTTAAATTTTATAAGAATTGATTTGACTTTGTGATGGTAGAAATTTATAATAGGAAATGGGAAGCATTTTAAACCTTAATTGGGCAAAATCGGCTCGGGCCAGCCACATTTTCCATGCCTTCCCTTCAAAAACCAGTTTTTATCTTTCTGGGCGTTATAAATTTGGCTAATTTAAACCTCTTCATTCAAAGAATTCATGAATTGTGCCAAATTTATTTGCAGAAATATCTGCAATCTACAACGGTTAGAGTTGAGGAGATGAGAGTCAAAGGAGAAGATGCAGAGCAATGGATGTCCCACCGTATGCTTCCTGAGAACTTGAGGGAAAGAATTAGACGGTACGAACATTACAAATGGCAAGAAAATCGGGGTGTTGAAGAAGAAGCATTAATTTGCAACCTTCCTAAAGATCTCAGAAGGGACATAAAGCGTCATCTTTGCTTGGCTTTACTTAAAAAAGTGGGTGTCATCAATGGTCACTTATTGTTCTCTTTTACGGATATTTGCTTGTTTTTAGTTTTTGTCAAAGGATAGATTTAAAAGTGTAATGAACGTTTTGTTTCTTCTTGACTTAGGTGCCAATATTTGAGAAAATGGATGAACAATTGTTGGATGCATTGTGTGATAGATTGAAGCCAGTTCTTTATACAGAGAAGAGTCACATTGTTCGTGAAGGAGATCCGGTCGATGAAATGCTGTTTATTATGCGAGGAAAGCTCGCTACCATGACAACAAATGGAGGAAGGACTGGTTTCTTTAACGCCTCCGTTCTTCAAGCTGGTGATTTCTGTGGAGAAGAGCTTCTAACGTGGGCTTTGGACCCCAATTCCTCTTCAAATCTTCCCATTTCAACAAGAACAGTGGATCCATTTCAGAAGTTGAAGCTTTTGCTCTCATGCCTGATGACTTGAAGCTTGTTGCTTCTCAGTTTCGACGACTTCATAGCAAGCAGCTCCAGCACACTTTAGGCAAGGCTTGATAAAAAATCATCTTTTTTTTTTTTTCTTGGGTGGAATAATGCTGAATAATAGGAGATAATGTGCATATTTTTTGGGGCTCAGAGATGAATTTGGTTAGAGCATGGTTGGACTAAGAAAATCAGAGAAGGGAAAGGAATGATAGGATGGATTTGGATATTAAAAAAAAAAAAAATGTTTCCTTTCATTCACACTTGTTGACCCGAACAACACCTTCAAATTTTCTTCCACCGATTCTACTTTGCTTCATGTGAGAAAGATAGAACTATGATAGACTGAAAGGCATTAGGCCCAGGCAAAATACCCAAAAAAAAAAAAAATCATTGTATAATTATTTAATGTTCTTTTTTTTTTTTGCAGGTTTTATTCGTTGCAATGGAAGACATGGGCTGCCTGTTTCATACAAGCAGCTTGGCGTCGCTACTGCAGAAAGAAGATTGAGAGGTCGTTACGTGAAGCCGAAGAAGGACTAAAAGATGCTTTGGCAAATGAGAATGGAGCATCATCAACACCAAGTCTCGGTGCCACCATTTATGCATCAAGGTTTGCTGCCAATGCCTTACGAAACTTGCGACAAAACAGCGAACACAAGAACAGAATGGCACAGAGATTGCTGCCTCTGCTGCCTCAGAAGCCAACTGAGCCTGATTTTACTTCTCAAAGTCACTAGCCAAACCTGTATGTCAGTCCATGTGCATTTGTGACTATCCTCCAGGAATAATGTTTCATGGTTTCTCTTTTCACTTTAAAAAGCTGAAACTTTTTGTGCAAATTCTGTTAGTTTTGAAATCTGCTACCACAATCTTATCACCTTGATCAGTTGACGAGGAAATAATAATTTCATTCTTTTTATTAACATCTATGTCGGACTGTGTTTTGGCCTTCTGGTATTCAATACGATTCCCTCTTTTCCTTTTTTCTTAATTCACATGAAATATCACGTTACCACTTAAGGTAATCGACATAAATCAGGCTGTCTCAGACACAAACACAAACAATATCTATGCGTGGCATGATCGTTTGTTTATGTCTTCTTCTTTTTTTTTTTCCGTTTTGGGGTAATCATTTGTCTATGTTATTAGCTAGTTTGGTTGGTAGACTTAAGGTCTTGATGCTTTGCTATTTTTCTTTTTGTCATTCTTGTAATTAATGACTAATAATTATTCTTTTCAATGCTGATTTAATGACATATGGTTTTCAGAATGAAGTATCATTTACTTAAATAGATTGAAATGAAGTTATAATTCTATTCCGGGAGAGAATACTATTAGTTCATTATAAATTATTTGATGAAAGCTGGAAAAAAAATAAAAATGATTATGTAAGTCATTGTTTATAATATATAGGTAATATACGGTTCTTTATAATTTTTACACCCCATATTTATATTGAATTAGTGAAAACACACAAAAAAAAGACCATAAAACATATATGAGTTAAAATGTATTTTTACTCTTATTTTTTTTTTTTCAAAGAGTGTTAGATATTCTGTACCGATAAATAAGACAATTTTTTTTTGGAACTATTTCTTCAAGAAATAAAAAATCTCTCATATTATTCAGTTATTAACTTTGCCATTTTTCTGCTCGCGTAGCATATGCGTAAGGCCCCATGTGTAATGACAAATAAAACACTGATCATGTTCTTTGAAGTTTTTATACTAATTTACCCCTTAATTCTTTTTCTATTAGAGCTGTGCATCCTAAAATTGGGTATTTGAAATCATGTCAAAATAAAATTTAATAAATATTACTAAAACATTAAATATGTTCATATTTAATATTTTAAATATTATTTACAAATATCCTTTCCAAATTTATAAATTATTTTTTAAATATTAAAACTCCAACCAATTTTTCTAAAATTTATAGATGATTTATAATTTTTATATATCAATCATATTTTAAATATTGATTAAATTCTTTAATTTTTATAATATAAAAATTATAATAAATGATAAATAATATGGCTAGTTTTTAAAGGGAAAATTTATCCAAATGATACAACAGAAAAATAAAAATTATCCAAATACTATACTTTTCAAATATTTACCCCCATACTACAAATTTACAAATTGACATCTACCAAACGAGTTTTAAAAAATTCTGACATGGAACTTGGTTTGCATCAAGTCAGGTTGTGCGTCAAATGGCTTTTTTAAATAAAAAATTGAGCATCGCTTGACATCCTAGAGTTTTATGCTTCCACCCTCTCTTCCTCCATTTAAAAAAACCCCCCTGTCACTTTTTTTCATCCCTCTACACCACCTTCCATAATAATTAATATTCTTATTATTTAAAAATATAAAATATTTTTAATTAAATCTCACCCTTTAAAAAGTAGTTACTTATTTTTAAATTAATTTTATTTTTTATATTTATTTTTATTAAATACCTACAATAAATATAAAGTCATTCATCAATAGGGACTTTTAAAAAAAAAAAGCAATGATTACACCTTAAAAAATTAAAAATACTTATATTTTTAAACGGATGGAGTAATATATATTGTAAATAGACGTGTATATTTATATATAATAAATTAGTATTCATGTATTTATAAGTACTTTCTTTATTTAAAAATATAAGGTATATTTAACTAAATTCTACCCCAATAAAATAATTATTTTTTTCCAAACTAACACCATATTTATATATTTACCCTTATTTAATAGGGTGTTTCACCCTAAATTAAATATAAAGTGATTTATTCAATAGGAGCAATTTTATAAAAAAGACAGTTATTATATTTTGAAAGACTAAAAATGTCTTATATTTAACAAGTGAAATATATATTTTTAAAATCTAAAATATATATATATATATATATATATATATCTTTTGTTAATGATATGAGCCAAATTGCATCGTTTTTAAAAATTGAAAGAATAATTTATACAATAAATAAATTTAGGATCCATGGTGCAACTGGATCTAAAGTTTAAAGAATAATTTGTTCCTTTATCCTTATAAATATTATAAGTAATACACACACATATGAGATATAGGTATAACTAATACATAATTAATATATAAATTTATTCATAAATATAAAAACATATTATTTTTTATACACTAACATTAGCTAAAATATGTTTTTTGTTCTTTAATTTTATACTAGATTTTATTTTTATCTTTTAATTTTATAAATTATTTTCAGTCTTGTAACTTTAATACTATTAATTTTATTAATAAAAAATTTTTACATTAAACTTTCAAATTCTAAAAAACTATTATCAAATATTAATATATTAAATTTAAAATAAAAATCTCCACGAATCAAGTGAGATTTTTTATTATCACTTTTAGTTTAATTCAAACTAGTGTTAGTTAGCTGCAGTAGAAAGTATGAAAGCCTATCAAACTTTTGAACACTTTACATCATTAATTAATATAATTAATATATATAACTCAATTAAATAAATTATATATGAAATTATTAAAACTAATAAGAAATATGAAATATTTAAACCATGTATTATATAAAAAATTTTAAAATAAAATATTAAATATGATTATTTTTCATTTTTATTATTTATTTAATAATAGTAAAATATTATATGATATATATTATATATTTAATAATAGAAGTAAAAATAAAAAAGATATATATTATATTTTATTATTTTAAAAATATATACTTATAAATATATGAATACTAATTTATTTTACATACACTTATTTATATTACATACTCCCTCCATTTAAAAATATAAAGTATTTTTAAAGAGTTAAATGTTTAAAAATATAAGACATTTTTAGTCTTGTGAGATGTAATTATTGCTTTTTTTAAAACATGCCCCTATCGATAATTATTTTATATTTATTGTAAGGTGCTTAATAGAAATAAATATAAAAAAATAAGGTTAGTTAAAAAATAGATAATTATTTTATTAAAGTAAAATTTAATTAAAAATATTTTATATTTTTTAATGAAAAAAATATTATTAATTATTATGAAGGTAGTTGAGAGAGATGAGAAAAAGCAACGGAAGGATTTTTTTTTTTTTTTTAAGGGAAGAGTCAAGAGAGGGTGGAAGTATAAAACTTCAAAGTTAGACTATGCTTAATTTTTTTATTTTAAAAAAATTATTTGACGGACCACTTGACTTGATGTAAATCAAGATCTGTGTCAGAATTTTTTAAAAACTCAGTCCAATGGATATCAATTTGTGAATTTATAATATTGAAATAAATATTTTAAAAAATATAATATTTATGTTATGAAGTGGAGATTAAAAGTAGAAGAAAAGGGAGAATATTATATTGAGAGAATAAAAAAATAAAAAAATTTATTTCAATATATAAAATACAATTAAAATATTTTTATTTATATATATAAATATATCAATTAAAATAAATAAAATATATAAAATAATAATTAAAAAGTAAAATATATAAAAAATAATAATAAAAAATATTATAATAATTAAAAGATATTAAAAAATTTGAAACATTAATATTTTAATATTCATAACAATTTAGGTAATTTTTATTTTTTATTATAGTATTTAAATAAATTTGTCGTTTTCAAAGCTTGCCGGAAATAGCGTACTATTATGGGAAGTTTGGCTTTACTTTGTAGGTCGGGGGCGTCCACCTATTCTACTCTAGACTTAGGGACAGCCTCCCAAGCTTCCTTGTACTGAATGCCCGACATTAAATTTTTTTCAAAACCCACGGAACACGTGCCCCTACCGGATTTGCGTTTTACAAGAGAATCTTTATTTTTATCACATGTGTTTTGCCGAAAGAAATGTAGTTTTTTTTTTTTTAATAAGAGAATTTTGAGAGTATTTTTATGATCATGTGTACGAGAAACATCGTCATCTTGGCGACAGGCTGGAAGGTGTGGATTTAGGTTCACGTGTCTTGCTCAAAACCTACTTAGTGTGTGTTTGGATAAGGGCCATAATCTATTAATTAGTCGGAAATCAATTTTTTGGGCTAAGTTATCCAAACAATAAAATTATATTTTTGTAAAAGTTTATTCAAACACCCTCATTTTATAAAATTTTATTTAGTTTGGAAAACTTTATTTTAATGAAGCTGAAATTTCTTCCATTTACAAAACTCCATTTGGCTCCTTTTCTTTATATTATTTATTTGCACATTCAAAATTAATTCTAAAAAATTATTCAAACATATTCAATATATCAAAATTGATTTTTAAAAATTTATCTAAACATCATCACGTTTTAATAATCAATTTTTTCTATAATCAATTTTTTCTAATTGAAATCCAAACACACCCAAATAAAGCCGAAAATTGATTCATCGGCCAAAACACGCGTTTTGTTGTAATACATTTGAATGAACTTCTTTGAAAAACCTGATCAAAAGTATCGGAAAAAATTACAAAAAAACCTAACAAAAATTATAAAAAAACATAAAATTTAATAAAAATAAAACCACACTCTTTTTTCTTCTTTTTTTCAGTAAAATTTAAACTTTGAATTTTTAAAAAAGTTTTTAATATAAATTTTTATCAACCACCACCCTCTGTTGATTCTGTATATCTCAATTCATATAGACAAGTAAAGTAATGTATGCATACCTGAAGAATCCATGAGCGCTTGAGAAAGTTCGATTACCTCGAGTGTAGGCAGGTACACAACCCACAAGTCTCCAGAGCCTTCAGAGAGTTTAGAGATAACGGAAGTAGAAGAATGAGTCATGTGTTTGTAGTTATCGACTAATCGTCTTATATGGATCAGATCGGTAACCACCTTATTAAATAATAAATAATTATATATCTTATTATCTCTGACTCAGTCAGTTAAGAGCTAGGGAATAACCGATAGTTACTGAATTGTGGGTTGAGCTTCTGCCCATTGGGCTCACTTGTGTGGTCCTCCTATCACAGTCCACACAAGATCATAAAGACCAATCTGTTTAGGCTTATTAATTAATGTTAATCTATAATTAAATAAATATTCTAACAATCTCCCACTTGGATTGCATTAATTAAGCAAGTTGTATAAACAAATTACAAACAAAATTCAGAAAATGAAACTCCACAAAATCACTGAATCTTATGGGGAAACAAGTGATATGATATCTCATAATCTGAATAAAACATGAAATTTTATTTCAAAACACATTTCAGTAAGATAACAACATAAATCACTTATTCCTATGGGAAAACAAGTGACATGCATAACGTACCACAACAGAATCATTGAATCCATTGGGATACAAATGATATAGACGCATCTAACTGAACTGAACATAACTCACAGAAGAAAAACAAAGCCTAAAGAAAAATTGCAACATAAAAGGTTCTCAAACTTCCACTAAACTAGGGTATCAAAGGAATTCACAATACCCATACAAGTTACATGATTTTGAAAAACTTCTATGGGTAAGCCCTTAGTCAGCGGATCTGCAAGCATCTACGTGCCAGGAATGTGTACCACACGGGTTTGAGACTCAACAATTTTCTCTTTCACAAACATAAGTTTGATATTAAAATGCTTTATACGGCTGGAATTTTTGTGATTATTAGTATAGTATACTGCAGATTTATTATCACAATAAATGGTCAGAGGACTTGATATTGACTCAACTAGGCGCATGCCAGATATCAACTTCCTCAACCATATAGCGTGACGTGTAGTCTCAAAACAAGCAATATACTCAGCTTCCATGGATGAAACTGCCGTAAGTGTCTGTTTCACACTTTTTCAAGAGACAGCTCCTCTAGACAACATGAAAATATAGCCAGTCGTGGATTTACGATCATCCAGAGGCAAAATCTGAATTTGAAAAGCCAACAATTTCAAGATCTTCTAATCCCTTAAAATCATAATCAGAATACCCAACAACCTCAAGAGAATTTGACCTTCTATAGGTCAACATATGATTCTTTGTATCTTGAAGATACCTCATAACTTTCTTAGCAGCCTTCCAATTATCCGGACTTGGATCATTTAAGTATCGACCCAGCACTCTAATGGCAAAGGCTATATCTGGTCGAGTGCACACTTGAACATACATGAGGCTGCCGACAGCGGAAGCGTATGGTATCTTTCTCATTTCAGCCCTCTTCTTATCATCCTTGGGATATTGTAACTCTAACAACAGCTCACCTTTCTGTACAGGAGCAGGTGAAGGAGAACATGAATCCATTCTGAATCTCTTAAGTACCCGCTTAATATAAGTGGCTTGTGATAAACCAATAATACCACGAGATCTATCACAATGAATTTGTATCCCAAGAATAAAGGAAGCTTCACCCTTGTCCTTCATGTCAAAATGGCAAGACAATAGGTGCTTTATCTCATTGAGGAAATTTATTGAATTGCTGGCTAGCAAGATATCATCAACATAGAGAACAAGAATGGCAAAATTGTTCCCATCAAACTTCTGATAGATGCACTGATCTGAGACATTCTCAACAAAACTGAGAGAGGTGATAACTTTATCAAATTTTAAATACCACTGCCTAGAGGCCTGTTTTAGCCCATAGATGGATCTCTTTAATCTGCACACTAGATGTTCTTTACTAGATTCAACAAAACCATCAGGTTGTGTCATGTATACGTCTTCATACAAATCACTATTTAAGAACGCAGTCTTGATATCCATCTGGTAAAGATCAAGATCAAGCTGTGCAACTAAAGCCATTACCACTCTAAAAGCATCTTGGTGGATACCGGAGAGACAGTTTCTGTGTAATCAATACCTTCTTTCTGGTTGTAGCCTTTAGCTACAAGTCTGGCTTTATATATATCAATTTCACCTATAGCTCCTCGTTTTGTTTTAAAGACCCACTTGCAACCCACTGGTTTAAACCCCTTTGGTAGCTCTACAAGCTCCCATACATGATTGCAGTACATAGAGGCAATTTCTTTACTCATAGCCTCCAACCATTCAAAAGAATGCGAGCTAAAAATAGCCTCTTGGTAACATATTGGGTCTAAACTATCAATAGCATCTGAATCAAATTCCTGCAAATACACCATGTAATCATCTGGAATAGCAAACCTGTGAACCCTTTGGGACCATCTTGGTTCAACAACCAGATCCCTATCATCCTCTAAAAGTGGTTCATCTTGAGCTTCATGCTAATCCACGGCATTATTTCTGTTAACATGAGGGGTTGTCAAGATAGGCATAGGCAAGATGCTACTTTCGTCATGCAAAGTAATATGCCTAGGCACAGAGCTCCCACTGTCTAAGGCATCTTCAAAGAAATAAGCTCGGTCAGATTAATTACCCTAGTAATGTGATTAGGACAATAGAATCTGTACCCACGAGATCCAATGCAATAGCCAATAAAGAAACCATCAACAGTTTTAGCATAAGCTTCATCTGTTATGGATTGTAAGGTTTTATCTGTGCTTTACAACCCCAAACTCGCATATGTTTCAGTGCAGGAGTTCTTCCAAAATACAACTCATATGGAGTTTTTGGAACTGACTTGGTGGGAACTTGATTCAAAATATAAACAGCAGTTTTAAGTGCATCACCCCACAAGAATTTCGGCAGTGAGGAGTGACTGATCATGCTCCTAACCATATCTATGAGAGTACGATTTTGCCTTTCTGCAATCCCATTTTGTTGCGGGGTGCCAAGCATAGTATACTGAGCTTCAATGCCATGCTTTTGAAGGTACAAAGTAAATGGCCCAGGGTTCCTGCCAGTCTCAGTATATCTCCCATAAAATTCTCCTCCTCTATCAAATCTCACATATTTGATCAACTTGCCAGATTTCAATTTGACTACTACTTTAAAGGTCTTGAATGCATTAAGAGACTCGCCCTTTTCACGTAAGAGTTCAATCCATCTATGACGAGAGTAATCATCTGTGAAGGTGATGAAATATCTGAAACCACCCATAGCCAAAGGTGTGATATGTCCACAAATATCAGTATGGATTAGGTCTAAAGTATTTTCAGACCTCTTTGCCCCTTTGGTTCTAGCTCTAGCAGGGAATTTTTCCTTTATGCAATCAATATAAGTCTCAAAATCTGAGAAATCAAGGTCTCGTAAGACACCTTGTTTGGTCATGCGCTCCAATCTCTCTCTAGAGATATGACCCAAACGACGATGCCATAACAAAGAGGAATTATCATTGGGCCTTTGATGTTTATGCCCAATAGCAGCATTGATATGGAGATTAGGAAGTTCAAGTGACCAATCATTCAATCGATATAAACCATATATCAAGGAAGCGATACCAACATTAATGGAATCAAAACAAATGTTAATTTTCCCATTTTCTTGAAAGAATAAATAGCCACAAATATCCAATACAGAAGTTAAAATTAAATTTCTCTTCGCAGAAGGTACATAAACAACATTGTCCAAATGCAAAACATGACCAGAATTTAAATATAAAGAAATAGTTCCAATGCATTCAACTGATGCCTTACTCCCTGCTATGCCAAAGACTAACTTCTGTGCTTCACTTGGAACCTTTTGGTTTCTTAGTCCCTGTAGAGAATTCACAACATGTACAGTGGCACCAGAATCCAGCCATCATGAGTCAAAGAAAGTTTCAATGGTGTTAGATTCAAAACAAACTAGAGCTAGAGGGGCAATTTGAAGAGTTGTACCTTCACTTTCTTGTTTGTTCTTCAATTTGAAGCAATTAGCTTTAATGTGACCCGGTTTCTTGCAATAATTGCATAACCCTTAAAGGGTTTCTTCCTCGACTTCCTACTCTTATCACCATCCTTCTTAAAGGTTAGATTATTAGGTTTTGGGGCATCATGATTCTTCCCTTTTTTCTTATATGACCCTCCAGATTTGCTGCTAGAGCCATGAGAAACATAGTTTATTGAGTGAGAGGAATTTTTCTTTATAGCTTTCTCTTCTTGAGTGACTATCGATATCATCTGGTCAATAGACCATTCAGCTTTTGTGAGTTGTATGAAGTCCTCGAGAATGCGTACTCTGATGGCAGTGATTGAAGAACACGATAAACCAAGGTACTTTCTCCCAAATCAATCCCATATGACTTAAACTTGTTGTAGTAATGAACAAGTTTTAAAATGTGTTCCCTAATACCAGAAACTCTATCATATCGAGTATTGTCAAGAAGTGATAGATAGTAATTCTTTTGAGTCTTGTCAAGATTCTTGTATTTATTTCCAATAGCTTTCAAGTACTCTACTGCAGTATCTTTTTCAGAAATGCTGTCCTTAATTTCCTTTTCAATTGTATACTTGATGATCGCTAGACAGATCTGGTTGGACTTACTCCATTATTTATGGAAGGCTATTTCAGAAGCACTGGACTCAGAAGAGAGATCCACAGGCTTGGGTTCTCTCAGAGCTAAATCTTTCTCAGAAATGGTCAGATACATAGTCAAGGACTCTTTTCAGTCATCATAATTAGTCCCATTGAGAGCCTTCACAAAGGATAGTTACGTAAAAGCGGAAACTGAAATCGCAAAACAGAAAATGGGAAATATTAATTATGCGTGCACAACATAATTATAAAATAGAATTCCCCAACAAGCGATTATCAATTATGCAACTATAATCATGTACCAAGAAGGCTCATATACTATAAAAAATTTAGCTCATACAAAAGTCCATACAAACTAATATATTAAACATTTCCATACCTATAGGGTACAACAAATATATAACACATTAAAGGAGTGCTATTAGCTTATTCTCAAAGCCAACCATCAAAATCACATTAATAATGTCACACCTATGGGGTATGTCCATTATCCATGCTACAAGATCCTAAGCATCATTAATAATTCACAAAGTCACAAATTTTATGACCTTAGGATAAAACAACATAATTTTAAAAGGTCCTTAGGGTCTTTTGGGAATTAGAAAATGAATCTAGGACTTAAGTAAAATTTTAAAAGGTATCAGGGGTAAATAAGTAATTCTGAAAGAGATTTGGGTTAAAATTGCAATTCTGAAAGTTAAGGGACTATACTGTAATTTCTAAAAATATCATGGGGCTAATTCAAAATTCAATAAATTTTGGGCCAAAGGAGTTAATTAAAACTGGGGCCGAAACGCAATCAACAGAATTTTTTTTTATCAGGTCTGGGCCCAAATTTCATTTGGGCCCAGAACTCTATGAAACCGGATCCCTAGGATCGATTTCTGACTCGGTTCATGCCTCCGCCTCCTTTTTTTTTAAAACAAGATCTGGGCCCATATGAAAATAGGCCCAAAACCCATGGAACTGAATCCCTATTTTTGACCCGTTTCTGGGTCTTCTCCTGCCGCGTAGGAGAAACGATGAAGAGGGGAGGAAGCCGCCACCGATGATCAAAGCCAGAGGCAGAGACGACGTCAGTGACAGAAGCTAGAAGCGGAGACGACGCTGCAATCCTATATCTAGTGAAGGAGGAAGACGCCGTGAACCGCGAGCTAGAAGAGACGGCACCGTGAGCAGGGGAGAATGATGCTGCAACCACGGAGAGACGATACACCAGAAGCAGCTGTCCGGCAGTCATGTCCAACGTCCTTGGAGCTCTTCTCCGGTGATGGCACATCGATTTTTTTTAATCTCAAGAAGATGAAGCCATAAAAGAAAGGAAAGAGACCATATTATTATATTCAATAAGAATAATAAATGAGAACTAAACATACATGAATATGATAAATAAATCAAAGAATTTCTATCGAGTTTATCATCATCTCTTTAAGCATATTGAATTGAGATATATAGATTAATATCTATAACCAGGCTCTGATACCACGTGTTGATTCTGTATATCTCAATTCATATAAACAAGTAAAGTAATGTATGCGTACCTGAAGAATCTATGAGCACTTGAGAAAGCTCGATTACCTCGAGTGTAGGCAGGTACACAACCCACAAGTCCTCAGAGCCTTCAGAGAGTTCAGAGATAATGGAAGTAGAAGAATGAGTCGTGTGTTTGCAGTTATCGACTAATCGTCTAATATAGATTAGATCGGTAACCGCCTTATTAAATAATAATAATTATATATCTTATTATTTCTGACTCAGTCAGTTAAGAGATAGGGAATAACTGACGGCTACTGGGTTGTGGGTTGGATCTCTGCCCATTGGGCTCACTTGTGTGATCCTTCTATTACAGTCCACACAAGATCATAAAGACCAATCTGTTTAAGCTTATTAATTAATGTTAATCCATAATTAAATAAATATTCCAACACCCTCTACTCAGTACTTGCAATAAAATTGATTTAAATAAAATATTAATAGACAAAAAAATTAATTTAATTTAATTTAAAATTTAGAATGTTACAAAGATTGTTGTAAAGGCCTAGAAAGAGAAAGAAAGGTTTTGTGTCATTTTTTACATTGCTTGATTTTTTTATGTTGCTAAAATTTTAAGAAAGTACTTAACATCTTCGTCAAATATGGCTCATAACCATGATATCATTGAAAATTAATTTGTATATTATCATCTCTATTAGTTATTATAAAATTGATGTTTGGTATTTAAGAATTAAATCTTCCTCTTTTATTAAATTTATTTGAACTAAGATATACTAAGTTGTTTATTTACATAAATTAAATTATTAATATTAATATAAGTTAAATTTTTATAATTAACCATATATGTAATTTAAATAATATATTTTACTTCTTAATAAAACTTAACAAATTTAACAATATTAGATAAAAATATATCAATGATTTAATTTTTAAAAATAATGTCCTTTATAGTAATTTATATAGTTAAAATTAATTCTGCCTAAATTATTCAAACATCTTTAATTTTATTAAAATTAATTTTAGAAAAATAGTATCCAAACAGATTGCGTTAATTAATTATGATTAAAATTAAATATTTAATCAATTATTTTCATAATTAATTATACCCAACTAAAATTCAGTTGGCTTTAATTCCATATAAAACAGTATACCCCAAGGAACAATCATGTTATGGTATGTCCTCTCCATTTTCTCTTAGTGTTTGTATTAAAAATTTACAATTAAGGTTGACAAATTAAAGTTAAAAAAAAGTAAGTGAATGTAATGTAATTTATGTTTGAATTTTTTTTTCTAGAAGTCAACTAGGTAAATTGAAATTCACTTACATGATTTGATTCAAAAGCCAGTTAAGATATTTAATAACAAAAAAACATGAATTTTTTTGTATACCTCTTTCATTTAAAAATATGAAACATTTTTTAGGGGTTTGATGTTAAAGAATATAAGAAATTTTTAGTATTTGAAAATATAATCATTATCTTTTTTCAAAAATATTCCTAATAAATAAATCACTTTATATTTATTTTAGAGTGAAATATTTTATTCAATAGGAGTAAATATAAAAAAAATAATGTTAGTTTCAAGACAAGTAACTACTTCATTGGGAGTGAAATTTAATTAAAAATGTTATATATTTTTTAACAAAGGGAGTATATTTTTTGACGAATTAATAAGTAAAAAAATATTAAATTTAAAATTACAATTAATAAGTAAAAAAATTTAAATATTCTATTGTGAAAAGAAAAAATAAATTCATATTTAATTGATGTAATTTACAAGTTGATACCTAATTATGTCGCGAACACGCTGCATTTGCTTTGATGATCTAGGTAAATTTAATATTAGTATCTTGCTCATAGACACATACACTTTCATCTTCACCTCGTATAAATTTCTCATCGGTAATTTAATTTCTTCTAATAAAGTTATATATTATCATTGTTGCAAAAACAATTTTAACTTGTGTTTTATATCTAAATTTAGATATTTTTCTTATAATTACAAACTTATTCTTCTATACTCCAAAAATCTTTTTTATAGTATATCTTAAACTTGAATGATAATAATTAAAAACTTTATTTTCTTACATATCGTTGTTCATTTTCTTATGTTAAGTTTTTCATTGCCCTATTGTCTATTGTTATCTATTTTTTTTTCAATTAGTTTCATTTCAAGTGTTGTCATCGTGCTAATATTAATTGTTCGTTTTTTTATATATTGTTGTTTATTATTGTCTATCGTTATTACTTTCAATTGATTTCATTCTAAGTGTGGTCATCATGGGCAAAGTTACTTGTGTCCCCCAACTAGGAAAAAATAACATGCATGGGGTATGAGTTTTGATATTTTGTAATTTGTACCCTTTTTTTTTATATTTTACACTCCTTTATTTTAATATTTTAAACTTTAAACCTATTTTAATCTTATTTTTTATAGTCTAGATCTAAAATTTAATTTTTTAAGTCAAAGCCTAGTTAATATTAATTTAAAATTTTATTATATTTAAATACTAATATTATTTATTAATATTTTTTTAAAAATATAAGAAAATTAATTTGACTAAGTTAGAACCACATCATCCTCATCCCAAATGCTAGTCAGAGAGTGGTTAAAAAAAGAAAAAATAAAAATGAAGATTTAAAGTTGAAAAGTAAATTTGTTGAATATTTTTTTTTCTGTTAACTCATTGTACTTGCAAGGTTGAAGTTAAAAACAAAGAATAATAAAAAAGAAATATTAATAGTGCATATGGAAAAGATAAAAAAAAGTTTCATTGTCGAGAATCTTAACTCCACCATAGTCCCCTTAAACCAAGATCTTGGCTCCTCCACTAGTTGTAATATTAGCTGTTTGTTTTCCTATATATTGTTATTCATTATTGTTTATTATTTGTCCATTACTTTCAATTAGTTTCATTCCAAATATTGTTATTATGCTAACACAAGTCATTTGTTTTCTTACTTTATGTTGTTCATTACCCCACATTACATTATTCATTACTTTATTGTCTATTATTTATCTATTACTTTCAGTTAGTTTTATTTCAAGTGTTGTCATTATGGTAACACAAATTATTTATTTTTCTACTACTTATTATTCATTATTCTACATTACATCGTTCATCGCCTTACTGTTTGTTGTTTGTTGGGAATGTGAGTGAGGGAGAATGAGGTACAATGAAGTAATTTCTATTAGCAATTTAATTTTACTGTAATACCATTGAATTGTAGTGAAATTTTAAAGTATTTAGAATTATTTTTAAAGTATCTGGAATTATCTTTTTTATTACCTATGGTCAAAAGAGTATCAAAAAAATTTCACGAGAAAAAGATACGACCTAAAATCAACTCAATATAATGAATATAATATCGTTGTATTTAAAAAAAAAAAAGAAGAGAAAAATAAAAATATAATTAAAAAAGAAAGAAATAAAAAGGAGGCATCCTCATGACCTCATCTGTATCTACCTATAGACCGCGCATTCTTGCTGGAAATCGTTCTCTGTCAGCGATCCCGGTTCTTTGTTCCCCGATCTCACCCATACTTTGATCCCCCATTATTCTTCCTGGAGTTTCATCGATGGAGGACTATACCACCACCACTAAGGCCTACAATCTCTTCGTGAAGCTCTTGGACGGAAAAACCCTAACCCTAAAATTCCCATCTCCTATTCTTTACGCCAATTCCATAAAGGATCGCATTTTCGAGGTTACCAGAATCCCCACACAGCATCAGCGCCTTGTTACTGGCGTCCAAGACCTCAGCGGTAACGAATCTGTTATCTCCTGCTCGTCGGAAGGCGGGGATGTGTTCCCCACCGTGCATCTGCTGTTGCGGCTCGCTGGTGGCAAGGGAGGGTTTGGATCGCTTTTGCGTGGTGCGGCCACGAAGGCTGGGCAGAAAAAGACGAACAACTTTGAGGCTTGCAGGGATATGAGTGGCCGAAGGTTGAGGCACGTAAACGCAGAGAAGAGATTGGAGGAATGGAAGGCCGGGGAGGCGGAGAGGAAGCTGGAGAAGATTGCGGAAGAGTTTTTGAAGAAGCAGGCGAAGAAGGGTAAGAAGGGTATGGGTGATGGCGAGGCGCACAAGTATGTGGCAAAATATAGGGAGGAGTCTGAGCGTTGCACTGCCGAGGTTGCCGAGTCGGTGAAGGAGGCTTTGATGTCTATCAATGGCAAGAGAAAGGTTTCAGATTTTGGAAAAGGCAGAGCAGATGCAAAGAAGATGAAGATATGGTTAGTTTAGTGTTTTATTCTAGTGTTCATTCAAGTTATCTTATGAAGTATTATTTATTTTCTTTAATTCGCCTTATTTTTGAAAGCTTTAACCTTTTTTTATGTGTACAGTTGTTTAATTTGGTTTCTACATTTGATGGTCTGGTCTCTCTTTATGCCTATGGGCTAAAATCTAGACATGTTAATTGTTATATATGTGGTTTTACCGTTTTAAGAGGTACTTTAAAAAAAAATACAAGAAGATTATATTTTGATATCTGAGATGGTGAATATAGGATCAATTGGATATTCATGCTATAGACAATTGCGAAATGATTACAGGGAGTCTGAAAGAGAATTATATTCTGATTATTAAATGTTCTATGTGGATTGGGGGAAAAAACAGAGGGGGGGACAACGATAGCCTTTTTAGAGTTTAGGTGGTTAGGGAACCTCTTTTGTTGAGTGTTTACTCTTCCTTCATCTGCATACTCACAGACAGACACAGATACAGATACGCACACACCAAAACACAACAATTTTGTTTATTAATGTAGATATTTGTGCTTGCTAGGATGGGAAAGAGGACATTAAATGAAAGTGATAGTGATGATTCTGATGAGGGTGTGAGCGATGATGGAGAAAATGATAAATCAACTGTATTGAATAATGGGAATGACTCAGACTCAAATAAGGCTGAAGGCAGTTCAGGTTCAGTAACTGGTGGGCAACAGGATGGTGAATATTCTGTGGCTGGCTCGAGTGGAAGTTGCTCTGAAGAAGAGAAAGAGGCTGTTCTAGAAGGAAAAATAGACCCTAGCAAATATCTTAACAGTGAATCTCTCCAGAACATAACGGGCAAACTGGTTGAACCTGTGATTTGTGATAAGATGGCAAATGGTGTCATTATGCCTGTTTTGGACTCTGCAGCTTTGGGAATTGATGCTGAAGAAGATGGGAAGCAGGACTCCAGTGAAGCTGGCAGGCTTGATTCAGCAGTCACTCAAGCCACAAATCTTATAGGCTCACAGCATGTGGTGGATGCGAACAAGTCAAACGATATTGAAACCAATGGATTGCGTGAGCATAAAGCTTCATCTCATGAAGAAACTCACACAAATGCCAGTGCTCAGGAAATAGAGGAGCCTTTGAATTTTGATGCATTTAATTCAGCTGCAGAACTCGAGGTATGTTTTTTTAAAATTATAATATTTCTATTCTGTGCTACCATAGATGCCACTTCAATGGATCAATTTTATTTGAACTTTTTAAGATGTTAAGTTTAGCAACGCATGTGTATTTTAAAAAGTAACGAGCGAAGGTTCTTTCTTTTTGGTTATATATGTATATATGTGTATGTATATGTATGTATTTGTCGTTAAGTACCTATTTATATGTTTTCACTTATGGATCTTTTAGAATTATATTGACACTGGTGTATGATCAGTTTTTGTATGCTACTTATATGTTTTCAATGCTGCAATTGCGTGAGTAACCATAGAGAAGCCAGTCTTCAATTGATAATATCATATTCTAAACCATATAAAGAACATTGTTGGTGAGATTTGTTGTATATCACTTGTCTTTTTTAATGAGATGAGGTTAATGGGACCATGATTCTTTGTGGTGAATGCAGTTCCATCAATGAGTAAACAGAGATTCTTGTAAGGCTAACATTTTATTTTTCGCTTCCAAGCTTTTTTAAAACCTTATTGCTGAAGGCCGTGATGTTGGCAAAATGTCCTGTGAAAATAAACTGTCTCAGTAAACTTGCTATGACTGGGGTCTAGGATTAGAAGTGCATGTAGATGTGGTTATGCTGAGGTTAAACTTCAGTGGATTAAGTTTTAATAGACTTTTATCATATCTTTTACAGTTTTTACCCAAGTAGTGTGCATTATGCAGGGGTCGAAGTATTAGTAGAATGATGCTTTCTTCTTTCTGTTTGACTGGAGAAAGTTATAATTGTTTGAAATCTGCCCTTGTGCTCTATGATATTTGATTATTGCTTTTAGCAAGAAACAAAAACTTGTGGTACATGTTTGTTTGTTGATTTTATATTCATTGTGAAGAGGGTATCATATAATTTGCATGCCTATGCCATGATCAGAACTTGTTTGTAGTTTGCTGTTCATGTGAACTTTTCCTTCAAATCTGCCAATACAATCTGCTCTAACAGTAGACTCTAATCATAACTTTTGGTGCTGTGGTCTTGACAGATTCTTGGCCTGGAAAGGTTGAAGTCGGAGCTGCAGGCACGCGGGTTAAAATGTGGAGGCACATTGCAGGAGCGTGCTGCTAGGCTTTTCCTTCTAAAGTCGACTCCACTGGATAAACTTCCCAAAAAGTTGCTTGCCAAGAAATGACAAAGTTATGGAAGATGCTTCTTTCCATGATACGAGCTCGTCTCTGTACAGTTTTGGTCAATCAACTGGCTAATGTCTTTTCTTTCTCCCGAGGTTTTAATGTGTTAACAGTCAAAAATAGGGCAAACCTAGTCTTGTGACGTTTTTCTTGTTTTATGTTCTTGCTGTAAAATCTAGAGCTTTGCTCTTTTTTACCTAATGGAATCCGGCATGAAAAAAATTGAAAATGATGATTTATTTCTGAATTTTTAGGTTCATTTCGTTTTGATGATTGGAAATTATTATGACATCAATGAACGAATGCGGTCTGTTAGTTTTCTACGTGTTTGAAATCAAGGTTTTTAGTGTTGCGTGGGCATTAAAACAATACAATATGTGCAAGTAAAACGAAGGGCTAAAAGTTCTTACTTGATATTTCTAATTCTTATTTCCTTCCTTTTTATTAAAATTTTAAAGTTTAAAAATATCATTTATGTTTTTTCAATCAAGCTGATTTTTAAATTTTTTTTCTTTCTTCCACCAAATAGGGGGTTAAATCCCAGCTTTTGAGTTGAAATTTATGTTAAAACAAATGAGATGAATTTTTGGGAGAATTATATTGAAATTTCATACAAAGAAATTGTCAATGTAATTTAATTTAATTGTTAATGTATCTTATAGTAATTAATTTTTTTGTGTGGGATTTAGTTGTAATTCTCTTTAATTTTTTTAATAATTATTGTATACATGTTATTCTTTGCAAAGTATCAAGCTATGAGTTGAGTCTTAAGGATAACTTGTGCATGATTTCTTGTCCGGTCCCTCCAATTTTTAACATTTCTAGAAATAATTTCTTTTTTGTGAAAAAATAATTTCCCTTTTAATCTGTATGTGACTTCGTTATTTTACTGATAAAAATGTTGTCCCATTACGGAAATGAGATAATTGTTTGAGAAGCTACTTGTACTTAGAAAGTGTAGACATTTCTGGTTTAAAAAAAAAAAAGGATTAGAAACATTCAATGTCAAGTTTTAAAAGTAGAGAAAATTTTTTTATTGCTCAAAGTATAAAAAAAAATTGTATATATTAGCCTTTTACTATTTATTGATGTGATCGTTTATTTTTTAAAACAGTTTTTCATTTTGTAAAACTTCAGTCTTCTATGTTTTCAGCAATACTTCATTGATGGCCAAAAAAAATTTCACTTCCAGTTTTGCTTTAAACCGGAGTCAACCAATAATATTCAATATATCTCTCGAATAGCATCATTCAATTTTATTTCTTTTTCTGGAAAAGAAGAAAAAAGAAAAAAGCGATTCAGGCACCTCCATCTAGTCCAAAACTACACGGTTAATCCTCGCCTTCTATCTTTATGATGCTTCAATTTTATGGATAAAGAAAATGCTTTTCATGGATTAGTCTAAACAAGAAATGTTAATACCCCCAAGTTTCTCAGGAAGCCATACGATAGAATAATAAAAATGCCGTTCAAATATCCCCATTCCTGATTCCCCACAGATCACTGTTTTGGAAATTGGGTAGCATTAAACAGTTTCCCTTGCACATATTTAGATTTAAATATGCATGAAATATCTAAAATAATCAGAAGTCGGAAAAAATGGCAGAGCATAAACATAACCACGTCAAGAACTATGATGCAATATACAAAATTGCCACCAGCTCTTGGCTGGGGGTGTTTCTTTTATTCGTAACCAAATGATATACAAATATACGAAGTTGGAGAAAAAAATAAAAAAATATGCGACACTAAACAATTTTTTTCCCTATGGTTAGCCAGGTTAAGTTGCAATATATTAAAAAATTGTGAAACCTAGTTCATAAATTTCCTACAATTGGGAGCTTTACAAAGGCAAGGAACTTTCAGTTCATCCCGCTCATCTGGATCAAACAAGTAATCATACCTGATGTAACAGAGAAAAGTTAGCAGTAGTCAACTTCAGTTGCCTCCTCTAGATTACAAATATTCGTGTATTCAAATAAAAGAGTGACACAAAAGTATAACTACGTGCGAAATACATTCGCATCTTCACGCCTATTATCTCGTTCTTTTTTATTCTTTCTTCCAACGCATCATGCATTCACTTTAGTGAACATAAAGGAGTTTGATTACTAAATTACTTCTAAATGTTCATGCTTTAAACCAGTAAGTCATCCACGGACCTATGCAAGTATATATAAATGATACATACGTTAGTTCTTCCCCAGCAGAAACATGGGTCTTGGCAATAAGAACAATCCGGCTCTCCTCAGCACCCATGCTCATAATCCTCGCATAGCAGTTAGGCATGCACTGCATGTGGCAGGTCAAATTGGGCGTCAGTATCTTAATTAGAAGCATGATCATATCCTATAACCATAAAGCAGTGACAACTAAAACAATATGGATTTCTAGTTTATTTTCTTATTGTTCACATATTCCTTTTGGCATTGGAAAAAAAAAAAAAAAGGAAACTAAGCGAAGAAATGCACAGAAATGCCTAGTTAATGAATTTATGAACAAACACGAGCAATTGGCAACTACCAAATTTATATTTAAACGGGTATGATAAGTATGAACTTCAACAGAGGAAAAGCCAGCTAAGCTTAACCAGTCGATCAATTTGGCTGACAATGCATAAACTATTAGGAAAAAGAGAAACGGTGCCTCGGTCATTGCAATTTGCAGAAATAACTTACAGAGTGGTTTATCAGCCGGGCTATATTTCCCCTATGTGTAGCATCGATGACCACCTCTTCACTGATCTTGAACAGCTGCATGATTTACCTTGTTAAAACATTATGGTCAAAACAACAATCAAGTCTATACTAACCAGTAATTATAAACCTGCCCAAAGGAAGCATTCTAACAAGATAGGCTTAAGCCTATAACTATCAATATACATCATAGCACTCATGACGACTTCATGATAGGCTTATGCGTTTGTTATAACATTGCAAGTAGGTGACAGGGTAGTCCATATGCATAAAAACAATAACAATAGACTTACATAACAGTCTTTGCCTTCTGAACGATACATAGCCTCCCTCATATCAGCAACACTTCGTCTTACCTGCTCACCACGGTACTCAGCAACCTGAATAAAAAAAATAACTTGATGAACACATCTTCATAGACAGTGACAGTAAACCTTGCATTTATTCAGAAATCATCCTAAACTATTGAAGTGCAGACCATCTCTCCTTCTTGTATATCTCTTCGAGCAAAGAGGCCCCATCCATGTATACCCGATTTTCCAAAGCAAACTCGATGATTTTCAGTTCTCTGATGCCACAAAAAAAGTAATATTGACATTAAAAGAAAAAATACAGATGCAAAATTCAACTGTAGCATAGTGTAATCATTTGCCTGCAAATGGTGAAGACGTTCCTTGAACGAAGTAAATACTTTAGAATCTTCTGAGTCCTTTCACAAAACAAGACAACATAAAAATACTAGCTTCAATAAAGAACAATTCAACAGCCAGAAATCTCTTCGAGCAAAGAGGCCCCATCCATGTATACCCGATTTTCCAAAGCAAACTCGATGATTTTCAGTTCTCTGATGCCACAAAAAAAATATTGACATTAAAAGAAAAAATACAGATGCAAAATTCAACTGTAGCATAGTGTAATCATTTGCCTGCAAATGGTGAAGACGTTCCTTGAACGAAGTAAATACTTTAGAATCTTCTGAGTCCTTTCACAAAACAAGACAACATAAAAATACTAGCTTCAATAAAGAACATTCAACAGCCAGAAATTTAAAAAGAGAAAGGTCAACAGATATAGCATGAAGTCATTGACAATATGGAAACATAGACTACCTTATAGCTGTTCAATTGAATTATAGAACTTAACAAATGACGACTTGGTCCCCCCACTAAATGTATTATTGGCTCATCAGCGCTCTGGCAAAATACAGAAAATATATAATGAGACCCTACGTAAAAGAAATTTGACTACAATTATGCAAGCAATCAGTTTACGGCAATATTATAATAATTGTGCTAAGCATTAACAAGAAAAGACATTGCATGCTACAGCAGCATAAGCAGCTATGAATATGGGAAAACGAAAAGAAAAAACACAAGACAGTAAAAATTGATGCAAAATTAAGATCAAACCTTGGAAGATCTTCTATAAACACGACATCTTGCAGCAGACAGTGGTTCAAATTCATTAGTCTCAGGGGCTGAAGATTCAAGAAGTTCTATGTTTTTTGATGATACCAGCCTTGATCCCCTGAAGCATCCCTTATGATTTTGCAGGGAAGTCCTGGGAGAGAAGACCCCAAGGGAGTATGTATAACCATCACAGAATCTGGGTTCGGAAGCCTGCAATGGAATCAACATATAACACCACATTTTCTCAAGGAACTCAGATACTGGCACATGGCATTAATCATTATTCTGTGACAACAGCTCAACCTGTGACATGCACAATATATTAACTTCTTCGTTATCTGAACTCCATTCTTCTCCATAGAATGCAACTGTCAGTATAAACAATGTTGAAATATTTCGTCAGCATGGGTGCACCCTCATATAATTCAATTAACATTGTCCAACAAAACCTTTTGCTAAAGGATGCAAATATAAATAATACCCACAGCCCTATAGGAGGACTTAGAATAAAATAGTTATGAAATACAGAAAAAAATATTAAGTTGAGTCAATGCTCTGTTCACATATAATGAAATCATTCAACTTACTTCCATGCTGTATCCAGCCCTAGATGCACACATCACATGAAAATAAGTAGCACACTTGCAACAACTTGCACAGGATCCATGGCTTTGTTTACAGATAACACAAGTCTGCAGTTGACACGAACAAGAAAATTTAGAATACAAGGGTAACATCACAACTTCCCCGACCTCAGGGAATTTCCCCAAATAAGAGAAAAACAAGAGCTGACTGCTGAGAAGGAGCAAGAAGTAACATAATGATGCAACCCTCTACTCTATTAAGCTTAAAAATAAGCAAAACCAGAAAATACACTGTAAATGTAACTAACAATTACTATTGCTGAACAATAGAGTGGGATTACAATCAAAATAAAGACTGAAACTACACTGAGATGGCAATTACAGAGCATGAAACAACATGAACTATACCCTCTGAGCAGCAACACGAACACTGGTCTCTCACAAATACAAACTGAAGTAGAAAGATAAAATGATAAAGAAAAGATGATCTTCTCCACCCCTAATCAGGCATTCAAGAGGCCAGAGCTCTCCTCACTTGACCACAATTCTCCAATAGTCCCTCCTCATCCCTCATCATGGAAGTACATATTTAAAGAGTCAAAAGTAGTCATTACCCCTACTGACACTACCCATAACCTAGGCTACACCTAACCTGACTTTTCTTTTATCATTTGAATCTTACAGTTATAAACCTTCAAATAAACCTCTTGACCACTGGTCTTAGTCTTCTCTAAATCACCTCCCTGCCTAGATTGTCTACTGTAAGCCTTAGGAAATGACAGGAAAATCTTTTGGAAATCACCAGCTCTATCACATAACAACACTGCAAAATAAGCAATAATTTCATACCTTCAAAAAGGAACTTGGAGGAATTTTAAGGATTCCAAAGGCAGGTTCCATTATCTCATGGTTTGAGAATCCAACTTCAGGCCGGAACCAAGCACATGTGACATGAACCCACAGCATCTCAACATCAGTTGGCTTTAGAGCTCCACCTGCACAACATTATTACAAAACAAAAATAAGAGTTGCAACACACAATTGGCAATTGTAAAGATGCAAATGGTTAGGTTACAATGTTACTGATTAAGTATAAATACACAATCATAAACTATTTTGCATCAAGCTCATAATATTCTCCTCGACCATTTTACAGCCAAAAAAAATAGTGGCAAGAATGAGTGCCAGAGAGGAGAGATTTGATCAACCAAAAACGAGTAAATTTTTATGGAATACCATGAAGGTACATCATTATTCTTTCCTATTTAAATAAATCCACCACTTGATAGTATCAGAAATAACTTGAAAACATATTAGAGTTTTAACTTGATCATAACATTTTTGGCCTGAATTCAAGAAGATCACGCTATTCAAGATCACAAAAAGAAATAAATAAAATACCTTTAACAGGACAAAGGCAACATTCTCTCTCAACATCAGGGGTTTCGCAAACTCTACAGACCCAAGAAGTAAAATCCTTAACATTCTTTGCTCCATAGCATTCTTGGTGGACTGCTATTTGGCACCTGTAAAATGGACACGTGAACACACAGCACAACATTTCTAACTAAAGACATGGAAAGTTAAATCAAACTCCAATTTTTAACGCACCACAATTTTTTATACAAATTTGGAAGAAAAATAAATAGAAATTATAGATCCACCTGTTGCAGATGATAATTTTATTATCATCCCAATCTTCAACCCATCTACAAACCGCACATCTTTCTGTAGTCCACTTTGGATATACTGGTTCATACTTCTCTGTGACAATAAATAAAATAAAATGAATTCCACAATTAAAAATATATTCAAAAAATGAGTGTTTGCAATATGCCAAAAAGACCCAGTCACATGAAGAAAATTCTATTCTTATGATAAAAAAAAAATCAATAGAATTTTTTTTTGAAGTACAGTATTTACCTTGCAGAAAGGCAAGTACCTGCTGTTGATCTAACTGCATAGAAACTCCACCTTGTGTATTATTTTCTGCGATCTGAAGAATTTCATGTCAATACAAACTGAGTGGATAACATCTTTGGGGAGTCTACACTTTTAAGAAATAAAAGCAATGCAGGGTGCTGAGTAATACTGCCAATTACACATCTCTCATGACAGTAAAACCAAAACTAACACATGCACACACTAAACCACCAGCATATATTTCCATGGTTCTAATTTAGAAAGAAATGATACAAACCCATTTTTCCAGAGGAAGCATTGTACTCTTTACTCTCACACTATATTCCATTTTTTAGCCCTGCAACCTGTATGCCGTTCCCATTCACTCAGTGTCTGCTTTCGCACCCCACATGAGCCACACTTGCACATGACTCTGAAACAGAAATAAATAATGAGCATTTTGACGGGATCATTAGGAACTGCATAGAATCCTTTTATTAGCATTGACCGCTAATGACTGAGGTTGATCAGCTTATACAGAACACCTATACAGATAATATTTATAAAAATGAACATGTAAATAGATATGAATATGCTTTTCAATGTGATATTTGAGATCTTCCAATGAACCTGTTACATCATAATAAACAAGACTACATGTATATGCATTAAGAAGAATTACACATGTGCGTGTATGTGTTGAACAACATGCAAAGAAAGTTCATTAGGATATCTCAAGAGCAAATAGAGCATCTCTAGAAATATACTTAAGAGCAGGAATCTTACAGATGAAGCTTTGGAATGTAATACCCTTCCATGCCATTGCACACCACCGTTACCTTGTCAGGTACAACAGGCTTTTGGCTATTTTCTGTTGATCTGTCTCAAAACAATATCAAATCATAAGATTTAAGATAGAAGCAACTTCAAAAGTACTAAAATAAATCAACATGAATTTCCCAATGCATGTTAAGGTAAGCAGAAAATAGCTGTCGCATACTTGATTTTTGGCTTGCATATTTGTGATGCTGAAAATTTACAGTTGAAATTTGCTTTGCAATCTGGACAATAGTAATCTGTATGTTCCAGATCCTGCAATCAGAAACTCATCAGAGGTCTTCGCTCTGCCACCACTTTGTGAACTTGGGAAAATAAACATGCCAGAGAAAATATGTAGCATAATATTGACATCGTTAACATACCTTAAAAAGTTTACTGGATATTTAGCACATTCAGCGTGAATCCAAACATTACAACCGTCACAACACACCTGATTCAATAAGAAAAGCCACATAATATATCCATATATTAATTAGTCAAATAAAACTACAAGAGAATATATAAAAAATGAAGAAGTATAATTGAGAAAGCAAACAATCTTACCCAATTCCCACCATCTGAATGGTGCCAAATCTTTTTGCAAATGCCACAGTATTGTTTTGATTTCCGTAACTGGAAAAAGCATATCAATAATTCTAGAACTTACATTTGTCTGCTAAAAATATATTAACAAAAAATTGAAACCATCTGGAATGAGGTATTTTGCAAAACCTTGGCACAAAGTTTGCAATATAGATGAGCTGAAGAATATGAATCCTTAATCTTCTTCATAGTTTTGCAGGGCAAAGTCAGACCACAGCCAGCACAAGGTCTCATTTCCTGCATGATATTTATTCCCAAAATGAAAATCTACAGCTTCCAGAATATATAAGATAAATATTTTCAAATTGACTTTTGGGTGGTACAAAATTAAGATCAATTACCCATTCATACAATGCGCATGCATCTTGTCATGGAATGTGGACCGTTGATTATTAGTTTAATTTAATGATCACAAATTATTCAAGTTTCTTCTAAATAGTACCTTGTGGGATGTTGAAACACAGATCTCTACTTTAAAACAGAAGCAAGTTACAGACTCCTGAGAGTATATTATAAGTTATAGGTCATCCTTCCTCTGAAAATAACAATGTTTGCAGCAGCCTATCTAATGCACAGCCAAGTACATCTAAAATCTTCCACCATCTGAAAGTCACTTGGTTTGCTCTTGTCAGCCGAGTCTGCCCCTGGAATCTGAATAAATATAAATATCAATACTTAAATTCTCAATATTCTTGCAGAAACAACTGCAGACCTTGCAACAAACCTGTCCATGAACTCCATGAAAGGGAATATCATTCCCTGCTTCACCCATGCATAGTCCTGCCCAAAACATTCGTCCAGATATGAAAATAAAAAGGTGCCATAATAACTAAATTTTATGACCAGATATATGAAGAGATCTGTACCCTTTGCTTTCCATTTTTTGAATACCCAAAAAACATCACGCAAATTGCACCAGGAACACAACAACTCAGAACGGACTTCGGAGCTTGCAGGATAGGATCAATCACTACAGCAGGCCAAGCTGGATACCTCTTTCCACACTTTGCCCAAACTATATCACCCAAAGCAAAATCCTCCGGTTTGTAGATATCCTTCCTTTTTGCAGCATTTCGATCAAGCTTTGGTCCACACCCTCAAAACTTAGACCAGACGTATAACTCTCAGTTTTAACTGCTGATGAACGATTTCCATTAATTGACGTTCTAGTAGCACTAAAAGAATTTGGAGCCTCCGGTGGTCAAAACTGTTTAAACCCGAGTCGTCAAATCCTGATTCCTCCTCCTCCATGTCGGGATAAGAATAATACTTCGACTTTTAGAGCTATAGTTATTTCCATTTCCCTGTTTTACAAATCCCAATCCACTAAACCCCGCCTTATCTTAACTAAAATAGTATCATCTTCAAAGCTGGAGTCTGCGTCCCTCCACTTGATTCCCCGATTCTTCCATGTTCCGAGGACAGAATCATTGAACCTCGATGGAAGCATTTGAGATCGACCACGAGACGATCGCAATAGTGGAGGCCGAATCCTTTCAGAGCCTTGCTCCATTGCTGTCTTACCATTCAATAGCGCAGAATTTGAATTCGATAGAACCTCACTAGCCAACACGATCCTTCGCTGCACCACGACCCCGAACCGCTGCTGAAATCTTCAGCCTCGCCAGGCATACCAAGAGAATAAAATCCATTAACTTTCCGCTTCTTCGGAACCGATGCACATCCATAGTCCTCGGCATCCTGCTCCTCTAGCTTACACCGTTTCAGGTTCGGCATTTCAATTTTCATAGTCCGCTTAATTATCATCTTAGGACCATCCGCAACGGCGAATTCGCCTTTGCAATTCTTGGGCCAAAACCCTAATTTCACATCGAAGCATCAAATCCAAGATTCCAACAATTCAGTATATCTAACCTGAAAAAACCGGCAATTTATCCTCCACAATTATACCGCGATAATCGAATCTCCTCCTATTTTCCCCCCCACTACAGCAATAAAGATTAGCGAAACCTCGATGCCAAAACCCACCCAATCGAACAATGAATCAACGACCCCAAAGAAGAGGGGAAAATGTCGCAAACTCTCCCTTCTAAAGCATGCAAAGGAAAAAAGTTCCGAATGCAGACTTCGGCCTTCGGATAAATTATCAAAGAAAAGCAGACCGAAACCCTCGAAAAAGAAAATACAGAAATTTTCTCGAGAAAAAATCACTGAGAATTCGCAGAACGCAAGCACTAGCCCTGTGTATCCAACAGAGAAAGAGTTCGTCCAAAATCAAACAAACGGCCCCGAAGATATGGGTCACATATACAATAATATGGTATAATAGTAAATATAAATATAATTTTAGTGTTTAATGTTTAACAGTAGCATATTATTTTAAAATTCATCCAATCCGCTTTCAGCCTTTCAAGCCCAAATATGAAAGCGCTATTCGTGATAAATAATTCATTAATATTAGTTGTGATTGATGTTAGACTTTAGTTTTATTATTGAGGAATTCAGGAATAAAAATAAGAAAAAGAAAGGAGAAGGCACGTCAGAGGGTCCGTAACTGGCTTTTTTGGCTCCGGGGATTAGGGAATGCCATGTAGCGAGAGTGTTGGAGGGAGACGACAAATATAATAATAATAAATATAAATAAATAAATAATTTTGATGTTTTTTCAGGAAGCGCGAATTGGCAAATATTTTGGCGGTTCCATTCCTTTGTCTCTGCTTTTGTGCACGTGCGACTCTCATCTTTCAGGTTTTCAAAATTTAATTTTAAATCCTTAGACTAATTTAGGGGTGTCAATTTTTTAACTTAATCTGATTATTGGTATTGTTAATTTAAAATCATATATTTAAATTAAACTTATCTGTCATCAAAGGCATAAAATTCAAGTTTAGTTGTGGATGTGAATTATTAGCTTCTAAAAATTTTATAATCTTTCTATCTTAAATTATAAACACTTTTAAAAAAGATTTGCCATTCCAAGATATAAGAATATTTTAAGAAGATTAAAGTTTCATTAAATATACTTATTTTAATATTATCATTTTTTTTATAATTAATTTTTATTCCTTCTCTTTTTAATATATTAAATAATAAATATTTAAAAATTTATATTGTTATTTTGAAGAGATAATACTATAAGTATATTTGATGAGGTTTATTAATATGTAAAATTTTATATAAAAGTGTTTTATAATTTAAAATAAAGGGAGATTGAACAAATTTTGACTTGTGATAAGACATTGATATCTAAAGTGGCAACAATTACAATTAGCCTATATTAATTAAATGATTACCAAAATACTAATTTATAATTTTAATAATGAAATTTATATTGATATCAAAATATAATTTCAATGAAAACGGATATAAATTTAATAATTTTAAAATCACATTTCTGTTGAAAATTGATTATATTTTAGTGACGAATCCAAGAGCTAATAATTAGGGAGGGTTAAATTGAAAATTGAAGCTAATAATTAAAAATGATGAGGCCAAAATCCAATTTAATGGTTTTGACAAGTCAGAAATTTAATTTCTTCTAAAAAAGTATGGGAGCGTGGACTGTGGAAGGGGCAGTCCAGATTCATCGCCTTTTTTTCCCTCCTTTTTTGATGCACAAGACAAACCACTGCTGCCTACTAGCCTGTGCCATGACTATTTATAACGGGTTTGGAGGGCTTTCAATTTGAATCAATTTTATATGATGCCCATCCTGATAGGATCTTGAAAAACCTCAGTTATTATTATTATTTTTTAAAAAAACACGACTTTTAGTACTTATAATTTCATCATATTTTATTTTTAACTTTCATAGTTTGTTTTTGTTGTTCCTGATCTCTATAATTTTTGCTGTCCAAAATGTTAGTCTTTCTTGCATCTATCAGTGTCAAATTTGCTGAGGTGTAATTAACGCCGTTAAATTTGCCCAATTGGCATGATGAATCATCAAATGAGTTGGATTGAACATGTTAATTATCAAGTTTTTTATTTCCAAAATTTCCCAACACAGAAGATAAATTGCACGCACAAGAATGGCTACTTCAAAGATTCAAGATGCACGATCGTAACTATAAGACTCAATAGCACGCCATACACAGCAACAAATTAAAAAAAAAAAAAGCAAGCCAGCCACACAATTTGAGAAGGGCATGATGGTTAACCAAATACAAGTAAAGCAAGCCATAGACATAGTCACACAGCAAACCATAACCAAAATAGATAAAAAAAATGCAAAAAAAATAAAAAATGAACAATCAAGTCACACGCTTCAATTTTCATATGTTTATAATGAATTTTTTGTAACATTTGTTCGATAGATTTAGAACGACATAACTATGGAATCGTTGCTGTCAGAGAGAGTTGTTAGCAACCACGTCTCAGATTCACTATTTCGACGAGCCTTCATCACCATCTGATTGGTTCTTAGGTGTTTGACCTAGCACGTGCAGTGTTGAGGTCCAGTGCCTTAGCGCTTCAAAAAAGGCTGATGCTTTGTCGTTTGAGAAAATGCAAATGATCAGTGTTTAAAACAATCTTCTAGTTTTTAGGCTTGGTTTTGATTTTTTTTGTCCAACTCATATGATGACTCATCATGCCAACTAGTTAATTTAACAATGTTAATTACACCTCAACAAACTTAATACCATTAAGACCAGAGGGACTAACGTTTGGATGGCAAAAACTACGGGAACTAAGAAAAACAAAAAACAAACTATAGAGACTAAAAGCAGAACGTGATAGAAACTACAGTGATTAAAAGTGGTTTTTTCCTTATTTTTTTTAACTTCTCTTTCAAAATGCACCATTGCACTAAATGGAAAAAAAAAAAAAACTATTCTCTCCTTATCACTCGATTGCTCACACCTCATGATTTCATCTCCCTCTTGGTCGACCTGATGGCCTCTCCTCTGCTCACTGTGTGGGTCTCAGCACCGCCAACAGGCCACACAGTTTGTAGACTTCTCAGTTGTTCTTGGATTCAGTTGCTCGCAATTCTCATCGTCTCGCTTCAAGTCTTGGTGTTTTTTCTTGCCATGGAAAAGGTTAAAGCTTAAGTGCGAGGAGCTCTTTAGTGTAAGGAAGAAGACCATGTTTGATGTTATTGACTATAGTTTGAAAGTTGCTCGAGTTTTATTGTTTTTTATGTAAGCAAGCATGAGATTTGGACAAGGAAATTTGCTCAGGTTTTATTGTTTTCCATTCCTTCCCTGGAACTCTTGGGGAAGTTGGTAATTATATGAATATAATATTTTCTCCACCTTAGCATTTCCCTGAAGGTATGCATACTAGGTGTTGCTCGTTAACATTATGGGAGAGATCTCAGGGAAGAGACCCTACTGTCATTTTTACCATTTTACGGTCGCTCGTAGCTTCTTTTATTTATTTATTTTTTTAAGAATTTGGATTTGGATTTTTATTTAGGTTTGTTTGATTATTTTTAAATTTTAGAATATCTAAATTAATTCTTAATATTTATTTGAAAAAATGAGCTTACAAACTTGGTGGGAGTCTTTTGAGCAAGGACGGGGTCTTAAGAAATGAAGTATTTTTGTGACACCAAGCTTAAAAACTGAGCCCATAAACCTTATGAATCCGCCCACATAGACCGGGTGTGCATTTAACGTGTAACTCAGCTTTACCAAAATGGCATGGAGACCATCAGGAGCAGCGGAAAGGAACGTAATCCCAGGCATCCAAGCCTCGCAAGGAAATCCGCAGCAATATTCGTCCTCCTGACCACTTTATTCAGACGCACTATCCAATCCCTTTGCAACAAGTATCAGACCTCCATGACAATCCCATGCTCAGAAGCGTTTTTTTTTTTGGATGAAAAGGAAGACATCAGAACTGTTTTATATGTATGAAATTTAATTTATAATTCTTATAAAAACTTTGGACTTCTAGGTCAAAAAGTATTTACTTTAAATTTAACATTGAAAATAAAAATTATTTTAGTCTGAAATATATTTAATTATTATTCTCTTCCAAAAAATACTTGAAAAAGAAATAAGTTTCCAGACGAAATTTTTTATAGAAACTAAAAAATGTATTTCAACAAAAAAAGTACACTATTCAATTTGAACAAGGATATACAATTATGAAGAAATATTTTTTAAAATTATAAAACACTTGCATATTGTTCATCATTGAATAACAAATACCAGGCGTGTTAGAGACGTTGGATCTCAACAGATAATGAAAGGAGTCCTGAGTTTCCCTACCACAGTTTGCTCAGATGTAAAAAGATAGTAGACTTTGATAAATAAGTGTGTAATTTTATCGAAATGTTTGAAAATTACAGACTAAAACTTAAGAACTGAAAAGTACTAATAAATGTAAATTATGCGAGTCTTGATTGAGTGTTGATTGAATTTTTTTTTTTTTTTTTTTTCTTTTTATTTATAGTGTCTGATAGCAGAAGCCTTTCCTTTGAGACTTAACACATTTTAACAAAGAATCAGGAATCCCGCAAAATTTATGGCACGGTCTCTTCATTTTGATAAACAGCCCACTTCACCGAACTGCTTGGGCGTATATTTCGGTATTACTTAGGATCGTGTCTTCGTGCCAATGGTTTAATATTTAAAATTGATGGAATTTTGGCATGTTTATTTATCATGGACTTTATTGAGCTTCGGGGCCGGTCTCTTTTGCCTATATTGGGCTTGACGTTTCAACGTTTCATTACTCAGCCCAATTTAGCTTCATAACCTATTGAAGTGACGTTTTATATTTAATCCAAATACATATAGAAAGATCATTTCGATTCTAAGGGATAGAAGGAAAATTTTACAAATTTGTAACGTAATTTTTTGGTGAATATGTAATGTATTTTTTTCTCCTCAAAATGTAATATCACAACAGATGACATTTGCATATAGATTGTCCATGAATGGGATTACAAAAAAAAAGGTGTCTATGAATGGACTTTGTTGGCCCAACTAACTGTTGGGCTTGCTTGGGCCTACACCTTACGATTTACTATATTTATCCCTAGTCATTTTTGTTGTTCCTTCTTCTAAACCCTTCGGTCTTCGTCTGATCTTAGCCATGAGGCGGCGCGACTGGGCATCATGGCGGTCTCCTTCGCTCCTTTCGTGCCATCTCTCTCTCAATCATTCCCTCTTTTCTGCGTTGCATCATCTATTCTTACTTATCCTCATCTCCGTGCCCATTGCCCGTACAATGTCCTCATTGGCTCGACGGTATCTACAATTCAAATAAAGCATATTCTTCTCATTCGTGTTTTTCTCTCCTTTTCTTCATCGCATGTGTTAATTTGGCATGGAAATGATGGTATTGTAAAAGGTCTGAGCAGGGAGATTATATTGGTGGTGGGTGGTGGCAGTGCTGGAGGTTTAGGCGAAATCGAAGCGAAGAAGAGGGCCCCTGTCACTGCAGAAGTCATGGCACTGTGACTCTCGCAACCTCTTCGATATCAAAATCATGCCTTGTTTACACTTGGCGAATGGGTTGGATCAAAAGGCGTGGGTTGCATTCTAGCATGGAATGCTAACCTAGAATTCTCCCGACAATTATTTGCTTGCCTTAACTTCAAGCACTGTACTGCCACACTGCTTCCTGCATTGATCAAAACCTTCAATCTGATCCTGCCACGTTTGGTCGGTGATCTTGGTTACCTTAATTTTCCAATTTTAAACACGTATCCTTTGTAATTTTTTTTGAAGTTTATTGTTTATTTGCTCTTGTAGACAAATTTTAAATTTTACATTAGTTTGCAAAGTTACAATTCTGATTTGCAAAGATCACTCAGATACTGGCTTCTCCGATTATAGATCATTGAGTGTTGAATATGGTGGCAGTAGTTTGCTTTATGAATAATGATATGACGGCGTCCACGTCCTTGAGAGGAGCTGGTCTGGACGCCGCAGGGCAATGCAAATATAACTTGGGTATCTGACGATGTGATGGGATTGGATTGAATTGGATTTGTTTTGATATTGATGTATTAGTTAAAATAGTGAAGATAGATAACTATAAGCATGCTGGCCTCATCTTTTGGCTAAATGAAACTTATTCTTGGAGAGACTCAATTGATGAGTTTGGCTTGGTGATTCTGTTATATGTTTCATACTTCAAAGAACTGCTAATTTCATCGAGTTTCTGCCAACTGCCCGAGGCAGGTGGAAGTACACAATTATTCCAGTTGTCTCTGGGGTCAGGTCTGGACAATAATTCCACCTTTAAAATGATTTATTGAAGTAATTTATGTTCTGTGTCTCTGACTTTCTGTAAGGATCTCTTGACTTTATGGCATGTGTGAAATATTCTTGAAGCTTTGTTTCAAATGGTGGTTCTCTGTGCAACTCCTGCATCACCTTTTGCGTTATCTCGAAGGAGTTTGGATTGTATTATACAAGAACTTAAAGCTTTGCTTCAATTATGGTATTATGTGCATATTGAGTAATATAACCTGTTGATTGGATTTGGACCAGCGGCTAAAGCCCTGAGAATATTTACACATTGAGTTGCACTGCACAGTTGACGATACATAGTAGTTGGAAACTGTTGGGACCCATTCCAGTTTATAGTATTGTAGTCTTACATCTGAAGCATTGGACTCTGATGTGGGGTTTTACGGGGACTTTGAAGTCTCCAATCTTAGGAACTAACATTTAGGCTGTGGTTGTCCCAAGTTGCTTTCAGAAACACTAACATATTATAAGTTAGTTTTTATTTCGTGGTAATTTTATTTGATATTTGATATTAAATGAAAGCTGACATTGATGCTGAGCTAGTGAAAGAAAAAAACGTCATTATTTTAAGTGATTTGTTTGGGCAAAAATATTTAATCATGCACTACTGAAGTCGTTTTTATCCTGAACCCTTGCTTGTCATTAAAACTGATGTGGATGATAGCTCATCCCAACTGTTCAGCCGAAAACCTTCATGATGCTCTTTTCACATTGATAGCACTGATTTCGTTTATTCTATGACTACTTGCGAGAACCTGACCCTGTGACCCTAACAGGGAAATTCTCTAAAACACACGAGGAGGTAAACTTTATTCACCTGTTTTTTTTTTTTTTTGGTTCTCCTTTTTGTGAAGATAACTTGGAATCTACATATTCTACCGGCTAACATTTGATTCTTAACTTCTGATGGATAATTTTCTTCTAAGTGCGGAAGCATTGCCGCATTATTTGGACCACAAAGATGGAGTATTGAATTTAGAACTATGGATTCAGACCTATCATATGCTGGATCAGCATCTTTGTCTCCCACTAAAAGAATTGGTTAAAACCTAATCCCAATCTGGTCTGGCGTGTTGGGAAGTGCATGTTGACGGTGGCTTGGAGGAACTCACCGCATGGCGCGTTTCACTTCCACCGCGGTAAAGGTTCATTGAATTCTACTGCTACCATCACTTTAACTGTCTTTGGTAAGGGTTCATCTTTGATGTGATAATGCCTTGATGCTACCTTAAGTGTTTTAGTTGACCGGTGAATGAACATGCGACAATTCTCTCGATGCTACCTGGCTGCACCTTTGTGACCCACCGATGATGACAGATCTCCTATTGGAAGGCCCCGTCCCGTTCAGAAGCAATTTGGATTTGCAGACACTAAATTGAGTTTTTAGAGAGCACTTTTCAGCACCTAATATTTCTAAAGATTAATGATTAGATCATAAACTATTATATGAATAGTATTTTGGATTTTAAACTTTTATAATGTGCAAAAACATCCATCAACTTTTAAATTTTGGATGCTTGGCTGCATGTTTGGATAGGAGATTTAATTGATTTTGGAGGTTTAGAGTACTTGTTTGAGATATCATTAGAGATAGCACTGTTCAGCATCTAATATTCTTAAGAGTTAATTCGCATTTTAAACCTTAAAGTATCGTGTAAATAGTATTTTGAATTTTAAACTTTTGAAATGTATAAAAACACTTATCAACTTTTAAATTACGAGTGTTTGAGATTCTACCGTTAAGTATATACCATTATTTTTAAGGGTTAGGATGAGTATTATATTAGCAATTAAATTTTATAACTATAAAAATAATAATTATTTTTTTTTAACTTAATGTGAAGGTTTTAAGCGGTTAAAATTTAAAAATTGATTGGAGTTTTTGCATGTATCAGAATTTTAAGGTTTAAGATGTTTATTAACTTTATTTCTAGTTCAAAATATAAACATCAATATATATATATATATATTATTTATTTATTCTCATCTTTTGAATTTGAAGATGATGATGACTGACGAATGAAAATCAAGGAGAGTTTCTAATTTTCCGTAGAAAAGGGGACATGCGAGAGTGGATCTGGTTGAGATCATTTTAATTATTCTTGAAATCTAGATAAATAAATAAAAAGCCTTTCTTCCTCCCCCACTATTCTGCATTTGGATTAGAGCAGGGCCTGGCGTTTGGGACTCCGAGACCTTGTCATTTTCCCCACAAAAGGCATTGATTTGATTGGTCGAATTTGCCCGCAATGCCAGTCGTTCTTAGATCCTCCTTCCACCAATCACTCGTAAAGCTTCACTAATTTAATGTCATTACTTTCTGTGGCACGTTTCTTACACTCTACATGAAGCCATGATTCAGCTTCCTTCTAATTTCTAAATGGTGGAGGCCATACCTCATTGTTTAATCAAAACATTACGTGTATTTTTCTTTTCCGTTATGACATTGTGCGCAAGATATGTCATTTTATTAAACACGAAATAATATTAAAGCTATGAGGACAAATCTAGTACTAGCAGTGTGTGGGCATGTTAGAATCGAAAAAAAATTTCAGTATGAAAAGACTAAAATTGAAGACCGGACCTGTGTGTGTGTGTGTAAAAGGTTGAGAAGAAGAGGGAATTGAACTGAGGGAACAAGTTCGGAGTGGAGATGAAGAGACAACGAACTTTTACTACTGCTTTCGACAAGTCAATTCACTGGTTACGTATACCAAAAGAGGGGTTGGACGGAACAAAATTAAGGATGTAATTAAATAAAAAGAATAATAAAGCCATAATAAGTAGCTTGGATCGGCGGCATTAAACAATAATAGTATTAGTGCCAGCGTACTACTATGCGGGTATGTGGTTGGGCGAAGAAGCATGACAAAGTTATACAATATAAGTACATAATGAAGACAAGTAGAGTGGGAACTAAGAATAATAAGAATAATAATAAATAAATAAGGGAGTGGTGAAGAAACACCGCCCCACTGAGGAGGACAAGTGGGGTTTACAGGTCCAGAATCGTCTCCCGCATGGGAAGTGGCCACGTTTACGTAGCGTCCCTCCGATGGAATTGAATCAGTACAATGCTCTACTGCATGTTCTTGAATTCTACTCTCGCCAATCTAATTTATTTTTTTAGGGATAAAAAATATATGATATTTTTAGCATTCCAATGTATTTTTTTAAAAAAAAATATTCATAATAAATAAATTACTTTATTTATTTTTAAGTGAAATACCCTATTAAATAAAAATAAATTTAAAAAGGTAGTGTTAGCTTAAAGATAATTAATTATTTTTTTTAATATAAGGCCACAGAAACTTGTGCAAAACTAAGTCAAGTCAAGTCGTATAAGAGTGTGATATTCTAGTGAAGGGTCATCAAAAATCAAGATATCATTATTGTCATTCGATATTTGATGATCAAATCAATCCGCACACTTGTTGGCTTATCCAAACACATGGTTGAAGTTGATAGTTCATTCATTCATAATGAGGTCTCTAATTTTTGTTATAGTTTCATTGAAGCGATGATCCATGTTGTGGTAATGCTGAATAAGCAACAAAGTTTCAAGAGAGTCAGAGTGAACATTGATGTGAGTATATTTGTACCTCTAACAAAGAGAAAGACCTTTAAAGATGGTCAAGAGCTGCGGCAATACTAAGAAGATAGCTATGTTATTTGGTAAAATCTTTTATCTAGTTGCTTTGGTCATCCCAAATAAGGCCATCATAAGTTGCAATTTCATTGGTGTAGACAGAACCATCAACATCCAACTTCAGCCAACAAGGTTTGGGTGAAATCCATTTAGCAAAAGATCTGTCATGGTCCGAATGCACATTGTTCAATTGAGCTTGAAGATAATGGTCATTGATAATGTTTTGGGTGTTGAAGAAGAAGATGTCTTTGTCAGAAATATGTTTTTTAGAATATATATAAGAGCAGCAATCTTTTCAAATATTCTAACATATGTGAGCAAAGAGTTTTTTCAAGGAGTTATTCTAATATTCGGGCCTCCAACATTATTCTTTACATTTCAGAGCATCTAATCTTGCAAAAAAAGGAAAAAAAAGTGTTAAATTTACAAGAGTTCACTAATTTTATACAAACTTACCTTGATTTAGTGCAATTATGTAAAATGTGAATGGAAGACAATTAATTACTTTATTAATATGAGATTTGATTAAAAATGTATCTTTTCATTTCATTTAATCAGGGTTCATATTATAGTCGTCGGTTCTTATCTATGTTTGAAAATCCATGTTTGACTAAAAATAAATGAAGCAGTGAGTTAAGCGGTGATTTTATAACAATGCATTCTAGCCGTTTTTCTATGGTCATATAGATTGCCAGATTAAGGTATGTAGCAAGATTAAAGGTAGAACTATAATTTGGTTTTCTCTCTATATCTTGTGTCAATGTCTCTGGCAAACCTTTCTATTGAGTTGACAATTTTTATAGTGACACATGAGTTCTTTTAGTCATAATTATAAGACTTCAATATCCTTTATTTTTTACATTCAATATTTTTTTCTCAAATTATCCCTGCATAAATCAATGCTGCTGGGTGTAATTTTTAATGATTTAAAAGAAATGATATTTTAAGGAAACTAGTACATAAGTTTACAAATAACTAATTTTTTTTTAATTTATATGAATTAATCATCTAGCATCTTTATTTAGGATCCACAGCGTATTATTGATTCAACTCAACGATGCTGGTGGAATCCTACCAGCATCCCTTGATCGATGAGATTCTCATTGCTCAATGCACATTCCTAAGCTCAATCATGGCGCTTTCTTTTGGAGCATTTGATTGATTGATGATGACACCTAATAACCATGTATGCTACCAACAGGTTAGGTTTAGTTTAAAAAAAAAGGATTAATCCCTTACAATGTTCTCCCTCCATTTCTATATATACTCCTTTTATTTTTATTTATAAAAAATTATCATTTTTTATTTATTTTTTTTATACAAACAAAATCATATATTTTAATAAGTATTTATTATATATTTTTTAAATTACCTTTCATAATTTACATTAATAAAAAATAATTAATACAAGCTTATATTAATTAATATAAAGTATTTCAGTCTAATTTTTTTATTTTTAAATATAATTATTATGGTTAACCAACTTTTTTTTGTGTGGTATAATTTTTTTATATATATAGAAATGGAGGAAGTAAGAGAAAAACATATATCACACATTTTAAAAAAATTAGTTAATTATAATAATTATGCCTGAAAATAAAAAAAAGTTTACTAAAATACCCTATATTAATCAATATAAGCATTCATTAATTTTTTTCATTAATATAAATTATGAGAAATAATTTAAAAAATATACAACAAATATTTATTGGAATGAGTGATTTTACTAATAAAAAAATATAAATTAAAAGTGATAATTTCTTTAACAATAAAAAATGGAGGGAGTAGCAAATCAAAAGTTTGAATCACTATTAAAAAAAGTATTTATATTTAGTGTCTGACTAAATTTGGAACATGATTCCCTCTAATATGAAAATGCATGTCAGCAATAAAAGACAAAAAACAATGTATTCCTACTTCTAGCTTTCTTGAATTTGTTTAACGTTGTTTTCTAAAACATGGTACTAGATCAAGGCGAAAATGTTCTTGTCAGTTTACAATTCCTGATAAAATTATGTCATCAAATGAGATAGTTAGAGAATACAAACTTGAAACACTAGCTAGCTTTTTTCCAGGTGAATTTAATTTCAAGAATTCATAAAATCTAACATAAGTTTTACAATGTACAAAGAGACAAGAAAATGCCTCTTTAACTATTTACAAATATTTATTAACGAAGTCTTTACATCAACAATTATCACTTTTCTTGACTCATTTTATATAAGACAATGTTTTAGTAAGATTTCAAACCAATAGTAAATTACATTGTACAATTTAACATTTCAATTTTTTTTTTAAATATGAATCTGTAAAATTCCTTCATTTAATACGGAAATAGACTATAGAGATATATATTTAAGAAGTAAAATAATAAAAATAATTTTAAAATGAACTTCTTTAATGAATCATTATTTTTTCAAAATATATTATATTATGAGATATTAAATCACTTAAAAAACATCTCATAAAATAGAGTAAAGCCATGGAGATAGTATAATTCAAACTCACATCTTGAGGAGCGTGACCATGCATCCTCACTAATTAAATTTACCACTTCTTTATTTTTATTTCTATTTATTTTAGTATTTTTTTTAAAGCACTTCACTAAAGCCAAATTGCTGTTCAAATTTAACAACCATAAAATACACACAAAATCTCAACAAAAAATACACACAAAATCTGATCGAACCATAGCATTAAGGAGGTAAAGTATCAAGAGAAAAGAGACAAATTCTTTTCATGCTCAAGAAGCAATTTGCTTTTTTTTTTTTTTAATAAGGGTCAAACGATAAATTAATGTAACAAAAGTTACAGTTCATAAGTCAGTATAGATGAAGAAGAGAAAGAACAGAACAAAGGAGTACAATGTTTCTTAATTTGTTCTACTAACACTAAGCTAAAATGAGTGAACATATGTTGAATGTCATGCAGAATAACACAAGAATAACTTATAAAAACGAAGCTCGTCTTTAATTTCGAAAATTAAAAAAATGAATTTAACTGGCTACTGTTAATAAATATTACACCAATTAAGAATGTATTCAAAGTCTCTAATCTAGTTTTAGACGCATCACATTCTCGAAATGAGAAGGGGGAAAAACAACAAAAAAATGTTTTGGATAATAAATAGGAAGACTTTCAAATAAGGATCACAAATGTGACATAATTATTAGTGAATATAAAAAAATTTTAAATATTCAATTCAGTTCAGGGGAGTAAAAGTGAAAATAATTTTAATTATAAAAAATCAAAGTACCATTCACTTGTTATGCAGAATTATTAGTTGTTAATTTTATTTACTTCACTTGTTAATTTATTAATATAAGTTGCAGATAACATGAGTTGATATGTTAATAATTATATAAAATTTGACATCAGTTATTTAATTATAAGCAGTAACATCAATTATTAAATTATCAACTTTACCTGTTAATTTATCAGCATCAGTTATAAATTAGTGATAGATCTTGTAATTTACTAACATCAGTTATAAATTATTGATAGGTTTTGTAATTTATAAGTGATGTTAGTAAATTAATAAGTAAATATAGTAAATTAACAACTAATGTTACTGTTTATCTGACAAACATATATAATTTACAAGTAATATTGATAAATTAATAAATAAAATAAAAAAAATTAATAACTAGTAATTTTACATAACAAGTGAAAGATACTTTATTTCACAGGTAAAATTATTTTTACTTTTATTTTTTGGATTGAACTAAAATTTCAAAAAAAATTTAAACCCACTAATAATTATGTTGCATTCCTGGTCCTTATTTAAAATTCTTTCTAATAAATAAATTTTTATGATCTTTGAAATAATTTAAGTTTTTGTATGTTTGAAAAAAATGTTATAAATATTTGAATTTTAAAAAAGTGATCGTTCAACCTTTTTTTTTTTTTCCTTTTAAATCTGTGATGCATCCCAGCCGTTCGTTTGCAATTTGAATTGCTGGTTACGGTTCTTTATTTGTCCCGTCACTCTCTTGAAGGAACTTTTGTGTTTAGTTGGCTGCACCATCATCAACTTCTTTGAAATCTCAGCATCTTGATTGATCGTCCAACATCAGCATCTTAATTGATCGTCCAAGTCCCTTTCCCATATAAATTGTATTGGTTTTTTTTTTAATTAGAAAAATTCAAACTCATAATCTTATATCTCACTTCACAAATCCATGACAATCTAATGACTTATGTAACATCGATAAAATATTTCATTACATTTAGTGGACTCAAACCACTTCACTTTTTTTTATTCTCTTGGGCTAGGAAAAAAAGAATGGCATTAAAAATCAGAAGATTAAAAGATTGAATTAAATCTAAACAAAGATCAAAAGATTTTAAAATGGATTAATATGCAATTTCGACCATGAACTATAAATTCAGGGGTAATTTAAATTCTAAACTTATATTGATATATTTTAAACCCTGCACAATTAAATTTAAAACTCTCTTGTCCCTATTGTCAATTTAAAGTTAATGTTGGCTATTTTTTTTTTAAGTAGGGCTCATCGTTAATTTTGCGCCCCCCCCCCCACAACCTCTATGCCATATGTCATCAATCTCTCCCTCTCTTTTACCCTATTTCATTGTTTGTAATGTCCTTTATCATTAATCAATCCTAAATTCAATTAATTAAACCAATCAATAAAGCTAAGGATCAACCTTGGCTGAGGTTAATTCTTAACTGACTTAAAACTATTATGAATAATGGGATCTTAAAAATTATTTGAAAAGGATTAATGATGAATAAATACTTAAAATCATAGCTTAAAAGTTTACAAAAATATGAAGATAAGTTGAGCATTTAAAAATAATTAAAATAGGGGCAAAACAAACATTTTAGTAAATTTGGCATATCCATCACGGCCTATTGCATGTCTGCCACGACCAACCCTCCAAAACCACACATCCGTCAGGGCCAAGAGTTTGTTCACCACGGCTAATGGCATAGAGGCCACCCGTCACAACCAATAGCACAATCCACCACAACCAATCTAAGATGACACATTTGCTATGGCTAATCTAACAATCCACCACGGCTAATAACTATCACATGTGTATAAGATCATAATAATAAATTATCTGAAGTATTTCAAATGTCAAATCCACTAGGAAGTTGCACCTTTATTAAATTAAATAATTAATAATTCGAGAAAAATAGATAAAATAAATAATTTAATGAGAATATAAATAATAAAAATAAATCAAGGAATAATGACGATGAAAATACAATCACTTGAAGTGATGGGGTTTAAGATTCACCTTATATATTACTAGTTTCTACCATTTGAATTGACTCTTTAATCAATTACAGTGACAATTATTTTAAAAATGTGCTAATATTATTTTTCTAAATTATTAGTCTCTTTTTAATTAGCGTTGAATTCATTCCTAAGATGCCCAAACAACTAATTAAACCGTGAAACTATAATTTAATTCACTATAAATTTTTAAAATTATCTCTGGCCTAGTTATTTATATCTATTTCTCTAAATTTAGGTTCTTTCTTCACCTTCTAGTCCATCAAGATTACCCACAGATTTAATTAAATGATGACCAGTCATAAAATCAATATAAAGAACAAGAGAAATAAACATAATTAAAAAAGTAAAAATATTTATAAATATAAATGCAAAAAGTCAAAATAAAGTAAATAGAAAACTAGCTCTCCAATTGGGCTACATCTCTACCCCAACTGGATAATTTAAAAATACATAATAAAATTAAATAACACATTCTAAAATCTCAGAGAAGATTAAGGAGTAGAGAAGAAATAATTATGATTTGTAAAACTCATCAATGATCTCGCTTTTAACCTTTAAAATGCTTCCACGGGCTCTAAATATCTTAGAAAAATTTTTGAGGTACTCGGATAAGTAATTGGATGCATTCTCTTTTGATGAAGGGGGTATTTATAATTAAAGTGAAGACTCCTCCTCTTCTTCCTTGTTGATGTGAGATTTCAATATATGTATGTATGTATATTTCTCTTTTCATTCTTTCCTTTAATTCTTTTTTCTGCAAAATATAAAAACAAAGAGATATATGAGTAGATTTTGTATCAAAATTTTTCATCTTATAATTAAGTGATTATAGAAAATATATAAATATTAATTAAATAGATATGAAATCTTAATAAATATAATCAAATCTAAATCAAAATCTATACCTATTTATTTATAAAATATGCACTTATTAGTGGCGCACACCCAATTACGGCGCAGTTATAACAGAAATAAAATTTTAACCTATGAGATACTTAATTTTCAGCTCAGGCCTCTGATTAATGTAATCCAAGTGCCCACACAAATATAAATAAATACACTAACTATTGGCTCCAGTCTCTTCTCAATCCAATGCCAAATGAAAATCTTATAACACTTGGTGCCGATATATGTATTTGCATTCATAATCCCACAACCAAGTGTCTCCCCTTAAATTAGCCATTATCAAAGAATGTCCATATGCATTAGACCCATTCATGCATAAACATATGATATATCATAATCACTATTATTAACCATGAACACACATTTGCATGGTAGACCTCGGTCTATAAACATAGGAGGCCAACATCCAAAATGCCTAAGTCAACAATAAGGGTTACTTGTAAATGACAATTAAATCCATGCAATGACCCCTAAAGTTAGTAATAAAATATTCAAATTACACATTAAGAACAGCCAGAGACATTACACTCAATTAAATGTCTCTAACTTCACCTGCTTCCCTTTGCCCTGAATTTGAACGTCATCTGGAAAGTATTAAACCACGGGACTAAGATTATACAGTCTCATTAACTAAGCATATAAATTCAAGCATATGAACATATGGCACATAAAAGCAATTAATGCTTCTATTCACATTATAAATTCTACAATTACTTAACTGGTATCGCAACAATATATTCATGACTACAATACATGTGTAACAAGTGATGATAATTATGCATAATCATGTTCCACCCTTATTTCTTTCCTTATATTTTATGACTGAATCCATGGGCTACTAAATTATATAGGATTAACATGTGTGATTGACTTAACCCTACTCTTCAATTGTGATGGGTGACCTAACCAAGACCCCATACTTACTCTTAAATCATAAATTCCCTCATTCTAAACTTATGAGGTGTCACTTTGCCTAGTTTAGGGCAATACCCAATCTAGGGTATTAATCAAAAACTAAAACATCAAGGCCTTGTGGTACTAATGAGTGCCATGTAGATTTCCAAAATGCCATACTCTCTCAAGTGAACTCCCACTCATTTGTGATCATTCAAATCCATGCAATGATAATGTTCACAGTAGATGATTATTCTTATGTTCATAAATTATAAATCTATAAGCACATGTAGTGAATCACATTTAACCACATTTCCATTCTTATAACATACTGCATATTCACGATTAACATTTTATGCACAAAAACATGTTATAACCATAACAATACTCAACTCATATCATAAACCTCCTGATGCTTAAGAAATCAAATAATCTCAATCATGTTCAATGACTTAAATCCAATCACATCATCATTAGCAAGTCATGCTAAAATAACTCACATTGAACCCATCCAATCAAGTGATACGTACTCATCCATTAAAAAAGTCATATCATAAACCTCAAACCTTTTTCACACAGATGTTTGCAATAGCATACGTTAAAGCTATTCACTGATATACCATGATCAATCAAGTTCATTATTGCAGACACAAATATATACTATAATTTAATTCTCTATTACCTCAACTTTATGATCACCACACAATAGTATGATTTGGATTATGAGGAAGCTCACAAATAATCCACAAGCTCTAAGAGTAGTTAATCTACAAATTTAGGATTAACAAACATCATTAATGACTAATAATAATTAATTAACCTTTAATTTCAATTAAGGCCTAAGACCCTTATTAGTGATTTTGACAATAAACAGTCCTATTTTAAACTTCTATTAGCTTATTTAATCCCCATTAAGCTTAACTCATTGTTAAGCTTTACCATTAGCTTAATCTATACTAATTAGCATTAAGGTTATCTCTAAACCCATCATTAACACTAATAAACAATGTCGTTAGTTTAAACCAATGATTAGAAACATAGCATAACACTCTTAATCTCCATTAGAGTTATTAAAGTGTAGGGACATAGCTTTCATTTCCAACAGCCTTACCCAAGCCTAAAAACCTCTATGAAAAGTTTAAAGAAGAGAGAAGAAGGGAATAGAAAGCTTATCTTATGATTTGAAAGCCCAAACTAGCCTCTAAGGTTGATTATAGCAAATCCTAGCAAAGTACCCTTCATTCTTTACCTTACTCTCTTAAATTTGTCTTCCATTCTAACTGAAATTCATCTTTCTGTGCATTTAAAATTCAATTGTGTCTATCAATGTGAACTGTGCCATCCGCCATGATGGATAACCAAAAATGAAAATCCTCATTTAATATTGTTAAATTGAATTCAAAGTGGCCCAATTACACCTATGGTCTAATTTTTACTCCCATATAAGGTGCACTGAACCTAAAAGGTCATCTAAACTCCCTAATTTATCCCCAATTACCTTAATGGACTAATTAAACCTCTCAATTGATTTAATTAATCTTTAAAGTAAATTTTGAGATGTTACATCCTTATTCCTATCTTAACCTAAATCCTGTGCTTTTATCTTCTACTCTATCATTGCCTTTTCTTTCTTCAAAGTTGATGATTATGATATTTGAGTGCATGCAGTCAAATATTAGTTGAGGTTCTTCCATTTCACTACTCCCTGCAAACTCAATTTTTATAGCACTTCTCTATAGATTGCCTTTAACCCCTTGCATTCACCGTGATCACTTTCCTGCTTTACAATGTTCTTCTTCTTCACCTTGCTCTTAGAACTATTCTTTATGAGCTACTGTTACTTCTTAGCTCTTAAGAAGCATTTGAAACAAGCAGAGAATAGGCAAGCCAGGTCAATGTGCTTAAACAATGTTTATGAATTTATGGTGGAACTTCATCTCTTTGCCTATAATATTTCTCTCTCTACTTCCTTTAATGCATACATGGTGGGTGGGGGTGGCTCGTGTTGAGTTTCTCACAGTCAAAAGTTCTCTACCAACAAGTAAAATGGAAGGTCGAGAAGATCCCTTGGCTATTTCAAACATTGCCTTTATGGATTAAAGGAGACCAGGTCTGTCACACACAGTATGGTTCAGTTAAATCGCCATAATTAAACCTCCATAGTTTAGTCGCATCGTCTTCCATTCATATTCATTCTCCTCCTCCTCCTCCTCCTCCTCTTTGTCTTCCTTCTCACATTTCCTTGCCCATATCTCTAGTGTCCATGCTCTCCAACCATGGTGATTCTGTTTGATCCAAATTCTTAATCCATGTCAATGCTATTAGAAAGAGGGAAAGGAAGAGGAGGAGGAAAGAGAAGGCTTGAAGTGAGACGAGAAATAGGGGAGGGAGAGAGTGGGCCTTAATATGATAAGATATGGCTAGTAGTTCTAAATTAACGGTAGGGGCAAATTGCTTTAAGTTTAATTGTTCAGGGTTTAAAATATACTAATTATGAGTATAGGGTTTAAATTACTCTTGGGCCTATAGTTCAAGGTCCAAATTGTATATTAATTGGGGAGGGAGGGAGTGGCCCTAATATGCTAAAGAAACAACCGTTAGTTCTAAATTAATGATAAGGGCGAGATTGCTCTAAATTTAATTTTTCAAAATTTAAAATGTATTAATTATGAGGGTAGGGTTCAAATTGCTCTTGAACCTATAGTTTAAGGTCCAAATTGCATATTAACCTTTCAAAAATTTAGAATAAGAACCAAATATTTTTTTGGTAAATTGATCTCAAAATTTACCACTCTCCTTCCATGATTTATAACCATCAAAACAAGAATTTACAAGTAAAATTTGCTAATTTGTAAAATAAAAACTCATCAAATATATTACTATTTCTAGTAATTTGATACTCTTATATTCATTTTGTAATCTTCAAATTACAAATTTTCAAGTATTATTTAAATACTCCTCTAATCTTATTTATAAGGTAGAGAGCATATTAATTTTGGTCCTATTAGGACACTTCATTGTTTCCTATATTCATCTTTATCTTTTTTCTCTTATTAAATGCTAAAAAATTATTAAAAATAATTATCTTTGTCTTTATTAGGGGTAGTGTAACATCTTGAATTTTAATTTTTGAATTACATGGATTAAACAAGGGTATTTAAATATTGAGTATTTATTGGGTTTAATAATGATCAGTGATGGCTAACAGGCCTTTTCGTTGTGGGTATAGTCTTCGGATCGAGTTCGAAAGTGTGTTGGGCTACTGGGGCTAAAAATGGGAGAGCAATTTAGACTAGACCCTTTTGTGTCATCTGTCACAATAGAGGTACCATATGCCACGACAGATCATCTCAAATTTTAAATATTGGGTCTGTTATGTGAGTTTAAGCTAGAAGAGGAAAATAGGAGAGAATGGGGAGGGAGTATCAGAGAAAGCTTATGGGTTTGCTAGGGCATCAATATTATAGCCCTTTGAACTTTGAAGTTGATTTAAGCTTGTTTTCACCTATGTATGTCTTCCCTATTCCTTTTTACACAAATTTAAGTTAAATTTTTAAAGTTAGGAGAGCAAGACTTTTGAACTATAGCATTGGGTCTGAACCCATTAGTCTTAAAGGGACTAATGGGAGTTGTTTAACCTATCTACACTTAGTTCTATGGATTTTACAAAGTTGTAGCTTCAGTCTAGGGTTCTGAAGAAACCCTAACCACTTTAAGGAGAAATATGAGTTATTGGGTGGTATATTATTGTTTTTTTAAACTAATGGGAGTTAAGAAACTTATTGATTGTGAATTTAAACTTGTTGTTGGAAAGTTAGGTTATTAGAGTGTGAGTTTAGGAGTTTAAAGTGGTAATTTCACGGTTAATTAATGATGTTAGTTACTATTAATTGTAAATTTATTTGTCACATGGTTGTGTGAGTTAGTTACAAGCTCAAGAAGTAAGTGGTTTAAGGTAACGCTTGAGTTCGCAAAAGTTTGAGGTAATAGGAAAAAATTTTATATCTTGCTCTTACTTGTTAGATCAAATAAGGTGTTTGTGAACAAGTTTAATATGTTTTATATTCAAATAAATTTGTTCATTGATTTATAAATTCTTGTGCAAGTGTGGCATGTTTTATATAAATGAGAAATATTTCTTATAGAAATGCTATCATGTCATGCATTGACTTGAGGTTCTAATAATATATGCGTGCTAGCTTCACTTGATTATGCTAAGAGTTAATAGTATGCATGGTGATTGCTTTGAGCATTGTTGCATGGTCACGTATTGGGCGGGAGGTTGCCTTAAGAGAAGTACTAATTTATTTTCACATGGAACATAACTAATACCATAAGTGGCCTTAGTAATTGATTTAGGGTTAGGTCTTCTTAAATCTTACCTAGGAATGGGTGTAAATGTAGGTTGTCTAGATCCTTAGTCCTTACATCACCCTAGACTAGGTGTATCGTGATACTTGTGACACCTAATGGATTCAAGAATTGGAGAAATTTATAGTCTGAGAGTGAGCATAGCCTTTAGCTAGGTAGCTTTGGTGAGCTTGAGCTAGTCTATTTATTTACACGGACTTAAATCCTATTGAATTGTTAGCTCATGAATTCAGTTTGCAGTATATGAAAGAAATAAGAAGCAATTAATATTACATTTGTGAGATCATGTGGATTGATATTGTATTGAATATTGGAATGATTCTTATCTTGCCCACTTGCATGCCATATTTGATTTAATTTGTATATGCATGATTTAGAGTTTTTTTTTTGTTATTGATAATTATACCCACCCCTATTCTACATATTTAGGCTCTAGCTTTGGAAAGGCTAAGGACAAAGCAATCGAAGCATAGGAATCTGCCATTCTTACTGCATGCCTTTATCTTTTGTCTATATATGTATGTGATTAATTATGATGTATTTTCAACTAGGATAGTCATTTTGGTTTACTTGCACTATTGCATGTATTTGTGATGATTGATTGTGTTTAGTGCTCTAGACTTGTTTTGTGTGTGTGTGTGTGTGTGTATTGTTGAAGCTAATCAGAGCATAAATACTAGTACAAGTAGGTTTACAAATTATTTTGATTGATGTAAAGGGATTTGTTTATGCATTTATGTTATTATGGCTCCCCCATGGTTTTTTGTTGGAATCGTGGTTGAGGAGTGAAGATGAATTATAAGGTGAATATTTGTAATGTGGTGCATTATACAGGTTGTTTTAAGTTTTGAAGACTTAGTCTAAGTGGTTCTTTGGCATATGGTTTGGGTTTTGAATATCTTGAAATGTTTAAGTGTGAAAAGGGAGTGTTTTTTTTTATGATATCAAACTTTTTGATGTGATAAATTTTTAAAACAAAATTAGTGTCATTAGCTAGTTCAATGATCAAGCTTTATGTGGACATCTAGATTACCTTAAACGAACATCAGACTGTGGCTCGGGGCACTTCAAAAGTTCCCCCCTCGAAGTTGTGTTATGACAACATTTATGTTATCAAATTTTATGCAATGCGCTATGAAGCATGTTGCCTATGCCGCAACACCTGACATAGAAAGATCATGCAGTGATGTATCTTGGTATACCGTAGCAAATGCTTTAAAAATTTAGAAAATGATATTTTAACTCCTTTCCCACTATTGTCTTTTAACCAAATTGTTTTGAAACTCTTATTTCTATTTTGTTTGGGCCTTGATATGCTATGAAATGCTTGTTTTATTTGGGATCCCAATGAATTGCTTAATTTATTCCATGATCATAGGTTTAAAACTTTTTCAATATATTGGCATTTATTAACCATTTAATTTAATTTATTACAAGGTATAAGTTTAACTTTCAATAATAACTATAGTAGATCTTTAACTTGGATATTTTCTTTTTGTATTATGGTTAGCCTTATTTAATTGTAGTTAAATCTTATTTTCTATGATAAAGTGATTAGGATAGTTATTCCCTGATTACCACAGTAATGTATTATATTATGATTAAATCTATGCAGTAAATTAGGTAATTTACAGGTAGAGAAGAAAACTTATTAAACTTTAAGATAAAATTAATAAAATTTAATTTTTTTTAAATTTTGATAAAATATACTGAAAATAAGTTATAAATAACACTAAAGGGAGTACATGCTAAGCAATTCTGACAAGCACCACTCCAGAATCTAGATCCTTTTCTAAATTATGGAGGACACTTCCACTTGTAACAATATTAACAATTAAATTATTATTATTTATTTTATTTTAAAAACTTTTTCAACCGTTAGTTTTACTATACATAATAGCAACAAATAAAATATAAAATCAACTCATATTATTTACAAATAATAAGTAACATGCCTCGCTGGCGAAATAAAAAAAAGTAATATGGCTCGTGTTGTTTCAGAAATAACGGGGAATGCATGATGTTTGCTTATAGTTTTAACTATAATGAACTTATTGTTCTCTCCATTTTAAATATTTACCAATAAAATATATTCTTCTATAAAAAATTATATTCTTAAAAAATATTAATGATTTTTTAAAATAAGAATTTAAATATTCATAATTTAAGAACCGTTATTATTAGCAACTTAAACGTATTTCATATTCTGATATCATACAAACAATAAATATAAGATTCTATGATCAAAATAAATGCAGTTCTAATTTTCAATTTTTAAATAAAGGTGCATATTTTTTAAACTATAAATTTAAAAATAAAAAATGACAATAAAATCTCTCTGTATATGTAAATGATAATTTGATCCTTCAAAATGTCATAATTTCCTAAAAGTCCCTAGAGACTTTTCTATCATTAATAAATTTATATAAATTATCAAATTATCCTTATTAAAAATAAATAATTTATAAGTTTTGTTTAAATTTTTATAATTTTTTTTATATTCGCAATAATGCAACATCAAATAAAAATTTAACATGTAAAGTTGTGATTTGTTGTTACATTATTACAAATATAAGAAAAAAAGTTGTGAATATTTAAACAAAACTTGTGAATTATTTATTTTTGCAACAAGGATAATTTGATAATTTACATAAATTTATTAATGACAGAAAAGTTTTTAGAAATTTCTGAAGAATTATGATATTTTGAGGAATCAAATTATTATTTACATATTTCAAAAAAAATTATTATCATTTTCCCTTTAAAAAATAAAGACATCGGATGATTGATAATTCAATGAACAACGATATATACAAAAGTCATGAGACTTATCCGTAGTTTAACAATTGTCAAGTGCAAACAAAAAAATAGCAATCTGAAAAAATGGAACGGAAGTGACCCGCCACTGATTTTTTTGGCTGTTTGTTTTCCTTATACGATCACAATGAAAATTATATAAACCTGGATTTCTAAGAGCCAAGTAAAATGATTTTTTAAAAAAATTGCTTCAAAAATAAAAATAGTTGCCATACATAGCTTGTCCCCCGGTTTTGGCTATTAAAAACTGTGGACTTAATTTTATATTTCTTAAAATAATCAAACTTTTAGTCTCTTAAATTTATCTCTATTGTTAATTCAGTCCCTCATGTTTAATTATTATTAATTTGGTCATTTATATTTTTTTAAATTATTATATGAGTCATTTAAGTTTTAAAATATAAATTGACTTTTAAAATAATCTAATATGTCGAGTATATTGATAATTTGATAATCAAATGAGAACAAATTAAACTTGAATTCAATTCAGCATAATTTTTATCAATATATACATATATATCTCTTATATTGTGTTTTATTTTCTCTTTTAAATTCAGAGTGTACTTTCTTCCTAACTAAATTATATCTTTTGTATAAAGAGTACATAACTTGGTTTCAAGTGGCTCGCCATGCCAACCTCCAGATAGATCTAGTAATTTAAACCAGCATGAGTGAGTTCAAAAAATTTTATGATGGAGTTAGAGAGTTTAAAAAAGATTCTTTTAAATTTATTCAGGCTGATTGAATAAGTTCAAATAAATTCAAATCAAGCTTGAACTCAAATGGACTTAGTTTGAATATTCAAATTTTTTTATTATTAATAAAGTAAAATTAAAATGACATAAAATTGAAAATCTTATTTTTAAGATAAAAACTAAAATTGACTGAAAAATTATAATATTAATAATTCATATATTCATTCCAACTCAAATGGGCCTTAATGTTAAAGTCAAGTTTGGTAATGGAAGTTTTTTTATATGTAAAGACATTTAAACCTACTTAAATTATAAGCTCTGCTTCTAGACTCAAACAACATTTAAAAACAAAATTTATATCCACTTAATTTTCTTTTTATAGTATCATAGTGATTTTTCATAACAAAATGTAAAGATGAATTTTGCCGTACACCACTACTACAAAATAAACTTTTCATGTCACAATTTTAAGTATTTTCACGTCACAATTGAAGGGGATACAATACTGGGCAACTTAAAATAATGACTTATCTACGTCGCAAATGCCTATGATGTGAAATATCATAAACTACGTCCTCTTTAATAATAAGTGAAGTGGTTTTTATAAAATCCACATCCTCCCTTATAGGTGGTGGATGTGGTTTATAAAGAAACCACATTCCCCTATAGTAAGAGAGACGTGGTTTCTCATTGCCCAATTCATAGATTGAGAAACCAAGTCCCTCTTGATATAGGGGACGTGATTTCTTAAGAATCCACATCCCCTATGATATAGGGGGACGTGGTTTTTCATCTGGATTCATAAATCATGTCCCTTTCGACTTATAGGGGATGTGATTTTTAAAATCTTTTTTATATATAATTTGCATTTATTTTACAACTAAAATAGAATTTGCCAAAACATATCATAGAAACAGCCAATTCATACAGTGAAAGTCTAATAAATAGCAATTCATTTACAACTATTTATACACTATCACAACAAAATACACCAAATATAATGGAAAAACAAAACGATTCCACCTGTAATTATATAATTATAAAATTATCTAAAATAATAAGCACATACTTTCATAGGCTCAAACAAAATTTAAGCATCATAATATCATATGCATCATGTAAAACTAAAATTAATTGATCACATTTTTAAGTCAAAACAAAAATTACATTCTTGCATGGAGACTTGTTTGAGAAAATAAAAACAAGGAAAAAATACCTAAGAGGAGAAGAGGTCCTTAGTCGTGAGTGGCCGGGCTTCTTTGTCCATAGAGCTGCTGAGAGAAACAAAGGCAATGAGGAAGCTGGGAGATAAGAGATAGAGAGCGAGTGAGGGAGCTGAGAGATGAGAGACAGGGAGAGCTGAGAGAGAGAGTGAGCGAAGAAAAGAGAGACAGAGAAAAGAAACGAGGAAGCTAAGATGAGAGAGGGGACTATGAGGGAGGGAGCTGAGACGAAGACAGAGAAAAGAGATGAGGGAGCTAAGACAAGAGAGGGAGCTGCGAGGGAGATAGAGACAGAGCACAAGGAGCTGACACACTAGTTTTAAAAAATGAAAAAATAGTATGCATGTAGTCCAAAATTTCAACATATTATCCGTCCCCCTCCTAGAAGGGGGACGTGGATTTGAGAATCCACATCCCCCGGGGGGAGGGGGATGTGGATTGTTTAGAATCCATGTCCCCCTCCTAGTTAGGGGACGTGGATTCTAAAGAATCTACTTCACCTAACTTATGGGGGACGTGGATTCTTAAATTTATTTTCCTATCCTATCTGTGTAATGTTGGTTTGTTTTTTTTTAAGTTTCATTTTTAAAATGGGACGTGAATTAGGATAATAGAAAAGTCTTTTTGTAGTAGTGCACGTCTCATGAATATAATATCTTACAGGATTTTTTTTATTTGAATTTTGTAAGGCTACAGCGTTATTTTATTTTTTACAGTATACTATAAGTTTTATTTGAAATCAAAACTTACTTTATGCTTGAATCTAGTGTCACTCTATGTTTAATTTTATAATATAATTGAATATATGTGTATGTACTATTTTAATTTAAGATTAACTTGTCTAAATTTTTCTTTAATTTTGCGCTATATCCAAATAATTTTCCGTCTTTACAATTTGATGAACTGACTCAAACGTTCACATTGATATGAATTTGGTTTAGTTCAATTTATATTTTACTAATGAAATGATGAGGCATGCCGTCACAAGATATCCCTTTAAATTTTATTTTGTTGTGTAAATAGTCATTTTAAACAGTAGTATATTCTATGCAGATAATTATAAAGTTTTAACTTGAAAATCTAAAATTAAACTTTAGCATATAATAAGAAATTTAATAAATTTTAAAAGAGGCAAGAGTTGGTAAACTCGTGTAGAGAAATGAGTTTGGTTTTAGCGCTCATCGAATCTAAACAATTCAAATTTTAAAATTTTATGTTTATATTTTTATTTTATATCTATTATAAAAATTTAATAAATCTATCTTATTATCAACCTAGGTAATACATATTTAATCTAAATAATTTAATTTAATATTAATTTTTTATAATTTTTATAAATTGACTATTTAGATATACTTTGAATAGTTTGCATTTAAAAATTTTAAATTATAACTTTTTCTTAATTTTTTGAAGTACCAATTTGAAGATTATTTTTATTTTTAATATTATATTTACTAAAATAAAATTTTTTAAAAAGGTTTATTATTAAATTCAAATGGTTCAAAAATATATCTGGATAGTCAATTTATAAAAATTATAAAAAAATTAATATTAAATTAAACTACGCAAATTAAATCTATATTGTTTATATTGATGATAAAATATATTTATTAACATTTTATAATTTTTATAATAAATAAAAAATAAAAATACCTAAAATCTGGAATGTTTTGATTAAAAATCTGAACAACCCATGTGCTCATTGATGAGCACCAAAGGAGTGGAGAAACATGTTTGAAAACAGTATGCAATTCAAATAAACATGAGCAAAATGCAGAAAACTTCACTCCCTCCGATTCACAATGCAAGACATAATTTATTAGTCATTGTTGGTTCAAAAATGTAAACCATTTTGTAGCTTCAAAAAACATCTTTTCATTTTCATCCCTTGTTCATTAACAAGTAAAATACCTGCCCGAAGCGCAAGTCATGCACAATAATTTTTTAAAAGACTTCTATACTTATATATTTAGACCCAACTGTCATAAAAGGTTTGGGAACAAAATATAAGGAGCATGTTGTACCAAAAAAAAGTGAGCGTGTGTGTGTAATTACGCGCCATGAATCACCTATGATTAGGTGGCTAGTTTTTTTTTTTTTGGAGATAATTAGGTAGTTTTTTAGTTAAGGGTTGATTGCAAAGATAGAGTCGGCCTAGTGGCAGATTTAAAAAGATTTTCAAGTGTTGTAAATTTTAAGTAGAAATAAAAAAAATCAATATTAATTGGATACAAAATATAAAAAGTGTATGCATGATGTTGTGCGGTTCATGTCCAATGAGCAACATAACATGACTCGCATCACATTTTTGTGGGCATAATAATCTAGTCAATTTTTTTAAAAAAAAAAAGTTGCATGACGCTGCGCGGTTTATGTGCATTAAACAATGTGACTCATCATATTTTTGTGGGCTTCCTCTGCTCATGATTGTAACTTTGAGGAAATCGTTGGATCTATCGTTCTATTTCCAACAGTGTTTTTTTCCATCGCGATAGCGATTTTGATTCCATCAACAAAGTAATAGAATGTTCCTAATTTCCTATAATCCTATTCATGTAGGAGCCACTTTTGGATTTGCATTCTTGCATCTTACCCTTTATTATCTGTATGATTATTATAAATTATTTCCTCTAATGAATGCACTCATTTGATCTCTCACGTTTATTTTTGTAATAATTACAAGATTAATTAAAAATACACATACACATATTATTTTAATTTATTGTTTTATTAAAATTATATATTTTTCCTTGATAATTGAAACAGGAAAATAATAAAATCTATGTTCTTTCCTTTTTATAACAACCAAACATACTAAATCATATTAAGGAAAGTGGAAGGGAAAGGTGAAGCTTAAAGCCTTAAACATACTGCTCTGGTATCATTTTTCCCCCTTTACATGCTCCTTTGTTGTTAATTTGGCATACATGCGCATTTTCTTTTTCTGGAAGAATATTCCCGAAATATTTTTGAAATAGTTTAATATCTGATAAGGACTCTAATAAATACATTGAATATAACTTGTTAAATCAATAATTTTATTTATTAATATTTACTTGTTAGAATTCCTTATTTGTTGCATTTTTAACAACTGTAGGGAAACAAGTATAAAGCTGAGACAAGAATGAAAAATTGAAGCGATTAAATAATATTAATAAAAATATAAAGTGGATAAAAGTATTAATGAAAATTAAAAATTAATGCTACAGTGTTGATAAAAAATTAATTGAACAATACTGAGTCACAGAGAAATAGATAAACAAATAAATAAAGTGGTTACCCGACTGAATTATGTGTTTATCTTTCTTTTTTCAACACAGTATTATTATAACATAGAATCAAGTTTCATCCGTCCCCGCCCAACTCATTAATTATGCAAACCTAGCTAAGTCTGGGTGGTTTTATTTTCTATTCCTCCAAGTAAACACGACCATATTTATTATATTTATTACTAGTTTTGTAGTCTAATGTTGAGCAATTGAGTTTGATACATATAGCTTACCTGTCATATTTTTTTGGCCAAAAAAGAGCCAATTTTATTAATAACTAAAAAAACACGATTGCCATTAATAGTTGAAGCAAAAAAAAAAACTCAAAAAAATATAGAATACAACATAACACACAATTCATAAAAGCAGAAAAACAAAGTCAGAGCAAAATTACCGGTCATTAAATCAGTAAGTAAAAAACAAAACAAAGTTTGGTAAATATAGCTGACCTGTCATGTTTGAAAACGTGAATTTTGCATGCTTAATTTCTGCACAATATCTTGCCCAATAGAATGCTGCATTTTCTGAACGTCTTTCGTGATTCTTTTGGTTTATTGCTTTTTTATGTACAAAATTAACTCACCTAATTCTTATTATCTGCTATTTATTTTCAGCAACTACTTGTTGCGCTCTGTTTTCGGGCGACGGCACTCATATTCACATCAGGTTGATGTACTTATTTATTTTTTTTTAAATTAAGTAAAAAAAATCTTCTATTACCACACGGGTTATATATATGTGCGTGTCTGGAGAAATTGGGAGGGAAAAAAAGAAAAAAAAATTCAAATAAAAATTAATGAAACAGAAAGGATGATTGAATAATAATTTTCTATTTAAGAATTTTTATTCACGATTTTTAAATTTTAAATATATTGGAATTATAAAAAATAAGGACCTCGGAATGTTAATTACAATGGCTCTCAACTCTTATTCTTATGTGTTAGAAATGAGAGGCGATTGTCCGGGAATGGAAGAAGAGAAGAGACATGTAAGATTAATAAAAAGACGCCATATCTTAATTTAAAACTTTAATGCTTAAGTTTATAGGTTTTTTTTTATTATATATTAATTATTAAGCACATCTTTATTTGATATAGGACTTCTGACATCATCTTATGTTCACTCACATCAAGACAGTCTAACAATCTCCCTCTTAAATATGAGTTCACAAACTCTCCATATCAAATATGCTCCAAACACTAAGTATTTATATTTTTGGGCCAGCCTAAAATGGGACTAGCACTTTAGGTCCTGACTTTGATATTACTTGTTAGAAATAGAGAACGACTACCTGAGAATGGTTGAAGAGGAGAGACGGGTAAGAGTAACGGAAGAATATCACATCTTAACTCAAAATTTCAAAGCTCAAGTTGATGTGTCCTTCCTTTTTATTATATATTAGTTATTAAATTCAATTTTATCTGATGTGGGACTTTTTCACATCATCTCAAGTGAAAAACAATAGAGAGAATTATATCAAAGTCTCATTCAACACAATTAATTGCTCACAAGTTTATTGAATACATTCTTCTAAGATTAATTATCAATAAACCTGATAATAATTAATTGTGTGAGTTGAACCTTAAAGTAATTATCCAAAAACAAAAATATTTTGTTGAAAAAAGTTAAGGCTGCTTCTAAACAAAATTACAAATACCAATAAAACTCATTATACACACTTTACAACTTTATTTATTGTAAAAAATATAAACTTTTAAAAATACTCTTTATTTAATAATTTATTTGTGAAATAATATTAAAGAGAGATAATATAATAGAAAAGATAACATTGAAAAAACATTAATGTCAAAGTATCTTCTTATATTTTAGAATATCAAACCTCTTTTAAAAATGCCTTATAACTTAATATAAAGGTAGTATAAATTTGCTAGTTGAAAAAAACATAGTATTATTTTGAATGCTAGGTAACAGACATATTTTTTTAATAATATTACCACTTCCAGTGGAGTTAAAAAAAATTAAGACCTTCATAATTATTTTAAAACTAGTATAAAAGTTAAAATTTTTAATTAATTATTATTTTCTCAATTGCAAAGAATAATTATATCTGTGATTCACTGATTTGTGGACCTGCTTAAGCAGTGGCCTGTCTCCCATCCCCGTCACAAAATGCAGGAGCTTCCAGCACCTACATAAAGAAAAGAAAATAAAAAAGGAAAAAAATATAATTTAAACGAATTAATTAAAAAATCACTCTAAAATTCTACAAAACCTAAATATAAAAAAAAATCTCATAAAATTAAAAAATTACTTTAAAATTTCATGTCTTTTATTGAAGTTATTAATTATTACCAAATATAGCTGCTAATTATTGTTGCCTAGCTATCAATTAAAAAATTTCAATGAACAATTATTCAGTAATTAACAAGTTCATTATATTCCTTTTGTTTTCAAATATAAATAAATTTTAATTGACTGACGCATTTTAAGAAATTTAATCAATTATAATAATTATCTTAAATTTAAATGTTTGGACTAAAATGCTCTTATAATTAATCTTTTATGTTCCCCTAATTATAATTAATCTTTTATGTTCCCCTAATTTAACGATACTATTATTTAATGAAAGATATATAAATGCTTCTTAAAAATTATTGTTTTGCTCATAAAAAAAGAAACCATGTAAACATTTTGTTTATATTTAAAAATAGAAGGAACAGTGAACTAACAACTTTGGTAAAGAATATAAAACTTTAAAGTTTAAAGTAATTTTGTAATTTTATAAGACTTTTTATATTTCAATCTCTAGTGTGAGACGTTAAAGTGATTTTCCTGAATAAATTAAAGCATTAAAAATAAAACCCCTGGATAAATATTTTGGGCTAGAACTGAATGAAAAAAAAAAAAGAAAAAAAAAAGACGGAAGCAAATTGAAAATTAGATTTAGTCCAATATTACAAGGCCAGAAGGTGCCATAAAAAGCCAAATTCTGACCGTTAAATCTCAGCCCTTCCTGCCTTATCACACCATCCTCTCTTCCATATCTCTGCCTGCGTCTGCCCTTTTTCCCCCTTGCAGTGGATGAGACTTGAGAGCTCCACTTCTTCTTCTTCTTCAATGGTCATTATTCTTCACCGTTCATTATCCTCCTTTTGAACTTTCTTTTCTCTGCTCAAATCCTCATTCTTTGGAGCACTTTGGTAATCAAATATAGATTTTGTTTCTGCTTCTTCATTCAATCCTCTCCACTTCTATAAATAAAAATAAAGCACTTATCTTTTTTGGTTTTTCTTGGGTTAATGTCATGCCCTTTATCTCTTTTTCTTTTCTTTTGCTACGGATTTTGAACCTCGTTCTCTTTTTCCTGTGCTGGGTCCTTGAGACTTGAGGACAAATTTTCTGATTGGTCTTCCAAGTTTTAAGCTTGAGAGTTCTCTGATTGCTATCTGTTTGGTCTATTGCATTTGTTTTCTTCTGCGTGTTTCTGATTCTGAGAGTCTCTTATCCTGAACTGGGTGAATGGGAATTGAGGATAAATTTTCTGATTAGTCTTTGAGAATTTGAAGCTTCAAATACTAAGAAATCTTCTTGCCCTGTGTTTGTTCTTTTGAATTTATTTTCTTCTGTGTGTTTTGAAACTCTATCTCTTATCCTGAACTGCGTTAGTGAGAATTAAGCATATTTGCTTCCATTCTCTGAGTTTTCTGTTGCCTTTCTTTTCTTCCGTGATTTTCAAGCTTCTCTTATCCTGAATTGGACAAATGAGAATCCCAAGATTTTCAGATTGAGATACCAGGTTTTCGCTTCATGGACCGTGTTAACTTGTGCTTTCACAGTGCCAGAAAGCTTTATAAAGCCTCAATATTCATGTTCTTTGCCTACTCTGACTCATTTATTTTCTTCTCTGCTTTTTGAGCTTACCTTATCCTGAATTGGGATAATGAAGATTAAACTCAAAATTTTCTGATAAGTCCAAAAATTTTCAGCCATGGCTTTTTAAGCTGCATAAACTTGTGCTTCTGCACTTCTGTTGTTTTCGCTATAAGTTTATTAATTTTCTCTCTATGTTTATTCTTTTCTTCTGCGTTGAATAATTTTCCACGTGAAACTTGAATTGCTTATACTGATGAGAAACTAATAACTTGTGATTCTGTGTTTATACGGTGCCAGAAAGCCAATATTTTCAACTTTTTTCAATCTCAAAGCTAGAAAATGGCACCAAGAAACAGTCGTGGGAAGGCCAAGGGAGAGAAAAAGAAAAAGGAAGAGAAAGGTAATAATATATATTCTTATTACTATACGAATTAATGATTGCTGATTAGTTTTTTCAATGAAAGCACTTATTTTAATAATAGCTTCTTCATTTTTATTTTTTTTCTCTTCTAATTAATTGAATTGGATTTGGCTTCGTTCAACAACTATGCAGTTCTTCCAGTTGTCTTGGATATCACTGTAAACCTTCCTGACGAAACTCAAGTTATTCTCAAGGTTTGTTGCCATTGAATTAAATTGAACTTTTATTCATAAAGTGTTATTCATTTTATTCATTTATTTATTAATTATTTTATTGAGGAAGAACACAAAAAAATGTTTGACACGCTTACTTTAATTGGTGCATTTGACTTGTCACTGGTTAATTGCTATATGCTGGCATCTACCATGCCTCTTCTATGTCACGACCCTTCTAGGAATCTTTTACCAACTGTGTTTATCTTTAGTACTTGATATTTATACCTTGCAGCTGCAAGATTCTTATTGAAGTAAATCATAAAGTTGTCTTCTATTTTTACAAATATCGTTTGTTCTATTTTATTTCCAAAATTTATTTATTTTGAGATAGAAACTAAAGTATATAGATATTCTATAATTTTTTTTAATATCAATAGAGTCTAAACCCCTTGCCACAACCCATACCTCACTTCAATTTATATATAATTTTCATAAATTTTTTTGTATATTATATAATTTATATCAATAGACATTCTTTTGTAAAATTTATTATTCTTTATTTGTATATATAGTTACAATATCATTCAATCAAACTTAAAATTGAATTTAAAAATAAAAAATATGATATGATAATAATTATAAAATTTGAGTAAACATAGGAGCAATGTAATAATTCAATCATCATCATCATCATCATCATCATCATCATCATCATCATCATCATCAAGCCAAAACATAAGGGTGTAAGTTAGCTCGGAGTCATTTTAGGTTGTGTATATTAGAACAAACATAACTCTAATCATTCTAAAGTAGCTTCAGCTAGCATCCAAAACACAAAACCAATGTCTTCAAGTCATAACCTACTTTTTTCGGCTTATTGTTTGGACCTCATTTTCAGTCAATCGCATGTTATTGTTCTCAACATGAGTTTTTAGTGTACAAGTTACTTGGTTTAGCTAAGCCACAATTTCCCAAAATATCCAGCGTTTATTTAACTGTTCACGTAACCCTGAATTTTTTTATACATATTCTAAAATTAAAATAATTCTAATTTAATTTTTGATAAAAATTAATAGCTTAATTTCAATAATTTTCTGATGTACTCTAGTTGACAAAATATCTAATGTTTGGTTGATGAGTTGACAGTTCAGGGCACCGAAAACTAATATTTGTATTTATATTTTAATTACTATTACTACTATAAGTTAAAGCAATATAATTTGCATAAAAATATATTTTTTAAATTATTATCATTTTATTTTATTTTTATTTTCATAAAATAATAATTTATGATTGAATCAGACAATTTATAATTAGAATTTATTTTTTATTGCTAATATTTTATTGATATTCTATTAAAGTTTATTGACATGTATTTTTCAATATTTTAAATGTAGAATGAAACTAAAACTAAATCATACGTGTAATGAAATATTAAAAACTAAAATAAAATTATTTAGATTATAGTGATATTTTTTAAATTTAATTTTCAATTATAAAAGTTAAGTTGTTTAATTATTCTCAATGTTGTATGATGTTGGTGTAAAAATATTCTAATTTATATTATACTTAATTATTAATAATTAATAATGTTTGAGAATTTCTTCCTGCAGGGAATATCAACGGACAGGATAATAGATGTTCGTCGGCTTTTATCAGTGAACACAGAGACTTGTTACATCACAAATTTTTCCCTATCACATGAGGTAAAAAATATATGGGTGGCATTTGCAATTTTAAATTAAATAAATAATTTTCGTATAAATAATTTGTATATATATATATATATATATATATTTATTGTGATAACAAAAAAAGGCCAACTCAATAAGGACATGATACAAGACATGATGCCGTATTTATCACAGCCAATTTTTTTGACTCGTGTTTTGACAAAATCTTTAAATCTCTGGCCAATAATTGGTTGTTTTTGTAGAAATATTAAAAATTTAAAAATTATATTGACTTACTCTCTAATCATTATTTGTAAGACATTTTTTATAAGTAATTTTTAATTTAAAATATAAGACATTTTATAATAATTAAATTATTTTTTTAATTTTTTTTAACTAGCTAGCATGAATATATTTAATATAGTTATATCATTATTTAAAATTAGTGATAAAAATAAAGGAACATATAATTTTTTTATAATATAAAAAAACTTAATTTTTTAAAATATATGAAATAAATAAAATATCTTAGGAATATTGATTTTAACAAGTCGATTTTTGAACTCAATGGTTTTTCCGTTATATTAAATCAAATAGCAAATTTTTTTTATTTTAATGATATTTTTTATTTATTAACAATAATTATAAATTGAAAATTACGCACGCGACAAACTTAGCCTTCAAATTACGTGTTAGGAAGATCTCAACAAAAGAGATGAAGTTGCAGCCATGTTGCTTTTTATAAAAAAGGTTGCAGGCATGTTTTATCATGCATTTCAGCTGTTTTCCCTACCAAAAAAAAAAAATCTTCTTCAATTTAATTAATTCAGATAATTTCACAATAATGATATACTTTCCATATTTTAATAAGATAATTTGACAATAATAATATAAACAAATGCAAATTAAAATTAAAATTTGATTTTATAAAAATTTCACCATCATTTTTAATGTTAAAATTTGAAGAGTTACAACCTACAATTTTCTTGGGTGAATGTCATCCAGACATTGACGAGCCAGACTGCCCACCTAGAATTCTCTCCATGGTGTTTTTTTCCATTTATAAAATGTGAATTTAAAACGGTATTAAAAAATAAATTTTGAACAACCCGAATTATCAAGGAACGATCAAGTATTAATATTGTGTCATCACTGCTAGAGAATGCAAATCCTAAGGAAATAAAGAATTACTAGCTTTGAATTTGTTCATATGTTAAAAGCAATGTTGTTTATAGTGAATAATGGGGCATCATGTAACGCAGGTGAGAGGGCCACGGTTAAAGGACACGATGGACGTGTCTGCATTGAAGCCTTGCGTCCTCACTTTATTTGAAGGTGTTTATTATTTTTCTTTCTTTTTTTTTGGTCATGATTTATTATTTTTCTTGAGCATTATAAATTTATAATTTGTTATGTTTAATGATATTTATTTGATCTGCCGGGAAAAAAACAAAGATACTTATATTATTAAGTGCTTGTTATTCTTTTACTGTTAAAAAAATAAATAAAGTTGGTAAAAAATAAAAAAAATTGACGTGGAATTTGAAGCTTACCTACGACGTCGTACGGGTCTGCTTCTTCCTCTGATGTTCTGAATATCTGACGCAGAGGATTACGATGAAGAGCGAGCAGTGGCCCACGTCAGACGATTGCTTGACATCGTGGCATGCACGACAAGCTTCGGCCCGTCGCCGCCGCCGAGCAAGGATAGCTCCAAGCCCGATGCCTCGAAAAACGCGACCTCCACCACTCCGAAGTCTACGAAGTCTCAAGCGCCGCCGCCTCCGGCTGCCGAGACCAACGCCGATATGATCAAGCAAACACCGAAAGACGAGTCGCCAGTTGACGGAGACGGCGAGATTAGCCACTCCTTGCCTAAGCTCGGGAACTTCTACGAGTTTTTCTCTCTTTCCCATCTCATTCCGCCTCTCCAATGTACTCTTTTCAATCTCATTTGTTACTTTAGATTTCTCAGTTTTTTTTTTAATATAAGAAAAAGACATTGTGATAAGTTATTAATACAGATGTAAAGAGAGCAGTGCGACGGCAAGTTGAAGAGATATCAGAGGCTGGTTATCTCTTCTCACTTGATGTAAGACTTCGTCTTTATCGTCACCCTTTGGTGTTTCGCTTTGGAGGAAGACTGTAAATAAAATTATAATGATGATACTCTTTTGTATGCAGGTCAAGCTGTGTAATGGAAAAGTTGTCCATGTTGAAGCATGCAGAAAGGGATTTTACAGTGCTGGAAAGCAGCGGATATTAAGTCACAATCTCGTTGATTTGTTACGCCAGCAAAGTAGAGCTTTTGACAATGTTAGTTTGCCTTTGATTTATCTTGAATTGCTTCTACCATCAGACTTGGGTTTAGGTGTTCAAACTTTTAAGAAGTTGTCTGCTATTAAAAAAATAGGCTCTTATTCTTGGAAGGAATTGAAGTTGCGAGTTCCAGTTTTCTTTTCGATGTGAATTACATTTTGTTCCAAAGTTAAGCAGGGTTAATATTTGAATTGGCCATATTCCAATTTCCGTGGTAGTAACTAGTCAGTCTGGTGAAGATACAAATCCTTTGATTGCTGTATATTTATATTATCAAGTTCCGCAAGAAGAAATCCCAGATGACAAGACGTCAACATTTGAATTGAATATATTCAATCATGTTTCGTGTGTTTCAGCTTCTAAAACCCTGTACAGCTTATGATTCTTATTTCTCAAATTTCAGGCCTATGATGATCTCATGAAAGCATTTTCAGAGCGTAACAAGGTAACACCAGTTTTTTTTCATAAGTTTCTTCACCTATTTAATGCATTATAATATTATTTATATCTTGCTATATAATTTGCGAATGCACTTTTAATCTAATTAACCCGTATAAGTTACAAATTATACTTAGCCCATATTGTGACAAATCGTTTGTTTATTTTCTCTTCCTGTTTTTCTTTTGGTCTCTTCAGTTTGGGAACCTCCCATATGGCTTCAGAGCCAACACATGGCTTGTTCCTCCTGTTGCAGCACAATCACCGGCAGCATTCCCTCCTCTTCCTATGGAAGATGAAAATTGGGGAGGAAATGGTGGTGGTCTTGGAAGAGACGGAGAATGTGATTTGATTCCATGGGCAACTGAATTTTCATTTATTGCATCTATGCCTTGCAAGACAGCAGAAGAAAGGCAGGTTCGAGACAGAAAGGCATTCCTTCTTCATAGCTTATTCGTTGATGTTGCCATTTTCAGAGCCATTAAGGCTGTTCAGCATGTAATGGGACAGCTGCATTTAATCTGTTCTGATGTAGACAATGATATTCTTTACACTGAGAGAGTAGGTGACTTGAGTATCAGGGTTCTCAAAGATGCTTCTGTTGCAAGCTGTAAGATTGATACTAAAATTGATGGAGTTGCAGCCACCGGTGTGGGCCAAAAGGATCTGGTAGAACGAAATCTTCTGAAAGGGATTACTGCTGATGAGAATACTGCTGCCCATGTATGATATTTATTTGATGCAGAAAATGACCGGTCAACTTGTTCGGTATGCCTGCTTCTTTTCCACGCAACACTAATGAACTATTTCTTGACTGCAGGATATTATGACATTAAGTGTCATCAGTTTGAGATATTGTGGTTACATAGTTGTTGTGAAAGCTGAGGGTGGAGAGAGCGAAATTGTTAATTCTTCATCTCAACACATTGAAATACTTGATCAGCCAGAAGGTGGTGCCAATGCACTCAACATTAACAGGTTGCCCTTAATTCTGCAATGTTAACACAGTTTACATGATACTCTATTAATTATTTGTGCTCTCGATATTTTCCACTTTCATATTTTTTCCTCTCACGTACATTTTTCCTTGTGATTTTGTTAGCTTGAGGCTAAAATTGAGAACTAGCCAGTTCTAAATAGATGCATCTAGTGGATGTTCTTTGTTGAACTGAGCTGTATGTTAGCATTGTTCTCTCTTTGTTAAGAGGATGGTTGATCCAGTTGTCATTCATGACAAAATCACAGGGCAGATAATTATTATATTGTTCCTTGCAGTTTGAGGTTACTTCTTCACCACACACCACAGTCAGAGAACAATAGGCCAATAATACAAGCACGTGAAGAACTTGGTGCTTCCCAAGCTTTTGTGGAAAGACTGATTAAAGAAAGCCTTGCCAAGCTTCAGGAAGAGGAGCCTAATTTGGACAATTTTGTGAGATGGGAACTTGGGGCCTGTTGGATACAACATTTGCAGGACCAAAACAATGCAGAAAAAGATAAAAAACCATCTTCTGAGAAGGCTAAGAATGAAATGAAGGTTGAGGGTCTTGGGAAACCCCTTAAAGTTCTCAAGAATAACAAAAAGAAATCTGATTTAAACAATCATAAATTGGAGCCTGAGAATTCAAGATCTCATGCGCGTGTTAATGGGGAGGTTGAAAGTACCCAGTTGCCCTCAATAGAATCCCAGAATCAAGCTACAGCAGCAGAAAATGAGCTTGTGCTGAAGGGCATGTTGCCTGAAGCAGCTTTTTCTCGGTTAAAGGAATCAGGAACTGGACTTCACTGCAAGGTAACCTAGGTCTAATAAAGCATCTCCGAGTTTTTTAGTATTTGAACTTGGTTTTTCATCAATCAGCTTAACTAAACTTATTCATGTTATTAACAGTCTATGCAAGACCTGATTGACATGTCTCAGAAATATTACACAGATGTTGCTCTCCCAAAATTGGTACTGACTGAAAAATTGGTTAATTTTCTGATTTTTTTTCCAGCCTAAAAGTTTCTGCTGATTTCAATTTCAATTTCAATTTTGCAAAACAGGTGGCAGACTTTGGCTCATTGGAACTTTCTCCAGTTGATGGTCGCACCCTAACTGATTTTATGCATACTAGGGGTCTAAGGATGCGTTCTCTTGGACATGTTGTGAGAGCTCTAAACTTTTCTATCTACTGCACTTTAAATATCTATGAAAAGAAGCTCTTGAGTTTCTTAGAGTTCAGCATGTATCCTGCTTCAATCTTCTACAGATCCTCTTCATGAAATGTGGTCTGTATTTTATTGTATCAGATACTAAACCCTTTAAATTTCTTAAAGGACAATTTTAATGAGCCAATCAGAGTGCCCAGCGATTTTCATTAGCACTCTCATTTTACTAGTATCAATTTTTTACTCTTGCTTAAACATTGCTTGTCGCCTTGGTTATCTAGGGCTTTAAATCCTAGGACTAAAGGGCAGAAAGATTTTGTATCTTGGGATTTAAATCACTTGCGAATTTGGTTTTTTTTTGGTATTGTATGCTAATTTGTTTATTGGTTTTCTTCACAGGTGAAACTTTCAGAAAAATTGTCACATGTGCAATCACTGTGTATTCATGAGATGATAGTTCGAGCTTTTAAGCACATCTTGCAGGCTGTGATTGCTGCTGTTACTGATAAAGAGAAATTGGCTGTATCAATAGCTGGTGCACTGAACGTGTTGCTTGGTGTTCCCAAAAATGAAGAATCATATAAATCATGCAATATCCACCCTCTGGTTTGGAAATGGCTGGAGGTTTTTTTGAAGAAACGATATCATTGGTATCTTAGCAGCTCAAGCTACAGAGATGTGAGGAAGTTTGCAATTCTACGTGGGTTGTGTCACAAGGTACTGAAACATTGACAATAGAATTATAGTTTCTAGTGTGGCTTGCATGGATTTCATTAATCATAATCCATGGAGTCTTAAATCTGCACCTTTACCATTTGAAGCATTTTTGTTAATACAAATGTCTAAATTTTATCATGTCTTGTGAATTACAGATTGATCATAGACTCTGTTTATGATAATGATTGAAATCAGATAGACTTCTGGAGGTTATTTGAATTTGGCTTTGCCACTTGAATACGGTGGTCACTTGCTATGCATCTGAAATTGAAATATTTTCTTACGTTGATATGCCAATTGTATGGGCAGTTGTTTGTTGTACATGATAGCTTGATGGCTTTTCCCACCTATTAGAGTAATCATACCATGAGAATGTGGTCCCTATACTATAATGTGATTCTTGTTGTGAACTTAACGGAGCCATTTTTTTTCCTCTTTTTCTTTGATTGCAATATCTCTCAAATAGATATTTGTCATATCTATGCATGGATATTCACACATAAGCATACTTATATGTAATAGATTGTAGTGTTTATGGTTATCAGATCGACTTTTTAAGCAGTCTATAATTGACAAGTTGTTTCTTAACATCTTATGCTAGGTGGGTATTGAGCTTGTTCCAAGGGATTTTGATATGGATTCTCCAACTCCATTCCATAAATCTGATATTGTCAGCTTGGTCCCGGTTCACAAGGTAAAGAAAAGCACAGGGCAAGATAAATATTTGTTCTCTTGTATGTCTTGAAATTATTTGAATTGATCCATATTTAATATGTGGTGTGCATTTTGATCCTTTGCAGCAAGCAGCTTGCTCTTCTGCAGACGGAAGGCAACTACTAGAGTCATCCAAAACAGCTTTAGACAAGGGAAAGCTTGAAGATGCAGTTACCCATGGGACAAAGGTATATATCTGCAGCACTCTTTGCGGGGATATCTGTGAAAATTTGGATGGTGCTTCAGTAGTTGTTACCTTCCATGTTAGTTTTTGTTGTATGATAACTGCTATAATTTGTTTGCGACAGGCTCTTGCCAAGCTGGTTGCAGTTTGTGGCCCCTATCATCGGATGACAGCAGGAGCATATAGCCTGCTTGCTGTAGTTTTATATCACACTGGAGACTTTAATCAGGTTTTTCATTTTATCATTCATGTTTTGGTGTTTGTAAGATATTGTTGCATCCAAAACCAAAGTTGCTTTCACAGCAGTCATGATTTAGATCTAGACATAAAATGTCTGATCGTAGTATCCAGAATAAAGCTGCCGATCCCATCCTCTAAAAGGTCTAAAACTTCTGGAAATGTGATAGTATTGTGATTAGGATAATAACATTGTTTGATTATGTAGTCAATTTAAATGCGTGCGCGTGGTTTTTCTTTTTCCTGTTTTTACTTTAACTATTGGGGGACTTCTGCGAACTGTGTGTAATGTGTGTTTTTTCCTTTTCCCATTTTCTTCCCTTTTATTTTAAATATTGGGGAACCATGGATCATGCATTGAAAAGAAAACCATAAAACTGGCCGAGCTCTTCTCTAAACAACCATGTGTCTAAAGCTTCCTAAATTGTTCTGCTCCATCAGTTAATAATAAAATCTGTAGAGAAGTCTGCTTATGAAAAACCTGGAGATTAGACTTGAAAATGATGATATTGAAGGAATGGAGGCCATAACTACAAAAATTGATTCAAGTACTGACTTGCGTTAATGTATAAATTTTATGAAATGGCTACATGTGTTATTGACATTTCCATTCTCTTGAATTGTATTTATTTATGACATTTTTTGGATGTCATGACACTAATCTTATGCTTAATTGTGGCTTTAATGTGTGTGTGTGTGTGTGATATCACCTGCGAATAAGTGAGAATATTTGCTTATACCCATCGAAGGTATACTTTTTTTTTTTGACCTGTACATGGAAGCCATACTTAACAATCGAGAAGCTTGCTATATTTATAGGCCACAATTTATCAACAAAAAGCCTTGGATATCAATGAGAGAGAATTAGGCCTGGATCACCCAGATACGATGAAGAGTTATGGGGATCTTGCAGTTTTCTATTACAGACTTCAACATACAGAGCTGGCTCTGAAGTATGTTTCTTTTTTCTTTTCTTTTTCAGTGCAATGCAGTGATGTTGAATAATGTTTCGTGCTTCAATTATATGGTCAGAGTTTTGACCCGATATGAATTACTTTTACTTCTTTTTAACTTTAAAAAAGTACAATAATTTATTAGAAGGTGAAGAGAGGTTTTACAAGAAAGACAAGGTTAAGATATCCTTACTTCTAGGAGTTCACCAGACAAGATAATCTAGTAGTCATTTACTGAGTAAAACCAGTATTCATGATAACAATATTTGTGTTGACTGCATAATAGTTTTCTTGAGAGTTCGGATTTATATATAACTTTATATAAAATAAGTTGCTTTCACTCTTCGTTCTGATCGTTTTTCTCAACTTGGCTCTTCTACTGTTATTAATTAGGTACGTAAAGCGTGCTCTATATCTTCTGCATCTGACCTGTGGCCCATCTCATCCAAATACTGCTGCCACTTATATTAATGTGGCTATGATGGAGGAAGGTCTCGGAAATGTGCATGTTGCCCTTAGATATCTCCACAAAGCTTTGAAGTGCAACCAACGGTTGCTTGGTCCAGATCATATTCAGGTTTGATATGTTCATCTTTGTTGCTTGACTTTGCCAAGGTTTATGTGAAAAATAGGAGTGAACCGTGATCCCTGTATGTATGGCTTAAAACCTGCAGCATAATAACTTGTCACCGTGCCAAGTTAGGAAAATTGTGCTCACATATTGTACATGGAGCATATTCCATTGTTTTTTGGTTATTTTATCTGTGTATTATTTTGTTTTTGGTATTCCTTAACTTGCTTTACTCTTCGTGACTCATCCCTCTTTATTGTTAGCTCAATCGTAGTACCTTGTTTAAAGATATATATATTTATCCCCTGGAATCGTATGACCAATATACCCTCAAGAATAATATTGATTTCTTTTATTAAAATTAAAAATATTTCAAAACTTCTATTCAATATTATTTATTGTGCTGAAAATATTGTTGTTAAAATTTTATTAAATCTATATTAATACACATGTTTTTATTAATTTAATTGTCATTATAAATAATTTTAATTTTAAAAATTATTTTCTGCTTTTTTGAATATATTCTTTATCTTCAATAATTTTTTTAATAAAATGATTTTACAATTTCCTAAATTTAGATAGTTGATTATTTTATGGTGGTCAAATAGAATACTTGTTATATTGCATATATAATAGATATAGGTTTCAGTCAAAAAAAAAAAAAAAGATATAGGTGTATTATGGCCAAAAGAAATTAGCCAGTGCCTAGAGTGTGGTATTTGTTTGAAACCTCTCACTCCTGTATAATGACATCAGCGTATTTATTGGAGGATGGTTCTCTGCAGACAGCTGCAAGTTATCATGCAATAGCCATAGCTCTCTCATTGATGGAGGCATACCCATTGAGCGTGCAGCATGAGCAAACAACTTTGCAAATTCTGCGGGCAAAACTTGGCCCAGATGATTTGCGCACACAGGTACATTCTCACATTTGAGTTTGTCCTGTTGGGCTACGAAAATTTGTTTATGAAGAAAATAAGATTACTTTTAGACGAAAAATTTGGCAGATTGAAGCCTTGAAATGATGTGAGAGAAAATCCTCTGGGTCTGCACAGGTTTTGTTGGGTCAGGCATTACTCTGGCCCTCTGCTCAACCCGTGACACTGCTGGGCCATCTTTTTGGGCCGGCCTGTTCTCATATGAAAAAACAAACCTACTAAAATGCTATTTTTCAGTGTTTTTTTTCAATCATCTAACAATTTTCTGGTAAAAGAAAAATCATCTTGCAATCCTGTAATGAGAAGAACATTTGAGATACACGGAAATATGTAATTTTTCGCATTATTTATGAAATTATTTGTTCGTTTTATTATATTTTTAATTATAATTTTTTATCAATTTCATCATATTATGTATATCAACCAATCTTTTTTTTTTTTTTTTTTGGTAGAGCATATCAACCAATCTTTTAGAATGCAATCATGTGATATGACTATTTTATGTAATATTATGGAAGAAAAAGATGTAATTAAAAAAAACCCATGGGCCATCTGCATGATTAGGATGTCTGGCCTGGTTTGCTCAAATTTGGCGCAGTCCAATTTTACCAGAGCAGATTGGGTGCATTGGGCCAACCGAGCCTTCGTGCACCAGTTAAACTTAGTACTTTCCTTCTCTGTGTGGCATGTATGATACCTACTTTAAATTTTGCATAAACTGAGTTTTGTGATAAACGCTACAGGATGCGGCTGCTTGGCTTGAGTATTTTGAGTCCAAGGCTTTTGAGCAGCAAGAAGCTGCACGAAATGGTACTAGAAAACCTGATGCTTCAATTGCTAGTAAAGGCCACTTAAGGTAAGCCTAAATCATCTTTGGCAATCTTGATCTCATGCTGCTTTGGCTGATCTCAGCGTTTGAAGCCTGGTTGCTGGTTTTATTTGCTTTCGTACCTTTTAATGGGTCTCATAATAGTGGTATCTGTTAATTTTGTATCAACGTTGATAATTGATGTACATAATTAACAACACACACACACACAGAAAATTCACACATAACTTACGTACTGATTTCTTATATTCCCATGGAATGTGTCAGTGTCTCGGATCTCCTTGACTACATTAATCCCAATAATGATGCCAAAGGGAGAGACATTGCAATGAAGAGAAGAAGTCATACAGCAAAGGTATGAAGCAGATTTGCAGGAAATAATAATGTTGACTGATCAGTTTTGAGATGCTTTCAAACACTTATACAAGGATTGCCTGATTCTCTGACTTTCTTTCTCACGTCCTATTTATATTCATTCTGTTATTGCTGTTATTTTTTGACTGGGGCTCTTTTGAGGATTGTATTAGTGTCATTTTTTTTTTTAAAATATCTCTTTGATTGATTGATCAATGTGCAATGTGCTGAATCCTCATAAATGAAACTTCTTTGACTAATTCAAATTCGTCAAAGGATCAACTTTTATGGCTTAACCAATGAGAAATATCATACGTGAAGTAAACAGAAGAACTTACCACCTGAATATTGATTTTGTTTTCCCTTTCTGATCTTGGCATTGCATATGGTAAGTCTTTAAGAAGTGAGGCGTGACAAGAAACCTTTGTCTTAAATATGTTGTCAGCTACACAATATTGTAAAATTAATAATAAAGCCTTGGTCAAATAGATGATATACTTTGAGTTGAAAAAGGAATGAATAGAAATTCGGCTAACAATCTTCTTTAGGAAGGATTAACCCTTACTATTGATGGGAGTTACTATATTGAGAATAAAATTTATAAAACACAGCTGCTATGACTAAACCAACTTTACTTTATGTTTTAACACTGTTGTAAGATGTAAACAATTGCAATCAATGTGGAATGAGAGATAGGACCGGATTAGTTTATAGTCAAAATGGAAAGCTATTGAGTACTGCAACTCTATGTAGTGCATGAAGGTTCATATTCATACCATTTTGAATTACTGAAATATGGCAACTTGCATCCATCTCTTCTGTAACATCACTCTATATGAATTTTATATTATTTGTCAGCTACGGGTGAAATCCTACCAAAACATTGGCTTTGCAAGTTCTGATGAGTCTTCAAAGGAAACGCCAAAAGAGCCTTCGGATGAAGAGACCTCTACAACTGAACCAGGAGGTGGGGCAGATGCTGAGCAGGAGATGAACTCGGCACCTGAGTCAGAACAGCCAAATTTAGAGAAGACTACTGATGAGAAGCTGAGAGTTTCTGGCGAAATTTTGGCTGATGCACACGCTGATGGGGAGGACGGGTGGCAACCAGTCCAAAGACCAAGATCAACTGGATCATATGGCCGGAGACTGAAGCAAAGACGGGCTGCAGTTAGCAAGATTTATAGTTACCAGAAGAAGAATGCGGAGGTTGACATGGATTATCCTTTGAATAAGGGTACAAATCAGAATAGCAGGTTTTACTTTTTGAAAAAGCGAACCATATCCCATGGGGTTTATACAGATAACCAAAATGTGAACATCACCCAAGGCAATAAATATGGAAGGAAAGTAGTCAAAGCTGTTACATACAGGGTGAAGTCCATACCTTCATCCAGTGCAACTAGTGCAAAGGATACATCGGGAACTGGTGACAAGCTATTTAGTTCTCATTTGGAACCTGATTCAAATTCTACGCCTAATGATGCTAATCCAACGAAGGCTTCAATTGTTAGTCTTGGAAAATCTCCTTCATACAAGGAAGTAGCGGTGGCTCCACCAGGTACAATTTCCATGTTGCAGGTCTGTAATCCTCAGAGTGAGATTTCTAGTAGTGATGGACTTGATGTTGGCAAACATTACGAGGAAGAAGTTACTGAAGCAAATTCAAATGTTAATACAACCACAGAAATGGTCAATGATAAACTAGAAGAGAAGGAAAATTCCTTATCAGATTCTGTGGAGGATTCACAAGAGGATAATAAAGTTACTAAGGAGAAAGAGGAAACTCAACTGACTGATGCTGTGGAAGATAAGTCTGAGAGTGTTGAGGGACTTGAAGCTGGAGATGTTGATGATCATGAAGCAGTTGATAATACCATAGAGATTGATGTAGTCAGTGATATTGTGGATTCTCACAGACAAGAACCTGATGCAAATGATTCATCTGGTGCCTTTGAATTGTGTAGCCCGCTATCCCCATCAAAATCCCATGTTAATACAAATGTCATCTCACAAGAAGGTGAAGATTTGAGGCATAATATACCACCATCAAGCCCAAGTGATGTACGTGGCATCCCATACAAGAAATTGTCTGCATCTGCAGCTCCTTTTAACCCATCACCAGCTATTGCACGTGCTGCACCACTTCCCATGAACATAACCCTTCCTTCTGGTCCTGGTGCTGTTCCAACAATTGGCCCCTGGCCAGTAAACATGAATGTTCACCCTGGGCCTGGAACTGTGCTACCTACAGTTAACCCAATATGTTCATCTCCTCATCATGCATACCCATCGCCTCCTCCAACACCAAATATGATTCAACCATTGCCTTTTATATATCCTCCTTATACTCAACCTCAACCAGTGCCAACTAGCACCTTTCCAGTCACCAGTACTGCCTTTCATGCCAATCATTTCACATGGCAATGTAACGTGAACCCTAGCATATCCAAGTTTGGTCCCAATGCTGTTTGGCCCGGTATTCATCCTCTGGAATTTCCGCATCCAGCACCTGTGATTCAACCAATACCTGATTCTACTATGGAACAACAAGTGCAGTCTCATGGTTCTGAAAGTCCAAGTTCAGCTTCAGTTTTGCCTGAAGATATTAATAATCTAAAGGAATCTAAGAAAGAGGTGATAGTTTTAGCTCCAGAAACTAGCGGAGATGAGGTGGTCAGACTAGGTTCAGAAACTATCCAGGAAAATGGTAATCCAAGTTACAATGGGAATGAAGCTGCGGGGAACAAGCTAAGTCACATTGGCTCAAACGATTACACTAGTGGTAGCAATAAGAACACAGATAACGAGAAAACCTTCAGCATTTTGATTAGGGGGAGAAGAAACCGAAAGCAGACTCTGAGAATGCCAATAAGTTTGCTCAATCGACCCTATGGCTCACAATCATTTAAAGTTTTTTATAACCGTGTGGTTAGAGGAAGTGATTCCCCCAAGTCCATCAACATCTCTTCCGGTAAAGATTGTACAGCAACTGCATAATCTGCACTGTTCTCAAGTGTTTCTAAGGAAATGTAGCAGAATAATTTGCAGACAGAGAAGAAAGAGGCCTTATAATTTCAGATACAAAGTTTGAAGTGATAGTTCGATAATTATTAGCATTTTGAATCGCAGAATGCTCTTCCTTGTCAACTTTGTAGCTGCACTGACTTTTGGGGAGATTCTGGTAGGTCTTTTAGTCTTTTACTTTCAAATCTCTCTTTGTTTAAGTTTTCTTTCTTTTTTAAATATAAGTTTCCAGATGTTGTGCTTATAATTTCTCTACTTTACTCAAGAAAGATATTTTTAGTAGTCGAGTTTCAATTAGATCAATCATGCATCCCTAATTTTTTGAAAAACAATTAATTAAACAAATTTAAATTCTACTTTGTGCGATTTTAAGACTTGATGAGATTTAGTTGTCATCTTTTCTGATTATTATTTTTAATTTAATAATTAGAGAGCTAAAATTACTTTCATTTACGTTAGAATGACTAGATTTGCTCTAACTAGTATAATAGAGTGTAATATTTCTCTGATTAAAAGTAAAGTAACTTGATTGCTTTCTCCAACAAAGGGACAATAAGTGCAATTTAGTCGAATGTTTTTCATGAAGTGCTGTAACACGGTTATACTTTATTGTTGATTCACCAACCCTCCCCACCAAAAATTATGTACTTTTAGTGGTTGTAGTTTGAAGAAACGAATGTTTAAATCAACAAAGCTTTTCTATCATGCAGTTTAGATTTGACTTAGCCTGAATTATATTCAGTCACAAAATATTTCAGACAAATTCTTGAGATGGAGGACTGGAGGCTTCTCTTCAATCTGAGGTACTAACTCATCTACAAAATTAAAGCTTTTTATTTTTATTTTCATTTTTTTAAATTTTTTTATGATCATTTATTCTGCCAACTCACATTTCTGTAGAATGTTCTTGGACCCATGATTTTTTGCTTAGTTGGTACGTGACAAATTTTCTTGCAGGATAGTAGTTGCACGTAGAACAGTTTTCATGCAAGTCAGCTTCATAATATTTTGCATTTGGACCAATACAGGAAGTCGAACAGTAGCTGCAGCTAAAATCAGTTCATATATGGACTTTGATGCTTCTACCCCGCATGTAGATCCTCTGTATTTCATTGATCGACCTACATATTTGCCCCGTATGCTACCATCACTATTCAATTTTAAGGATTCAGGGTCACCTTTAAGGTGAAAATTTTGATTCATTATGTAGTTAGGAAATTTTGAGATAATAAATTACATGATTAAAGGAGTTCCATTTTTTAATTACTTTTTAATCACTGGCTTTGTTAATTAATTTGGTTCAATTGTATGTACCTTCTATATTAATTGCTCGCTTTCTCTGTTTGTTGACTTGTGTTTCCATGATAGATCTGAAATCATACGAAGAAATGTTTTGGCAAGGTCTAAGGGTGGTCATCAATAAAAGCAGAAGTTTGGATTTAATTCTTGATTAAAGTTGGTAGCCTTCCGACAGTATCTCAAGTCACCCAAAAATTTAATTTGATATTTTGATTTTCTTGTTGATATTGAGAAAACAAAAGAAAAAGGCAAGAGCACAAGCAAAAGATGGTTGCTCACCAATCTGATTCTTAAATTTGAAAACAGCTCCCAGAAAAAAAAAAATTAGGAAAACTTAATTTACATTTCTGATCAATCAAAAGAAGGCGAAAAGAGTCAAATCCACTGAAGCTTTCAACTTGGCAAAGCTATAGCTGGCTTCATATGCATTTTCTGCATATCTGCCCTAACAGAGCTCGCCCAAAAAATAGCATCCAGGCATGCCGAAGCTCATCTCATTCACATCATATGCCATGTATGTGTCATTCAAACGCTGCTTGTGCAAACTAGCAGCTATCACATTCACCCTGCATCATTCAAATGGTTAGATAGATAAAACTAGCACGTTTTACTTCGGAAGTAAATTCAGTACATAGTTATAGTTATACAAAACAAGGACCAAAGTTAATGCTATGGAAAGTTCTATTTCTTAAGAGAGTTTTTTTTTTTTTTTAAGTAGAAGCCCTTGTACTTTGAAATTTTTTCTAATCAGTGGGAAAATCTTGATGTCAATCCATTGGTGGGAGAACTCAACTGTTGAGAGGTAAAGCTCTTCTTAGGTCTAGGTGAAAGAAAAAGCCTAGAATAAAAAATTAATATATCAAAATTTTTAATGGGATTCACTTCTGATATGTTAATATATTAGAAGTGAATTTGTTTGTCAATTTGTGAAGACTTAATCTCATAAAAAAAAAAAATCTTTCCAAAAGGAAAAGAAGGAAGAGCACACCTTTAGTTAGATTGCCTGGGAAGGTAGCTTCTGGAACAGGATCCATTGGGAAGCTTGGAGGCAGAGATCGCATCTCTGATCTTTTCAGATATGCTAGTACTTCCAGAATGATAGCTGCAACAATTACTATACTAACAAGGAATCCATAGCCTACTCTCCAATCACTGCCTGCCCCTGCAGCTTGCATCCCCAACACTATGTTCACTGATGCAAAGAAAAGTGCCAATCTTCCAACCCAACTATGATACCAATTCCAAAGCTTGCGAATCTTGGAATTCATGTTTGGCCTCAAGAAGAATGCCAATACCTATCCTCATCAAAGCTTTAAAAAGTCATTTCAAAACTGTCATCGACAAAGTAATAGGTAAAAAACATATCTAATCAACGGCTGTGTTTGGACTCTATAATCAAAGATAAAGTAGAATGGATTGGTGGTGTTAATTTATTGCTCACGGTCACGGATATACGTGAGGGAGTTCATTGAATCCCGTGGATGGCATGGATGGTTAGCTAGTTTTACATAAAGTCCAATAACAATTTAGGTTTACGTTCTTTTTTTTTTTTTTGGATTCATGCTTTATTGGGCCAGGATTGATACTTGGGTGGTGAAGAACAAATGGAAAGGAGGAGGAGGGAAAAGGAGTAGGGAACCTAAGAGAAATCAAGGGAGAAAGTGAGGAATTGGGGGTGAGTGACCGCAAATAACTCAATCAAATTCAACAATCAATTAAGGTTAAATATAATCCTAAATAAAAATATTAAGATAATAATAATTTAAACTGACTTAAACCTAGATAAGGTAAAACCTAATTCAAATATGTTAAAGAAAAATTATTTGTAAGATAAAAATAATTACTAAAACACAATAAATTTAATCAAATTTTATTTTATTTTTTGTATGCCTAGCATAAGTCTCCAAATTTCTATCCATCACTGGGACACCTGACCTTTGACCTTGAGCAGTTGTAGACTAGAGAATTAAATATTCAGTATTAAATAGAAATGGTCAGTTGCAAACCTGAAGAATACTTAGCACCAAGACAGAGATTCCGATGCCTCTGTGAGCAGGTATATGAGCTTGCATTTTGTTGTATAGTTGTAATCCAAGAAGGACTGTGGCGAGTCCAAATCCGAATCCCACAAATTGAATGACTGAATGGAGATAGAACCATAGGGGATCCTTGTGCCTGAAGTATCTAGCAACAATTGCCCCCACGGGCAGGACTAGTCCCCAGCCTATTATACCCACTATTCCATGATTCTTCCTCATCTGAATCAGCTCATTGGATCCAGAACCCTTGGAACCTGTAAGAGATTCAGTTGATCATTTTGTTCCTTCCCAATAAAATTACATCTTAAGATGCTACAAGTTTCACCAAATCACATAAAAGAATGCAGAGTAATTATTATTATTCAAAGATGGAAGAATCCACTGTTAGGCACTTTCGTTTTCTGGTGTTACACTTAAGAGATGACCTCAAAGCTTTGTTCAAACTAAATTTTTCCTAAGGATCTCAAGGATGCATTCTCACACATCTATCTTATTCTTTCATATTTCTGTTAGAATGATCTCAAAACCTTAATTGACATGAGAGAATCCTGTACTTTCTTGCCTGTGGCTTCATTCCCCTGTGCGGTTTAGTTATTGTGTTCCATGCCAAAGAACTACTGTAACTTCTCATAAAAAAACTTGAGCAAGATATTCAGAAGCAGTCATCACTTGGTTAACCAAGACAGAGTGAAACAGAGTAGCTCCTACCATCCTTCCCTAGAAGTCAGGAAAAAAGATGTTGCACCTGAAGAGAAATCAAATATGATTGATGTTTTGTCAACATGCTTTGGCAGATGGTGGTTCTTCGGGTATTTATCTCCAAAAGCCAACAAGATGGGTTGCTTTCCAAATGGGGTTCTGGGTTGCATCTGAAATGCCAAGTAAATTTCAGCTCCATTAGCTGCCACAGCTGCAGGCATATTATTGAGAGGTATTTCACCTTTGTCTGCTATCACTTCTGAAGCCTTCTTACCCTGAAGATAAAACTGCTTGATCTTTGCATGACCATGTTTGTTGATCCACCCCACCATTGCACTTGAGCCCACCATCATACCATCTCTAGAGAACCCTATTCCCACCCACCCAATTGTATAGGGAGCAGATAATAGGATGGTTGTGGTGTGATCATTTTGGATGTACTGCACCACAAACCTTAACAAATTAGATGCATAGGGGATAGCTATAGTAATCATAAGTTAACAGTTAGTGATTCTACACACTGGCAAAAATCTTAATTTTATTCTGTTACTAATGTCTAGAAGAATAATTTTGTTTCAATTTTACGCATCTAGTGGTAATAAAACGATGTACCGCAACAGAAGTTTACTAAAAAGTTTATGCAAAGAGACGACCATGAAATTCATGAACTGATCAAACATGAATTTCTAGCCATGGTTTTAATATGGGCGGAGATGCAGAACTAGTATAGAACCAGAGAAAATACTGCTTTGAAAGAAACTTGTTTCTGAACAGAATTTGGTTTTGCAACCTCTAGAAATGGGGCCCATCATTCACCGCCATGCAGTTGTACATTTAAAAAGACACAAAGATGAGCAATATACGAATGTTCTCGTCCTCTTGTGAATTATATCTTTCACCGCCGTACAGTTGCACATGTTGAAAAAGAAAAAGAGTAACACGTAAAAGAGAGTATGTATGAAATTCACTTCCTTTTGCACTTATCTTTTTTTTCTTTTTTAAAAAATAATTCTATTCAAATGTACTATATATAGGCCTTCTTGTGATTGTAGAGGATCTAAATTACTTTCTGTGAGAGAAAAACAAAATGGTAGGATAATGAATGGAGCATGAGAATTCTGACCTGTACTTACCCTCAATTCATAAGTATGCCATACAGGTTTGCATATCATATGGGATATATTCTGATATGGTGGTGGAAGGAAACTTTGATAGTTTGTGTTCTTGCAACTGCTTTCTGATGCAAGGCCACTACGTCGGCCATTATCAGCTGCAAATGCTATGATTTTGAAGTCCAAGACCTGATTCAGAACACAGAAGCCTACAAAGGATGGCCATATCTGAATCCAAGATATCAAATTTGCCATTCATGGACTACAGACAAATATGAGATCCAAGGCCAGAAAAAAAATGTCGCTTACAAGACTCTTTAGAGTCAAAAATGAGAGAGGAAGTGTTAAAGATAACTGAGGCAGTTGACAGGTTTTAGTCTCTTACATTTGAAGGTTGCATTGCAGTTGGGTGGTGGGGATAGTGTTTGGTACACGCACAGAATCATTAGATCATCACTTTCTATTCTTGATAACTCAACTTCTACCATACTGTGACAACTTTTTTCCTGATATTCATATCTGAATTCAATTCAGATACACAGTGCATTAATGATGATATTCAAATATGTTAAGAAAGATTATGACACTGGAAATATTTGAGGATCTTATACGCGTCAGGGTATTAGTGTGGATGTTGTTTATGATATGAAGAGTGAATATAACGGCCTTTAAATAGAGTAGGATCTAAAAGCCACTAGGCCTGATCTGACGGTGAGCAGAAAGCTGGGACAATATGCAAGTGATAAACATTGTTCCGGGCAATTATAATTTTTCAGTCTAATTTATTAATATAGGTTTGATAAAATTTCTTATATTTTTCACTTGGTCCAATTTTGGGGTTGATGGACAAAGCCATATATATATATATATATATATATTTATCTTAAAAATTTTACTCAATTGCCTTGTAATTTGTTTTCTATTATAAAATCAGTTTCTTAATGTTATATTGACAAAAAATTTTATCAATAAAAATTTTCTACATTAAATTTTTAAGTATTAACAAATCATTTTTAAGTATTGGAATATTAAGTTAAATTTTTTTAATAACAATGCTTGGCATCAAAATAAATCATTTACTCTAATGATATTAAAGTTAGAAGGCTGAAAATATACTTTATAAAATTAAAGAACTAAATCAAATCTTTAATAAAATTAGATGATCAAAAAGTCATTTTAATAATTTTTGTAGTGTAAACAAATCTTGCTGAAGCTTACCTTTGTTTCCACCCTAAAAAATGGTTACTTTTGTTTACCATAATAATTTATATTTATATATAATATAGAATTTATTTATTCAAGTCTCATTATTTACAAGACAAAATATAAATTACAGTTATTCAGTCAATTACATGTATTATGTAAGCTGTGACGGATATAGAATTATTTTTTGGTGGGTCAAATTTTCTTGAGAGAATTACATACAAATCTCACTCAAGATAATTAATTATTTTTAAATCCATTGATAATTGAGTTTAGAAGAATAACAACACATTGTGGGCCAGCAGGGGGAGTTAAGAGTCATTCTAAGAAAAATAAAATGAAATAACTTATATAGCTTAAAATTAACAGTTATTGTTAAAGATGATGACAAAATGCCTAAACCCAACGTCTCCTTGGTTCATCCCATCAAATCATGACTAAAACAATCTGTTCCGCAATCTTTTCCAGCTTCCATTAGTCCATAGAAAATGAATGGATGAGTATAAACAAAGAATGCAATATTTTATAACTCACATTAAAGTGAATGGAAGCGAATAACAATACGCAATGAAAGCCGAAAATGATTCCCTAACCCTTAGCAAAACAAAATATCCTACCTCACTCTTAAATCAAAAGGAAAAGAATTAATTTCATGAATTTAATCAGTTCAATAATAATAATAATAATACCTCCCACGAAAAAAACAAGGTTCTAACTCTAAGGAGAACTAGTAAGCACTGCTCTTCTCTACTTGGCCCATGCAACAGCCTCAATTTCTGACTGAGCACTTCTATAAAGTTCAAGCCTCTTAGCAAGGGAAGTCCTTCTTTGCATCACCGCTGGATCCTCATCAAGCAATTTACTTAGTTGTCTCCCCTGACATAACAACATTGCAATTAATGAAGCAGAGGAAGTCATAATTTTAATACCTTAAGTCACGGATCATAAGATTGGTCATACAACAACAAGTATTTGAATATTAGGACTTCTGTGCAGAATTGAGATTTTACTCTCTTCCCCGCTTATGTTATTCCATAAGCAGAGAGCTCCCCACCCCACCCCAAAAAAAAAGATAATAATAATAACGAACAAAACAAGCCCACATTTTCTCATAATCCACTTTCAGTCTAATTGAAAGTGAACACCAAATAAGATAATCACACATTCCCTTTTGGGGCCACAATCCATGCCTCAATTTATTTGACATTCATGTTATGTTAATGCAGACTTTTATTTATTAAATTAATTTGACCTCTGTTGTTGACATTACATTCATGGTTTTATATAGAACAATTAGAACATGCAAGCAATCCTGTACTCAATTTCATCTCATTTGCCTAATTGCTTTGTTCAGCAAGAATTACTTAATAATACGACATAGAAAGCTCACCTCCTTCTTCCCTAACTCCGCAAAAAAATAGTCCAGCAAGCTTCGCTTAGCCTCACGCACTTGGCAATAAACTACAGACTTGGGAATAGTGTTCCTGAGGGTCGCGCATACCATGTTCACATAGGACAAGACAGTGGTAGCTGGTATGTTCAAGGGATCTCATGGTAAGAACAACTCAGGAAAAGAAAAAACTCCAATTTGATTAACGCAAAGGCATGCTGCATGATTATCAGATTCTTCCGATTCTAAGATTAAAAAAAAAAATGTCTCCCACAATCTTCATTTCCACTTACTTACCAATTCGACGAAGATAATTATCATTATATCTGTCAAAAAGTGAGACAGTTGGATTTCCACCCTTCTCAGCATCTTGTGGAAGTTTGCGGAAAAATTCAACAGTGAGGTAACCACACTCCATGTCAACCAACAGCAGAGTTGCTTTCTTACTTTCTTCTCTCATCCTCTCCAATGATTCGACAGCTGCACTTCCAAGTTCTGTTCTCAAGGTGGGATATTGTTTTAATTCCTACAAGTAACAGAAAAGCTCGTTAGTTAAGATAGACTCGTAAATGAGAACGTCTTGCTTTGGTGACTGCTTATTTGCTAAAGCGTCTCAAAGCTTAAGAACTATATATACAAAAGAAAAACATATTGCTTGCTACTTGCCACTGTCTCGCTAATTGACTTGTGAATCAGATCCTTCAAAATTGCATGAACCTGAAAGATTATAAAAGTAAGCCATCAAGTGGATATGATAATTCCATTTTTTTCGTGGGCCTTAGGAAAATTGCATTTTTAGTTTTGCAAATTTGTGATATTTTGGATCGAAGGGCTATTTTCCATATAAAACATTGAGCAGGTTAATTGCAAAATAAGAAACCAAGATGGGAATTTTTGTTAAAGGGAAGTAGATGGAGAGGATTTGCAGAAGAAAAGAAGGCGTAGACTAGAAGTCACAAAAATAGTGCCTAGATGTATGAAAACAATGATTTGTGAAAGTATATACATGATATTGACTTCGATAGAGTATCATTAACATCAATAACAAAACAATCTAAGTAAATAACAAGGAGGAAGAAGTCAGTTAAAGTTTCTAATACAGGAAAAGTATTAGAAGAGACTAATTCTTTAGTATAAATTATATATACCGCATCAACAGCTGCTTCAGCTGGACCACGGATAGCTACCAAGCAAGATTCTATAAGACGGCGATATCCTTGCTCAGGAGCAATTAGATGAGGTTGATATCCATCCGCTTCAGTTATTAGTTTTCTCACATTGTCAATTGAGAGATGTTTGTCAAATTGCAGCCTTTTCATAGCCGCAGGGAACTGAGAATCAAATACTTGGTAAATTTTCTCACCACCTGGCCGCCTTTAAACAATAAACATTGGATCATTAAATCCAAGGTCAAGTTGAATCAATCTGAGATTAAACAATTATACATTCTTGCAGTGTGTAACTAAGAGGGAAAAAGGACATACACGCCATCAAGATGATCTTTATATATCTGATCAAAGTTTCGACAGATTTCCATTGCCATGTACAATTTTCCCTGCGAAAGGAGAAAACAAATTGAATCACAAATTCTTCATGAACTTCCATTAGATTTCATGTAGAAAAAAAGCTACCAACTTGAAAAAGATAGAGGCTATTTATGAACTATCTTCAACAACCAAGCAAGTACGTGATTAAAAAATTGCTTAGGGAAAGCCAAGGGCAGGGCGCTTACTCCCGTATCAGTAGCCATAGGCCTTCCAAGACGGTTTACTTCTGCCTCTAGGTCACAAATAGTTTTACTTATAAGAGACTGAAGACCCGGGATGCGAGACTTGATGACAGTTTCTAAATGCTGAAAATTTTATTGACATAGCAGATATAAAAGTTAACTCGTGCCTCCAAATAGATTATAAACGCATTGCCATTTAGAAAATCAAGATTAGGATAACACTTCAGAATACCTTAGATAGCACCTTTCCTAGATGGACAGAACCCATTCTGCTAGCAAGATGTCTATATTCAGGAGTGTTAGCAAAATACTCATTCTCTCTGCGCCGTGCAGCAATCATATCGACGTTTTTGTTGATATCAGCTTGGGAACGATTAACAACACCAATCCAAGGGAAATTTAGCTTATATGATCTTCCTTCAAGGATCTAAGAAAGGGGATGGCGGAGAGAAAAAAACGTTAGAGGAATAACTTGACCGCTTTGACTTTTCAAGAAACGAGTATACTGTCAAAACAAAGAAAACCCAATGAAATCTGAACTACAAGGAAATGGTTAATTATGTGATCCAAGGGCTTGTAATATTCACGTTAACACATGCGAAGGCACACATAAGCCGGAACAATTTTACTGAATGGTAGAAAAATATAATAATCTCCACCCTCCAATCTCGAGTATATATCCAATATAAGGGGAAAATGATTTGTAAATCAACAAGTGATCGTTATACATGTGACATTTAAATACCAAATGACAGGAAACGCACGTCATCTTCTTTAGATGAAGCATGATCCATAGACATCAATTACAATTTAATTTTTGAGAAAATGACAGTAAAATCCCTCCCAAATATATAAATGATAATTTAATCCCTCGAAATGTTATAATTCTCCTGAAGTTCCTAGAGACTTTTTTATCATTAATGAATTTATGTAAATTACCAAATTATCTTTGTTGAAAATAAATGATTCACAAGTTTTGTTTAAATATTTATAACTTTCTTTTTTATATTCGCAACAATACAACAAAAAATAAAGAATTTAACATGTAAAGTTTTGATTTGCTATTGCACTGTTACGAATATAAGAAGGAAAGTTATGAATATTTAAACAAAACTTGTGAATTATTTATTTTTAATAAGGATAATTTGGTCATTTAAATAAATTCATTAACGATAGAAAAGTTTCAAAAAACTTTAGGGAAATTATAACATTTATTTCAGAAGGATTTTATCGTCATTTTTCTTAATTTTTCCCATGCAAACAAAATTTGCCAGCAGGCACCAAGCGACAGTTGGGTAAAGCCAATCCTTTTAGTAGCCTGCCAGTTCTGTATTGAAAAGGACCAAATACTTACATCAACGGCGTCAGTACCCTTGTCCATGAGATCGATCTTTGTTAAAACTCCAAATGTCCTTTCCCCTGAAATAAGCATGATGACTTAACATAGGAAGGAAAATATCCAGAAACCGGCCATTTTCAGCCACATTAGTTGTCTAAAGCTCATATAACATGTCTTAAGTCATCTATCTACTCCTATGAAGGTCAAAGAAAAGTGATATAGCATTAACAAAATCAAGAAAGCTTAGAAGCACAAAAGTCAAAACATTAAACACATATACTGATTCACAACAGGGGCGAAGCCAAAAAATTTTATTAGGAGGGGCCAAGATGACAAAGCATATATGATAATTAAAAGAAAGTATATATATATATATCACTAATATAACATAAATATTTCAATATATATACATATATTTATTTATATTCAATTTTACATATATATGACAAAAATAAATATATACTTTCATTTTTTTAGTTTTGCTCATCAATTTTTATGGCATAAAAATAAGTAATTATCATGCATGCGATGAAACTTTTAGCAATTTTCTTTTCAACATAAATTATTATTAAATTGGTGAAGATTTCATCTTCCCATGAGCATTAAATAATTTAAACGTATCCTTTAGATCCAAAGTTTTGTTCAATTTAAAAGATTCTATTGCTTACTTTCTAAATTTACTATTTAATTCTTTTAATTGATAATTATAGTAAATAAATATATCAACACAGCAATGATGCTTAGTTGTCACAAATTCTTTATATCAATGAGATATAAGTATATTATAAATTTCAATAACTTGGTTATTATTAAAAAAAGTAATTTTTTTCTAGAAGAACATATCTTAATTATAACCTCTTAACTTTTGGATAAGTAATTTTATAGTAGATGTCAAGCATATAGCACTCAATATATTTTGGAATTTTTGTTGTAGTACTTGACAAATTATTTTTAGTAATAATTCTCATAATTTCTCTCATTGAATATAAAATAAAAGTAAAATCAAATAATACCAATATTTTAAGAGCAACCATAACAATATCTTATTGAAAATAAGTAAATCATATGGCAACAATATTTTTAAACGACTAAAATAGTTGGACTATATATGAGTAAAAGATCATTATAGAATTAAAATGATAATTTTATCTAGTATCTAAAAGCTTTATAATGTGCCAACTTAGAGGACAGAAATATAAAATATTTACATTTTATTAAAAAAAATTAAAAAAGTTGGGGAATTGAAGCCACTGCTGGTCCCCCCATCTCCATGCCTGATTTACAGGACTACATAATACAAATTTGTTTGGCATCTCACCTTTAGGGTCTACTTCACGAGAAATCTTAATTGCATCTGAGGTAGCAAGATCTTGATTAGCAGGGGATATTGCCAAAACGATACAGTTGGGCTGCAAGAAACAGATTTTAATGTCATCGTATAAGTCCATCTACTGCCAATTATTTTTCAAATCATCATAACAATTGCCAAAAGGAGACAGAATGCAGCATCAAACTGACATGCTCAGACAATTTGTCTTGCCCCACAGACGTGCATACAACTATGTGCATGGAACCATCTCTTACGTGATCATTTATCAGTGTAAGGAGTTCATTACAGAGACTTCATTCGGATGAACAGCTCAAATTTTAACATAGGGCTTCATGAATTTGCAGTTCATGCTTTTATCTCTTACATTTATCTTGATATAGCGATTACAATGTGGCAAAATATTTTGCCTCACGAAAAAAAAAAAATGGTTACCTCATGTGTCAAAGTCTTTTTATGCATGTACTTCAAAAGTATAAGAATAACTACCTTCTCAATATATGAACGAACCATGTTTTCGATGTCCTGTACAATGCTTTCCGGTTGACCCTCTACAATACACAGCCAACAAAATGCCATTAATTTGTGCATTTATAATACAACCTGCTCAAAAATTCAATTTATGTTTAACTGGTACCCTCATAGTCTTAGAAACTCACCCACAGCAACTTTTGTGAGTCCTGGAAGATCAACTAGGGTCAAATTGACAACTGCAAAGGTCAACAAGTTCAATAGATGAAATGGATGCATAAAAAATCAAAATAAAATAAAAGCAGTATCAACTACACGTGCGATAAAATTGGGACAGTTCCTAATAATGAAGATACTAACAGAAAATATGACTTCCTAATCAATTGTATATTTATAGAATGATACTTGTCGATATTTATATTAATGAGAAAAATATAATTGTCCATACTGGGCTCAGCAACACAGATTAAACTTATGCACTATGATGGCCTTGAAAAAAAAAAGAGAAAGAAAGAAAGAAAATAATGTCATTGGATCCATAGACATCTAATGTACAAGATATTGTCACTGTATGTTTTGCTCAACAAGAAAGAAAAATTAAAAAAAGAATGTAGAGAATAAGAAGCCTGATTTTGATGAATAATAGCACATGGCATGCCAAAAGAATAGTTCTTCATCTTTTTAACCTGGTCACTACCCACTCCGTTCCACCTTACCACTTTGATTACGCATGACCATTCATATACTAACTTGATGATAGGAAATACTAGTTGGCATCTTTCTCACCATGAGGGGAGTAGATACTCAAATGGATTGGAACAGAAGAAATAGACTTGCTCCGGCCCGTCTCTCTATCAGTCTCATCAGAGATCTCCTGCCTAACAGCAGCTAGAGAACAGACAAAATTAATCTCTATGGGGACGCAGCGATAAAAAGATCACTAGGGAATTAACTTGTTAACCCATAATTCTAAAAATCATAATAAGTAACACTAACAGTAATGTGAAAAATGCAAAATGAAATTTGCCTGTCAAAAGGCTAATTGTAATCGTGATATTAAGAATGAAGCAGTAATGTGTGAAAAAGAAAAAATTTTCTACAGCAGAATACCAAAATCAGTGAACTTCTTCCTCGGAAGGTGCATAAATTCAGCATATTCTCTTCCTTCTTCAATCTTATGAAGTTGTAAAACAAGAGGACGCCGAGTAACAATACCTGCAAATAAAAAATTGGTTCAATTGTCCAGATAATCAAGTGAAGAAGAGAAAGAGAAAGAGGGAAACTATCATAACGTAGTACGTAACTAACTATAGATCGCCAGAATTACCAGATCCACGTGGTAAGAAGTCTTTTCCCACAATACTCTCCAACACCGAAGACTTTCCAGAGCTCTAGGAAATATTGAATAATTAAAAGTTTGTAAATATTTATGAAGACAAGAATGACTCTATGGAACCATGGAAGCATTGGAAATATTGAATAATTAAAAATGCTGTTGGTCTTTTGAAAAATTCCTAGCTAAGAACTTTTTTTTTTTTTTTTTGACAGATTGAATTTCTTTTGGCAAAGACACATATTGAATTAAATATTAGCAAGAGAAACAACAGCCTGTGCAATATAAGTGTCAATCAGAATATGCATGAATAATTGGAGCATTTAGTTTCCGACTATTTAATCAAAAGGACAGTCAATCAATGTGAGGTTTTTTTCCATCAAAATTTTGTGCACTAAAAACTGGAAGTCACAGGCCATAACAGTCAAGAAAACCATTGAAGTCACTGTGTTATCAAATTCTGTAATAAATGTAGCTCAAAGATCAAAGATAGCGGAAACCGATCATTGATAACCGTTGTTTTCAAATACACATGCTACGGGACTTTTTCCTCCTGAACAATCCACGCTTCATAGTGTTGAAGACGGCCACAAAGGAGACGGCAGGAGTGGAAATACAACATTTTGAGGTTCAGTGGACCTTTCAAGTGACCCAACGAATATATAAACTTATCAGATAGATTAGCACACAAGAAATAAATGGATTTTAGAAAACTCCCAGCAGAGTTAAACAAAATGAAGAGAAGTTCAATTCCTTTTTTTGTCCACAGTAGAATGCAAAGATTATAATTATTAAAGTAGAAGCTAGTAGAATGATAACGTAAACAAAAGAGGAAAAAAAAGGCAGGAAAACTTCTAGATCAGATAGACAGTGTTTCACATGAATGGAAAAAAAAAAGGATCCTGATACATTGCATCAATGGATCAAAATGCAATAAAAATATAAAATAAAAAATAAGGACTGAAAAAGAAGCAAGAAAATGGAACCTGTCCTCCGACGACCGCGATCGACGGTAGCGCGTCCCAGAGGGTGGGCATTGCGCTCTCTTCGCCATGATCGCCTAGGGCGGTACACGCCCTTTGTATTTTGTTGACAAGCTGAATCAAATTCTCCATTGTCGAGCGAGATACAAGGGGGGAGGTTATCGGCGAAGATGAAGAAAGCGGGAATGGAAACAGAAGCGAGACGATGTCACTCACAAACTACGGAAACCTTCCAAATGTTAGTTTGAAATTTCTTCATCTATTCTGTTATTGTTAATTGGCTAGATTGCCCTCGCATCATATGCACAAGTCTAGAAGGTACTGATGACTTGGCAATTTTTCAATAAGATAAAATATTAGACTTGGGTGCATGTATTTTTTAATTGTAAAGTTATGAGAAAAATTGTAAAATTACATACATGTTTATTATTAAAAAAAATTATGTATTAATCAGTGAAATTGATAAATATATAATTATTTATAGCTTAAATAAAGTTATTAAAGATAAATTGTCTTGGTTTTTTTTTTTTTTGGGTATAAGGTTAGGTTAGTAAGTAACTTATAAGTAGTAGTAAAATTTGATAGATAATTCTCGTCATTGAGTGTGTGTTTTACAAAGTTTTATTATTTTTAAAAACATTTATTTTACTAATAACTGTAATATTTAACTTTAATCTAACGGTGTAAGACACACCCAAAATTCCAGTTTCAGATGTGCATGTAGTAAAGGAGAAGGCGAGATAGGATGTTCCGTTCCTAGAATGGGCCCTGGCTGGCAGATTACGTCAAAACGTGGCAAGGTGTGTGGGTTTCTTTGTTTTCTCTGCCCTACGTTCTTATCTTTGTATAAAAAGGCAGCCTCATCGAATCTCCTGAGTCCAGAGTTCTCTTGCAGCGAACGCAGAGCTGCCCCGTATTCCTTTTGAAATGCTGACTGATCTCAGGAACCAAAAACCCTTTCCATGGACTCTGTTTCTTTTGTAGCACCAAAATTTAGATTATACTGCTATAACAGGAAGCCTCTCTGTGCGACTAACGTATCCTTTTTTCAGTTCTCGCGCTTAAAGCATCACAGAGCATCGTTATTGATTCCTTCTTCTTGGACAGCTCCTCCGAACCTCCCGGAGAACTCTTATCATAGAAGTGTTAGTCACAACCTCCTAGCAGGGCATCCCGTGCGGGTTTCCTTCTGCCTTCTGAAAACCATAAAAAAGTTGGCTTCTTCGCAAACCCAGAAATGGGTTTCGAGTTTGAGAGTTTATGGCAGTACCCAGAAGGTTGTAGACGAGTGTAATGGGTGTTATTTACAGAACGGAGGGTTAGGAGTTGCTTTATTGAGCATTACTACGAACGCGAAGCTTCGGTTTAGCCCATTTTTTGCTACCTTAGCAGCAAACCCAACATTTGTTTCGGGCTTGTTTGCGTGGATTATAGCACAATCGTTAAAGGTATTTCTGAACTTCTTCGTTGAACGGAAATGGGATTTTAGACTATTGTTTGCTTCAGGGGGGATGCCATCGTCGCATTCGGCATTGTGCACTGCTTTGACTACTTCTGTAGCGCTTTGCCATGGCGTGGCTGATTCGTTATTTCCTGTGTGCTTGGGGTTTAGTCTTATTGTTATGTATGATGCAATTGGTGTTCGGCGACATGCTGGCATGCAAGCTGAGGTAAATAATTGGTTTTTGCTTCTTTATGTGAAATTTATGTCTATCTTACAGCTTATAATTTGTTAATGATTCCACTCAAGAACCTGTTGAAGTTGTCCTTTTTATTGCATCCTTAGAAGCAAGGATACTGAAATATGTGTATGTAGTATTTTGGAGAAATTTGAAGCGTCGGACTGATATGACTCCTGGAAGTAGCAGGGCTTCATAGGTTGCGTCACTTAATCATTGCAGCACATTCTGATTAGTGCTTGGTGTAATAGGGGACTGTTGAGTGCAAGGGATTTTGATTGCATGGTCTATCTACTACTATTCTTTTGTGCTTCTTAAATCTGTCTTCTGTTTGTCTGCGTTGGTGTTTTTTAACTTGGTCAAATGTCTAACTCTGAATCCCTAAATTTGTCTCCTGTTTGTCTAGCACTTTAGCTTAGTGTATTTTACTTTTATAATGCCTATTGTTTTCAGAGTTGTGGCTTATAATATGAGACTCTCTTTGTATGGACAAGGATATCATCTTCTTGATATAGGATGTGTTTGTATTGAAACATGAAAGTCTTCACACCACCACATCAAATTTAACAAGTTTTGCAACAGTTAAGTCATGAACATCACCTAATTAAGTATCTCAATCGCTTTAGAATGTGGTTCTATATTAGTCTTAAAGATTGAATCCAGTGAAGATCTTTGTTGTGCCCATCTAGTTCAATGCTTAGCCAACTGAAGTTCTATTGGATAGGTTGGCGCTATTTGTTATGTCCATGTACCTGAGTCTCTTAGGACAATAAGAACTTATCTCTTGTATGCAATAAACCAAGCTTCTAACTTTCTATAAGTGCACTTCAAGAAAAATCCTGGGTTATTCTACCTTCAAATTGTTAGGAATAAGCCAACAGAGATGCACAAAGATAACTGCAGGTCAACTAATAGAGCAGCTTGAATAATGATTAAGTGTGCCTATAATTTGTATGAGTTTAAACGCTAAGGACATTATTCATGACCTTATGTTGATAAAGCTTTCTTTTGTTGGCTATCTTTATGTTCTTCAATTATTAAATTCCACCTCGATCAATTGGGGCATTTACTTCTTTTTACACTGGGAGCATTGTACTCTTAGTGTTTTATCACAGGATGTTAGTTTAGATCTTATTGAGTCATTTGAAATGGAAGCTATCCTAAAGGCCCTTGAAAGAGGAGAAACAGCAGGAAATACTGTGTGTAACTAAATGGAAGAAAAGAAAGAAATTTGAATTAGAGGAAAGAAAAGTTCTTTGAAAGCAGGGAAAATTATGCTTGAAGGTTCAAGCCAAGATGGACTGAGTGCCAATTCCTGCATGCTGGATAAGGCATGAGAGAAAGAAGTTGGCATGAGGCTTATGGTTCTAGTAGTGATAGCTGCTTTGATGCTGCTCTTAAGATTTGAAACTGATTTTCAGTGGACGAGTCAATGTAGTGATGTGGTTGATCATTTGCTAGCGTCTGTTTTGTTTAATATATCGTACACTTGATTTATTGTTAGATTAGTTTGTGAATGCTATTTATATAGGTTGGCTGCCAAAGAAATGTCCAGGGACATTGTGGAGTGGAGTTCAATATAATCGATGTGATTTTGAGATGTCATGACTCTTGTTTACTTTCAGGTTTTCCGCACTGTTTTAAGTCCCTAACCATATAGTTCCTCTTGGTGATTTTTATTGAACACAATATTGCACTGCTTTCCACTGGCCTGACGGAATAGGGAAAGAGGGGGAAGATATCAATGCGTCTGAGAGTGACCGCCAAATATATATATTTGAGATGTGTATATGTCTGTCAGAAGCTTAATCAAAATAAGAGGTTTTACATTTATAGTTTTGATTGATAATTGGTTATATTGTGGTATTGGTATTTCTATAATAGCATATTTGCATGTTTCATCATTTTCTCATATCTCTGTATTCAGAACATTTAAATTACTGTGATCCTTGCTATCTGCTTTTGGGGGCTCCCATTTTCACCCTATATGTGGATGCAGAGGGCTTGAGTTGTGAACATTGTAGCTGCTTTCACTTTTTTATATTTTATATTGAGATTTATTGGGCTATACAGTTCTCATAGAATTATATCTGTGTAAAAAAAATTACTATGATCATTGTTTATTAGTAGTCCAAAAAAGTCGCTGCCTACATTCTTGAATCAGCGTGCTTCTGGATTTGATTACCAGTGTCCCCAGGGTCAGCAGGATCTTTTTGATGAGTGTATAAGCTGGTGGTGAGACTGAGTACTGTCTCTTGAACCTTGATATTCAGATGAAAGAATTACTTTATGTAAATACTCCATAGATTAACCTAAACTACTCAATATAATATTTGAGCATCTCATACCATGTTGATTCCTATCAATTGGTTGCCATTGAAAAATCAATATGCTGATAACTACATTTGTGATGCTTTATATGGCTTTACCCTTTGCAAATAGCCCTTTCCGTTGTCGTCATCAACTAGTTCTAATACTAAATGATATGTTAGGCACTTAAGCAGGATGGAAAATCTTATTTATAGCTATTGATTTTAGAGCATTGTCCTAAATAAATATTCTATTGAGCAGTATGTTATATTCAATATGAGACCTAAGTATTCGATACTATCTAGATTTATCTACTTTCAATTGCTATCATTTTTGGATGCACAAGATTTATGCTGTATTCTCTGTTAATCCCCGAAAAATCTTGGACTCAGTTCACACAAAGAAAATGGTAAGCCAAACTGCTTATTTATATATTCATAAGCATAATGACATATTTCAGTCAGAATTACTTGTGAGTTCTGACATGTTTATATATGCCTCCGTAGTTACCTTGGCTCGAAGACTTGACCAATATTTGTTTCTGAGAAAAGGTTATGCTGAAGGGCATTTTTTGTTTTGGCTTGATGCAGGTGCTTAATCTGATTGTTGCAGACTTGTTCCAAGGGCATCCCATCAGTGAAAGGAAGCTCAAGGAATTTTTAGGTCACACACCATCTCAAGTTTTTGGTGGTGCTTTGCTTGGCATTATTGTAGCCTGCTATTGTTGCCAATCTTGCATTGTCCCCACTTAAGCTAAAATCTCTAAGCCTTTTGTTCAACTTGTAGTGAAGGCCACCAACTATAGTTGACACAAATGTTAAGGGCTTTCATCACTTATTTAAGTAGTTAGAAGTTTGAATCAAAGTCATATTGTATGTAACAACTTAGTTACGAAAGGTCTATCTTTCATCCTCAGTATCTCAAGGAGATAATGTGCCTGTTTGAATTTCAATTAGATATAATTGATTATGAAAGTAATTGACTAAATGGTTGATTTTAATCATAATTAATTAAGTTATAACGTAATCTGTTTGGATATTGTTTTTTTAAAACTGATTTTAACATAATTGAAGGTGTTTGGATGATTTAGTCAATCAATTTTAACTGTATAAATTATTATAAAAAACATTGTTTTTCAAAATTAATTTATTAATATATTTGTATGTAATATTATTAAATTTGTTAAATTTTATTTAAAAAGTAAAATATATTATTTAAATTACATATCTAATTAATTATAAAAATTTAAATTATATTAATACTAACAATTCAATATTTTAGTTCAAATAAATTTAATAAAAGAGAAATTTTTAATTTTTAAACATCAAATATTAATTTTATAATAATTAATGAAGATAAAAATATTCAAATTGATCTCTAATGACATCATGGATATGAGTTATATTTAATGAAGATATTAAAATTTTGACAACATAAAAAATATAGTAATGTCACAAATGATGCAAAATTTGTCTTTTTATGGACTTTTATAATAATTTTTGTAATGACTCTAAATTTAAAATTAAATTAAATTAATTTTTTTTCTAGCAATTAATATTTTATTTTAATTAATTCTATAATAAGTGTTAAATGGAGGGTAGTGGATTGGTAGTTAATAAAAACTTATGGTAGTAATTTTTTTGAGGATTAGAGTTCAAATTTTATTAAAAAAAATAAAAGAAAAGGGAAGAAAGTTTGGTTTTATTTTTATTAAATTTTGTGTCTTGGACCTTTATTTGTAAATTTTTTTCAATTCTTTTGATAAGATTTTCTATGAAAACTTGGATTCGTAGCTTTTGAAAAAAAAAAAATCAATTCTTTCCCAACAATTGATTAACCAATTTTATTGATGATTGGTAATTTTTCTCGTTAATTGATTTTTATGAGAAAAATCGATTAATTGATTGACGAAGCAATCCAAACAAGCACAATCTCTATTGTGGACAAAGTCTACTTTTATGCTTACCAAGAAAAGAAATTTGTACTGAAAAGCCCCCTATTACTGATGCAACTTCCTAGTATAGTGCAGGAAAATCTTCAATTCTGGCGTCTCTCTCCTCTCTTTCTCTCATCTTCATTTCGATCTTATTCTACTTCTTCTGAATAGTTCAAATCAAATTGTTTAAATTAAATTTGATAGGTCTAGATTAAAAGTGAAGAGAAATTTGATTTATTTATCATTATATTGATTCAGTTTATTTTTAAGAATCTCTCCATAGTTAGTGTATTCTATTCATTGCAGAATCATCTATGAAGTTCAGATCCTTTGATGAATGTGGTGGCACAAGTGACGATCCGGACATGATCTAGCTTTATTTATTTTGATAGGGGAAAATTGATTAGTTAAGTTAAAATTAAAATAGATTGGACAGCTAAACATGTAGCTTTCCAAAAAAAAATGTCTTATTTTTTAGGTGAAAAAAGTCCTAAACTATCCATGATGTATTGTGTTCACACAGTTAATTTGGGTCATTTGTATCATGTGTAGCATGTCAAAGGTTGTCCCACATTTGATATCAAGCAAAATCGTGAACCCAATAAAAGTGAATAATAAAATATTGAATTCATTTTATATTTAAATCATTTTATATTTAAAATGCTTTTGCCAGAAAGTTGCTTTGTTGGTCTCTTCCTTTGGTTTTTCACCATTTAAAACACCTTGTAGTGTGTTTGTTCTTTCATGATTCATCCACTACAATAGAAATAGTCAAAAAATGAATAGCTGCAATCAATAATATAATTAAATATTATGACTATTCACCATGTAATGAGCAGCAAAATTCATATGGTTGAAATTAAAAACAAGCATACACGCAAAGAGAGGGAGGGAGTACTTTATATAATTTGGTTAGAACTGTAACAATAATGAAAGTGAAGATGTTTGCAAATGCATCATTTAGGTCAAGCTGGGCACATGATATTGCCATTTATTTTGAACAGAAAATCTTACGAAAACATAATATATGGCAGTACTGAATGTGCAGCTAAAAGAAATTAAGCATGTCTTATAATAACATGCTTGTTTTGATTTGTTATCTAAGCTGAGGGAGGTTGATGTGGATTAGGACCAGAAGGAGGTGTTTTGGCCAACCCATAGTTGAAAGAATTATGATGAGTGGAGACTAAAGCCTGATCCTCGTATGGCAAAACTGGAGATGGTTGATGGTTTGGACCAGAAGGAACTTTTCTTTTGATCTCGTAACTTGAATGGCTATAGTCATCAGTAATTAAAGAATGCTTCTCAAAAGACAAAGCCGGAGGTTCAATTGGATTTGGACCAGAAGGAACTGCATGCTGTATTGATTCAAAGCAATAAGAAATCAAAAACAGATGAAGCAAGGACAAAATGAAAAGTAGATGCTTTCGTGATGCTTCCATGGGTTTTGTTTCCACTGAGCAATTGTTGCAAAGAGATCCCATTATATACTGGTCTAATAGTTATTAAAATAGAAATATTCTTCACAAAGTTAGTAACAAAATATAAATATTCTAAGAAATTTATTGTTTGAAATTATATTTTATGATATTTTACTATTTTAGTATTTCTTTCACGAGTTTGGATTCTCTGCAATAGATAAGTTCCCTAGTATAATATGATAATGTAAGAAAATCATACCAAATAAATAAAATGAAAGTTACTATATATTGTAATTATTGCTTGTTTATACTATAGCACCATGATATAATTTCTGTATTTATATATCTATTTATGAAACATGCATAACAATCTATTGCCAGAAAGTGAGATTTTTTTTACCATTAAAAAATTACAATAGTTAGTAACATGCCATATGGAGAATTGGAGATGACAATTTACTAATTTAAAAGGTTGACAAACGAACTAAAATTTTATGATGAAAAAATTTGTATATATAATGTACTAGTTCAAAAGAATAATAGTTTGAATTTTGTCACAAAAAATAGTTTGAATTTATGTTAAAAATTTATTTTGAATGCCATATTTTAAAACATCAAGGAAATCTTATCTATCCACTGAAAGAAAATCATAACAAACTAAAAGCATAGTTAATGCAAATATTACTTAAAAATATTATCTTATACTCATTCCGTTCAAAAATATAACGCATTTTTTGAGGAGTTAGATGTTCAAAAAATGTGAGGCATTTTTAGTCTTTTAAAGTGTAATCATTACTTTTTTTAAAAAAAATATCCCTATTAATAATAACTTTATATTTATTGTAAGGTATTTGATAGGGGTAAATATAAAAAGATAGGGTTAGTTTAAAAGTAGATAACTACTTTATTAGGATCGGATTTTAATTAAAAATATTTTATATTTTTTAATGGAGAGAATATATTATATGTTTGCATATGTTCTTAATTCATGTTAATATTAATATTGCATTTATACAAATAGAAAAATTATAAAAAACGCCTCTGTTTTTTCCTGAAAAACATCACTTTTTACAGGTTATGAACATAATAGTTCCTCTCACTCTCAGGTTCCTACACTACTTTATTATTTTTTCAATTCTTCTTAACACAGTTTATTAAGCTCTGCAATTTTATTTTAATTCATTCAAGATTTATATTTCAATCTATCTAAATGTTATAAAGATGATTATAATTTTTCAAATAAAATTAGATTTTTTTTTTTTGCACAGCATGAGAAAAAAATAAGTAACTGTTGGACCAAAAGAAGAAAAAGATTACTAACTAACTATACAAATATATATATATATACAAATGGGCTTTTTTGTTTTAGCTCGTGTTTCAGGGGCATTTAATATGCCCATTTAGAGAGTAAATTTTTTTTATCACTTACAAGTATTTTTTTATTGAAAATAATTTTATTAAAATATGATTAAATACTAAATGTATATATATCTTACAATAAGAATTTTAACATTGGGTTGCCAATAAGAATTAGTTCCTTCAAGTAGACTCGACGTTGTTAATTTTTTGTAATTTTGTCGTGCCTTGAAACATTGTTTTTTGCAGGGCTCCTTTCTCTATGGGCCTTAGACAACGCAACAGTTGTTGGAAAAAATTTTTATTAATCAAAAATCATTTATTATTAAAATTCAAATAAATATTTATTAATTTAAATTAGCCTTTTATCAATAAGCACTTATTTAAATTTTAATAAATTAATTTTAAATTAATAATAATCCATTAAAAATTATTTTTTATTTAAATTTTAATAACAATCGCCCTTAACTAATATATATTTCTTCTTGTAGTTTTGATTGCTATTTTCCTTATTTAAATTAGAGGATGACATTGATGGCCCACAAGAAAAGATCGATGATGTCTTTTTGTCATTGACCCAAAAAAAGAAAAAACTAGATTGATGCTATTCTTTTAATTTGGTTTTTTTAAAACAATTTTTTTTTTCTTTTGTTGACAACGGATTCTATTTTTTCCTATAGTTTTTTGGACAATTCTTTAATTTATAAATTAATCCTCGGTTTAATAACTTTACATAAATCTTGTCTAATATCTACACACACACACAATTACTTATTCTATTTGTTTAGTTAATATTTTGACATTAACATATGGCAAGCAACATGTTATATTTTGACAAAATTGTACACAAAGTTGCCACAAAATCATGTAAAAAGTAGCTACAAAATGTATGTATGTCTTTATGTACAAACCAAAAATGTTTGGGTGAATTTTTTAGATCTTTTGAAGTTAAATAAAATGGGGTTAAGCAATAAAAATATCTCAAGTTTTTTAAAAAGAGTACTAGATATCTTAATTTTTTAGCTGGAGTAATTTTTTCCATGTAACTTTAAAAAGGAAGCAATTTCAGCCCATATGTTAATTTTATTGAATGTTGACCATTAAAATAAAAATTTGACAAAATGAAACACATGTGGTGGTCATTGATTTGTCGCTTCAAATCTACTCATCCCATCCCAAGTTTCTAACGGAAGTGGGGTCTCTCCACTTCCTTTTTCTCCATTTCCTTCCACTTCCACTTCCCCCATCCTCACCATTCATTAATTTTATCATTTAAAAAAAATTGTTTAATAAAAAAATTTGAATGGTGGGGATGGGGAAAGTGGAGGGAAAGGGAGGGGAAAAAGTGGAGAGACCCTGGTCAGTTTCTAACGGTCCCAAGACGAATTGAGATGGAGAAAGACCCAGTTCGCACCCATTACAGCCTCGAAGAAAATAAAAGCCATTGATGATAACTCGAAGGAAAATTGAAGCGCGAGGGTGCTTAACAAGATCTGTATTCCGAGTAGTAGCGTGTGCTTCTTCGGAGATTTCTGTTGAGTCAATTGAGAACAATAGCAGAGGAAGAAGGCATCATATCAAACAAAGGTAACAAAAGATTCAAAGGGGATCTTGTGGTTGCGATATGCGTTACAAATTAGGGCTCTGCTAGTGAGAATGAAGGAGTAGAAGGACCAGCAGTGGCGTAGATGATGAAAAGGGATTGAAACATTGAGATTGATGACGATTTGAGGCCCAAATTCAATCCCTCTTTCCATTGTTTGCGTCAGAAAAGAATGTGAGAATCAAAGAATGAATCAGAGATTTGATCGAGGAATGAGGAAGGAGGAGGGATTTGGGATTCTCAAATAAGAAAATGAAGACTGATTTTGGGCTTCCTGAGAAACGGTGAATTAAGATTCTAAGCAAAATGCGGACAGAATATTTTCTAGCAATGTTTCCTGGAAAAATCAAAGAAAGTAACAGTCCAAAGTATTTTTCACTTTCAGCATCAATATCAATATTAACCATCATCAATCGGAAGCGGCGCTGCCTTTGTCACCCACCACGTGAACACCCACGTGATCATGGCTAGCATCTTTCCTGCTATTTTATTTACGTCCATTCAGCTTTACGAACAAACTGATGCGCAAAAACAGTAAGAGACCCAATATTGCGAAGAATTTTTTTTAGTGTGGAAATGAATTTCACCCCACATTGTGTTCGTTGTTTCTGAAATTTTCTGACAAGTGGGAAGAAGGGGTGACCAAATTTTGTCTGGGCAGTCATGAAAGTTTGACCATTAAGGCGGACTTTCATTTTAATGATCATAATTAACAATGGGGCGAAATTATTCTCTTTTTTAAATTTTGAGGCAAAATTATTTCAACTAAAATATAATGGTATTCAGAACTTTTTTCAAAAAACTTTTGGGACAATAAAGTATCTCATTGGTGTTTTCCTTTTATTGAGAAAAATTGTCTTGCCAGCCAATAAAAAAATTTCTAAAAAACAAGTTTATTGATCTTTATTACTAGAGCTCTTTTTTATTCTTTGTTTCAATGTATTTCATACAACAAACTTATTTTTTTTTTGTAAAAGAAAATGAGAAATAATAGATCGTGAGAATATTTACAATGACCATGCTAACAAGCATTAATAACTTATTGGTGAAAAGCATTAGTTATAGTTAAAGTCGGTAATTCGGGTCGAGGTCGAACTTGCCCAAAAAAATTTATGGTTGAGCTTTAAAAAATTATAATTTTTTTATGTTTGGACCTACCCGAATAAGTTGGAAGAAATTCGAGCCAAACTCGATCGGGTTCAGACTTGACCCGAATATCCAAATAAAAAATTTATTTTAAAAAATATATATATAATATAATAAATATTAATTAATTTTTAAGTTTTAAGTCATTTTATGCTAAAATATCATATATTTGAGTTCTATACATTATTTAAGTATCAAAAATATATATTTTATGTTTTTTATAAAATAAAATAATTAATTTTAAAGTTAAAGTTAAAAATTAATTAAAAATAATTTTTAAAATAAAATTTGGGTATTCGGGCCAAGCTATATTTAAGCTTTTCAAGAAATCGGGTCTGTTTGAGTCAAGCTTATTCAGGCTGAGCCCGTCCAAATTTCCAACTCTAGTTAGAGTGAATGGGATTATGACCATTTAAAAATGAATTATCAAATTTAAGTATGTGTGAATATAAAAAATATTTTAAAAAAAGTTACTCTTAATTAAACCTGACATTGTTGGAATTTAACTTTGTCGGATAACTATTAAACAAAAACTTAGTAAGTATTAAAAATACAGTGTGCAAACAAAATCTCTTATCAAAAGCGACATTAAAGCAAGGGTTACACTCATATAAATAAAAAACTAGACTATCACTATTAAAGAAATTAAAATTAGTTATGAATATTTACCGACCGATTGAAATCTATCACTAATTATAGGTATTAATGACAGATTGAAATCTATTACTAAATGCACATGTTAGTGACAGTATAAGATATCATCATATTTTGATCAAATTTTAAAATATAGTGATAAATTTAAATATGTCACTAATTTTCATTACTAAATATTATATTAGTAACATATATCTTTCACAAAAAATTAGTAAAATGAATTTAAATATTTTATAAAAATAAAAAATTTATAATATACATAGAGAGATTCACATGAAAGGAATCTTCAAAATAACCAAATTAAATAATTATACGAATAATTTTTTCTCTTAGTATAAGTAAGATATATAATATAAAATAATATAGAAAAAAATTAAAAAATAATTTTTTATTATTATGTAAATTTAAAATAAAATTTTTATCATATGAAAATATTTTAATTATGACGTAGATAATACAAAATGATATACATAAATATTTATTTTGATAATATATATTAATTGATATTAAATAATATATTTATTAACTAATAATAAATATTAAATTATATGTTTATAAGTGTTAATACGTGTGTGTATGATAACATATATTATCATCATATTTAAATCGCAATATATTAAATATATAAAAATACATTAAGTTAAATATATGTGTTTAAATAAATAATATATGTTAGATTTTGCATATTAAGAATAAAAAGATCAACTGATAAAAGGTGTGTACAAAAAGAGAAAAGTTTTGAATTTGAAATGAAACAACATCACATTTAAAAAAAATTAAAATAATTTATTGACATGCAGTGACATAACATAGAAGTCCAAATGACAATTATATGGCAAGTGGTAGGTACTTATAAGGTGGTACGGGAGATGACATAGGCATATGGTAGTGATTGGATGAGTGAAAAAAAATTTTAATTATAAAATAAATTAATGATAAAAGTTTATTAATTAATGTAAATATTTTCCTTATTTTTCTTTGTGATGAAAATTAGTGAAAGAAGATCCCTCAATAGACTTAAAAGTTAATGATGAATTTTGCTTATTAGTAATTTCATTTTTTTTCTAGTGGTGTGTTTCTGACATGACAGTCTTAATAATAAATTAGTTAGAAATAAGAATAAGAATTATGACATTAATGAGTGCGTCAAATTGTTGTTTCCTGATTGGAAAGAGACCTTTGTTTGGCAGAAAAGATTATATGCGACCATTCAAATATATTCATCTTATTATAATTATTTTTAATATATTTTTTACTGTAATAAAAAATATTAAATCTCATTAATTATGTTTTCACCTATATGGCTCTATCCCCTCATAAGAATAAAAAATTAATAATGTTTTAACATTTAATAAAGATAAATATGACGAATAATTAAATATTAAATGTTATATAAATAGAATTAAAATTAATTTGTTATGCACTTATAAGATAAGAGGAATGTCATTATTGTCGTATGCTAACAAGCCCTGGGGGGCATTTTCACCGTCACTCCACTTACTCATGGGCCAGCACCCAAACCTAAGAAACCATGTGCATGCACTTAATATCCCTTCATTCCTTATCCCCTCACCGCATATGTCTTTTTTTTTTTCCTGAAAAATATGCAATTAATTGTAGTTACATAGAATTATTAGTTTTAAATAATATCGAGGATTTAAATTTGTGGATAAAAAATCATGTTTGTATGACCTGCCTGTCCTATGCTTGACAATGCTTAGAATCCAAATCAATTGATAATATTAGGTGAAAAGTTAAATAGTCATGAACTAACAATTTTTTTTATTGCTTACATACGTTTTTTTTCTGGAAGTACAAGACATGATCGGATATTAAATCTGGACATTCTCTCAACTAAACAAACAACATTTTTAAGTATGATGAATCCTAGTTCACGACCTGGGAATAAAATTAGGATACTGTCTTCAAAATCATTTTAAAAATAGATATTGTCCTTTTTTTTTAAAGGACATGATGCTTCAATGTTTACTGGACATTTTCTTTTATGTATCAGAAAGTGATGTGGTTACTCAACATGGGGGAGGAAAAAAATAATTGAAAAAAAAAATTAATTAACATAGACGTATGCGAGAGATAAAGAAATTAATAATGGTCACGAGAGTGTATGAGGCATGATAGGCTCATTATTAGAACCATGAACAACATGAGTTTTGGAGACCGCACTTCGCGAGTTTCTTAATGTATAGAAGATAAAAGTGAAAAGGAGCTGCTATGATGAGTAATGATCGTATGGATGCTTCATGGAAAGGGAGTAAAGTAGGCACTTTTCTGTAAAATCTGCTTATGAATCTTTGACTCAAAACAATGAAGCATGTAATAGCACTTGCAGAAAGATATAGAAGCTGCACATTCCCCGAAAGATACAAGTCTTTTTTATGATTATCTTTTCATAACAAGTTACTTACTGATGCAAGTTGTGTGAAGAGAGGCATGCATGCAGATTATCAATGTGATATATGTAGAGCTGCTTTTTGAGAATGTTGTGCATGTGCTACAGGGCTGCTCGGAAACGAAAAGATTTTGTGAAACACTCGATTGCGAGTCCTGTCGGATGCTCTTTGGAGCTGATCCTCATTATTGTATTAAACAGAACGTGAGGTCGCAGAAGAAATATCGTGGTGCACCTTGGCTCATTTTTCTCTATAGCCTGCTGGCTTTTTGGGAGAAGAGAAATGACATAATTTTCCAAGCCAAGTCTACTTCGAATGCCCCATAGATGCACAGGCTTAGCTATCATCAACACGTGCATGGAACATCGCAGTAAGCTAAAAGGCACTGTGTGGAGGATACAAGAGTGACCTATCTTGAGTGGGACTTGAAATCCACCACAGGATGATTGGTTTTAAATTTAATGTGAATGGTGCTTTTGCTATAATTTGAATACTGCACGCTGTTGGGGCCGATTTTGACTCCAAGGGGAAAATCAAAGATGGATTTATGCTTAAAATGAGTGATGAAGACTTGCTTTATGCTGAACTTTGGGATTGCTTGGGGGTCTTGAAATGGCTTGAGATCTTGTCAGAGAAAGCTCATTCTAGAGACAATTCATGTGAAGCCATTCATATGACATGAGGAAGCTTCCCTCGACCATGCTTCATGCACAGTTGTTATTAAGATTAGATCTCTGCTTTCACGTGACTGTGTTGTTAATATTCAGAGCATTTTCAGAGATGTGAATGAAGCTGCCGACCTCCTGGCAAAGCATGCTCTATCCTGTGTTAATGGATTCCATCCTCTGTCCTCTGCTCCCCCTGATCTAGTTTTAGTTCTTAAGCAGGATATGAGTATTATATTTATTTAGCTTATTTCTTTTTCCTTGTTTTCAAAAAGAGAAGAAGATAAAATAAAAATCACGAAAGAAGCATGTTTTTTTTTTTGGGAGCATGAACATTTAAATGTTAAAAGAAAAAAAAATCAACAATAATTAGATTCTCAATTAAAATAAATTGTAAATATTAATTCAAACATTATAAATTTAAGAGTTCCTGTTAAAAAAATACAATTAAATTCAAATACAATTTTAATTTGTAGATATTCATGTTTGTAATTTTTTATAAATACTTATAACTTATTTAAAAAAAATTATTGAAACCTACTCCTTTTGATCTAAAATATAAAAAAAGATTTTATAGATAAATGATCCACATGCTAATAAATATTTATTATTATAAAAGTATATATTATTTTTTAATTCTTAGCTCCAATTTTAAATGTTAAAAGAAAAAAAATCAACAATAATTAGATTCTCAATTAACATAAATTGTAAATATTAATTCAAACAATTATAAATTTAAGAGTTCCTGTTAAAAAAATACAATTAAATTCAAAATACAATTTTTAATTGTAGATATTCATGTTTGTAATTTTTTATATAAATACTTATAACTATTTTTTAAAAAAATTATGGAAACCTACTCCTTTTGATCTAAAATATAAAAAAAGATTTTAATAATGGTCCATATGCTAATAAAATATTTATTATTATAAAAGTATATATTATTTTTTTTAATTCTTAGCTCCAATTATGGTGATTGAAAAAAGTTATAAATTTACATATACAAGAATTCAAGTTAATAAAGACAAAGAGCAAAATGAGAATCTTTTTAGTAAATAATAAATTTTTTATATTTTAAATAAAGATTAGCTAAAAAAATATAATTTGAATGGCATGGAATACTATTATTAATTCATTTCTTTTCAGACTTTGCAATCATTCATTCTTTTTTTTTTTTTTTTGGGATTTTTAGAAGGGATTTCCATGGTAATGATTGCACGTGTACGCTTCATAGGAAAGCAAGAATCTATGATGGAAATATCTCCTTGATTGTAGGGAGATTGTTGGGAAAGTTCACTTTCCCAGACAATCGTCCATGATCAGTCGCATGAGCCTAACATAAGGTGAGAATGGAACAGATTGATGTCTCGGAATAACACTTTAGAGGTATTTAACTTGTTTGAAAATTTGTTTTGAAAACATTTATTTTTTAAAATAAAAAAATAAAAAATTTATTTGGTAATATATTTTAAAAAGTATTTTAAAAAATAGAAAAAATAAAATATTATTTCAAAGAACACAAAAATAAAAATAATTTTTAGGTGTTCTGAGATTATTGTTTTGGAGAATAAGAGAGAATGAAAAAAACACTTAGGGCTGTTTGAAACTATTTTTCTTTTATTATTTTGAGAATTAATATTTTGTAAAACATGTTCTGAAAAAAATAATAAAAATAAGTATTTTTTTCATTCTCTTTTGTTTCTCTATGACAATAATCACAGAACACCTAAAATTTTTTTATTTTTTTATTCTCCAAAATGATATTTTATTTTTTATTCCTCAAAACACTTTTTAAAAACATGTTACCAAACAAAATTTTTTTATTCTCTTGTTTGAAGAATAGAAAACTGTTCTCAGAATAGTTTTCAAACAGGCCTCTATTTTTATTATTTTTTATTTTAGAACATGTTTTACAAAATATTAGTTTTTAAAATAATAAAATAAAAATAATTTCAAACAGCCTCATTACTTTTCAAGTATTTTGCAATGTTATTAAAACCGAACCGAACATTGAATCGGTCAAGGCATTGGTTCACGGTTCAAAGGTCAGACTAGGGTCAGACCATTTGTAATTAAATTAATATATTTTAAATATTATACATTAATATTGGAGCACTACTCTCAAAACATTGCTACCAGACATCTACATCAAATTCAAACAAATTAATAGTAGTTAATATTTAAAATTGTAATAAAAGAAAAAAAGAGTAAGGAGCTAACTATATTGTATTTTATTTGTTACTTTATGAGCTTCTTGTCGGCTAAAAGAGCCTTAGCGCTTGCAGTACATTTACATCTCATAAATCATGTCAGAATATTTATAGGTAGACTTGTATATTGAAAAATAATCTAACATTAATTATGTCACTCTATTCTTCTCAATAAATCCTTGATCATACAAGAATACAGGATTTAAAAAGTAGGTTGCTGCATGTAAATCACACTTCAAATGCTTATCTCACCAAGCTTGAATTATGCTTGTGTAAAGCTTGTATTGTTCCTTCTTTCTACAAAAGAAATTTTGATTGAATTCTTTGCTCTCTGCATACCCTCATAAACATAATGCAAATATGATTTTTCATCAACATCTACAATTCTTAATAGCTTGATAAAAGGACCCACAAGACATACAATTTGATGGCAATCATCCCAAAACTTCTTATCCAACACAATATCACCAACTAGTTGCCCAACTTTAGTCCTTGATAGTTTATTATCATGGAAGCATTTATCTAAGACCAAGGCTTGCAAATAATGCTTGTGCTCATACAAACTCTTCAATGTAATGAAGGTAGCAGCAAACTTGGTCGCTCTTGGGCACACAATTTTTGTCCCGCCATCTCTTCTCCTAAGCCATGAAAGAAAAGCCACATGATTGTACGCAAAAACAGTAATTTTTAATGCCTTTGTTTCAAGGTCAGCTACATGGGGCATGCTTGCAATGTCCTTTAAAATAAGATTCAAACAGTGAGCAACACAGGGTGACCAATAGATATGATTATATTTTTCATGAATCAACCTGCCAGCGGCTACATAATTGGCTGCATTATCAGTCATAACATGCACTATATTTTTAGGACCGACCTACTCAATAACTTCACAAGACAAAGAAAACAAATTCTTAGCATCCTTGACTATATGTGAAGCATCAACAAACTTTACAAAAACCAAGCTAACAGGAGAATAAACTAAAAAATTTATTAATGCCCGTTACCTTTTGTCAATCCAACCATCAGCCATGAGTGTGCAGCCACTTTCTTTCCAAGTGGCTCGATGGCTTTCAATAAGTAGTTGACACTCTTTTCTACAATCAATCAACAAGTTAACCCTTAACTCTTCAAATGAAGGACATTTAAAACCTAGGCCAATTGCAGCAATTGCATCCAAAGCAAGCAAAAAATATGGACAATTTACAACATTAAATGGAATGTAATTCATATATAACCACTTAGCAATGGCTAATTTAGCTTTATATTGAGCTTCTTTAGATGACTACACACTCTTTAACCCTGGTTGGGAGCCAAAAGTTGACTTTAGGGCAAAATAATTGTCAGCCCCACTAGTTTTTCCTTTTTTTCACAAAACAACACTGCTAGAACTTGCCTTCTTAGCTTGCTTACTTGGCTCTGGATTTGGAGCAATTACTTCAAATTATGAGCTATCAACAAACTCTTCAGGCATGTCTGGATCATCAAGCTTCCTCTTATTTATCAATGACACTTCTTTTAAAGATTGAACCATCCTATGACGAACATCATGTAGAACCTTCTTGCAAGAAATTATATTTCCTGAAACACCTGCGAGATGCTACTTCATCCTATTGATCCCACCTCCTCTAAATGATGAGAAGCAATGAAGGCAACTATACACACAGGTTCTTCCCTATTTTTTAAAAGAAAAATGCTCCCATGCAGGATCACTTTTCCCTTAAAGAGATGGTGTAGATGATACTTGAAGCACAGAGGCATCATTACTATTCGAACCAATAGCAGTTTATAGGGTACTATTACTATTTGGAGTTGAGCCAAAGGGAGTGCCAATAATAGGAGGAGGATCAGGATTATTAACTTACACATTAGGCTCAGTGGCAAGAGTGGGAGGTTCCAAATCCATAAAAAACAGCTAAGCTTAATCAAAATATAATCAAAATTATTAAATTAGTAATCAAAAATCAGTAATCAATACCCAGACATCCAGAATCACAAGCAATTATTTATTAAACTATCATTTGATCGAGCTTTAAGAATAAGAGCTCTAACCTATTAATGACGATTGAAGATGGCAGAAGAGGCTGGAAATAGACCTGATCAAACTAGAAAATGCCAAAGATGAGAGATTAGCCGAGACTCGAGAATGAGCTGAAGTCTAACGAAGATGTGACGAATAGAAGAGAGTAGGATGACGGTCAGACTGAGAAAGAGAGGCAAGGAACGCGAACAAGATGACCAGGTGAGAGCTCGCGAGGTTCGTCGGACTGGTTCTGCTAAAGCTTACTGGACTAGTTTTGCAACAGCTTGCCGGATCTAGTTCTATAAAAGCTCGCCTGATAGATTCTTCAATAGATCATCAGATAGGGATCCACGGCCGCTTGCGTTCAAGCTTTGAAACTGAGACAGAGCAGAGGAAAGTGGAGAGCAATGTGATGTGGTCTGGTTTGGCTCTGGAGTGTTCTAAACTTTTGATTTTATTTCAGACTGGCTGATGGCTAAGAGAACCAGAGGGAGAAGACACAAACCTAAACTAAAATTAGGTTCTGAAGACAAAATGGCATCGTTTTGTGAAATTGGGAACGAGAAAAAAATAATGCTGGACTTCCTGAATTGTTGATTCTCCTGGTTCAGTCCGATTCAAACCTGGTTCAGGCGATTCATATCCGATTCTCCCTCCCCCTTAGTTCTGCATGATCTCTGGACTGGATACCTAGCCGGTTCCCAGTCGAATCGACTGGTCCGGTCCGGTTTTAATAACCTTGGTATTTTGTAAAATAAGCTTTTCTTTTTTCCTTAAAAAAGGAAAAAGAAGAGGCGCTTTGCTTCCACAGAAAAACTTCTCATCTGGGACCAATTTTGAATTTATAGCATTAATGATATCCATAGTTTCTGGTGTCACGTTTTTCTTTTGTTTTTTTTTTAGAATCTGAATCATACAGTGAAGTGGCCCATATGTACTCCACACAGCAGTTAGTGTCATGCTATACGTTCCAAGGTTTCATATTAGGGCAATATTTAGTATAAAAAAATATTTTTAAAAAAGAGATTGAGAACATACTTTCAAAAAATGTTATGCATATAAATTATATTTTTTGAAAAATATTTTATGCATGCTAAACACGGCATAAAATAGTTGTAACATTTATTAATTTTAATTTGTCATTTGACCCTTTCAAATAAAAAGCACGGCATAAAATGCCTCATAATTCCTAGTATTTACATTTCAATCATGTATTTATTTATTTATTAAAAATATAAGGTTAAATTTATAAATTTACCCCAAAACTTTTTCTGCAGATACAATTGGTATTCTAACGTATTTAATGGCATAATGTTGCCTCAATTTTTTAAAAAAATAGTACAATTTGTGTTACCGTGACAAAACCATTATGTTAACTGTTAACATTAACTTTTTAACTAATTTGGTAGTCATGTGATGTAGCCATTTTAAAAAATTAAAAAAAAAATTAAAAAGTTGAAAGAGTGACATTCCTCTCCCTCTTCTTCTTTCAAATTGAACGGTTCATTTCCTCTCTTCCTCTTTTAGATCCTCCTCCCTCTAATTCCTCTTTTCCTCTTCATAATCTCCCTCCCTCCCTCGTGTTAGTCAATCGAGCTTGCTGACATTAGCTAAAGTTACTCCATGGCAAACCCATAGGTAGTAATTATTTATGAGATTGTTCGATCTACATTGGGAAAAGGAAGATTAGTTTCTCAAAAACCTTCAATTAAACACGAGAATGGTAAATTTAAAGTTTCTCACCCAACTTCATGACAACAATGGTGAATCTGAAGGACCTATGAGTATGAAACTCATCATGGACCATCGGTAAGCATAATTGTGTTGCTTAATCTTACTATCTTAGTCTCATGCTCACACTCTTCCTCTTCTCAACCCTCCTCACCTATCATCATTAGCCACCTTTCATCTCTCCATCGGTGTCGAACATGAGTGCGACCCCCTCTCTGTAGCTCATCTGCGGCACCTCCTCCTGTTAGACCCTCACTCCTCCTCTTGCAAATCTTTGTTATGCGAATTTGCATCTCTAATTAAGTTTGATTTCCCTTTTAGGTGCTTCACTCATCTTTAAGTTGCTTTAAAATTTTGATCTAGATGTAGGTTATCAACCACAAAGAGCAAAGATGGGAGTGATTGCAAGAGTGGGGCCTTGAGTCCCACCAATTCATGTGGGTCTTCTAGTTTTTACTATGATTGCAAGAGTGTGAGTGGACAAAGATTTGTATTGTCGAATTTCTTGGTTTTGTCTAAAAGGTTTTTCAATGGCATGCTGGAGTTAGGATCTTGGGTTAAGAGGAATAAAATCATTTACATATTCATAATTTAAAAACAAAAATTATTTAATAGTTACATACCTTATAAATTTTTTCTATGTGGTTTTATAGTATGAAATCATTAAACAATCAACTCATTGTTAATGCTTTCAAATATATATTTTTTGATATAAGTTATGAGATAATCATTCATCCATGAATTTTCCATTTGATTGTACAATCAAATTTTTACAAACTTTATAACAGAAAAGGCTCTTTCAACTATTGTTGTGGCAATAGATAACATCATTGCTAATTTCAAGAAAAAGGTAAATCAATAGATAAATAATGTATCTTCTAGTTTCAACTAATTTTTTTCACAAATTTGTTTTGAAATTTCAAATGACGTAGGCGAGATTATTTTTTTCTTATTTTCTTATAGGTTTAATAAATGTTAATTTTTTATAAAATAATATTACTATTTAAGTATATTGAAATTGTGGGTTAAAATTTATTGGGCTTTTGAGTTAAAAAAATTAATTTTGAATTTGAGTTAAAAAATAATATGAAATGGTTTAAAATACAAACTATAAAAGAGGAGGGTGTAAAATATAAATACCTATACTCTATTCTTATGTAAGTAATTTTTTTCATTTGAGGCCCTCCTCAAATGCATGTGGCTCCGCCACTCACGGCATGGTACTATCCTCTGCTTTCATTTTCCGATCTTTGGTCAACTAATCAATTGCTTGCATATTGTTTCACCTTTTGTATCATTGAAATTTGATTTGGAATTAGTCAATGTGCCCAGAATATTGCCTTTTGCATATTGTTTTGAGTTGTTTTGTTTGAAGTGTTGAATGATGTGTCTTCATCTTTTATGCTTCCATGGTCTGGGTTGTTCAATTGCTTCCATGGCCGTCCTACCATTTACGAGGGAAATGAAGCATTATGATAGTTAATGAATGTTCATGTACTAGGGAAACGAAAGGTGAAGATAAGAGAAGTAGATACCACGTGGATGTGCCCTATTTGCATTTTTAGTTAAAATATGTGCCATATGATAGATAATAGTCAAACTAATGGTCAAAATATTAGTTTGAGGTTAAATTTGTACTATTTTAAAAAAAAGTCAAGGTGAATTTGCATTTTTAAATACTTTAAATATGAATTGTGTCTGCTAAAAAACTTCTAAGACAAATTTGTATTTTAACTAAAAAAATATAAACAAAATGAATTGTTGCTTAAAATTAATTAATTTTAAGAGGAAACTTAATATAATAACAAAAATAATCCTACTACAGCTAGGATTTAATGATGAGGGTGCCCGAGATTTAAAAATAATTGTATGTTGCAGAGTTTTTATAAATCCTAAAAGGTTAGTAGTATGACAAATTTTTAAAACTTCAGCGTTGTGGTTTTTTTTTTTTAAAAAAAAGCCTTAATGTGTTGTATGAAGTAAAACCCGTATAAATAATATGATTTGTTATAAATTGTATTAATTAATATATTAATTGCCAAAGAAAAAGAGACTTCAAGGGACAACTCTTTAGACATATAGATAGCACATATGAAGATATTTAAAGACTACTCAACCAAAAGTTGGTCCCAAAAAAAAAAAAAGATGACTCAACTAAAAAGGTTTCCGTGGCAAAAAAAAAAAAAACTAAACACTTGAGACACATAAAAGTGACATGCTCACCTTTATCAGGCTCCATACACTACCGGGGCCTCTCAACTTTTTTTAAGAAAATTTCAATCAACTCTTTCTCAAAAAAATTGATTATAAATAAAGATTAATATAAATGAATTGTTATTAAAGTAAGAATGAATTATTATTTTTTCTCAAATAAAATTTGTTGTTATCTTTTTATAATTAATTTTTTTTGAAAGAGGTTAGTTGTAATTCTTCATTTTTTCTATCTTTTTCCCTCCACTTTCCCAATCTTCACCCTTCATTAATTATATAATTAAAAAGATTATTTAATAAAATGATATGAATGGTGAGGATTGGGGGAGCGGAAGGAAAAGGGGGGGGAATGGAGAGCCCCTAGTCCTCTCACAATAATCTTATAAAATTTAAATTATTAAAATATAAAAAATTACATTCAAGTTTCATATAAAAAATTAATTACTATAAATTTTATTAATAATTGAATTAAAGCTATTGACAATATTAAACTAAGGCTATAAATGACCTTAATTATGTTATTAATAAATATTATAGTAATTAATTTTTTATATGTGACTTTAATGTACTTTTCTCAAAAATAAAACATGAGCTTACAATAGTCCCACCACAAGCTTATCCTTTCCTTCCATCAAAACACACTTTGTCTCTTTCTAATGTGAATAAATGCCTTTAAAACGTTTGACAATACCTAGTTTTTGGCTTCCCATCTTTAATGTTTGAAATTTTTTTTTAGAATAAATGAACAAATTACTCACTAAATTTTAAGTTTAATATTATTGTAAATTTTAAACTCATTTATTACATAAATTAGTCTTTTAAATTTTTAAAATATTGCACTTTGACCCTTGCCATCAGTAAAAGTTAACTTTAATTGTTAGTTAATCAAAAAAAGATAGAAAATAACCTTAAAAATTCTAGGAAATGACCACAAAAAATTTGAATCATTTTCTATAATTTTTTGGATCTTTGTCTGTAATTTTTTAAGTTCTTTTCTATCATTTTGTTGATTAATGGTCAAATTAAATTAAATTTTTTAACAACTTATACTGGATTGCATTATTTTTAAAAATTAATAGAATAATTTATATAATAAATAAATTTAAAATTTATTGTGCTATTGAATCTAAAATTCAAAGACAATTGGTTTATTTATCTATTTTTTTATGTCGAATAAAATAGGACATGGCGCTGGCCAAAATAAATAAAACAAGAGATGGTGACAATAAATAAATAAAAATGGAGAGGCCCTTGTCCATTGTGAGGAGGCGCACAGGCGATTAGTGCTCCTGGTCTTGCTAGACAGCTCAGGTTTCTACTGCCCTTTAAGTCGTGTTTGACGATGCGGTAATAATACTTCCATTAATTAACCCAGCCGTCTCACTGACCCAATTTTCACCTAACAAAATGGTACTAAAATATATCATTAGTGCGATGTTTCTCTCTATTCAGATCATTGGAGAGGAGGATAAAAAGTACACGGGTATAAGGCATCGTTAATACTAATCATCTCACTAAAATTAAGAAGATATAATTAAATTATTAATTTTATTTAAAAATAATAAAAATTTTAATTTTACTCATATTTAAATAAAAAATTTTAAAATTTGTATTATGTTCTCTCTTTTAGTTAATGATTTTTTTATTTAAAAAAATTTATGTGAGTTGAATCTTAAGAACTTACTAAAATTAGGATATATTTTTAAATTTAAAAAGTGCTTATAAAAATACTTACAAATCAATGAAACACTCACCAATAAAATTTTTATGTTGCCAATGAAATTTGATTTCATAAATTTATGGGTTATAAGCCAAATACTCGACAATGATGTCACAAATTTAATACGCACAAAATTTAAGCACACTATAAGTATAAAAATCAAATGTAGTATAGTAAGTTAATTATATTTTTTGAATATTACTCTTAGTTGCTTTTGTTCATATTTAATTTTAAAATCATGAAAAATTCCTTGTGTCATTAATTAAAAGATGTATTGATTAGTATTTTTGTTTTAAAATGAAGTAGGAACTGATTAAGATGATAAGAGAAATAAAGGGGTGAAAATATATACAAGTTTTCTTTAGACGTTGAGCCTGAGAGTTGAGTCACATTAATTATAATTTATTAAATAGTATGATTTCCTGAAAAATTTATATTATGCTAAATATAGTTTTACATGCACTATATATACGAAAATTTAAGAGTAACTTGCATAGGCATTCATGTGCAGTGTTACTATGAATTATGTCTCATTGATATTTATGTATTGATAATGACTTGATAAATCATGCTACTATTATCTAATTCCTTGGTCACTGTTCATCTATGATAAGTTTAAAATGCAATGTGTAGTCTAAGGGCTTCACAAACTCATATCACTCGTGGAGATGAGCAGGTTCCTTGTTGTTTTTTTGGCCAACAAAGCACGTTCCTTGGATAAATAAAAACATTTTCCATGAAGCAATTGTGTCACAAGCTATGAAGGAGAGTACACTAACTATGAGTTTATACTTAAGAGTTAAGAAAAAAGAATTATGTGAGTTTGGTCAATTTCAATTATACCTCCCATATTTGAGAATGTCATGCCTTGCTAACATGGATATATTGTTTAATATTTTATAGATTAAAATAGATTCAAACTGACTAATTAAAGTTGACGTAACCATGATTTTATACCAAGAGTTAAAATGGTATGAAATCTCTCTCTCTTTTCAAACATTTGGTACGATTTAACTCTTGCATATCAAAAAATTTAGTTGGAAGTGGTGATCTAATATCCTATTTAAATAATCACAATCACATCATCATAAATTTTTTAATACAAGGTCACGATAAAAATACCATGCAAAAGGATCAAGTTCAGGTCATGTCATAAGTTATAATGTTTTTACAATTTATGAGAGCATCGTCAAATAAAGTAATATTAAAATACTCACTTTAGGTCTTGTGGATTAGAAGATCAGCATAATGATTAACTTTTCAATAAACGTGTTAAAAAGTAACATTTTAATTTCTCATGGTAAGATTTCTAATGCTTCTAATGATTGCTGAGAGTGGATGGCTCTAGTCGAAGTTGTCATTAATGAGAGATATGACCTCCATGAAATTAAAAGAAACATTAATTTTAAGAATCTTAACATTTCAATAAATATTTAACCCTTTAAAATTCTTATAAGCTCAGCAACTGTGCTGAGTTGGTAAGCAAGGTTTTTAAAAAATTCTTTAATCCAGTTACTCTTATCATTTCTAATAAGGCTTTCACAAGCTATAACACCATTATGATTGACTTAACTACCAACGTCAAGTCTTACCCATTTAAGATTCATTAGGTTCCATCTGGCTTCAACATCACCACAACCGTTAAATGTAAGTATAAAACAATAGTTATTTTTGCTATTTATTTCTTTAACCAAGAAAACGAAACTTATACCAGTGATTTGGTTCAATAAAGCAATATGATATTAGTTCCTTGGTTGTCACTTAAGGGTTAACTATCCAAAAACTAAATCAAATTATTCATTAGATCAGACTGTAAAGTCCTTTTTGAATTAGAGAAAATTACACTAATGATCTAAAATAATAAAAAGATTAAATCCACAATCTTCTACTTAGACAAAATTTTTATGCCATTAGACTAAATAATCATTGGCAGACCAAAGAGTGAAATCTAAAACCATATAATGATCCATAATTGGGCAAAACAACAAAACTTTCACAAAACTATCACTTTTTTTTTTTATTGACACCAAACCATTGTTTTAAAAATTAGATCAAACCTTGGACCATCGATCGAAACCATTAATGATTCAATTTCGATCAAAAAATTATTTTAATGATTGAGTCAGATTAGACTACTATTTAACTGAAAACATAGTTGCATTAGGAACCATAGCAGTCTCTAAATTTTAAATATAATATTAAAAAATATTAAAATATTAAAAAAATTCAAAGATTAAATTCCTACATGCATGAAATATAATTTGAGGCTATTTTTTATAATAATGTTGATAGTTATACATGCAAATATAAATACTTTTAAATTTATTTGTATCTAACTTAATTAAGATTAACCCATACTCCCTCCAGTTTTATTTATAAGTTATTTCTACCAATCTCATCAATATCAATATAATAAAAGTTCAAAGAATAAAGGTAAGTGAAATTTCAAATATAACCCTCAAATAAAAAATAAAAAGCAAATAAATAATATAATATTATTTTTTTGTCTTTCTCTTACTTTTTAAAAATAATTTAAAAATTTTAATTTAAAACAAAACAATCCTACCACTATAAAATGGATTAAATTATGTTTATAAAAAGTGATTAATATATAAAATTGAAAGAGTATTTAACAACTTATAAAATTATTAATTTATAATTATATTATATCATGTTATTAATATAATATAACTTTATTTTTATATATATTTAATATTATTTTTATTTAATTATTATATTATTAGTTTAGCCGTTAGCTTAACTGATTAAATCATAAAAGTTGACATCAGTTTAATATTCGTTTTAGGTTTTAAAACATTGGACCAAGCTTTACTGTATAACCAACAGTCACTTTTCTTTTTCTAGCTTCCTCTTCGAACCGCTTCTCTCACCCCTCCCTTCCACTATTTATTCTCCGCCATCTCCATGTTCTCTTGCTCACTCTCCCCCCCACCCCAACCATGGAAGCCAGAGAAGGAAATTCCGTTCTCTTCTTTTCCCTCGTCCCCCTGCTTCTCTCTCTCTCCGCCGCTTCCTCCGTTGACCCTCCTCCATTTCAGACCCAAATTCTAGTCCCCCACTCCCTCTCCCCCCCACTCACACCCTCATGGTCCGAATCCAATGCTGTAAAGACCTCCGAATCCGATCCACAAACTGAACCTGTGATTTCTCTTGAACTGCATCACGTGGACGCTATGTCTTTCAACAAAACCCCAGAGCAGCTCTTCAACCTCAGGCTGCAAAGAGATGCTGCTAGGGTCAAATCCTTCGTATCCATGGCATCCAAGGTTGCTTCTGTGAACCAGAGCCTTATTGGCCAGCCGGGCTTCAGCAGCTCTGTTATATCTGGGTTGGCTCAGGGTAGTGGAGAGTACTTTACTCGCTTGGGCGTCGGCACTCCTCCGAGGAACGTTTTCATGGTGCTGGATACCGGAAGCGACGTCGTTTGGCTGCAGTGTTCTCCGTGCCGGAAATGCTACTCCCAGACCGACCCGGTGTTTTGACCCTTCTAAATCTCGGTCGTTCGCCGGAATCTCTTGTGGCTCCCCTCTCTGCCGGCGATTGGATTCTCCCAGATGCAATAATAAAAAGAACTGTCTTTATCAGGTTTCCTACGGTGACGGTTCTTTCACTCTGGGGGAGTTTTCCACTGAAACGCTGACGTTTCGGCGCACCCAAGTCCCCGGCGTCGCCCTCGGATGTGGCCACGACAATGAGGGGCTCTTCGTCGGCGCGGCGGGTCTGTTAGGTCTCGGCCGTGGGAAGTTGTCGTTTCCTGAACAAACGGGACGCCGTTTCGGCCTGAAGTTCTCGTATTGCTTAGTGGACCGTTCTTCTTCGGCTAAACCGTCTTCGGTTATATTCGGCGACTTGGCCGTTCCGCGAACCGCCCGGTTCACTCCTCTCCTCAGCAACCCTAAGCTCGACACATTCTACTATGTGGAACTCCTCGGGATCAGTGTGGGGGGAGCACGCGTTCGCGGTATCTCACCGTCGCTTTTCCGACTAGATCCCGCTGGGAATGGTGGCGTTATCATCGATTCCGGCACGTCAGTGACCCGGCTCACCCGACCGGCCTACATCGCCTTGAGGAACGCTTTCAGGGTGGGAGCCTCGCATCTGAAGAGGGCACCGGAGTTCTCACTCTTCGACACCTGTTTTGATCTGTCGGGGCAGAAGGAGGTGAAGGTGCCCACGGTAGTGCTGCATTTCCGAGGCTCGGACATGTCACTTCCGGCGACGAACTACTTGATTCCGGTCGACACCAGCGGAAGCTTCTGTTTCGCCTTCGCGGGAACGATGGGTGGGTTGTCGATAATCGGGAACATCCAGCAACAAGGTTTCCGGGTCGTGTACGATCTGGCGGGTTCTAGGGTCGGGTTTGCGCCTCGTGGGTGCGCGTAAGCCGGACCTTGACATGGACGATGGGGACAAATCGACCCCTTAGTTTTATTCCTTTTCCTTTAAATCGTTGGGGTCTTTTTTTAAAAAAAATTAAACAAAAAAAAAGGAAAAAAAAAGATTGGACGCGCGGAGATAACATCTTCCTCGGATTTGGTTGAAGACAGAGGACTAGAGAACAAGCTGGATGTTTCTGCAATTTACGTGCATTGTGTTTGCTGTTGTATTATTATTAGTATTGTCCAATTAATTGAGAGTAACTAAACCCGTTACTCTATTTCGCATGGTTGTATATTATTAATTGCTCATTTGATGCTTCATTTTCATCAAATGCTACATTTGATTGTGTTATTCCTACTTTTGCCATACTTCAAAACATGCTCTTATATGGGTACAATTTGTTGTCTTCGAGTTAAGTTATATGTTCTAACAAAAAAAAAAGTTTAGTTTTGTTAAATTTTTTTGGTAAAAGAGTATTTAGTTATTAAATTGAATATTTTTAAAGTATTTACACATTTTAAAACTTTTTTTTCTAGACCATAATATATAACATTTTCAAAAACTTTTGCTGAGTTCAAAATAAGGTATTATGTAGTTTTTATAATTGTTTCTTCAAATATGTTTCTATTTTAGTTGATGCTTTTTTAAAAAATGATGCATTAAAATTTTAATCATCATCATTAAAATTTTAATATGTAATATAAATAAAAAGATGTAAGAAAATTGAAGAAATTAAGATTTCATTTAACTTTTTTAAAAATTGTTAAATAAGTATCAATACTTTATATTGTGATTAGAAAAAGTATATCATTTAAAAGAAGTTGAATATAGAGATAATTTTAATCAGACTTGTATAAAAAGATGTTAATGTTGCTTAATAAAGATAATGTTATTTCTGACAAAAAAAAAAGACAATGTTATTTATTTGGATTCATATGAATACAAAACATATATTTTTGAAAGAGTTATCTCTTATTTAGAATTAATTTGATTTAAATTCAAATTTAAATTAATAAAAATCTAATATAATTTTAAATATTGGATATCTTGCTTTTTAAAAAATGATTAATATTCTATAGGGGCTGGAATGTAATTGTAAATTATTTTAGTAAAAATTATAATTACTTTGTTGACTTATTAGTTAGGTTGTCTCATAGCAGCATGAAGACTCACTTTCTATACCCATAATCTTTCCCCACTGGCCACCTCTCACACAGCAGCGGTGACAGATGATAGAGCTTGATTATGATAACGTTTTGTAATCTTCACTGTTTAATTTAGTCAAATCTTCATTAAAAAAATGATAATGCTATTGAATAATGGAATGTTATAAATGAAGACAGATAGCCAACGTGGATCGCGGATGACATAGTGCACCGATAATATCAATTCCTCATTGATTGTGGCAGCACCGTACGATAAGGGCATGCTATTGTACGGGCCAAGGGTTTTATTATTTTGTTTTAATGCTTCTTCTCTCTTAAAATTATAAAGGGAAATAATTGAAAAAGACCTGACCACTAATTTAATTCCTTTGGGCTGTGGGGAATTTTCTTAAATAAGGTCCTTTAGTGATATAAATTAAAAATTTTAAATTGTTTTAAATGTCCTCACTAAATCCTTTGCCCTCTCCTCTCATGACTCCAGCACCCGTTGCAACATCGGGCAATTTTCAAACAACTGACAACACCCCTTTCTTTCCTTACTCCTTTATCCTTCCTCCTTTATTTGAATATGAGCTTACAAGACCACCACCGCCAACATTGGCCTCTTCAAAATTGCTTTCTAGCCCTCCCTTTCTTCAGTCTACAATGGGATTTGCGTTCGTGCTGCTATAATTCTATGCTACTTTTTCATAATATCCCTTCAATTTTCATGAAAAAATAAGTGTTAGAGACTTTTTCAAACTCCATGTCCTTGCTTTATTTGAATACACAACCATGATGCTTAAAGTATATAACATTCTTCACAAAAGTGCAACAAAGCTATCATCTTCAGCGATATGTATAAATATCTATACATATGTAAAAGGTCTCTTTGATATGCAATAGGATCCCATCATATGCATTATTCTTCCATTATATGCATGTAATATGTCATTATATGCAGTTGATCTACCTTGAAAGTGTATTTTCTCACAAGTGCAGATGTAATATGTCCTTAATGATATGCAAGAAATCTTCCAATATATGCATATATCTTCAATGGGATGCAATACTCTTCCTGTGATAGAGTTACCCTACACATTTTAAAGGCCTCCCTCAAATGCAATTGGTTCCCATTATGCATAACATCCTTTCACATATGCAATTGATTTATCTTGAAGATACATTTTCTCACGGGTGCAAATATCTTCAATGAGATGCAACAAGTCTTTCAATATATGCAGATATCTTCAATGGGGTGAAACTCTTCCTATGACGGAGAGAGTTACCCTATATATGCAAAAAGCCTCCCTTATATGCAATTGGCTCCCATTATGTGCAGTATTCTTTCGTATATGCATGTAACCTATCCTTATATGCAATTGATTTGTCTTAAAGATGCATTTTCTCACGGGTGCAAATGCCTTCAATGAGATGCAATAAGCCTTTCAATACATGTAAATATCTTCAATAGTATGCAGTACTCTTCCTAAGATAGAGACAATTACTTGCATATGCAAAAAGCCTTCCTCAAATGCAATTGGCTTCCATTATGTGCACTATTCTTTCATATATGCACGTGATCTATCCTTATAAGTAATTGATTTGTCTTGAAGATGCATTTTCTCACAAGTGTAAATGCCTTCCATGATATGCAACTAGTATTCCTATATATGCAAATATCTGTAATGTAACCTCATTTTTTATGATAACTAAAACATATATTCGAATAAATGTTGACACTGGAGAATGCTAAACTTCTTACATTAGTTTTTTATGAAAATCGTTTGGAATATTATGAAATTTTAACATTTGATAATGTTAATAAGTTTATGTGATGTCATTTTTCATGAAAATTATTAAGGATACCCTAAAAAATGGGGGTCCTAAACTTAATTTTCAGGATATCAATAAGGGATATTCGAATAAAATGAAAAATTGAAGACAATAAAGTGAAAAAAAAATTCATTCTCATGATATTCATTTGCGGTATCCTAAAAAATGAGCTTCAAAGCCTATGTAACACATGTTTTCATGATACATGTAAAGGATATTTGAATGTGTGTGTGTGTGTAATAACATATAATTTACTCATTTTTCATGAAAAACATCAAAAGATATTTTGAAAATGCAAATAATTATTTAAAAAATTTATTCATTTTGTATGAAAATACCTATGGATATATTGAAAATGCAAATGGTTGTCTTAAAAATTTGCTCATTTTTCATGAAACACCAAAAGATATTCTTAATGGTTACTATTATTATATATGAAGCTTAATCACACCAACTTAAAGAGTAAAGAAAAACAATTAAATATGAACAAATCCATTTAACATTAAACAATAATGTGTTTTTAATCCATTGACAACATAAACTATATTGTATTACAAGAAGATAATACAAGAATCTAGATATTGTTTACTAAACACCTATACGTGCAAGTGTAACATTCTCACAACAAAAAACGACGAGGGCTAATGTCATTTTCTTCCCCTATTTTCCTAAATTACTTTTGAAACCAATTTTTAAGAAAATCTTATTCCAACAAAGTGATCGAATATTTTGGAATTGGATGAGCTTGCTTCCCTATGTTAATCATAAATGTCAAATAAAGATGCAGTGGTGAATGAGATACAACATCAACTCCATCAATTGCATCAGCAATTACAACATTCTTATTGCCTTCCTCATGACATTCTCTAGATGGCTACTTAAGATCTATCCCTGTGCATAAATTTTGAACTTTTCTTTAATCTCGTAGAAATTTGTTTATTACATTTGAACTAGTGAAAATAGAAGGAGAATTGAAAACTATAACACAAATGGGAAGAATTAAAGTCTGAACAAAAAAGTTTTATCAAATATAATTCATGGATTGGTTTATCTTCTTTATACCAGATAAAGTGAAAAATTTAATAAAACATATGATCATTGATGGGATAGATTCTAGCTAAATATATTAATCTCACCCTCTATCATATCCTCGGAGATGGGGTAAGCACTATTAGAAAATAGGCCATATGCTATATTGTATGTCATAGACATGATCAACAAGGATCTTAATGCAGGCAAAAATATGTCTACTAGAATTCTACATTGATACATTTGCAAACTTTCATGAGCAAATAGTTTACATGACACTAATCTCGATCCTAGGCATCTTTTACAACAAATATCAATATAAACTAGAGGTTTCTTCTAGATCAAAATACAAGATAAGAAAAATGAATATCAAACATGTTTGTAAAAAACAATTCTCAATGAATGGTTGTTTAGCAAAAACATATGCTCCGAGATGAAAAGTCCTATCTTGCTATCATAATCAAACAAATTTCCAACTTGAACAAGGAGCTTTTACAATAACCAAGCAAATTCTCTATGTATAAGGACCACATAAGCACCTGATATAGTTATATCAAAAGTCTTTGTTTATAAAAAGTCTTTTTTATAAACTATAAAATAACTTTGGACATGTATAAGATCCCAAGTAAAACACAAAGATCATCATTTGTAATCAATCGGAAGTGAAATCACAAATTGAATCATCCATTGCAACTTTCTTCCATGGACTTAATTTTTTTTTACATAAACAAAAAGTATGCATTCAAATACCACATCAAATTTTTTTTTACTCAATTAAACAAAAAGTATGTCAAATGTGAATTCGACTCAATTAAGTCTTGTATAAAAATTAATATAATCATAAAATGAAAATTAATTACCAAGATGTTTGTGATCCTTCGACGAGCTTCCTAAAAATCATACTTTCAACCACAAACTTGAACAAAAGCCAAAGATCTTAGGGCTTGAAAAAGTATGGATAACATAAGAAGATTGTGGAAGCAACCCTAAAGAACGATGGTCTAGGTGATGATGGAGTTTGATCACAAGTGTCTTTCTTTTGTAAATCTACAATTGCAAAGTTAGTGATCACAATGGAGTTCGATCACTCTGCTACTCTATCACTTTTTAATAGTTTTCTCACCCTTCATGAACAATACTAAAAATACAATAGCAAAAATTGTGGTACAATTCATGCACCATAATGACACTCAAGGACACAAGCTTATTCTCCTTGGTGGTTACCAAGGAGACGCTGTTCAGGCAAACACTTACTAGGAGCTAGAGAAGCTTTCATTGGAGGAGAGAATGGTTGGGGAAGTGGGATTTTGTTAGGGGCAATAAGGTCATTTGATCTAGCGAATGACCTCAATATATCTAATAATGTCAGTTTAAAAATTTACTTTTTCAAAATAAAATTATAAATTTTCAAAAAGGCTCCTACACATTTAATTATCATGTTACAACATCATTTCAATTTTCTCTCCACTTGTAAGATAATATTAAAAAAATATCATTAATTAAATCTTATTTTTTTAAATTTATTTTTATATTTTAGGATAAAAAATTTTTCCAACCTTATTTTAATCTAGATCTTGTTAAATTTTTCAACTAGAGTCGAACAATCCCACTATAGTAGAGGCAGTACAGGAAAACATAGACAGAAGGAGGGAAGCACATGGCAATTGGCGGTGAGTGAATGGGAGAGAGATGAGGCACATGGGGAGGAGAAACAAAGGTCAAATTCTGGGAGCACCAAGTAGCCCACCGCCCCCTTCCCCTCCCTTTCTATTAAACCAAGTAGCCCCTTTTATATGTACTAGGAGGGTCAAAGTGGTAGGAAGACAAAATAATACTCCTATTTTGCCCTTGAAAACATTAAACTTAATGTGGCATCTCCCTACGTAAGAGTCATAAAGTATCTTGTAAAATATAATATTAAAATATGTAAGGTATTTTAACTTGAATTTTTTAAAGTATTCTCTTAGTCCTAAATTATAAAATAATTTAAAATAAAATTATACACATTAATAAAATACGATAATGATACTTTATCAATTTATTTTTTTTAAAAAAGTTATAAACTTTTAAAAATATCCTTACATACTTAATTTTATGCTACAAAATTATTTCAATTCTCTCTTCATGTGAAGGGTGATATTGAAAAAAATATCATTAATAAAACCTAACTTTATCAAATTAATTTATATTTTAGGATAAAAAATTCCTTTAGCATAATTAATTTGAAATGGAGGGATTATAATTCACAATGTTGTTTCAAAAATACTCTTAATTAGGGATTTAGTTAATATTTTTTTAAATTAGGACACCCTTTTAAATAAGGATAAATACCAAAAAAATATAATTTTAAAGGGAATTAATTAAGTATATTTGTCTGTCACATTTTTTTTAAAATGTTTTATTTGTTATTTATACAAGTCATTTTTCCTTTTTTTTAAACCTTTCATACACAATTTTGAAAATACACTCCAACAATTTTTTTTTAAAATATAATATTTTAATTTTCAAGAAAACTCTCCTTATATGTCATACCACTCTTTTTTAAATTTAATAAAAAAATAATTTTTTAAAAAGTAGTTTTATTATTCTAATTAATGTATCTTAATTTTTGTGAATTAATTAGAAATGATTTAAAAAACTCGAAATGAATAATTCAATTAAATGTGACTCGTAATATTCAACAGAGGGAGTACTTTTTTTTATTAAAAAAAAAAGAGAAAAAAAACCTTGTCCTTGCGGACTCTTGGCTGTAAAACAAAATGATGACAATGCTCAGTGCACCGAGCACTACCTCTTCCCCTTCTTTTACTTTTCCTCTCGAAACCACACTGATCGGCAATTTCCCGCTTGCCTATTTCTCTGCCCCTACTACACGCCTTTCATATTTTATGATGATAAATTTTATTATTGCAGACCACAGACTATAAATGTTTACCACATTGGCATGGTGGGTTACTAGGATCTAGAACATCAAACAAAAAGCATGTGAAACCATGCCAGTGAAAGGCAAAGTATTAACACTTAGATAATTGAAAAAAATATAATTATTAATTTTTATAATTTTATTAAGTTTTACTTTTAGTTTATATAATTTTTTTTAGTATTTTTAATCTCCTATGCTTGTTACCCAAGTCTCTATATACACTACTAAAAAGACTGCAAAAATTAAAAGCAAAATATGATAAAAATATAGGGATCAATGTTGTGTTTTTTTCTATGTAATTTTAACTTTTACTCTTTCGCTAGACAAATGGGCACAAGTACTTTTTTTTTTAATCGATAATTTATTTTTTTGATACTACCGAGCGGACCCTGAGGTAAACGTTAGCAATTTCCACACGGAAACTTTTTTTTTTGCCCTAAAACAGTGTCATTTTTATTAATCACAAAAAAGAATTACAAATATCGATAATCAAAACTAAAAAAAAAATCTAAAAGTTACAACCTAACACACAAAACTCACAAAAAAAAAAATCCTAAAATACAACCGAAAGAACAAGATAAAAAAAAAAAGGATAGGACATGCGTATTTTCCAAATTTATTATTGTTCTCGTATGAAATGTGCTCTGGCTTGTTCAAGCAAGCAAGTGAATACGCGGACTTTAAGGGGTCCAATTATTGAAGGGGATGAATAGAGACAAACTTCTCAGATTTGCATTGTTAATTATATAAAGTTTTATATGTTTGACTGATGAATGATGATTGATATGTCAAATGCTTTATTGGTTATTACATTTTGGGTTAAAAAAAAAAGCAGTTAGTTTTGTTACGTTGGATCCCTAGTTTTAGACATTAAAGAGGTTCTTACTTCTTATTAAGCTATTTATGCCTTCTCCTCCTTTTTTTATTTTCATTTTAAAGAAGGAAATTTATATCTAGATTTTTATCCACACCCTATCTCATTTTTATAATTTTACTGCTTAAAATAGAGCTCCTTTTATGATGTCAAATCAGTTCCTTAAAATGTTTAGTTATACTTTTAACCTCTGATTTTGTCGCCTTTCCTTTTATGAGTTTCATATTTATGTTAACAAAAATGACATTGTCAATTGATCAAGTTTTAGCTGAGCCTGGGCTTAGAGATTTTATTAGAGAGATTGTTGTGAAGTGTATTACCTCAGTTTCTATGAAGGCTTGTGGAATGGTAATTGCTCAAATAAGTTTACGCCTTCTCTTGGCATTAGATACGGTGTCATTTGTTGCCCTATTTGTTTGTACTTATTATGGAGAAATTGAGTCATTATTAGTGATGCTCAAAGACTGGGGAGATGGAATGCGGTTTGGTTAGGTAGAGATGGCCATAAGATTACTCATCTTATGTTTGTTGATGATCTCTTATTGTTTGGTGAGGCTTCTCTTCAACAGTTATCTTATACAATGGAGTGTTTGGAGGTTTTTGGCAAATTGATAGGGCAAAAGGTGAGCATTCAAAAATCTGCTACTCTATTTTATAAGAATGTTGCTAGAACAACTAGAGAGGAACTCCTTCGATTAGTGAACTTTAATGTTGTTGAGGATTTTGGTAGATATCTTGGAGTTCCTTTGACTTATGGTAGATCTAAGAGGCATAACTTTGATTATGTTGTTGAAAAGATTAAAAAGAGGTTATCAAGCTGGAAGGATAATTGTTTGAGTATGGCGGAAAGAGTGACTTTTGCTAAGTTTGTGCTAAGCTCTATTCCTATTTATCCTATGATGATTGCTAAACTTCTTATGGCTATTTGTAAAGAGATTGAATGGATTGAAAAGGCTTTTATTTAGGGTCATGGAATAGAGGAAAGGAAGTTGCATTTGATTAGTTGGCAAAAATTGAAGTAGCCTAAGTATTGTAGTGGGCTAGGCATATTGGATTTAAAAATTATGAATGAAGCATACTTGTTAAAGCTGGCTTGGGCCTTGAGGTCGGGGAAGGAAGGTTTATGGGTAGAGGTACTTCGCTTTAAATGTAATGATGGTAGAGCATTTGAAGATGAGGTGAGAGTTAGGGATGCTGACTCTACTCTTTGGAATGACATTTCTTCTGTCTCGTATCACCTCAGGGGTAATTGGATGGTTGATATTAAGAATGGGAGAGACATTAGTTTCTAGGAGGCACCTTGGGTTAGTATTAGTTGTTTGTTAAGGGATGAAGTTTTGAGACCATTAACTCCTGAGGTAGAAGCGTGGAAAGTATCTGATGTTGTAAATGAGCATAGAGGCTAGCGATGTTTGAAGCATTTTCTGTTTGATGAGGCTTTACTGAGAGTACAATATGCTTTGCCTCCTAAACCTGACGAAGCTAATGATGCAATAAGATGGAATAGAGGAGGGTCTAGAAGATATTTAGTGTGGGAGGGTTATCGGATGTTAAGGGGAGATATAGAGGATCAAAAGGAGAGACTGTGGGGATAAATTTAGGATTGGCCTGGTATTAAAAAGATTCAAGTATTTTTATAGATGGTTGGTGATGGCATAATTCTTACAAATGTAGCTCGTCATAAGCAATAGCTATTTCTGCTAAGTGTGCCATATGTGAGGGCCATGAATCTTTGATGCATGTATTGCATGATTGTCCTGCTGCTTTTAATATTTGGCAAAGACTTGTTCCGCAAAGTTTGGTTAATGATTTTTTTCACTTGGATGAGTAGGAGTAGTAGAGATTTAATTTGCTTGAGACAGGGAGGAATAGAGAAGTTGTTTCATGGAGTTTAATATTTAGAGTTTCTTGTTGGTTAGTTTGGAACAGAAGAAATAGCAGAGTGTTAGGGACAGGGCTGGTATGCTACCTGTATAGAATTTTGGTAGGTATGTGATTGATTTTGTTGATAAAATATTGCATGTACACTACGATGATGGGGTTTTTGGTAGGCCAAGTAAAGTCTCTAGTTTGGTTAGATGGAAGCCTCCTCATAAGGGATGGGTTAAGTTGAATTTAGATGGGGCTAGCAAATGTGCACGAAGGGCTATTGGGCGTGGAGGGGTTGTACGTGGTTGTAATGGGAAATGGATCTTTAGGTATAGTAAGAGAGTTGGTTTTACATATGCTTTTGAGGTTGAATTGTGGGGTGTTTGGTGGGTTTAGAACTGTGTTGAAGGCTGGGTTTTGTTAGGTTGAGTTGGAGCTTAATTCTTTGGCTCTTGTTAGAAAAATCTCAGAATTGTTGTGATAACAAGCTACTGGGTTTTGTTCAGAAATGGTTAGGTAAGAACTGGAGAGTAAAAGTTATGTATGTACAATGTATTGGCAAATCATGGTTTGAGGTTGAGTATGGAGATTGCTATGTGGGATAGCATGTTAAGTAGTGTTAGTTTAATCTATTTTGTTGATTTGTGTGGAATCTCATTTGATTGAGGTTGACTTTTACTGATTATATTTTTGGGCTTTTACCTCCTTGTTTACCAAAAAACAAATGACATTGTTAATTTGAATATGCATGATTCATATTAATTCACAGAAGTAATTTATTATGGTCGAATTTAAATATCATAATCTATTTTGATGTCATATGCATCGGGATTTTTTTTAGTGCATTGGTCCTTTTAGAATTAGGGTTTGCTTCAGGAATAAAAAATAAAAATAAAAAAGATTTCCCCAAGAAGAATGTGTTATTATTATTATTATTATTTTTAACCTAATAAAGTATTTTATTTTAGGGTTAAAGTGAAAAAATATTTAAAGATTTTTCTCTTAAAATTTTTGATATCCTTAAATCAATAATGATATATGAGTATTTGTTAATTTATACATGTCAACATTCTCGAATGTGTTTCAACATCAGGTTGTTTTAACATATTGGAGAAGGGCAATCTCTATTGTATGGTTAATAGGTACTTATACATAATTGTTGATTTAAAAATATAAAAAATTAGATTTTTTTTGTGCCCTAAGTTCGTAACCTTTTATTTTATGCCATTTAAATTAATCTCTCCCTAAGAGTTTTTGCCTAGGGGTGTTTATAGGACAGAACAAAACTTGAACACTTTTACCCTGTGTCTTGCCCCAAAAAATTATTGGGACTAGATTTTTACCCGTGTCTTATCCCGTCTTGTTAAGAATTGGAACGAGACCAGGACGAGATTAGGACGTACAACCATCTCAATAAAATGGATAATGTGAGAGAAAGATTTGAATAATAATATTCATTAATTAAAAATTTAAGTTGCATAACTTATTAAATTTAAAACTAAAACAACATGACTACATAAATCACAACAATTATTAAATTACGTCAATTACAACTATAAATATACAACTTAAAGTCAAGTATACATGAGATATAATATATGATGATAACAATTATAATATAAGAACAACAACAACAGACAAGCTTAGTACAATATAAAGTTATTGTTATTCTTCTTCAGTTGAAATATGTTGAACTAATGACTCTTTAAAAAATATAGCAAGAAATTCAATATAAATAAAAATTATTAAATAAGTAAATATGAGAATAAATTATGTTAATATAATTAATATATTATAAAGCATATATTACTCTGTATTGCTTACTCTATATCATTAAAATTATCAATATAAAAATTTTTAGTTTTAAATAAGAATAGCATGTATTGAAATTATAATTAATATAAGTATAAATTATATTAATATAATTAATATATTTAATGTATATTTTTAAAATAAAAATAATATATATATATATATATATATCTATATCTATATTTATATAATGTTTGGAACAGGACGGGACGTTTCAAGAACAATTTCATATCCCATTCTATCCCAAACTCCTTTTTCATTCTATCTTATAAAGTTTTGTCTCGATTGCTTATGAGTCAAAATAAGACTCATTTCAATATAATTGAGATGAAAATGAATCAATTGAGATGCATATAAGTTGAATACTCCTACCGTTACCTTTTTAGGCTCTCAAAGAAACGTGGGCTGGATTTCCTATGCTTTATGTTTATTGTTCCATGTTTCGCTCCTTGGTATGATGGAAGGCAAATAGATAATTAAATAAGAGAAGATTTAGCAATTAATAAATAAGAATTATTACATTTCTGCACATTTTTGTCGTATTTTATTGTCATTATCTCATTTTAAGATTTACAGCTGAATTTTTATAACCTACATCGCAGTCTCTAAAATTCACAACTAAATTTCTATAATTTATAAAATTTTGGCAATTTATAACTTATTTATAATTAATTTTGCAAGGCTAGCAACTGAGAATTTATAATTTGCAATTCAACTATGCTATCAAGTACCAACTTATGAATTCATTTTAATAATCTATTTTCTTTTTTAATAATTTTTTTGGTCTTTCTTTGTTATTTTATTTCACAAAATTGTAATCCTTTGGTTAATTTTCTTTTTTTTTCAGAGTTTAAGGGTCTGTTTATTTTTTATTTTTAAAAGAAGAAAAAAATTTAAAAAATTGTTTGGATAAGTATTTTTATTTAATTTTTTTCAATTTTTTTCATTTTTAAAAACAAAATTATTTTTAAAATATATTACATTTAATTATTAAAAATTATATAGTTATCTTGACTAACTACTATTATTAATCACCACTACTAATTGTTTATAATCATCACAATCAATTTATTTTTTAATTTTAAAATTATTTTTTAATTGACATAACCAAAATAAATTTTAATTTATTTTATTTTAAAAAATAATTTTAAAAATTATTTTACAAAATAATTTTTAAAAATAAAAAATAAAAACAGGAACCAAACAAACACTGATTCTCCCTACTTGTTTTGTATGCTCCACTTCCACATATCTCACACGAACAGCACGGAATTGGCTTCCCCCTCTCCTTGTGAAGGTTATATGGTTAAGATTTAATATTTTATTTTTATTATAAAACTTTTTATTAAATTTAATCAGCAATCTAGGGAAAACTTTAATTTAATATGGGTAATCTAAATTTAATCTTAACTTTTTTACAATTTTAATATTAAATATTCAATATAAATATATATTGATAATTAATTTATAAAAATTTTAAATTTTTTATTAAATCTAATTATTATTTTAAACAGTCCAATTTAATACTTTATATTAAAATTTAACAGAAGGGGAGAGGAGGGCGAGCGGAGAGAAGAGAGGAGGCAATTCCCGCACGGCACGGCATGTGAGAGTGAGGCCGCGCAAAGGTGTCCATGGAACCGCGAACTTCAAATTTAGGGTTCTTTTGGTAATAAAATTCGACATTGAAATTTAATGAATTTGTGAATCGATCGGATTTGATCGTCAATGGAAGAAGAGGAGAGAAGGGATCGGGGAACAAAGGCGAGGTCTTTGATAGAGAAGGCCACAAACTCGACTTCTCCAGAGGTCGATCCTCGTCTCCTTCGGGCCATCAAGTCGGTGGTGCGAAACTCGGATTCGGAGCTCCGAATTGCTGCCGAAACACTTACAGACCTCATGAAGCGAGACCACTCTCAGGTTCTCATACTTAATTTTGCTGTTTTGCGGATGAATTATTTTCGTTACCCAAGGACTCCCCCCTTGCCCCCCCCCCCCAGCCCAAAGAAAATTTTTTTCCGGGTTATCCAAGTCGGGTTGAATTCAGTTTTGGCGGTTGAATTCACGAGAAAATGTTTCTCAAATTTAAAACTTTAGCCGTGAACGTTGGAATCCATGTGTATTTTGGGAGATTGGATATTTAAATATCTTGCTTGTCTTCTATTTGAATAAGCTTATCATTCTCAATGCTACTATATGATGAGATATGAGTGCGTTTATCGTTTCATGATTAAACTGTCGTTTGTTGTTGACAGTCCACAGGTTCTGAATTACTGGATGAATAAGCTTAAACAATCTTCCGATCATGAATTAATTCATGAGGAATTTGAGTTATCAGTCTTCAATTGACTCATGAATTGAGCATTCTATCTGCCGATCCCCAAACGATGTTGTTTGTAGAATACAAGCTCTTGTCGTTGTCTTTCTTGTCATTTACTATTGCAATCATTGTCGAGTCACTGATCAGAATTACAGGGATTGGTAGTACATAGCTTAAACTATTTGGTGCTCTTCTCAGGGGCATTTTATTAGTTATCTACATTAAAGGTTTTAACTTTTGAGGTTACTTCATCATCTGAATACTGAGAAAAGGTTTATGACCTCGATAGATATATGTTGCAGGTTAGGTACCTCACACTTCTAATAATTGATGAACTGTTCATGCGATCAAAGCTTTTTAGAACCCTTCTTGTTGAGAATTTAGACCAGCTACTGAGTTTGAGTATTGGATTCAGACGAAATCTGCCACTACCTGCACCCCCAGCTGTTGCATCTGTTTTACGTTCAAAGGCCATTGAATTCTTAGAAAAATGGAACCACTCCTTTGGGGTTCATTACAGGCAGCTCAGATTAGGGTATGATTACCTAAAGAATACCCTTAGGCTTCAATTTCCTAACATACAGGCGAATGTGGAGCGGATGCAGCAAGAGAGAAGGGAAAAAGAGAGAAGATCTAAAGAGATTTTGTTGATCAAATTTGAACATTTGAGACAGAATTTATCATCAATAAAAGGAGAAATAATATCCACAGTGGATGAGATTGGAGAGTGTTTGGAAATTTTGAACGCAAAAGAGGAGTTTATGCAGGATGATATCTTAGATGATGAAGTAGAAGAGTTCCGTCCTTCTGAGCTGCAGCAGATGCGTCTTGATGCCATAAAAGAAGGAGAGAAGGTTAACGAGAACAGTGATAACAAGGTGATTTTTGATGCTCTGAGGGAATTGTACAAGCTTTTAGTGACAAAGCATTTGATTTCGATCCAAGAATGGATTTCTGTTCTAGTAAGGGTTGAAGTAGCTGACAATAGATTTAGAGATTCCACTTTGAAGGAGTTCATTGACATTTGCAATCGTCTGAAATCAGTTCAAAAGAAATGTGAAGAGGCTGGATGTTCTCTTCCAAACACATCCAAACATGGTGAGGAAGAAGATTTTTGGGAGGAGGGTGAATTTGTAGCTAATGAAGTTGCATCTAGTGTTCCCAAGAACAAAGATAAACATCTTGACATGGTATCTACTTCCCAAAAAGAGACTGATGGTGCTCTGAGTTCAAGAAATAAAGAGTCTAACAGCTCAAACACCAAGAGCTTAGCTCATGGAAGGAATGAAGTAGACTCAAACTCTCCGAGGAGCAAACTTCTAGCTGAAGCTCCTGTGGTAAGGTGGAGTTCTCATTTGGATGATTGGGGCTCAAACAGGGTTTTTATGGCTAATCAGCGGGGCTTGGAGCTTGATAATCACTGGGGGCGGGTGGAGTCTGATGTTGTTATCCCAGCAGATAAAATTGCTGAATTGAATGTTCATGCTGCATTTTATGAAGAGAAGCAAGTGGAGATCCAACCATGTCGTGCTCCTTTGAGGAAGGGGGGGCTCTGTCAGAGAAGAGACTTGAGAATTTGCCCATTCCATGGACCTATCATTCCTCGGGATGAAGGAGGGAAGCCACATGATCAGGGCCTGTCTGAACACAAGGTAAATGTTGATTTGGGTACTGATTTGGCAGAGCAGTTGGCAAAACAAGCTGTGAAGAATGTTCGTGAAAGAGATAAAGAAGTGGCAAAGAAGCGACAAATTGATAAACAGACACTGAAGCGTGCAAAACTTGCCAAAATCCGGGAACACAACGAATCAGTTTTACGGGATGCAGCTTTGGCTTCTACTTCGAGATCCATGTCTCTTGGGCAAGATGGGGATGTGATCAGTGAAGGGAACATATCTGCCAGAGACAACAAGCGAAGTCTTGCATCCATGCTTCGAAAGAAAGTAACATCAAAAGACAGAATAGCCCAGAAGCTTTTGAATTCTCAGGCTAGAGATGCTACTGTTAGGCAGCACGATGCTAGTGAGGATGCAAAATACAGAGAATCCTTCCCGAACCAATGGTGAACTGGGTTCATTTTGAGCATGTAGGATTACTTTTAGTCAAACTTCAGGATCAGATACATTGAGTAAAACCTTGTCTTGTTGAACTAAGGAAATTAACTGATTTATGCAACTGTTTATCTGTACATTCATTCCTTTATAGAGAGTGACTTGGCTCGCCAAGGAATAAGAGGATACGTTTTGGAGCTAGTCGCTGTAATACTTTTTCCCCAGTATAGTCCCACAATTTCTGCAAGAACCTTTTGTGCATAATAGGAGCCAGATGACTGCAACTTGGGCTACTTATTTGAAGTTACAAATTTATATTGAGATCATATTGTGGTTTTTGGGAAACTCTTGGAACCACAAACTGCCATTTGTGATTGAAACGCCTTTGTTAATGCCTATGAGGAAAAATTAGTAAAGCGAAAATCTTGCTCAATACATGCAAATGTAAACTCTCAGTATCCAGTCCAAGAAAATAAGAAGTCTGAATGAGCAGCTATGATAAATGGCAAATCCAATATATCTTCAAATGAAAATTTCTAAGTGGGGTTTTTAGCAGTGCCAAAATTATCATAAATTAAGTGATAACATAAGGGCACCTCACCTAGTTTACCCCACATTTATAAGCCTCCCACCTGTCCTGGTGGTGGTGGACTTTATGAATTGGTTATTGCTCAGTTCCTTCCACTATCCCACCATCAAATGGTAGCTGCTAGCCAATCAAATAATCACGTTAGGATTCTCTCTTGCATCAGAAAGTCTCAAGTAGCGCGCGACCGCGCACCCACAGAGAGGATAATGAGACTCATGGGTGGGTTTCACTAGGTCTTGCTGCTATTTCTCTTCTGCAGATCTCAGAATTTACTTGATATACAATCAGTTTAAGTCAAAACTTTAGAAATTTACTCCATCCTCTAGAACTACTTCTGCTGATTCCTATACTTGATGCGTGTTCTTTTCTAAAATTTGCTCATCCACAAAAATTTACTTCATCTGCAGTACTAACAAACAAAAAAGCAGAGAAAGGTGGTGTATAAATAGAGAAATAGTAATATGCCGTTGGTAATGGTGCCAAGCTGAAGGTTTTGCGTTTTGGTGGTTTTGGCCCTTTTGGGTTATCAGTTGTGTTGTGGCTCACAAGAGTATTTGTTTGTTACTTTGGGAAGTAGCCGAAAGTAGGAGATTTTATTTCACCGAATCTTTCGTACCACCTGTCCTGATTTTGGCACTCAAGTAACGTTGATTCCAAGTCATATCTGATGCCTATGTTTTGTCTCACGCCTCTCTTATTGTTCATATCATATGTTTGCACATGAAGAAGATTAGTCCTTAATTCATGTGATGTAATTTTAATATGTTATCCTTTACGATTTTATATTCAAGACTCGTTCACCTCGGACAAGATAGATTAACATCATTTGAAAAATCACATGTACTTGGAATATATAATGCTGATACATGTTGTGTATAAAACGTAAGAATCCTGTGCATAATTATTTAAAAGGTCTCAATTTTAACTAGTCAAATTTTGTTTCGTTGATAGAAAGAATGTTCATCACTTATATTTCGATTGTTCTAATGCAACTCTTAGGATCAGTTACAATTTATTCTCTTATATATAAAATAATAGGCCAATTTGAGAGTGCATATCTAAGACTGTGATTGATGATGTACATGTGATTTAACTAATTTTCTTCGTTATTAAAATTTAATTAAAAATTGTAATGCAGTTAATAAACCTTAAAATGATAACAGGATGTGCTATACTGTAGAGCTGACCCGTAAAAAGTTATTAAAATTTAAAATAAGGAGTTCGGCGAACATCTACATAAGAAAAAAGTTAAAATTTTCTAAAATCATATATAATCCAAAAAAGTAAATTGGCTGTTTTTTTTTTTTAATGATAGTCGCATTTATAAACAAACAGTAAATGGACAGTGAACTAATAGTTAATTGTCATTCTATTTTTACATAATAAGTTGATTGAAAATCCCCACGACCCTTGTGGAATTTGAACAACGAGTGGTGCTGAAAGTCTTGAGCATTATGATAAAATGAAGAATGTTAAAACTGATGACATTTTGTTAAAAAAAAAAAACATTGATGACATTTCATTAGATAAAGTTTTGAAGTGGAATTATTGAATTGACTTTCATACCAATTCAAAGTTTAGAGGCAGTTCATTTTGACTCGGGCTTTGGCTAGGATCAAGTTTGAAGCACTAATCAGCAAGCTAGTTATGCTAGTCATTTACATCCTATTTTGGGGCACAATGTTGGGCTAATTAGCTTGTTTTTTGCAATTACTCTCCAGTTTAAAAATATAAAGTATTTATAATCTTTTAAGATGTAATTATTAATTTTTTTAAAAAGTATACCTATTTAATAAATCATTTTATATTCACTTAAAAATACCTTACATTTTATAATAAATAAAGTAATTATTAATTGGCTTAATTTAATTTTTCATTAAATTGTTTTGATGAGATTGAACAAGAGAGCAGTTCAATTCTTCCTTGTATATATTTATGCTTCCGATGCTGCATAAAATAAACAGAAAATTTTCTCCTTCTTTTATTATGTATATGTATTTTTTTATTAGAGACAATTTTAATTTAAAACATGATTAATGTTAAATGCAAACATTTCTCTTAGTAAAAATTAAGCTTTTTTTGTCATATTTTGATAAATTAATTCCTTTTGCTAAACGTAATTCTCATTGATAGAATTCTTTTCCTTTTAATATTTCTCCTATCAAGTTCTGTTCAATTTTATAAAATTATTTTCACAAAATTCGTCATATCCATATTATAGAAGGATGACTTGGGAAAAATGAATGGAAAGATGAAAAGGATAAACTAAGAAAAAAATATTTATTTAATAACTCTAATTCAAGCTATCAAATAAGAATAAAATACATATAACGAATGGGTAAGTGGATCTAAAAAGTTTAATTTTCAAAGATGGAGACATAATAGAAGCATCTGACAAACATGTCAAACCCAGCTAATGCGCCGGGGAGGGGAGCTCTGTAACATAAACAAAAAAACATATATAATTTTTATATAATTTTTAAAAATAGTTTTTATTTAAGGAAGCTCAAATCAATCAAAAATTATCCTGGCTCTTTAGGACCAAGCATGTCATCAAGTCAAGGCTATGTTGAGACCAAAAACCTCTCCCAAAACTAAATCCAACTAATTGGAATCTTTAGTGTTAGGTAATTAATTATCTCATGCTTGCACCATGATCACAGTAATAAAGAATAATAGTGAAAGTATAAAACTCCATCATCTACCTGTCCCACTAGTAAATCACTGCTCTTATTACACTTATGGGTGCCAATCCCAATAATAAGTGCCTGCCTGCCTTCCTTCCTTCCTTCCTTCCTCATCCTGCTCTCTCTCTCTCTCTCTCTGCTTTTAGTGAAATCCCTTGAATTTTGAAATTCCTGTTCTGTTGCTGGAAGAACCCCAGAAGAAAAGCATCCAATTTGCGCTTTTTTTTTTTTGATTTAACAGTTTAAAAATATTTCCCCCCTTCATTTCTTCTTTTTGTCTTCTAAACTACACGTTCTTTCCCCAAGTATCGTGAACTCTCGGAGACTCGGGCCCACTTCGATTTTCTTCTCGATGCCCTTTTTGGTTTGCCCTCGGGTGTTTTGAATTGGCTGAGCGATTCGAGGAAGTTAAACCCACGATCGAACTGATTATATGTCTTTAGGTGATAGAATGGAATCGACTAGCCTTGATAGTACTGTATCATCCTTGACTATGGATGATGATGAGCATATTCCCCATCAGTTTTCCTCTATCACGAAGCTGCACAACAATGGTCCTGGTACTACCAGCGTCCACGAGTTGCTTGAATGCCCTGTCTGCACCAGCTCCATGTATCCTCCAATCCATCAGGTCTTTTATTTAATCCATCTGCTTCGAGGGTTCCTCCGATCCTGCTTTCTCTTTTTGTTAACTTGATACTTTGTTGCTTTCGGTGTTCCATTTATGCGATTTGCGTGTTTGCTATCTTATTTGCTACTGTTTTTCTTTAGGTTATTAATTTAGAAGTTTTATTTATTTTGTTTTATGTAAACTGTGAGCTTAGATCATGGTTGCATTGGACATCTTAGGTATTATGATGGAGAGAATTTGCAATTGGGGGTAGGAGTTATACGTTGGACATTGTTGTACGGATCTTATGTTTGCTGGTATTTCAGTTTTAAACGTTGATTATTTTGAGTTCCTGTGGATTTTATTTCTGCGGTTGGTTGAAGTAAGGATCCTTAATTTGATTTTTGCTTCTTGCAACATCACGACTTTTCAATGTTCAGGTGATAAGTTAGAGTTTTATGATTAGTTGATTACTAATGGGAAAAGTTCGAGTCCTAAAGATTGTTTCCTGTTCATCCAGATCTGTGGAATTTCGTCAATTTCATAATCCCCTTGGTACTGCCAGATGAATTCTTCTCTTAGAAACCTTAATTTCATGGCAGAGGCTTACCTCTCTTCAACCCGATCATATTAACATTAGCACGTTACCTTGCAAAAGAGTGGAGGGAAAAGGGTTATTCCTGGGCTTTACCGTAGGTAGTTTTATAAGGGGTTTTAAAATTAATGCATGCTTTGATTTTGCCACCCCTGTTCCTGTGCTGTAAAGAAATTCTGTTAGATGGTTGATTGATTTTTCTGTTTAACGGCTAAGAGTTAGCCGTGTCCTTCACCTTCCTTGCTCCTGTGCGTGGTAGTGACCCTGTGAGTTATAAGTGATGAGTAGTTACATATTTCTGTGACTTAGGTTCTGTGTAGACAGCACTTAGCGGCTGTAACATTGGCCTTCAGCTCCCTGGTTCACAGTTCATGCCAAAGCCAGACTTGATCTGATGATATAACATTAGAGTGTACTGTGCAAGAAGCTAGAAATAAGGATGCGAACATTAAGTGGGTCGTCATACCAAAGTTCAGAATCCAGCATTATGAATCAACTTACTTCTGCGCAAATATCTTAGATTAACGTTCTGGTTATTACTTTCGCTTAGAGTGTGTTGACATTCTGGTTGTTTCTTTAGCTTATAGTGTGCTGAGGTCTATTTGAGCAAATGATGGTGCATTCCTGTCAGATTTTTCTCTTGGTGTAAGAAGTAATGTGAGCTTTGGAGTTTACTTAAAGCTCATGTGACTGCTTCAGAAAAGAAAATATGATACTTAAAACTATTCAGCAAAGGAGAAAAATTGATCTTTAAAACTATGCCTTCTGGTTCTTGTAAGGATGCATACAAGTTGATAAATGGGATCAAGGATGTCCATGATGCAGTAACTGATTTTTTTTTTTTTAATCAAAATTTGTTCTGCAGTGTCACAATGGGCATACACTTTGTTCAACTTGTAAGACAAGGGTACACAATCGATGTCCGACTTGTAGACAGGAACTTGGGGATATAAGGTGTCTGGCGCTGGAGAAAATAGCAGAATCACTTGAACTGCCTTGCAGATACGGCTCTCTTGGTTGTCCAGAGATATTTCCCTATTATAGCAAACTCAAACACGAGGCTATTTGTAACTTCAGACCATACAACTGCCCCTATGCTGGATCAGACTGTTCTGTTGTTGGGGATATTCCATACCTTGTTGCTCATTTACGGGATGACCACCGGGTTGATATGCATTCAGGATGCACATTTAACCATCGCTATGTCAAATCTAATCCTGTGGAAGTAGAAAATGCTACATGGATGTTAACTGTAAGTAATTGTAGGTCCAGGAAATTGACCAAAACAAAAAGGAAGTTACAGAGGAAGAAGAGATTTTGCATAGAGTTTCCCTCTTTGGTTCGGTTCAAACAATGTTCTCTGCTATGCATTTCTTGCTCATATTCATTGACATAATGCTGGCATGAGAACTTGTATAGCTTAAGATATAATCCAAATTAATAAGCAGTTGTCTCTGTCATTCTTTCTGGCAGGTATTCCACTGTTTTGGTCAGTACTTCTGTCTCCATTTTGAAGCCTTCCAGCTTGGCATGGCTCCTGTTTACATGGCATTCCTCCGGTTCATGGGCGATGAAAGAGAAGCTCGGAGCTACAGTTACAGCCTGGAGATAGGAGGGAACGGACGAAAACAAATATGGGAAGGAAGCCCAAGAAGCATAAGAGACAGCCATAAGAAAGTTAGAGACAGCCATGATGGCCTTATCGTGTACAGAAACATGGCACTTTTCTTCTCAGGCGGGGACCGGAAAGAGTTGAAGCTTCGAGTCACCGGAAGGATATGGAAAGAACAGCAAAACCCTGAAGGTGGAGTGTGCATACCCAACCTCTGTAGTTAAATGGAGATTCAAGTAGTAACGTGATTGCTATCTGTAGATAATTTTGGAATGAACAAACACTTGGATAAAATTTCCAATGTGTTTGCTCTCAGATTCTCTAATAAACACATGACATCTAATATAATCTTTAGCCCAATCAGAAGGAAGAAAATGTACTTGTTATGTTTTTATTGGAGAATCTGATAACAAACGCATAAGAATTGTACCCAAGTGTTTGCCCTGCTGAAAAGTGTTGCGTTACAGCAGATGATGAAGGTTTAAACTTGAAAAAATAACACATCTATAGTTTATTCCTCCTCTCTTCTGGATTCATATCCATGATGCTGTAATCATATGCTAAATTCATTAAGAAGCTTTCCCTCACCCTTCCCCACATATAGTATCTATATTGGTATTGCCGCTGGCTTTTTGGGCAAGTATCCATTGGATTACATTTGAACTAGAATGCTTGAGAAACTGTTTGCTTACACAAGACTTCCCTCCACTAGTTTTTTAATAAATCAATTATATATTTACATTGATAAATTGGACTACTGGCAAAAAAAAAAAATTGTGTGCTCATAAAATATGGAGTAAATTTTTTGAAAATTTGGGAGTATAGTTGGTCTTGTTTTAATATATAAAGGATATATCGTTAAAAACTTGAAAATAGTTTGTCATTGATCTGTAATGATATATTATTGATAAATATAATAAATGTTTAATTGTTTGTTTAGTTTAATCTTATAATATAAGTTTTATATACAAAAAAATTACTTATACCCACATGTTTATGCATAGAATAAAATATAATTATGGTAGTACATAGCTAGGGGTTTTGTTAAGAAGTTATATCTTGCATCACAACTACTTAGTTTTTTTCTCTTAAAAAAATATGGCTACTGACAGGATTAATTCAAGCAGACTCAATTGGAGGTAGTTTTTTCAAATATTGTTTGTGTGGGAGAAATTTTAATTTCATTCTTTTAAAAAAACTAGAGCCTGAAAGTGGCTTCCAGAGTCAAGCAATCAACCTTTCACTTCAAATCTTGAATCCTAATATTTTAAAAAGAGAAAAAATAATTGTTAATTCTTGTATTTTACTCATATTTTATTATAAATTTTTGTATTTTTTTATGTATCAAAAATAAAAATTTAGAAATTTAAAATACCTAAAAAATTGTAAGGATTAAAAGTTATATTTTTTCTTTTAAAAATAATAATGTATAATCATGAATAAATTTATCTATATAAAATCACTGAAACGAAAAAATGATTTGTCTACAGATAAATTCGTCATTTTAATTATTAGTGCTAATGAAAATGAATAAAATGACTGTATTTTGAATAATGATAATTCACATATTAATTCTCAGTTTGAAAAGAGGAAACCATTTCTTTTCTTTTGTTTTTGTTTTTTGGATACAACGGAAAAATCGGAACCATTTCCGCGCAAAATGGAAAGACAAGCATTTGCAATTCGTACAACAAAAATGAAAAATTTCCCAATAATTATGACAGAACGATTCATGCCTGGTGCTTGCTTTTTTTTTTTTTTTTTCCAGGTAATGTGACGTGTCTGCCCTTCGCAAAGGCCGAAGGGCAACAAACGAGGACGGACCGTTTTTGCCCCCTTCGCCGGAGCTTTATAACTTGTCTATTCTCCGAGGTTTTAGACCTCGACGGCGGTTTCTGCAAAACCACTCTCGCCTATCGCTTCATCTCACTCAGTTGAATTTACACTTGTTTACACTTGCGTAAAAGCTTATACCATAGTTCTATAGCTAGGCAATTTTCTCGTTTTTTGCTTCTCTATACTCTTCGATGAGAATTCTTAATGTTTCAACCCAAAATAACTTCCCAATTCTATCTGGAATCCCAATTTTCTACCATATCAAAGATTTGAATGGAAAACTTTCTCCTAAGCACATAGTAACCAGCTCTAGATTTCACAGAAATGCATTTCCAATCTATGTATCTATTTCCAACCGCAGAAATTTCCGAACTTGGGTGCACTTCGGCCGACCCACCAAACGCCGCAACTCGCTGAGGAACAAACTCCTTAAGGACCATCAGGTGCGTCTAAATGAGGATCTCACTGACCCAAATTCTGATATTCAGTACCCGCCCTCTAGATTTAGTGACGTAGGCAGTTTAGAAGAGAACTCGAATAATAATGGAATGGAAGAAAAAGCTGCTGCTAAGGGAGTGTCTGATCAAAATAGGGTTGCAAACGTTAGGGTAGAAAAAGCAAAATCGAAACTTTTGGGTGAATCTGTTTTGATGGATAAATTGGAGAAGTGGGCAGACCAGTACAAGAAGGATGTTGAGAATTGGGGCTTAGGGTCTTATCCAATATTTACAGTTTATCAGGATTTTTCAGGGAACGTTAAACACGTCTCGGTTGATGAAGGAGAAATATTAAGGAGGAGCCAAGTTCAGCCAGAAGAAATTGAGGACTTTCCAGAAGTAAATTACAAAATATTGTCTGCCAAAAGACTGGCTAGGGAGATGGAGAATGGTAATAATGTCATTCCAAAAAATAGTTCTGTAGCTAAGTTTGTGGTTCAAGGCAAGGAGACTGGTTTTGTCAACACCATTCAAGGTTTTGCCAGTCAACCGGACTTGCTTCCCAAGCTTTCAGGAGTTGGTAGCCGAGTGTTGTGGGTTTTTGTTTTCATGTGGGCGGTGAAAGAACTGTTTACTTTTAAAACAAGGAAACTCAATACACAGAAATGGAGAAAGAAATGATGAGGAGAAAAATTAAGTCACGAAAGGATAAAGAGATGTTGAAGGGCACTATGGATGTTATTTCAGAAGCTTCAGAACCACCAATGTTACACGTTGAAATGCCCAAGTTAGATAAGGAAAAACTCAAGAATAATATCATGAAAGCGAAAGCTTCTGCTGATGAAGTTTTAGTTGGGAATTCATCCTTTAAAGCAACAGCCACCTCTACAGATATGACCACTAAAGTTCAAGAAATCAGAGATATGGCCAGGCAGGCTCGGCAAATTGAAGGAAAAATTCATTCCTTAGGTGGCAGGGGTAGGGAAATGGATGACTTCATTATTGGAGAAACTTCTGTGGAAGGCGTGCACAAACTCAGTGAAGAGGGTACAAGTTCAAGTAAGCATCAAAACGATGTTGTAAGGAAAACAGTTGATATAGATGGAACTCTACGAACACCATGCATGGATGTTATGGAAAATATATATAATTCATTACCACACAAGGTAGTTCTTGAAGATGGATGCAAGCTGGAAGCTTCAAATGTAATGGATTCAAATGATAAAAAATGCAATAAACAGGAAACAGAATTCTCTCAAAGTACCGTGCAGCCAAAGGATGAGGAAGTCAACCAGCTCCCAGATACAACCGTTGATGATTCATGCATGACTAAAGAAAGTTTTACAAACAATAAACCACTGGTCATAAGATCAGTGAAGGAAGCTAGAGCTTACCTTTCAAAGAAACATGACAAGCAAGATGTTGGATCAGAATCCAGAGTGCAAATCATGCGTGATAATATGGACGATTTGAGATCTGCAACTGATATTGATTCTAGGAGTCAAGAAAGCCAACTATTGGAGATGAACACTGCAGTGGCCAGAAATAGTGCTTTAGTTGGGATATCAGACTTAAAGCCTGCCGGAAATGCTGGTGAAGATTCTAATCAGAAGGATAAGGAGTCTGATATATTGAAGAATGATCACATCAAAGATTCTGAGGTTAAACATGAAGTGGGAGATCCACAGAATTCTGAGACCTCTTTAGACCATGAAGTTAATGGTGTCAACACAGAGACAAATCTGTCAGAAAAGACAGAAAATTGGTTGGAGGAGAACTTTGATGAAGTTGAGACCATAATTAAGAAAATCAGAGCTGGATTTAGAGATAACTATGTGGCTGCGAAAGAGAGGGTTGATCAACCTTTAGACATTACCGAGATGGAACCGCTTGAAGATGATGGAGAATTTGATTGGATGCAAAATGAGCATCTTAGAGACATTGTCTTTAAAGTCCGTGATAATGAACTGGCTGGGCGTGATCCATTTTATTTGATAGATGATAAAGACAAAGAAGCATTTTTCAGAGGTCTTGAGAAAAAAGTGGACAAAGAAAATAGGCAGCTTTCTTATCTCCACGAATGGCTTCATTCAAACATTGAAAATCTTGATTATGGAGCAGGTAGTATCTAATTTTCAACAAGCGTATTTATGTAGAATCTAATGAATTTTTTTCTAAGTAAGCAACATCCTTTTTGTTGTTGTTAGTAATAGTGCATGAACTGGAAAATAGCAATTAAATGCTCCTGGATTTCTTATACTAGTAATTTGTATGATCAAATTTTTAATATTTTTTAGCAGCATTTACTTGTTGAAGCCCCATGCTGATGGTTCTCCTCTTTTCTTTTCCTCCTCTAGATGGAATTAGTTTGTATGATCCACCAGAGAAAATCATACCACGCTGGAAAGGGCCCCCAGTGGAGAAAATTCCTGACTTCCTCAATGACTTTCTTGAACAAAGAAAGAAAAATTCCACCAGCAAGATGGAGCCTGTGAAGAATGAAGAAAATGGATTTACTAAAAAATCAGTTGCTGCATCTTCTGATGAAAACGTTAAAGACTGTGTAGCAACCAGGGATTCAATGAAAATTTACGCTAAGAACAAGAAAAATCCAAAGACTGTTGTTGAAGGAAGTGATGGTTCTGTTAAAGCTGGCAAAAAATCAGGGAAGGAATATTGGCAGCATACTAAGAAATGGTCCCAAGGGTTTTTGGAGTCTTACAATGCCGAGGCAGATCCAGAAGTTAAATCAGTGATGAAGGACATTGGGAAGGACTTGGATCGATGGATTACTGAAAAAGAAATAGAGGAGGCTGCTGAACTGATGAACAGGATTCCTGATAAGAATAGGAGTATTTTAGATAAGAAACTCAACAAAGTTAAGAGAGAGATGGAATTGTTTGGACCACAAGCTGTGGTGAGCAAATATCGTGAATATGCAGACGAGAGAGAAGAAGATTACCTATGGTGGCTCGATCTTCCTTATGTACTGGTATGCATATTGTATTTTTAGTTTTAAGGTAGTTGGCTAGCATATCGTCCTGCTCAAGTTTTTTAATCTCATTTGATTTATTTGTTTATTTTATTCCAGTGCATTGAATTGTATACAATCGATGATGGAGAACAGAGAGTAGGTTTTTATTCATTAGAGATGGCTAAAGATCTTGAAGTTGAACCTAGGCCGCATCATGTGATTGCTTTCCAAGATGCTGGTGACTGTAAAAGTCTTTGTTACATCATTCAGGCTCATATGGATATGCTTGGAAATGGCCAGGCCTTCGTTGTTGCCCAATCTCCAAAGGTATTTATTTAAGTTTATTCATACTAAAGTTGAGGTTTCCATATATCATTTTTTTCATTTTTATGTTGGAATTATTACAGAGTTGGATAGAGAAAGCCTAAGTTCTGTTCATGCTCTCAGTTTATTGTCATTTTATTTCATAATGTGATATTATTAGTGCAACTTATAATCTCTCCCGATTTTAGTAATTTCAACTTTCATTTCTTTGGTCCATAAGGATATTTATTTTGAAATGCTTTCCGAGCTGTTTTTACTTATTACATGTCACAGGATGCTTTCCGAGAGGCCAAAGCAAATGGGTTTGGTGTTACTGTCATCAAGAAAGGGGAACTCAAGCTCAATATAGATGAACCTCTTGAAGAAGTGGAGGAAGAAATTACTGAAATTGGCAGCAAAATGTACCATGACATGATCATGAAGGAGCAGTCTGTGGATATAAACTCATTAATGAAAGGCGTATTTGGTTTCAGTGACCGCTCCATTAAGAGGTATTTGTATGTAGTTTAGTTTCACAACTTTGCGTGGTAGGCAATATAACTCAAAATACCATATCATGATCCACTTCTTTAAGTTCTCAGTATTTTCCATGCGGATACTCTATTTATTGGTGTCTTTCATCTAATAAAAGGTTGAAGAGAAAGACGAAGAAACCCAGAAAGTGATGATGACTCTTGCACTCGGCTGAGATTGACATTGTCGCCCTTTGAAGACAAATGCGGGTCTCCACAGCCAGAGTTCTACCGAGGAAAGATTCGTACTCGAATGGAATTTGATGAACACAGCAAAGGACAAAACTTTGGTTCCATTTTGAGATGTTTACTGCTGGGTTCTCCAATAAAAATATGACAAGTGGACATTTTTTAGCAATTTAGCACTAATGCTTGAGCCATTTAAACAAGTTTTTCCACGTTATATTTTTCTCAGAGAGCCTAATGCAATGCCTAAAGAGCATCAAGGAAATTTACCTATAGTCTGTCCCATTTAAATAGGGCTGGGCCTGTTGGTCTTCCACCAGATTGTGTTAGACCCTGGCGGAGCTGTAAAACATAGGTCATCAGTTGTTTAGTGGCTGAGAAGAAGGAAGCCATTGCCATGGTAGGAACCTTCAAGCTTTCCTGTACTTATTATGCATCTAAATTTTTGCCTCGAGAATTGTCTGCACTGTTTTTAGTTGAGAAAATTATGGCTAATCAGCTCTTGTATCAGTCCTGTATAGGCATTGCTGTTAGTTATAGATGGAGAGGTCCTTTTTGTTATTGTACAGAGGATTATGCTTGTGTTATGAACTTATCATGGATCCACAGATACTTATATTCATATGAAAGGGGGAAAATCAACCTTTTAACAAGCTATTCCTGCTGATATGAATATTGCAGGAAGTTGATTCTTTCCATATATATATATATATATATACACACATTCTATATCTGATGCGCATTTAAAAAGAGACCATCCAAGGAGCTGAGTTGGTGGTTGAGTTCTTACTCTTCATACAAAACCATATTTTGCAATTTTCATACATACGTAATTGCTTAGATGCTTTCTCGAAGTAGTTCCCAGCCCATGTGCTGACTTGATAATTTTGTGCCTGAATCATAAATTAATAATATTATGGTCCCAGTTCTGAGTAATTCTTTGCTCATAAAGTCCCCGATGCATGCATGGTTGCTGGAAGGCAGAGAAGTCAAAACTAGGCTGCAAAGGGGCCAGCAGCCGAGCAAGATGCCTCCCACGTCCTACTTCATTTGAAGAAAGAATGGCAGTTAAGAACCCATGATTTATGTTAACGATAGTTACAAATATAAAAAATGGAAATACGTTTATAAAAATCAAGCATCAATCATGGTTTCAAAAGATCACTACTCATACTTTTCTTAATTTTTTTTTTTTTGTTTTTCTAGAGGGTACAAAGATGTTTTATCAAGAGACAGTAATAGATTTAAAATATCTCTAAAACATTGGGAAGATTACTTTGTATATGGTTAACTTTTCAGAGCAAGAGTGGTTACTTCGTAAAAATATTAGTAGTCCTTAATTTTTTAAATTTATGTTTCCTTTATATAAGTTATGGGTCTTTTTAACTTCCATTTTCCCCATCGCTTGCGGCACTGTCTTCTTGCCAGTATCTTTGCCAAGTAACATATCACAAGCAATAATCCTTGTTCTTGAACCTTTTTTAGCCGACCTTGTTCTTGCACTTTCAAAAAAGCATTTTCGCATTAACCAAACAAAAAAAAAAGTCAATAGTCTTCAAGCATTTGTCATTATAATTTCACAATAAAAAGTCATTTAGCAATTTTGTTTTCTTTGGACCAAAATTTAACAATTTTGTTGAATAATAGTAAAATAGTGCAATAGTCAAGCAATGCTAAAACGGTATAGAAAATGTTCGCCCTCATATTTTCTTTTACAAAATAATAACAATAATTTGATAATGAATATATAATTAAAAAACTTTTTTTTTTTTACCAATTAAAAAACTTACGATTGTTATTTTCTGAGCTACTACAATGCATGCATCACAATTTGATAATGAATACAATGCATGCATCACGATTGAAAAGAAATTTGCTAAGCTTGTAATTCTTTGTTGCTGTCTCATTCATCTGTCACATAAATAATTTTCAAAAGCCATGTAACAGATGCCAGAAAACTAAAATTAACACAATAGTGCAAGTGCAAGTGCAAGTCTTCTCCCAACTCCGGAGTTTCAAGTCCCAGCAAAAACAATCACACGGGAACTTTTGCAACGTAATTATACTGAACTACACTTATCAAACGTAAAGGATTCTTCATGCACCTCTGGAATTCAAAGTAAGGAAAGGAGTTAAAAAAAATACAAACTAGAATGAATATGTGAAATGTGCGATATGAAAATGATTCCAGACCTAGAAAGTCAATGCGATGAAAGAATTGTCATAACCCAGAAAGATCAATCATATGAGCAATATGTATGTACTGAAGCACATGTACAGAATAGACATTTGTGTACCAACTCTGGCTGATTCATAATTCAACTACAATCAAGAAGGTGCACTGGAAATCTCATCAAGACGCTGATCCATGATATGGGAAACAGTATCAAGCAGTGTCGCTTCGCTCATTCCTGGAAGAACAGAATCGAGCGCAGCTTGTACGATCTCCTCGATCACTGATTCCTTGTTCAAGGATTTTCTGCACATCAGGCGGCCAATTTCAAAGGGTGTCAGTCCTCTCTCCACTCCTTTTTTCAGAAGCATGGTTGAGATTCGAAGAATTCGAGCACATTCAATGGGGAGATCCCATCCGTGAAACTTCAAAAGGGCGATATCTTCGTCAGCATCCAGCAATTTTACGTAGTCAATAGTCTCTGGGGAGTAAGGCTGGCGAGCTTGTGGCCAATAAAGCCATTCAAAGGTGCAATCTTCAAACTGTTGAAATGGAAAAATGTCATGTGTTAGTTCAAAGTTCCATTGCGGCTTGTGGAAAAGCCAATTTAACACATCAGTTTGGTGGACCTATCCAAAGCACCAACTTTTGTCAAAGAAGATGAAAGTGATAAATGAAAGATTTAGAACATGCAAATGGGAAGCTAGCTGTCATGACTGTTTTAGGAAAATAACTACAGAAATCAGACTTCAGAACCATTTATTGAGAATAAAATGAAGTTTTAATTGATCTAACTACCAGCCAGGTCACCTCCAAGTTATCATGGAAATTGAACTAACATGTCATATAAGGCTGGAAACTATAGGATTATGATTATGCGATCTGGGGAAAAAAAAAAACTAGTCCTAGCCCATAATCCAGCATTTGGCCATAACAACAAAGTCCATAACCCAGAACGAGAGAATGAAAAAGTTTCCACCTCACAAGAAGGAAAAAAAAAAATCAATTCAGATAAACAAACCACCACATGCATTAAAACCCAAAAATTAAGCACAAGATAATGTACTTACACTTGTAGGCAAGCAGTATCCGTGATCAATTGGAATCAACTCAGCCTGGCCCGTTTCTCCTTTAGCACTGATCAGAATATTCCCAGCATGCCTATCTGCATTTGCCAGTCTTATATCCAGCACAGAAATTTTATGCACTTCTTTCACTGGGAAAGCCCCCGGCCCCATATCCTCGCAGCTCCCACTATTCTCCATGAACATCTGCAAGGAGCCAATCTTAGCAGTCATGTCCCCTTGATGGTTAAATCCATCATGGAGGCACTTAACTAGAACTGTGGGGGGTATACCAGCAAAGCCCTTCTTATCACCAAATAATGAGCGACGCCCACTAATTGGATGGTCCAAAATGTAAGCTGCAACTTCCCTGAATGCTCCTTGACCAACTCTTGTACCCTTTTTTAAGCCTTCCCCGTCCAATGACATTGGCAATCCACGAGGGTTATTCACAGCCATTGGCTCTTCATCAATAGGCTTAAAAACAGACACATACTTCTTCCCTGTTGAATCCATCATAAAGTAAGCTCCTCCTGTTCCCTCAGCTGATCTGACTGGATAGCTTCCTTTTTCTAATCCAGCATATGTTGAGTTAATCATATCACAAACAACTGAAGCTAATTCAACCTTAGGGTTAACAATAACTGGCTCCAAAAGAACGCGTCTGTCGGGAGCTTTTCTGGGCACAGTCTCTCTGAACACTTCTTCACCAACAGCATATCTGTTATTGCTTCGGTCAGTGTCATAATTTTTCCTATCGTTCAATTCTGTTGCCACAATGGACAGCTCAAGATTCTTCTTGACTGGTCTAGTCCGAACTTTCACAGATTTTTTTATCAACAGGTGTAGCACTGCATCCTTATGTTTGTGGCAGATATCGTCAATAAGCCTCTGGTCCTCGAGCTGCTCCCCATTACACAGAACTTCTTGCTGTTCAGGATCAGAGAACTGTTTCGCCCTTTTGGCAATCTGTTGCTTCACATACCCGACATCTCTACCTCGTTCCACATGAAACGTAAATTCCTTCCCACAAGAAGTTTTCACACTGATCGCCTGAAGATCTGACAATTTGAGCACCAAATGCAGAACATTTCCATCTGTTACCCCATAGTCCCGGAGTAAAGTATCACTCCGGGCTAGTTCACGGCCACCACAGACCAATTTTTGCTTCCTTGTTAAAAACCCATTACAATTTTGGATTTTGAGTTTTACAGACTCAATAGTCTCACACTCCAGGACACGCATGGGAGTCACTGATCCCGAAAAAGAGAGAAAGATAAAAATGGAATCGTCCAGGGACAAGTGTGATGGGCATCGGAATATATTTGGGGCCAACGGCTCGCTGCCAACCGGACTAAGAGCAGCCACACCAGTGGACGACATTTTCACAAGTGACGAACAATAGGATTAAACAATCGAAGTTTGAGGCTGTGACTTACGCCTGAACCTCAAATTCACAAGAAATTTCACAATAATACAGCCATCTCTGTAAGAATAGGGATTCTGGGTGACAATCGCCACGACCCAGAAGGAACTTCCAACGATAGAAATGAAATTTTTGACGAAAAAAGAAAACAAATATACAGACTCCCAGACCTAATTCCTCATTTCTTCCCCAAAATAACTAAAAGGGAATTCTCGCAATTAGATCAGGAATCGAACAACACGCGGAAACGCAGAGAGGAAAAGAGAGCAGACTCTTACCCTCCAAGGCAGAAGAAAGGAGAAATTTACCAGATGAAATCGATCCCAAGAAAATCGAAAGCTTTAGGCTCATCACCAATTATAGAAAAGCAAACAGAAATGGGTTTTGCATATTTGGAACAGATTGGAACGAAGCCTAAGGTTTTGAAGGTAGAGTTCTCATTCAAAGTTCGTGAACGGAGGAAAAATTTCCCATTTGACTCTGGCTGAGAAGCACAAATACGGAAGAAGGTGTAGCCGCCTGGCTTTATATAAGCAGAACGACCAATAGCATCTTTGCACGAAAAATCCAACCTTTACAATTATTAATGGGTCACCCAATCCTATTTTTGGCGTTTGTGGCAATGACGAAGCAAAGGCAGCAACTTGTGCAGAGGCGCGTCTTACAAGTTACAAGTAAGAAGTACTATTGTACTTACCCATATGCGAGGTTCGATATTTTTATTCTCATTTTATTATATTTCTTAAAAAAGGAAGCTTCTTAGCAACTTGTTCGAAGATGCCGTTGCGACTTGCGCGCTGGAGCCTGGAGTGGTCTCCAAGCTTCAATCCACAGGCACAGGGTGAGCTTGAAAATCTTTAAAAAAAAAAAAATCAAATTGAAAATATCGGAAGTGTTCATCCAGTCAGCGAGTGACACGCAAATGGACCGTTGTCATCCAATCAATTTGTGTTGCCACCTCTCACGGGCCACCGACGTTGCTACCTTGTCATGTGAAAAGGACTTTCGGAAAAAATTCGACTTTTTAGTTGTTAGATGATTTTTAACAAAACATTATTAAAGTAGGTTTGTTTTTTTTAACATTATAAAATGGATCCAAAGATTGACAGTTCCCGGAACAAGAATCCTTCAGTTTCAGTTGGGTTTGGTTCACAAAAAATATTTTGATAGAATGAACATAAAAAATGGAGATAAAAATAGAATAAAAAATAAATATGAGAAGGTGATGTTTAGTATGTATGCAATAAAAATAATTTACTATATGATAATTTGATGTTATAAAAATTAAATAATAGAGACAAGTAAAAAGACATGAATGCTTCTTTAGAAAGGATGAAAAATGATTTTTTGGAACTGAAAATCTTTTATGTTGGAATCAATGAAAATAATTATTTATTCAAATTTCAACCTTTATTTTTTTCAAGCATTTCAGTTTTTCAGCCGATATATTTATTTATTTATTTGAAAATATTGGCTCTTTATCCTCAATATTTTTAGAGAGGTTCTTTTCCTTTCTTTCAATTTCCCACTACCAAACATGCTTTATGTAATGCTTGGGAGATTTTTTAAGATAAAATGAAATGAGATGACTAAAAACCTTGCACCTTTATTTGAAAAAAAAAAATTAAAAGATGATGGAATGGCTTGAGGTGGCCTTTCAACTATTCCTTACCATTATAAATTCATTTTTCTTGACTTTCCCAATTTATAAGATTAATGATAAAATGCTATGATATAAATAATATTATTACAAAATTACTCTCATCTTTCTCACCCTCTCTCACTCTTTCACTCTCCTTACTGTAAAATTAAAAAAATATAATTATATATAATTCAAATATATTACTTTTATAATTATTTTTAAATAATGATTAAATAAAATTATTTATTCATTTAATAAAACTTTCAAACAATGTAATGTTATATTCCATTCTACTCCATCCCACTTTACCTCATTGTATTCCATTAATGATTGCTCCTTTTAGTTCCATTGATACTCTTAAACATACCTTTAAACCATTCTTACATGACAATGGGTGCTTGGTTAACATCTAATTATTGACCACAAACAGTCTAATTATTTCAATAAACATTGTTTTGAAAGGCTCAAGATCAATCATTCTATTCAATACTCTTCTAACCCTATTTATAGAAAAAAAAAGACAAGATTATTTTTCCTTATTTATAAAATATTTCACTATTTTTTATATTTGTTTTTACCCTTTTGCACTTATTAAATGCCAGGAAAGATTATTAAAAATAATTCATTTTGTTCATATTAGGAGTTTGAGATGGAAATTCATTGAATTTTAAAACAGATTTAATGAGATTAATTTTTTTTTCCAGCTTTGCTGTTTTGGTAAAGTATGCTGGAAATCATTTACAAATAAAATCAAATAAATAAAATATAAGACAATATTGTTTCAGGCCCAGAACGGCAATAGGACCCATTCGACGAAGTTCTTACCTTCTATAAATATATATAAAAATAATATATTATTAAAAATAAAAATTCAAGCCCTCCTTAGGAGATGAGATATCTGCTGGTTGACTTTGTACAACCCCTCTAATGAAGGAGAAACCGAAAAGGTCGAAGAAATGCTTAAAAAAAAAAAAAAAAATCCTTCTCTTGTTTTTTTTACTTGTTTTGAAAAGTTGAACATGCCTTTCTCTTCACTTTTTTTTCCCTTTAACAATGACCTATTTATAATTTGGCTTTTAAAAGCTAATAATATCAATACATAATTTGACTTCAGCATTTCATTTTCCATGAAACGCTGAACAATATAGAGTCAATGCAAGGATTGGGCCATTTTTTCAGTTGAATTTGTCAACCCTTTGAAGCTCTCACATTTCATATCATCCTTCGAACATATCACGTTCAAATAACGGTAACACAAAGGTTACAAAGAGTCGATTTGAATACTGTCTATATTTCTTGCCTCTGAAGAAGTTGCTGGATTTTCTGTAGGTGCAAACCAAATCGTCACCTATTCAGATCTCAGCAACCAGAGCCACAAGGAATGCCAATTCTGGTAAGCGTTGCATATTGAAGCTACAATTGTGATTCTTCGGTTTCTGAGTTCATCAAAAAACTGGGAAATGCAACAGTGACGTCCCTGAGATTTACGAGCTGGTTAGAACAGCATATCGAAACAAAACTGAAAACACGTGCTGGGATTCAAATCTTGTCAATCATAATTAACATAAACAACAATAAAAAAAAAAACAAATGACCCTACAATAGTTGCACATGGGAATTCATTCAAGATTACATGGCCTTAAGCTTGTCAAAGAATTTGGTTGTGACTGATGACTCGAACTTTTATCCCAGCAATAAAAAAGAACATAAAAATTTTCCATCATAAAGAGCAACAAGTAATTTTCTCATGAAGTTTTCATTTTCTCTGGATCATTCTTGACAATACATATGTTGTGTGATGTTTTTACGTTCTCTTTATCATTGGATATAGCAGGAAAACGCTTTCACAGAAAGCAATTCAGAGCCATATGCACAGAAAGGGAAAAAGTGCATGTCTCTTGCCATAGATTCTAGAACATACATCAGATAAGGTAGAGTCATGTTCTTCAGTAATGATGGGTTGTCTTCCACATATTGTTGCCATTCTTCTGTATCAATTTTCCCATCGCCTTTCGTATCTGCTGCCACAAATGTCTGTCAATGGCTCAAGTAACAGTACATGTGAGTACCTTATACCAAAGCTTTTTACTCTAATAATTTAAGTTTGAAGGACAATACAAACCTTGTCCACTATTGTTTCAACCACATCATTAGAGAGTTTTAGATCAGACTCAGTCAAGATTGCCAGCACCATCTCCTTCAACTGTAAGAGTATTCATAAGTTTCCAAAGTCTATCAAATAAGACCGGGTTGTTGTCTTTGATGTATCATAAAATTTTACTACAAAAGCAAACCATAACACTATAAGGAAACAAGACATCTCATCAATGGAGTTCTCCAGAGTTAATATTTTCCTTCACAAACTGTGATAACAATAAACCAAAAATACAACCAAGATACAATGTTGTCCCATGTAAACCATTTTGTGGCTACTATTTGTCCAAATGACATCAAAATTCAAAACCTAAGCAACAGAACTAAGGGGTTTAGCTAGCTTCCTCCTCATGAGTCATATATTCAACCTTACTAACAGTTGGCTGCCAAGATCAGGGTAAATTGAATTAAATACAAGTTCTGCGCATATGTGACCAAGAAATCAAAGCAAGCCAACATGTCACTGGATTTTTAATAAACTGAATCTAGATATGGGAAGGATCTCATAGGAACCAACAAATCAAACCTCTTTAGATGTTGGCAACTTGGCATAGATGCCATTGTTGTCATTTTTTATTTTGGCCAACACCAGTGTAGTTATTTTGCCTTACATTTTGTGGGAATATTTAATATTTATTGTAAATATTATCTATTATTGTATACCCTTTATTAGTAGTTATTAGGCATTATTAGCAATTATAGCAATTATTAGTATTTATTCCCCTTGTTGTATATATAGTCAGCATGTATCTCCGTTTTTTCATTCAATAGAAATATCATTTTCTTCCAAATTCCACATGGTATCAGAGCATAGGGAGAGAGTGGGAGAGCGTGTGGGAAAAAAAAAAGAAAAGGAAATTAAGGTTCAAGCACATTGGACCTAGAGAAGTAATGCGAGGAGGAACGTGAGTCCCAATAAGGAGGATGATCTAGATCACACCACCCATAATAAGACCTTTGGCAGCCTCTAATGGGCCTAAACCCAGAACGCTGTTGTCATTGGCGGCGTGTATAACTCACACGCGCCAAAGTTCTATTCAGCGTCAAAGAGTGCAGGGTGGTGCATGGCATCGCATGAGGGGTCCATGTTAATGGTGACACCTTCCTCTGTCGATGGCCTGGTATTTCTGGGATGATTCCAACATTCCCCAAGTTTGGGGATTCTTTTCCAAAATTTCTCTGTCACGAGCTCCTTGTTCTATTTTGCAGCTCTGTGTGCATGTCGTCTTTATGTGTAGGGCTGTGGTTTCTGACTTTTCTCTATTATGAGAATATTTTTATGATTGTGGGAGTACTAATATGGATCCTCCTAACATTGTCTCCGTGCATAACTAGAACTGGTGCTCAAGTCTTAGTAGCAAAAAGCGAGAGTTTTCTTCATGCACTAAAGACATCCCGAGATTCCATTGTCTGGATCGTTGACTCAGGAGCATTTAATCATATGACCGATTGTCATCAATTGTTTACCACTTACAATCTATGTGCTGAAAATGTTAAAGTGAAGATTGCAGATGGTTCCTTAGCAGCTATAGCAAGAAAAGGGAGTACTCGAATTTCAGATTCTATAATGTTGGAATCTATACTTCATGTGCCTAAACTTGATTGCAATTTGCTTTCAATCAGTCAATTGACCAGCAATCGAATTGTTATGCTAAAAAGGGAGTACTCGAATTTCAGATTCTATGATGTTGGAATCTGTACTTCATGTGCCTAAACTTGATTGTAATTTGCTTTCAATCAGTCAATTGACCAAGCAATCGAATTGTTATGCTAAATTTCTCCCATCTCATTGTGTATTTCAGGACCCTCATCTGGAGCAACAATCGAAAGTGTTAAGGAGTATGAGGGGCTCTACTATTTTGAAGTCTCTCATGAGTGGGTAACTCACCGATTGTTGGTAATTATATATCTACCTTTAAATTTAATACTTTTATATTGTGGCATAAGAGGATGGGTCACCCTAATTTTCATTACCTTAAACAATTATTTCCAACCCTTTGCTTAAACTTGAATATTAATGACATTCATTGTGAAGTGTGTGAACTTGCCAAACACCATAGAACATCCTTTCCTAGGGCCACATACACACCCACCAAACCTTTCACAACCATTCATAATGACTTGTGAGAACCTTCTCATACTCCCAACCGTGCTAAAACATGGTTATTTCCTTCATTGATGATCATACTCGTGTCTGTTAGGTCTATCTTTTAAGAAACAAATCTGAGGCAGCATCCACATTCATTAATTTCTTCATGATCAAAACCCAGTTCAACGCCACCATTCAAATCTTACACATCAATAATGGCATTGAGTACTTTAACCAATATTTGAGTACTTTCCTCCAAATGCATGATATTGTCCATATTAGTTTTTGTGCCCATACACCTTAACAAAATGGGGTTGCTAAAAGAAAAAATTGCCATATACTTGATGTTACTAGAGCACTTATGTTTCCTTGCAATGTGCCCAAATTTTATTGGAAGGATGCTATTTTGACCGCAACCTACCTAATTAACTATATGCCCGGTCGAATCTTATCCTTTGAAACTCCTCTCCACAAATTGAAAAGTGTTTTCTCAACATTCCATATTGAAACTAATCTTCCACTTCGTGTGTTTGGTTACACAACCTTTGTCCATAACCACCAAAGCACCAAACTTGAACCTCATGCTACTAAATGCATTTTCCTTGGCTATTCTGCTACTTAGAAATGATACAACTATTTTGACCCTGTCTCAAAACACACATTTGTCACTCTTGATGTCACCTTTCATGAGAATACTCCTTTCTATCCCAATCCTTCGATTCAGGGGGAGAGCGTGGGTCAATCTCAAACTTGGGATCAAGAACCTAATCGAGAACTAGTGCTCCTTGAACCATGGTTTACACCAACTGAGCCAGTACTACCATCACCTCTTGAGCCTTTACCTTCAGCTATTCTACCTGCACCACCATCTCCTCTTATGCCACAATCTGGAGAACACAAGCGAGGAGAAGATGCACAAAATCACAAAAGGGAGAATTGCTTGTTTACACTCGAAAAAAGAAATCGAAAGACAATGAGCAACTTGTACTGAAGTACCAAGAGAGTCAAAACTAGAGGCAGCTCCTAAAACAAATACTTATGGAGGCTTACAATTTGGGGCAACTTCTAAAACCCCAAAGATGGATGATACAGAACAAGTAAGTGAATCTACTGATCCTGACCTTCCTATTGCTTTGAGGAAGCCAACTCGCTCATGTACTTTCCATCCAATAGAGAAGTTTGTTTCATACAATGCCCTTTCGCCTCAATATTGGGCCTTTGTTGCTAATCTTGATAAAGTGAAGGTACCTAAGTCTATACAAGAAGCTCTAAGCATCCCTGAATGGCGGAGTGCTATCATGGAAGAAATGAAGGCCCTAGAAAAGAAGAGACATGAGAACTTGTTCAACTACCTAAAGGAAAAAAACAGTGAGTTCCAAGTGGGTGTTCAACTCAAAATACAAAGCTAATAGAACTCTTGACAAGCTGAAAGCACGCTTGGTTGCAAGGAGATTTACTCAAACATATAGCCTGGACTACGAGGAAACATTTGCTCTAATGGCAAAATTGAACACTATTAAAGTCTTGTTATCTGTCGCAGCTAGTCTTGAGTGGCTTCTTCACCAGCTTGACTTCAAAAATGCCTTTCTAAATGGAGAATTAAAGGAAGAAGTCTATATGATTCTACCTCTTGGGTTTAATAAAGGTAGAGGAACTCAAGTCTGTAAATTAAAAAAGTCTATATATGGTACGAAACAGTCACCAAGAGCTTGGTTTGATAGGTTCTCAAAAGTCCTAAAATCTAAAGGTTACAAGCAAGTGCTTTCGGATCATACAATATTTGTTAAAGTTGAGGGAAGCAAGAAATGTATCCTTATTGTTTATGTCAATGACATAATACTCACTGAAAATCATCTTGAGGAGATAGAAAGAGTTAAGACTACCTTGGGTAAGGTGTTTTAAGTCAAAGATCTTGGAAAACTAAAATATTTCCTTGGGATGGAAGTTGCTCGGTCACAAAGAGGAATCTATGTTTCTTAATGAAAATATATACCAGATCTTCTGAAGGAGATAGGTATGTTGGGTTGCAAACTTATTGAAACTCCTATTGAGATCAAGAAACTGAAGAAGAAGCCCAAAAAAAGGAGGGAAAAGGAAAAGATCTCGAGGAGGAAGAAAACTCGGATGAGGAAGGCGATGAAGAAGAGGAGGAAACCAAAGAAAAGAAAGAAGCAGCTGACAAGAAAAGATATCAAAAACTTGTTAGAAAACTAATATATCTTTCCCATATGAGACCAGATATAGCATTTGCTATCAGTGCAACTAGTCAATATATGAGCAACCCAATGAAGAGTCGTATGGACGCAGTTTCCCAGTAGGGGGTTATTCTTTAGAAAACATGAGCAAAGATCTATTGAAGTTTACTCCAATGCAAGTTGGGGTGGAACCTATAAAGATCAAAGGTCAACTTCTAGCTACTATTCATTTGTGTGGGGAAATTTAGTTACATGGAGAAGCCAAAAGCAAAGAGTCGTCTCAAAAAGCAGTGCTGAATCTGAGTTGAGAACTTTAGCTCAAGGAATAACAAAGGAATTGTGGCTAAAACGAGTCTTGAATGAAATCCAAGTTGAAGCAAGCTCACCATAGAAACTTTGCTGTGATAATAAGGTTGCCATAAGTATGGCCTTAAATCTAGTGCAACATGACAGATCTAAACATGTAGAGATAGATCGATACTTCATTAAAGAAAAAGTGAAAGAAGGAATTTTATATTTGACATATTTGCCTACAAAGTTGCAAGCAGTTGATGTTTTGACTAAAGGGTTACTTGGACCTGCATTTGAGAATTGCATAAGCAAGTTGGACATGATTAGCATCTATAATCCAACTTGAGGAGGAGTGTGGAATATTTAATATTTATTGTAAATATTATCTATTATTGTATAGCCTTTATTAGTAGTTATTAGGCATTATTAGCAATTATTAGTATTTATTCCCCTTGTTGTATATATAGTCAATATGTATCTCCGTTTTTTAATTCAATAGGAATATCATTTTCTCCCAAATTCCACACATTACAATACAGAGATAAATGTTCAGGCAAGAAAAGCAACCATGACCAATGCATGTCTCATGAGATTTGTGCTAATATAAAGCATATTTATCTACAAAGAAGGGAGTGCGTAGATTGCTTGGCTTACAAGCAATCTGCCCATTAGTCAAATTGCAATTCGAAGTTATAATTACGTTCCTAGTTCTGTCCCCAGGATGTTTATCAGTACTTACTAAGATTTCAGATAAGATTCCTATGCAAGAGCTACATCAATTTGCAATCTAAAGGTAATTAACTTGAAAAAAAAAGGTACCTCTTCACGCTCAATGTAGCCAGTGCGCCTCAAATCATATAATTTAAATGCATCTGTCAAAAAAGGTTTTTGCAAACTTGAGTAATGATATGGTGATAAATGTGATTTCAAAGCCAGTGTGAGAATGGATGATGTCTTCAATCTTATAATTTACTGAAATATGATTAAACATGGCATGGTCAATAGTATCATGGCTTATAGACCTCTTTTACTCTCCTTTTTTTTTTTAATTAAATACTTACATTTTATTTTGGCTGCTTCGGGAGTTTTTGGGTGAAAGACACCCAAGGATCGAACAAATTCTGAAAACTCAATTTGACCATTGCGATCAACATCAAAAAGATCAAACATCTGCACAAAGTCAATATCTCTTAACACAGTGATTACAATCAAATCATGGTTTTTATCAAGATGGTTATGAGGTTGCCCAAGTCAATGGTTGCATGGCAGGGATATCCGCTTATAGAGTCAATACAATGTCCAGTGCAATGACAAGAGCATAGCACTATAATAGTCTAGTAATATACAACAAACTTCGATGCAAAACTGGTAGAAATAAAAGGTGGAAAGCGACAAAATTCTGAAACCCTAAAGGTCAATTCAATATTTCAATAATCAACAGATAACAACTTCCACTGACTTCATGCATAGTAAGAGAAAATACATAAGCTAACTTACCAAAAGAATCAGACACAGAATATGTGAACAAAAATGTAAGGTAAGTACATTATTCTAACAATATATCAAGGCCCAGTAAGCAAACATAAGGTGAAGTCTGAAATGCTATATTAAAAATCTGAAAACCCCAATTTCCTCAAATTACAAACCTTAATTCCCAAATAACATTTATCCTGTTGCATTGTAAAAGAAAAAATAATTATATATTCTCATACTGCATTTACTTCTCCTAGCACGTCAGAGAACACTTGATTTTACAAAACTTTAACCTTATTTAAGTATTAGCAATGACTTTTGGAAAGAAGTTTGGCAGTGCAGATTAACACGTACAATTACAGAAATAGTTGTCCAGGATCCTAGTTAAAAATAACACAGTGGAAGAAAATCCACATACTCTGTCCACAAAAAGATTTCGCTTGTTGCTGTTTCTGAAAAGGGCAAAGTGAAGATCTTCCTGTACACCCACATAATGGAAAAGTACCAGTTGTTATGAACTGTAAATTTAGCAAAGATCCTTGTTATTTGGAATATTAACAGATAAGAATCGCGGATATATAGACACTGTCCAGTTCCTGTCCCATGAAAAGTAAGAAGTCAAAATGAACATTGACGAGACTATAATTCAAAAATTACCTTCCGAATATAACCGTCTTTGACAACAGAAGTGCTTAATCTTTTGTATAACTCATACAAAGATTCCACATCACTTATAGAAACTGTCAGACATAAAGTAGTTTCAAATCAGCTTGTCTTACACAGATGATTATCAGTTATGACATGACATTCAACAGAAGATATCGCATGCTAAGATTCTTGAACACCATAAACTATTTTCATTTACACCAAAAACACTAATATGAGGAAAATATACTAGCTATCATGTGAAGGTGCTGGCATTTGTATCGATAAGCTATGACGCCCCAACACTTTAAAGAAAGAAGACAATATTACATTATGTGACTTTTTAAATCACATATGGACACTTCAAACAATCGAAGCGTTGCTCATGTTATTCCTCCTGAATTGTAGAACACAAATCACCAGTCCACAACACCAAGATCAGCAAACATACCAAAATCCTTGGGAGTAAAAGATCCGATCATCATAAAGAATCATATTAATTCATGGAATGACAAAATCAAAAAATTAACAGTACAAGTTTTTCTGACCCACATGGTGTTTCAGAGGCAAGGCGAGAAAATTCTTCGTGGCTAGGTCTGACATTATCATTCACCTCCTTCGAGGGTCCGCAGCCCATTTTATACGTAAGCCAATTTTGTCAACGCGAAATTTGAACTTTCCTTTAAGTGAATTTCTTCAATCTGCCATCAACCACCATGACAATGGAGAGGTAATCAAAAATTACAAGATAAACTGCTACGGTTTCTCGAGCCAGGTGTTTTCTCTTTGGTAAATTCTAAAATATGAACGAGTGAAATGCAGAAAACTCAGCAAAGCCAACTTCACGATCACTCCATTTCCTGCTTCTATTTTGGTTTTCTTTCTCCTGGATTGTCTTTCTACTACTTGACTACTTGGATTGTCTGCATTGCACACCAAGCTTTATCTTATCTTGGAACTCAGGTTGTGTACTGCCGATAAACATGGCCACTGAATCTACCTGGCAACTTTTGTCATCGTTTTTTATTTTGGCATTAAAAAAAAAAAGGAGCGGTAAAGCCCAGGTAAAACAAGTTGATCTACCAGTTTCCAATAAATGTCGAGCTTGGGCTCTAAAATATAGTATTATAATAAAGCTGCCGTCCATAATAGTTTCATCTCAGTTAGCAGAGTCTTTCGGTCAAAAAAAAAAAAAAAAGTCAGGCACAGTCTACAACACAATAGCCTTCTGCGAGAAGCACGTGTCCTGCACGTGGCCACACCAACGAAAGACCTGCAATCGTGCTTCCCCTGTCCTATTGCTTATCAGATCACAATAAAATTAAAATAATTTTTTTTCCAAAAAATTGGAGTAATTAATCGCATCAAAGTTTGTATGTATTTTATAAAAGGTTAAGTCGTGACTTTTGCCGGTGAAAACAAAACAAAAAACAAAAAAGGGTCTTATCTTTTCATAATTTTTTTATCATTTTAATTAATTTTGATGCATTTCCTGAATTTTAATGTACTCCATGCTAGTATAATAGAAGCAGTTGATTTAACCTCATTTGCTTTGGTATAGACTTAGTGGAAGGAATACAACTTTTCAACTTACCTTATTGTAAGTAGAAAAGGCCTTTATATGCTAAGTGTATGATTGAGGGCTAATTATTTTAAAGCATATAATAAAAAAAAAAAGAACTTGCGTATAACTATGAGCAATCATTTAAATATAGGATTTTGTATACCAAATCAAATTGATTTTTACTTGTAAATAAGAATATGCTATCATCAACACATGCGACGCGTATAATGGAAACGCAACAGCAAACATGTCTCCAAATTTACATTACGTATGCGAGGACACTTGACTTGGGTAATGATTTAAGTAACCCGTATATGTTCGAACAAGTATTTTTTTTCTTTTCAAAATAACGTTATTTATATTTATATTCATAAATAATTGCGTTGAAGTTTTGAAATATTTTTTTAAAAAATAATAAATAAAAAGTCATCAAGGACCTCACTTACTCTAGAAGCTGGCCGGGGTAATAATTTAAGTGGGCTGCTTGTTTACTCTTTTTATCAAAAACATAGTAATTATAATATTTATTATTATCATTACGCATGTCTGCCCCACTCGAATCTTTTTGTAGACTTCTATTTTGTTTTTAGCCTTTTGTCCTTTCAAATCCCTTAATTGTTTTTTCCTGTTTCTTTCTGAATAATATATAAAAAAAAGGATGAGAAATGGGAAGACAGCTAAGGCCACGCTTTTTTTTTGTTTTTTTTCCCTTGGGACCTGAACTAGGGCCGCCTTGCAAATTAGTCACGCTTGGAAGGACAAAAACAAAAATTAAAGCTTTGGCCAAAATTAAAAATTTAAGAGTGAAGTGGCTAATTTGACATATTCTTTAAAATCTACACTTCAAAAATGAACATGGCCCAACCACCGAATGCTTAAGTCAACTGAATAAAGGGTTGTTTTAACTTATTAAAAGTCTTGAGTTCGAGTCTTGAAAATGCAGCCATCATAGTAAATCTCCCTCAGAAGGTGTGATAGAGGCTTCCCACAAAAATGGGCCAACCCAGTCACAGTCAGGATTAGTCTGGCCCTGCAAGTTTGTAGGCTGAGATACCGGATGCTATATGCGAAATAAAGAAAAAGAACATGGCCCAATTTAGGGTAGATTGGGCCTGATGGAACAAGTAAGCAATGGCCCAAAAGTAATATGGGCTTTGTAAAGCCCACAAGTAAATCAGTAACATTCCAACATGCTGGCCAGCTGGTCGAGATCTAATACCAGATTGAATCTCCATTTTCATTCGATAAAAGAATGGGCAACATGACTCATAAGTTATAATTCAATTTTAACTTTGAAGACCTAAGAATTCTGGTGTTTAAGAGATTTTATATATAATAGAAAATAAAAAGTACATAAGCTTACAAAGGGAAATAATTCTCATCAATATATCAAGATATCTGAAACGAAAATTGCATAAAGTCATCCCCCATTTGCAGCCTATAAATTGTACAGATCGTTCTTTTTCCAATTTATGGTTAAAATAATCAGGTTTGGTTCTATCTAAAATGACAACAAACGCAGACAAACATTTAAAAAAAGTGAACAGAGTATCTCATACAATGATGCAACAATAAAGTAAATAAAAATATAAGATAATTACATACATGCATATAATATCTACACTAACATAGATCTCCCTCTCAAATTTTATGGAAAGATTTTGTTAGCATAAATTCAATACAGTTTGCCTTGATATGGAATAATTGATTTATTTCTTAGTTTTTTTTTAAAAAAATAATTCGTGCCTCTCAGAAACTAAAGCATGAGGAGATATTACTTGTATAAATTCGTTTGGGCCGAAAACGCTTAATTTGCCATTGACAACAGTTGTTCTGAAAATCAAAGGAGAGAAAATATTCAACCAGGGGGGCAAAAAAAATTGATGACGTAGGCTCTGAGGCGAAGCATCAAGAACAGGAAGGCAAATCAAGAGGGTCGGCCGGATATTAAATTATTTATTTATTTATTTTTAAAAGAATCCACCTGAAGCTTAATCACCAGTTTAATATGATGTACCTGTTAACGTAATCATTGTCATCTTAGAATCTATAAAAATAATTTAAAGTGAACTTTAAATTCTTCTTCAGCTTTTAATTTTGGGCAAACATAATTTTTTATTCTTATACTCCTATAATTTCTTAGGGGCAGTTTCATCATATTTTATTTTCAATCTCTACAATTTTTTTAATATTTTCAATTCTTATCATTTTAAAAATATTAAATGATTTTTGTTTTTTAAGTCTCAATAATTTTTTTAGTGATTTAATTTCTTATAGGGACTGAAAATGTTAGAAAAAAATTATAAAAATTAAAAATAAAACTGGATAAAACTATAAAGATCAAAGGTTATGTTTTTTTAAAAAAAATTTTATTGACATTGATATGATACATATATATACTTTTTTTAACTGATATGCACATAACTATTGCGAAACCAAAAGAAATTGTTAGTTATACCTTCATTTAATTTTATATCATTCTATCAAAATATATTTTATTTAATATGTTAATTAAAAAATCATGAATATGTAATTAGAAAATTTATTTAATAAAGGTATTTAAATTTGACAAACTTGTATAGTGACATTTTAGTTCAACGAAAATTTATTTATATTTTAAAAAATAAACCAATAATCTATGGAAATTCAATAAAGTTAAAAGAGATCATAATTTATCTTTAAATATATCCTTACAACATCATGGGGATGGTATGATAAATGTCTTAAATGTTTAATTTTTGGTATAATTATTGTAGTAAATAAAAGTAATTACTGTACATGTAATAATTTAGTTGAGGGAAATAAGCTTAACTGCTGATAGAGCAGATTTTTTATACTAATAAAAAAAATAATTTGTTTAACAAAAGAAAGAGTAAATATCAAGAGGAGTGGACTTCTATGCATGAATTTTGGGAAGGCAAGGGGGGTGTCTTTGTCAAAGGGCTTAGAAGGGGGGCATGATAGCATATGATGCAGATTGCAGAGTCTGATTGGATAAAGTCACAGGGGGAAAAAAAAAAGATTCTATCATTTAAAAAAAAATAATAATAAAGATTCTTGTAATGAACGATTAGTCGGTGGAATGTTGTGCAGCGCAGAGCGTACAGGTACAGCCCTTTCATTTATTTATTATTGGTTTATTTTTTCCATTTGATGATGAGATCTGCTTTGTTCTCTATATCCTATTTGGTATAATTTTAAAATAAATTTTATTGTTCAATTTAATAAGAAAATAAGATGTATGATGTTTAATATTTTTTCATACAATTACTTGTACTATTTGTCTGATTAAACAGAGTGGACGAACATAATCCTGTGCCACTGTGCTTTATTTGCTTTTGTATTAGAAAAGTAATATTAAATTCTCTTTAAATTATTTAAGTAATATTTTAATCTTCAAAATAACATAATTTTTTTAAAATATTTAAAAAAAATTTTGTTATTAAAAAATTAATATAAAAGATTAAATTATCCTTGATTCAAATAAAAATCCTAAACCTCAAAACAGATACTTACGAATATGTAAATTATTGATAAATTCTTACAACTTTATGAAAAAAATTATAAATATTAGAACAAACTTATGAATAACAATTGATATTTATAATATTTGAAAAATATCATAACAAAACTTGCAAATGACAATGCAAACTTGAAAACTGATGTTAAATTCTTACAAAAAATTTTAAGATTTTAAAAAAATTATAATATTTTTAAGGATTAAAATATTATTTACACAATTTAAAAAAATTTATTATTATTTTTTTTTTATTTTGGATGCAATTTGACAGTGGCAAAATCAATTATGGTTTTTCGTAAAAGAAACATGAAGTTCATCAGGCATTGCAAAAAGGCAATATAGTGTGTGTTTGGATTAAAAAATTTTACAACTGAAGTTAGTAAACTGAGCTTAGGAAAAAAGTCTGTGACTTTAACATGATTTGTGTTTGGATATTTTTTTAAAAAAAATCAGTTAAATAAATTAAAATTTATTTGGATGATTTGATTTAAAAGTTGAATTGTGTGATGACAAAAATGGACATGAATATATATATATATATATATATATATGTTTTGTGTGGCTAACTTGATATTTTTAGAAAAAATATTAAACTTAAAAAAATTTAAAAAAATAAATTTCAAATATAAAATGCATTGATAAATCAAAAATTTTACTTTCTAAATAGGTATAATTAAATGATAAAATTCAAAATATTAAGTATTGAAAAGCTAAATTAAATTTATAAATTATAAAATATTTCATTCATATGAGCTACAATTTTATTTTAAAAAAGTAGAATTAACAAATCTAAAATATGTAACAGCACGGCCTCACCACTGTCTCCCCAGGGTCTTTTGGCGGTGCTGGGACCCACCACCCTCGCGAGCCCAAGTACAGCATTCCCCACTAGTGGTACAGTGGGTATTCCTCACCCCACCCTCACGGGGGTCTTTTAAAACCTCCCCAGACTCTTTGACTCAGTGGTACCAGACTTAGCCTCAACTTCGTTGAGGTGGTAGAGGTTGGAGGTTCGAATCTGGGGAGGTTTCAAAAGACCCTGGAGAGGCAATGGTGAGAAATAACCACGGTACCACCTGTGGGAAAGTCAGCTTTGGTCCAGTGATGGGCCTGAGTCCAGTACCGAGTCGAGGCCCAAGGGGTGGCTCCGTACTGTTACACTTTCCAATTTACCTTAGCCATTGATTATCCCTTTTAGCTCGTGCTCTTTCAACTCCCTTAATTCTATTAAGCAAGCAGTATTTTCTTGATGTTATGTTCCCAAGTTTCTTCCTATTCCATTCAGTTGCATTAGTAGTAATCTTTTGCATATTGTTGTTCCAATCATTCAAAGACCAAGATGCTTTAGTAATATCAGCAAAGTCATCTTCCAATACCCATGATGCTTGACATCTAAAAAGGGGGTTTTTAAGTTCAAGCAAGATTACTATCATTACTTGAAGGGGACGATGATCAAACCTAAATTTGCTTAAATGATGAATTTTAACAAAAGGGAATAGAGAATTCTATTGAGAGTTTAAGAATTCCCAATCAATCATCTCCTTTATTTGATTATTTTATTGAGTAAATCTATCCCTTATGAATTCCAACTCAAGAAGGTTAACCATAGAGATACATTCAGTAAAGTGTTTCATAAACAAGACATGATGCGATGACCCTCCTATCTTATCATTCAATAAAAGATAAGTATTGAAATCACTAATGACAAGCTAAGGATCTTCTTGATTTTTACTAAGATTAATCATATCAGCCCATAGATTTCTCCTCAAAGTATAATTTAGTTTCACACACTTCAGCTAAATCTTTTACACGTAATTTCTAATAAAGACGCAATCATGCAGCAATTAGGTGGTGGATATCTTATATTGAATAGATACTATATCTTCCTCCTAAAGTAGCCAAATCCCCCTCGTATAGTTTGTGACCTCAACCTGAAACCAATTACTAAAACCCAATTTTCTAACTACAATGGTTGCTTTTAGCCTTTTAACCCTTGTTTTAGTCAAAATCAAAATATTGATATCCTTTCCTTTTATCAAATCTTGAATTCTTTAATAAAATGCTTTAGAGGTAGCACCTCGACTATTTCATGCAATAAGATTCATAAATAACTTAATTGAGGGATTGAAAAAGTAACCATCACCTAGACAATCTAGTCGCATCCAAGTGACCTTTATCTACTACCGTTCCATCTCTAACTTCTTCATTGGTTTCAAACCATTAGTCTAATACCTCATTATTTTCAGCTTTAAAATTAGGTTCCCTAATAATTTTTGATGGATCTAGAGGTTCCTTAAGGGAATTCGTCAATTGATCATTGTTGATGCTCAGATTTCTGCCATTGAGTTCTGTGCCATTACAATTTTGGTTCAAGTCTTTAACCATTAGCTCAAAATTTTTAGGTTGCTCCTACGGGAAGACTGATGGCCTAGTATGAGATAGAGATATAATAACAAGGTGGTAGGCTCCAGATATATATATATATATATATAATCAAGGATGAAATAACTTTGGGCCTCATTACTGGTGTCTTTTAAGCCTACCTTGCTTTTTATCTTTACTGGTTTAGTTCACTTTGTTCATTAGGCCCATTTTAGGTGTTGGCCATTTTCTTCAAGGCATTCTTAAGCCCATTGCCCATTTCGTTAGCTATCATTGTCTTAATCTTGGTATTTTGATCGAAAGTGAAAAATCCCTTTGCTCCTTGTTTTTTACTTTCTCCTTTATTAAAGGTCTTGTTAACCCCTATCCTCTCACTCTGGTCTATGCAACATTGACTTTTTAAGGCATATGTCTTAGTTTCTTTCTTTCTCCATTTAGTTTCAAGGGGTTTGTCTTTGTTGTTATTCTTCTTTATCTTTGGCTGGTCATTTTCATTCAGATCCAAGAGCACATTGAATTTGGTTTTGGTGGCACCTTTTTGTTCCTTGTTATGAAACTTTCCAAGTTCTGACCTCTTTTGATAAGCTTTCTTATTTGAATTAAACCAAGGTGGTCATTATGTAAAGGTCTTTTTGGATAGCATCCAAATTATGTATGAATCCTTGGTTGAAATGCCAAGCATGGAGAACAAAGATTGCATTGGTTATTAAGCTTGTTTCTATCCCTGATTCATCCTTGTTTCCAACGTGGCGATATTTTTGTTTGGCATTATTGCAACAAGAACATCATTCAACAAGCAATTTTCTTGTATGTGTCCAAACCTACCACACTTAAAACATATAGTCTCCAATCCTTCATATTCCACCATGAAGACTTCTTACGGATAATAAACAAGGATTGAGTAGTTTTGTTTACATCCACTTTAACACTAACTCATGCAAATTTCCCTCGCTCAATCATGTACCCCTTATTCTAATTCTAAGCTAAAGTGTTTAAATCTACTTTCAATGCTTTGCCAATCATATTTTCCTATTTCATACATAAAACTTTTGTATAACAATGCATAGACAAGGAATGGCCCATATAGTTAACTTTCTTACTCTGATACAATAGGGGTTAAAGTTAGGGCTCAATCTCTAAGAAACTAAGTAGTGACCTTAAATCTCTTGGGACCATCAAACAACAGTCTTCTACACAGCTCTTTGTCCTCCAACCTAAAAACATAATAGTTGTTCTCCATGTCAATGAGTTCTTAGTCTTGAGACTTTAATATCCAATACAATCTATCATTCATCTTGCTTAAATTCACTTGTATCCCCATAATGGTGAGTACTAATGCATCCTTTCAAGGCAAAAAAAAAGTTGTCTCAATCTATCATAAGGTAATTCAATCATAAAGAGTGACTCAACAATCTTCTTTTGGGTTTTAGTCAAAATGGGAGCTATGTCTTCCTCTTCCTTTAGCCATTCTCTCATTTGCTTATTAAAATCTTGTTCGAATTGGAGTTGCTCTTTCCCTACAAGCCTCTCCTTAAATTTTAATTTTCTATCCACTTCTCCAAGCTTGACTAGTTTGTTATTTTTCCTCCTTCATATATATAGCTCGGCCTCCTTCATGTCCTCATCCATTGATGGTTTTTGTTGATCACTTGTCCCTTTATCAGGACCCATCTTTTTTATATTCTTGGCAACTACATCCTCCTCTTCCTTAGCCAAACCTCTGCCCCCTCTTCAGCTAAAGCCTCAATCAAAGATGATGCGTTCAAGGTCACACCCTCTCATTCTCTAGTTCTCTCACTTATTATTTACTCTCAACCCACACACACGTTTTAAAGACATATGTTTTGAAAATGGCTAATAACATATATGGATGGATGCTCAAGTGTAGATGAACTTAAATTGATGTGAAAAGTTTTGAATAAAGTTGACCTTAATAAATAAATATATATTAAAATAAAAAAATCTATGAACTTAAATTTTAAAATATTGAATTAAGATGTGGCGTACGCCACACCTATTACTCATGTGTACTATTTCTTTATTTCAATAAGCTCTGCTTCTCTACAATTTATAACAAGTAATATTCAAGTCTCAGCTTTTGCCAATACTTAAATATTAACTCATATTTGAGTGAGATATATAGTTAAATAATTTATAAACTGGGATTTTGAAGTTACAGGATAATATATTATATCAATTATACAACTCATCACTCATTAATTTATTTTTTTCCATCGCTAAGTTTAGCTCCCAGTTCACCTTTGCCTAAGTTTCAAGTTCATTTCCTTGCACTTCATTGCTTGAGCTGGTTAATGGCTATGCGAGGTTTAAAAGAACAATATTGGGAGGCGACAAGTTGGCTCAAGATGAAGCGTGGCAGATCAATTTGGAAATCATGAACATGTGCAACTCCAAGTTTCATAGACAAGCTCATGGTTTAGTCAACAACAAGTAAAAGCTGCAGCAGTGTACTTTACCAAACAAGAACAACGCTATGTCATGCTTTCTCATTTCCCCATTGGGCATCGGTTCAGCTATCATATCACTGCTTGTTTTATGATGCCCGGCCAAGCCATGTCACATCATTCAACTTCACACTTTTAATATTTCGAATAATATTTATTTATTTTGATCAAATCTGCTCGTCAGTCACCATGTCATCGACCTCCTCCTCATCTTTCCGCGAATAGCATTGAATGCCTCATTCTTCACTGCCAATTTTCGCCACAGGTTAAAAAATAATAATAATAATTTAATAATATTTAAACTTTTAACTCATTTATAATTTAATTTTTAAATTTTTAATTTATTTATAATTCAGTTTTTATATTTTAAATATTTTTAAAAAGTTATTCCTTTCAAACAAAAAAGATAAAAAAATGATCATGTCTTGTTTTAAAATACTCTCATCTTGCTCTTTAATGTAGAATATAAACTAACACAAAAAAGAGTTAATAAAAGTTAAAAGATTGAGTCATAAATAAATTAAGAATTAAAAAATTAAGTGATAGATGAGTCAAATATTAAAAAATTAAATTATAATAAATTATAGTTGAAAGATTAAATTATAAGTAAATTAAAAATTAAAAGAATGAAATATTAATTTAGAAAAAACACTAATTTTCTCCACTTTTCCTCTTCCAAGTAACTTAACTACACATGTATTTTTTCACGTACTTGTTCTGCTTTTATACATGCACGTTGGTGAATTATATCAAACTTTATAACAAATATTTTTAAATTTATTTCATAACTATACTCATACTCCCTCCAATCTTATTTGCTAGTTGTTTATGCTAATTTCATTAATATTAATATAATAAAAATATAAAAATAAAAATAAGTGAGATATTAAATATTATTCTCAAATAAAAAATAAAAAATAAACAAATATTTGATATTATTTTTTTATCTATTCTAATTCTTCAAGGATAATTTAATAATTTTAATTTAAAATGAAATAATTACATTAAATAATAACTTATAAAATAAATTAGATTGTATTTCTAGAACACGACAGGAGAGGATATATCTTAAAAACTTAAATTAAGATAGAAAAAGTCAAACTGCCCATACTTTGATTCGTCATATATATGATTGATAAGAGTGGTCCCGATTGTATGACGTTGTTACTGAAAATAAGAAGCAGCATGCATTGCCACAACGCCACGCCTGGAACAAACAAAATATACATCACCTTGAATTCATTTGTTCTTGGCAGTACATGATTATTATTCCATTATTATTTACTTCTAATTTCTAACCAATATATGCCCCGAAAAACACACGTACACGTAACACGAGTCCAATGACAAACCAACAAATTAAAACTACCCACTCTATTTATTTAATATATGCTCCGAATGCCATCTCTATCGCTATTTTTTTTTCCCTAAAGGATTAGTTCTTAATTGCATACTGCAAAAAAATGTAGTTTCATTTAAGAATTAGATAAAAAATTAAAATTGTATAGAAATTATAGTTCTTGAACTTTGGCTAATTTTTTGTATTTACATTTATAAAATAATTTCAGATTTTGGAACTCTTAAATATAAATATTTTTTGTTATACATAAATATAAACATTTTTAACTCGAGACATTTAGTTATAAATATCAGGATAAGCTATATTTAAACAAACTAAATCATTTTTTTATGTTATTAGACATATAAATATTAAATAATTATTTTTTTACATATTATTTTTCTATTTACATGTTATTTACAAATTTTTATTATTTTTTGGTAAACATATGAGAGTGTTTTGTTGATTTGTTAAGTATAAAAAATAAGCATCCAAGGGGCAAAAAGAGACAACCACTTTTGTCTTGTAGTGGACCACGTCCCAAGGATTTGACAATAAATCGGCATCGAAGTGGTGGGGGAAAAGATGGGGTGGGCCCGCATGCTTTGACACGGTGGGGCCCAATTAACTATTTTTGTAATATGTGGGAACGTTAGGAAAGCGTGGGCCCCACATCTTTAGTATTTGTCGGTAGAAAATCATGAATATAATTGTTCATTTCTTTGTTACTTTGGATTCAGTGTTTATTAACTTTGAACTTTCAAGAGGCAATAGGGTATTACTCCCTCTGATATTATTTATACAATAAAAAAATTATTTTACTTATAAATCATACCAATAAATTTTTAACAGAATTTTTTATTCTACATTAAATATTAAAAAAATATATTATTAATATATATATATTTAATAAGAATAAAGTTGAGAATTTATTAAATTTTAAATAAAATTAATAAATTTTAAAATTTTTTATTTCAATGAAATATATTAAAAATAATTTATAAATAAAATTAGAGAAGTATAATCTCAAATACTTCACTGGGTATCTTACATTAAGTTGTTTTCTCGACCAACTAATAATAATTATAATAAGTTTTAATTTTTGGTTCCTCAAATCTCTTGAATCAGTCGTATGCGCGTCTGAGTGATTTATACCATTTGATGTTTCCCCAAAAAGTGCGTGTGTATATATCATTGATACCGTTCATCACCTCATCTACAGTAAAATAAACGATAACAACTTTTTTTTAAAAATATTGTATAGTTAGATATCATGGACGCGTTGTAGTTAAAAAAAAAAGTGAGATTCATGATAAAAAAAATTAATTATAGATATAAGATATATAACAAAACTAATAGGTATGAAATATATTATTTATTGCTTGTATTTTGGATAGGTGTAAAATAATAAATTGTATAATAAAATATAAAGTTAAATAATAAATTATAAAATAAAATGTTTTATTGTTTAAATTATAAAATAAAATGTTTTATTGTTTAAATTTTAATTTATATGAGAATGACGCATAAAAATAATAAACCTATATCTACATATATGTAAAATATATCATTGTTACTGTTTATCTACAACTGGATGAATGGTAATGATTTTTTTTAAAAATATTTTGTATTTTAAAATATCATGTGAGCCTTATAGTAAAAATAAATAAATAAATAAATGTGAGGCCTGTGGTAAAAAAAAATTATAAGATTCATAGTAAAAACGATAAGTATAAGATATATTATTTGTTATTTGTATTTTGCAAAGGTATAAAATAATAAATTGTACAATAAAATATAAAGTTAGAAAACAAATTATATGATAGAATGTTTTGTTGTTTAAATTTTAATTTATATGAGAATAACATATGGAAGTAATTAATTATTTTTTATGTTTTTAATATACACGGATAAAAAATTTTATATATAATTGTTTAGCATTTAATATCTGAACTTGATATCTGTAAATTTCTATGAAGTTTGCCCTTTTAAGGAATAAAGATAAAATTTTATATTTTATAAAAAAATAAAATTAAAAAAATCACTAAAATTTATAGATATTAAGTTTAGGTAATTTAAATTCAATTTTTGAATATACAAGGGATGTTATGTATATTTTCGATACGTACATGGGAAGAAAAATAAAACATAACCAGTTTTTTAAAATTTTAATTTATATACAATAATACATAAATTTCAAAATTTAACTTATAAAATATAATTTTATTTTAAAATAACATAATGTAAAGTAGAATATATTGTTATTTAAATTTTAATTCATGTGGTAATAACACATCATAGAATACATAACAAATTGTTTATTATAATTTTAAACTACACGAGAGGAACAGATTAGAAAACAGCATACGTTAAAATAAAATAATTTATTGTCGATATTGTTAATATGCATGAGGTTAACAAAATTATTATTAATATATACAAGTATATCACAACTTGAAAATTTACTCAAAACATTACAGTCATATAGTTCAAATTTAATACTATTATATTGACGAATTTTTTTACATTGCATACACTTCTCTTTTGTTGTTTTCATCGTTGTAGGCATATGTATGATTAATAAATGGTACTATAATATTGGTTATTCTACTTGCTTAATTTAAAATCATTATTCATATTTATTTTTACTTTTGGCTATAATTATGATTTATAAATACTATTATGACATAAATTATAGTGCATGATTCACGTTTTATTTTTCTCATGAGCATGGGCTAACAAATTCTTAAAGAAAATAAGATAATGTTATTTTGCATAATATGCTAAATTTAAAAAATATTTATAATTTTTAGTATGCATAAGGGCTATACATTATAAAATAGGAATTGTTACTTAAAAATTTAGAGAGCGAGTAGGGATAAATCTAATAATATTTGATCGATAATAAATTTTTTTCTTCAACTAATTACCGTATAAGACTTAGTAGAAAAGTTATTCTTCAACACAATTTGAGAGTTTCTCCTCTCATCACATCAATTAAGGGAAGAGCATAAATGTAGGTGTTGCCTTCTTAAATCTATTATGGGAGCAATATGTTTTAAAATAAAAATAAATTATTATGTCTTTGATGTATTTAGGTAAAAAAAAATTTAAAATAGAATAAATTTTTATTTAAATTTAAATTTACATAAAGTAACATATTACAAGTACACAAAAATAAATTATTTTAAAATTTTCATTTATTTACTTTACGCTTACCCTTCAAATAATAAAAAATCCTTACAAATTCTCAAAAATATCTTAAGCAAAATTTTTACAGTACCTATGCACAGCTAAAAATAAATTCCTGTGCATTGCGTGGATTAAAATATAGTTCTATTTGTATTTGTCTAGGTGCGTTTCTAACATTTGTTGTAGTGATATATTTGATTACAAAATCTTATAAAAAAATATGACTTTGAAGCAATGTCTTCCAAGTTACACCTAATATCTAACGCGTCGTATTTTCAAAACTTAAATTTAAGATTTCTGGTTAAAAACAAGTCATTCTCTTAGCTTGCCGATTTGACTGAGTCCGCGAGTTTGGATGTTTTTAAATCAGTTAAAATACGGTTTGATGGTTTTAGAGACCTACCCACGTAGAGAGGGTTATCAAATATATATTAGAAATTGAACGCCATGGAACGCTATGTTATTTGAGAGAGTAACAGGAAATTTTTTTTTTGAAAAATGATAATTTAGTCGCAAAGAATGACAGCAAAATTTTAAAGAACTTTTTTGAAATTAAATTTTTGTATTAGATTACTTTAGTATTCATCTATAACTATTTTTATATAGTTATAAATTTGATATAAGTATTAACAAGTTTGATTCCACTAATGATTAAAAAATTTAAAAAATCTCAACTTTTTATTAATAATTTTCTTCATTTAACAAAATCTAACTAATTTCATATAGTTCATGCGTTTAATATAAATATTTATAAGTTTTGTTTCACTAATGATAAAAATAATTTAAAAAATAATAACTTTCTATTAACAAAGTCCAACTAATTTTTATGGTTTATAAGTTTGATTTGATCAATGACTAAAATAATTTAAAAGATCATAACTTTTTAAATCGTAAAAGGATATTGACGTAATTTCATATGAAAGTTTAATTTTAAAAAAGTCTATTGACTATCATTATTATATTTTACAAGATCAAATTATAATTATTTTTATTTTATAGAGCTTTATTTATCATTCTTTGACATTGTTTTAATCATAAATGATATCAATAATCCATACACAAGAATACATGTGAGAATAACGCTATAACAGTGCCTAGCCATGGGGTAATACCAGCACTTGAATGAGACCTTTTATTTAGCCTTTGCACTCGAACACGATGAAAAAGACATATTTAAAACCTCAGAATTTATAAAATTAATGAATATTAGCTTTAAAATCGTTTTTGCTCAAACAGTTGTAAGAATAAGTGGACAGTTGATTTCACGTTAAAAATTAACAAAACTAGAAAAATTGATATGATCTCTTTACATAAAAAGAAAAATTAGTATAGCCTCTAATTAGAATTTACCCACAACATTAAAAAGAACTTGTAATTTTAAAAAAAAAACTATGCACAAGGGTTTAAGAGGATTTTTTTTTAAATGTCATTATATGCTTTATAATTTTTTAATAGTTTCACCTAGGATTTTTAATTGCCAATTTTATATTTTTTAATTACTTAAAGCCATATCATTATACTTTACTCCTACGTGCAAAAAGATACTTATAACTCGTGAGAGACTCCAACACTCTAAAAAATCATTTTTTAATTGCATGGTTTTAACTATGATCCTATACATTATAAAAAGAAAACGATAGATACTGATAACTTAAAATTACAAATAAGATTGAACCAAAAACAAGTGCTAATAACTTAAGATTATAAGTGTAATTGAACCCATGATCTCTCATTCATGGGAAATGTTACATGCTATAAACTTATAGGGTCATAAAAAAACTAAAAAGAAAGAAAAGAAAACACGATACAAAAGTTGTTCGGAATGCTTCAATTTTCATGTCCAGCAAAAAGACTCTTTCAAGTTTTTTTTTTTTGGGAGGAGGAACACTTTATTTTTTATCCCCAGAAAATAAAAAGGACATAGTGAACATGGTCCATACGAGAAATTACGGCATCAACTTTTATATTATTTTTTTTTCTTTTTAACCTTTTCTTTGATCTTCAAATTATAAACGAGATAATGAAATTGCTTCGAGATATGAAGGCGGCAATAATCAAATTTCAAAGTTCCACTCATTACATTACCGTTCACATCATAATAATACTGCCTACCAATTCAAGTTAATTGGGTCTAAACTTTAATTATGGTACATTGATTTACACTATACTTCATTTTTCCTTCTTTTCATCCTATTTTTTTAATCATGCCAACATTGTTTGAATCTTAAGCAATATTCATATTTTATTTCATTCTCACTGTTAAGTATCCCAGATGATCTTTTCCCACCCTTTTAAGCTAACTATGTTAACCTTAATTTTTTTATGGTAGAAAAAGTATATTTTTGGTATTTATAATTTTATTTGATGTATGAATAAATATTTCAAAATTAATTAATTCAATATTATTTGTATCTTGCACGCAGAGGTTGTTGCCCGATGATCTGAATTTTGATTATTAGTGGATTAAGTAGTGTGTTTAATCAAGTTTCTATTAATTTTTGTTGCCCAGGAATAGAGAACCTGATGGATTTGTATTAATATTTGTAATATGGCTGACTTACCGATTTATCAATCAGGAGCATAATAATATTAGTTAGTGCTCTCTCTCTCTCTCTGTCTCTTTTTACATATCTTAGTTGGTTGCTAATTAAAAAAAAAATTATACGTGTATCAATTTACACTTACTATAATTACATAATACCAAGTCATATATCTCTATTATAAAAGTTGGTAATGTAAGTCAAAATCATGACAAGGCCACATAAAATTACATATACACCCCGCTCGTGCACGCCAATATATTAATTTTATTAAAATGATCGACAGTTAAGCTATTAAATAACAAGATTTCCTTAACACTATACGGTTTATTTCCTTAATTAATTACATGTATGTATATTATGATTCTACCTACTAAATAATTTATTTTTCATAAAAAAGGACGTCTACATCTCTTGTTGAATTATTGTGTGATGTATAATTTTTTTTGGAAAAATGTATAATGTATAAGTGATATTGAATATTGATACTACTCCCACATAAATAATTAAAAGAAACGGTATTTTTTAACAATTACAAATAACCAGTTTATGATATCTTTTTAACATGCCTAAATTAGTTAATAACTTCCCACAGACAAGTGAGTATATAATAATAACGAACACATTAATAGGATGCACAATGTTTGGTCGTGACGGGTGGTGACTGGTGACCTCTCCGATGCGGGAGCATGAGTGAATGAAATTGCAAAAACGTCAAACACGCAAAATGGCGACACCTCAAACTTTTTCCTCTGCCTGTCATGGGCCCACCAATCCATCCTTCCCCAACTGTCACGAATTCTTCTTCTTCTTCCACTGTCACCCACTGCGACATTCTAATGCCCGCCCCTCTCTCGTCCTCGTCATACTTTTTTTTTTTTGCTTTGGTTTATGAGTCTTCAATGGCTGCCCGTATCAAAATCTTGCGTAAAGAAATCAGGGGTCGGTGCTAGATGAGGATTTCCGTTTCTTTTTGGCTGTCAAAAGATGCCCAAAAGCTAAAGTCTCTGTCTTTTTCTTTTAGCGGATAAATTTAGTTGGTGGTACTGAATTCGCTGTTCTGAAAGAATGTATCGTCATGAAGGTACTTCTCAAGGCATATTTCTTCCTGGGTCTTAAAGTTTCAAGCGGGAGAGAGAGAGAGAGAGCGCTAATGTTTAGAATTGAATGATGCTTTCTTTTGGCTTTATATGTTAGAATTTCTGAGGCGATGATGCAATTTTTGGCTGCTCTATCCTCTGTTTCTACAGTAGTTGAATGCGCCATACATCGGAGTCATGGAGAAGGTTGCACAGAAGAAATTCTGCTTTGGATTGCTGATTTTGGGAATTGTGCTCGATAGGAGCTTTTGATGTAATCATCGAACCTTTTTGTTATGTTTGATCAGAATCCTTGACTCCTGATCATTTTTTACGAACAATTGAGCTTTGAAGACGATGCTTGGATACTGACTGGCCTTTTCTTCAGAAGGAACAGCGTTAATTACTGACAGTTTCAAATCCAAAGGAAGCTACAACAAGGTGATCTGTTAGTAGATTCGTCAGGCTGCGTCTTTTACTTATTTACTATTTTGACTCAAAAGGTCCCTGAAATCAATATCTTTGTTCCCCATCAGCTGGGTGATCAAGTTTCAAAGTCATCAATTGATGGATGTTTTGATAAAATCAACTGATGAAATAATTTTTTATGTACTGAACTTATTTTGTAAGCATCCATATGAAAGTGTTCTTCTTTCTTTCTTTCTTTCTGGTTAATATGACACTGTTCTTCATGATTTTGTTAATCAAACAGGTTTTGCAAGAGCAGGGTCTGAGGGATAAAGAAGGAAGTCAAGTGTTCAGAAACATAATGGGAAAGAGGTCACAAAAACGTCCTAAGGGGAATGAGAAGGATCGTTCTGGATGCATGTGGGGCTTAATTAGTATATTTGATTTCCGCCATGGTCACCCAACTCACAAGCTGATTACAGATTTTCGGCACAGCAACAAGCTTGCTGTTAGTGAGAAAAGTGAGAACTATGCTTAATATTTATATGTGTGTTCCAAAACTGACAGATGTTCTTAATTACGTGGGAGTTATATGTCTGCTAAATTTGTAACAAACTAGACTTGTACGTATAAGATAGCAAATAATTTGGACTGAATAAACAGTTTGCTGGACCTTGCTGTATATTTTTTACTATTTTTCTAGAGTCACATTCACCTTTAGAAACAATTTTTCTGGTTTCTGATGTCTATAAGTAAGCCAATTTAGCAGATTTTTTTTAAAGTGACCTCCTTTATAAAAGAAATATTCTTTCCTTTTGAAGCATGGTTGGTGATGTATTTGTGGTTTGTCCTCTTTGAACTGATGAAAAGGACTTGAAATTATTATTGAACCTCATTATTTCTTTGCTACACAGGTATCATGTACTCAAAGAATAAGTTTGAGATGTTGAGCAATTTGGATGAAGATTGTGAAGGCAATTTTGTAAGTCCTTGTTAGTATTTTTTGGGTGAAAACTTTATGCCTTTATATCCACATGCTTATGTTAATCCAAAACTTACTGGGAATTGAAAATTTTCTTGGACGCCATGTTCATTGACATTGCTAAATCAATAATCTATCAGGACGGTACACAGAGCAAGAAAACAATGGTTACAACTGATGCTGTCAAGCCTTGCGTCAAGAAACTCATAGAAGAAGAGATGTTCATCGACCAAGATACAATGAAGAATATGCATAGTGCTGAAGTAGAATTTAAAGAATCCAGATTGAGGCTCGCAAACCCTCTGAAGATAGATTCCAAGAGAAAAAATAAGTCTCGTAAGAAAAGTCGGGACAAGGACACTCAGAGTTTAAAGTCTGATGCAACTTTACAATCAGAACTCTCACATAATCAGCATTCAAGGCATCAGTCCAAAAGTAGTCTTGATTTGGACAATATAATGGAAGGTTTTTCTCATTTCAAAGATGTTTGTTCTGTGATTCGTGACCATAATGGTGAAGTTCTTCCGCAGCCAAATGAGAAGAATGTAATAGCTGAAAACAATGTAAAAGATGCAATCCATGAATTTGTTAATCAGATCACATTCAATGGAAAAGATCTGCCAGAAGATGAAAAATTCACCTGCTCCCAGGAACTCATGCAAGTGCTTCAGGTTATAAGTTCAGATAAGGAATTGTTTCTTAGACTTCTACAAGATCCAAATTCGCTTTTAAGGAAACATGTTCAAGAGTTGGGGAATTCTCAGGGGACAGATTTCAAAGAACACAACCCAGTTACTGGCTTCAGCATGTCCAAACAAGAACCTAATAATCTGGAAGAAGCCACAGAGGTTGTCAACCACAAGCAGCGTAACTTTCTTGGGAAAAAGGTGACGTCTCAAGGAAAAAGTCCAGCGAAAGGAAATGACAACACTGAGTCTTCCAAGAGAATTGTTACTTTCAAACCCGGCCCCATGGGCTTGCGAAATTCTGAAACTGAGAACAATCTTTTTTCGTCCATAAATTCTCATGATATAAATCATCCCAAAGATCACCATGGTAGAGTCAGTTCACATTTTTCTCTCACAGAGATCAAGAAGAAATTGAAACATGCTATGGGAAAGGAGAGGCATGGAAACCCCAGAGGGATCTCCAAAAAACTCTCTATTGAGTGTCAAAATATGGAACAAGGCAGCAAGGTCTTTAGCAAAGACAATATTGGAATGAAATCTCCCAATAAGGACCATTTCTTCATCGAGAAAACAGCAAGACCCACATTTGATGTTAACAAAGGAGACAAGGCTGGTAAGTTGAGAGACTCCGAGGTAACCACGGATCGAAAAAATGACAGGTGTCTCAAACAAAAGGATTCCAACTTATACAATGAGGCCAAGAAACATCTGCATGAGATTCTGGGTAATGGAGATGAAAACATGGAATTTTCAAGTCAGCAGATCCCAGAAACCCTTGGGAGAATTCTATCTCTTCCTGAATATAACTTTTCTCCCATCGGAAGTCCTGGAAGGGAGTGTGAGCATCGCTTTGTGACTTCACAGACAAGATTTTCTACTGTGGGAAACATTCAGGAGGCTAATGAGGATTTTCAAGCCGATATTATTGGTCATCCAGATCAGGCAACAAAAAATCCAGAGAAGCAGTCAAGTATCAGTGATGAAAGTTTTAATGAAAAAGTACAAGAAATTAACCTGAAGCTAAATCTCCCAGCTGATCATACTCACGATGATAAAGTGGAAGCAACCTCTTGCCATCCTGTTAGGAATGAGATAGTCCCTGAAGGTATGATTTTCAAAGTACATAAATTTAAGTGATGGATGCTATGAAAAACTTCATTTTCTGAAATGTTTTATTATGTATTCCTTCATATGTTGGATCTATTAGAGGGGTTAATGATTTGAATTTTCCCTCCAAATCTGTAGATTTAATAGCAAGAAAGGATAAAAAATGTGACTCTGGAATTTCTGATGGTTCAAGACCTTCTCTCTGTTTGAATCAGGTAATGTCTTCACGTTTCTTTGCATATTGAAACAAACTTTTATACCTTTTTTTCCCCCTATTATGCTAGTTACAAAAGTGTGTTAGGGTTATTTAATGTATGTGCGAGAAGTGTAGTAAAAATAACTGATGACAGGCTTCCTAGGTTTCTTTGATGCCTAGCTGTCATTTCATGTCTTTTCCTTTGACTGAATAATTCCATTGCTGTACGATGTCATTTTAACTGTCTCACTATCTTTTTTCCCCCTCCATAGGAAATCTCAGAAGAAAATCAACCTCTATTTACTTCTCCGTCATCATCTCCTTCTCACCCTTCAATCACTAGGAAAGTTGCAGAGATGGAAAGTGGTTCAGCTGAATCTGAGAGACCAAGCCCTGTGTCCGTTCTTGATACACCATTTGATATCAGCCCTGGAAACACCAGATCCGAACCGGGTATGCATTTTATACAATTGAGCCACGAGGGACCTCTTTGACAATTTTTTTGAAACCATTCTTTAGCAAAAAAGAGAAACACTACTTTTTTCAACCATGTAAAAGTTTGGAAATATGTTATTTATAGGGAACTCTATATTATAATATCATATTTCATACAATAATTCTTCTAAAATATAGTTTAGAAATTTGTTTGAATGCATGAAATCTTTTTCCTGCAGACAAACAAAACTTGCACTTGCTTTAAGAAAATGGCCAATCAGCATATAAATTTCTCGGTTGCATATCTTCATTGTTATATTAAAATTAATTTAAACCTTAGATTCCCTATTGATTATCAGATAAAGTACCAGTGCAGCCCTTGCATATTCAGTTTGAAGATCATGATTCTTCACCTATGGATCAAACTGAAGGAGGAAAACATTGTACTGAAGAAAATAAGTTGATATTTGACTACATTGAAGCAGTCCTGCAATCCTCTGGCTTAAATAGAGATCAACTTAGAATCAAGTACCTTTCCTCAAACCAAATACTAGATCAATCTCTATTTGATGAGGGAGGGTTTTTCCCAAACCAACCTTGCCATGATCAGAAGCTCCTATTTGACTGCATCAATGAAGTTCTCGTGGATATTTGTTGGGATTACTTCGGGATACTCCCTTGGGCATCATTCCTAAAGCCTAGCATAAGGCCAAACCCAGATATGAAGAAGGTGGTTCTAATGGTCTGGCAAAGAGTGTGCTGGCATCTCCTTCCCTTTCCTCGGCCACATACTTTGGATCAAATTGTTCATAAAGACATGGCAAAAAGTGAAACATGGATGGATCTTCGAGTTAATGTTGAAACAGTTATTACTGAAATGGCTGATGATATTCTTGCGGAACTAATGGAAGAGACAGTATTCAATTGTGTCGGTGAAAGCCTAGAGAGTGAATCTTCTCAACTTCAACCTGAATTGCTGGAGGATAAAAGCAGCATCAACATATAAAAACTTTTCAACTTCTTGTTCATTCCAACAGATAAGTTCCCTGTTGAAGATAGAAGGGAAGAAGTTATACATTATGCTTCATGGAATTGGCAATAGACAGGAATACTAGAATTTTGGGGGTTCCTAAGCAGTGTTTCTCTTGGCCATTTCTGACTTCTCTCATAGTGGTTAGAATAAAGCGCAGGTGGACATTCAAAGAAGGGACTTAATCAGAAGGAGCAAAGAGTTTTAGTTAGAAATGCCAGCAAAAAGTACAAAATAATACTTCATACTTTTGTTCATTGTATTTCACTTAATCCAGAATGAGTCAGCGATGCTGTTATTGTATATTTTGTAGAGTTTTATATGTTGATAACATGAGTTTGAGTTTCATAAATTTGGTTGGAATCTTCTTTGCAATCATTTTTCACCCAACATGATTGGAAATAATGAATAGCAAGTCCAGCTTGGCCATTCAGGTCAAGAAAGTTCCAGCCCGGCCTGGTTTCAGCTGGAATTTGTGTGTACTGTTGCCACAAGAAAGATGGACTTTTTTAGCCCGGAAATAGTGAGTGTAAAACAATAACCCTGTGGGAAATCTAAATCACAACTAAGTTCTATTTATTAAGATTGTGCAAAATGCTTTGGATTTGAGCAGAACCGTCCACACACACACACACTCTCTCTCTCTCTCTCTCTCAAGCTTAAGACTATTCATCATATGTGCATCTTGCATAGAAGAGGAGGGGCGCCATGCATCTTCAGTGCATACAAGAAACCGGCTATTACTATCCTCCACCAGAGGCATCAAATGATATTATGAATTCTCTGCCAAAATTAACAATTCAGAACATTATAAAGCAGGCGCGCTCGCACATACTCAGGCACTAAAAAATGTGTGCAGATGTATACTCTTGTTTTTTTTTTGGAGCCAGAATGTGTAGATGTACATTCAACTTGAGGAATTGCAACAACATATAGACGAACATAATGTATGCATCAGTTAAATCAACACAAAATTGTAATCAGCTATTAATCTCATTAACTACATAACTAAATTACATAAAATATCGTTACCCAAAAAAAATACCTACGGACTTACGCAACGTAAGGTGTGAGGTGGAAGCCATCAAGCCAAATGTAGTTAATAAGTTATCCAGCCATCACAGTTAGTATGGAACAACTACGAAAATGTTACGTTACTTCCTCTTCTTATTTCCTAGTATCGTTGAGGGCAAAGGTCGTGGTGCTGCCTTTTTAATAAACGAGCTAGTTCTGCTATCTTCGCCAGCATCGTCTTCATCATCTTCAACACCATCTCTTTGAGATGATCTAGACTCCTCTTCCATTTGAGCAGCTTTTCTTTTTCTAGCATCCAACTTGGCATATAATTTCCGCTCTACAGGGTCATCTGATGGCCCCACTTTTGATTGGCGAAAAACTTTTGCACCAAGGCCAAGCCTGTACAATTGTATTACGATAATTATAATGATGGAAAATATTTACCATAACAAACTTGCCAAAGTTGACATGATGAACAATTTAATGGTGGAGGTCATATTGAGCACAGACCTAGGAGGTCGACCCTCTTTGTCAGCATCTGTTGGTTCATCATCTTCAACTTTGCTCATGTTATTTATCCATACTTCAGCCTGCCAATTAGAATGCTTCACAAGTAACTACCAGCAGTTTCATATAACATCTCAATGCCCCATGGTCAAATCCCAGCACCACAAATCACAACCTTCACAAAAAGGAACTTAGTAGGCAAAAAATGTTTGCCCTCAGTTTGTGACATTACTAAAATGCTAAATATTTAATGTATTTTTGCTTGATTTCTTTTTTCCCATACATTATAGGACTCCAAGTATTATATGCCAACATCATTACCAATTCCATGTTCATCATTCAGCAACTATTATTGGAAACCAGTGGGCATCATAAGCCTGTACCATCAAAAGCCTCAAGTCTTTGTAATGACTACAGAAAATCTTCAGTATATGATAGCAAGCAGCGTATGTTCATATTCATGGTCAATATGTCACAGTTAAGATTTTGATGCTGAGCTGCAAAATATGATTAGTGAAATTAAAAAGAAATAAATATGTGGCCAATTGGCCATGTTACCAAATTAACTTTTGAGGGGCAGAAATATGTGGTTCTCGACATGCCAAGTTATAGTTAAAACCAACATGCAATATAAATATGGGAAACACATCACTCGACAAGCATACAACACAATTATACTCAAGTCCCTGTAGTTTAGGAGGATCTTAAGGTGGAACAGAGGGAGGAAAAAACAAGGAATTACCAGTTTCAATGCCTTGTCCAACTTAACAATTTGGGGAAGAGAACCCTTCTTCAAAGGCTCTGTAACACTCATCTCAACTTCTTTGGACTGTAATCAACAAAAGTCGCTAGCAATCAAAATGAAGAGGGGAGAAGTATATTAGCCAATTACACACCATTCAAGCAAGAACTAGAACCCAAAAAAAAAAAAATCAATATGCAAAAATGCCCAATTCTTCTAGCCAAAAAACTCCTAAATTCAAAAGCGTAAATATTCAAATAATTACACAACCAGATTCAAAGCCAAATTAAAATGAAAAGTTTAAAACAATGCAAGAACAGCCACATGGGGAACAAATTCAAAAATAGATTCAAAGCCAGAATGAACAAATCAATCTCACCAGATTTTGGAAATAGAAAAAGCCTAGGGTTTGAACCTTCTTCACCGCTTGCCCAACAACAACCACGCAGGGCAGACAACGATGGACTGCGTCTGAGGGAGTGTGGAATGCTAATTCATTGACGAAGAGAGAAGGATCCACCACTCATGTAATGAAAATGTGTCTTATCTAAGGTTTTAAAAATTGGACTGGTTATCAAACCGATCGAGGTAACAATTCATGGTTCAATGGTCGGACCGGTCAACATTTAAAAATCATTAATTAAATTCCTATATAAGCATAAAAATATCATTTCAAATGAAAAAAAAAAAAGATCACAAATATTAATATTAGCATTGGGACTAGAGGAGGTATTTGAAATGAGTGTGGGAGTGGCCGTAGGTGTAGGAGTGTCATTATTTCCAGAGCCACCATCATCTTAAATTAAAAATTTAAATTTAAACAAATAGAAATTGAAATGATAAAATCACTATATCTAAATAAGCAGACTCATAGTAAGTAAGGAAACTAAATTGTAGCTATATATAGGTAGATGGAGCCGTATGAAGAAACATATATAAATAAATTGTAACTATATATAAATAAATTAAATTGTAACCAATAATTGATCTTGAAAACTTTCACCTGGTAAAAGCTTGGAACGATCAAGTAGTACTCATGATATATAAAAATACAAATATAAAAGTTGAAGCAAAAACTGAACTGAGTAAAGAGATCAATTAAACATTGACAGATAATATACATGGCATAAATTTATATTTTCAACTTACAGTAAAAGAGATGCGAATCTTTGCAATTTGAAGGTCTATAAATTGAAAGGAAAACAGGAAAACAACATCAACAAGAGAAGAAGGAGTCCAACTCTGAGAAAATGAAAGCAGAGGGGCGGGGCCGTGACAAATTGAAAGAGCAAAATTTTTTTTAATTTTCTTCTCGAAGAAATATCAGAAAAATAGCCAAATAAAGTGCTGAAATGAGGAAATACAAGCAACACAAAGGAGAGCGCAAAAACGATGTTGAGAAATTAAGAAAGAGCGGGTACCACTTCTCGCCCTCGGAGTTCGACGCAGGTGCCGAGCCAAGCAGCCGACTTCAACAGTTCAACCTGGAGAGTGGAAAGCAGTCGCGAACGTGGCTGACGGGGGGGCGAGCTCGGGCCTCAGAGATGCGTTCAGTCGACTGAAGAAGGAAGAAGAGAATCAGAGCGAGAGGCGTTTGGCAGGGGAGAGGGAGAGGGAGAGGGACGAGTGATTGAGTGATGGAGTTGATCGGCAGGGGAGACGGAGACCGTTCGCGTTCGACTGCTAGTGCTAGCGGCCCTAGGGCAACTGGCAACGTTTAGAATTTTAGGATTATAAAAATTTAATAAAAAAAGATCAAAACGATGTCGTTTTGACGTCGGAAACTCGAAAAACAAGCAATAAAATTTCGAACAGGCCAAACCGTCGCGCTCATCACTTTTTTCAATTTTTTGACCGATTCACCAAGTAGGAAAGCAATGGAGGTTCGAGTTAAGTGGGTTAGCTGGTCGCCAAGTCGATTAGGGGAGGAGAGCACCCTGTTACTGATCCGTTGTTGAGACCGAGAGGGGGAGGAGAGCCGAGAAGCGAGAGCAGTCCGTGACCATAAGGCAGGAGTCAAGTAAGAAGAATGAGAGTGAAGTGAGAGTTAAGGTCAGGATGGGGTTTTCTTCATAGGGTGAGAAAGACAAGAAGTGGTGCGTTTTGTAAGAAATTATTAAAAAATAAATAAAGAATAAGCTTGGTGGTTCACTTGAGCCCGTATTTTTAAAGTTTACTAATGTCAAACTCCAAAGCCCAATTAATCTAAAAATTCTAATTTTTTAAGCTTAATCTCTTATCAAAATATGTTTAAACAAGCAATCCTCTAAACTCGATCCTTACTTTAAACTCTACATATTTTGTTACTAGTTATTTTTTTTCAATGTTCCAAGTTTCTCTAATTTTTCCTCACAACATTAGTTTGTCTACTTTTAAATAGAGCTAGTAATTTGGGCTAAATCTAAAAAGACAGCCTAAATTCATCTGAAAAATTTAGGATCAAGCTAAAAAATAATATTAATTTTTTAATGTTTGGCTCTATTTGGACGGCTTGAATAGACTTGAGAAAATTGAGGTCAAACTTAATTGGGTTTGGACTTAGCCTGAATATTCAAATAAAAAATATATCATTTAAAAAAAATATATGTATATAATATAATAAATATTAATTAATTCTTTAAGTTTTATATCATTTTATACTAAAATATTATACTACTTTCATTCAAAAATATAAGGCATTTTTTAAAAAGTTAAATGTTAAAAAAATATAAAGTATTTTTAGTCTTCTAAGGTGTAATCATTGCTTTTTTTTTTAAAACTGTCCTTATTGATAATGACTTTATATTTATTGTAAAATATTTAATAGGAATAAATATAAAAAGATATGGTTAATTTAAAAGTAGATAACTATTTTATTGGGTTGTGAGATTTGATTTAAAAAACTTTATATTTTTTAACGGAGGGAGTGTATTTGAGTGCATCACTATAGTTATTTTTTAACAAATTAAAAATATTTATATTTTCATATTTTTATTATTTTTAATTAATATTAATTTTTATATTTTAAGATTTAAGTTTTTTTTAAAAAAATTTGAATCATATACATCATTTGAGTTTTCAAAAAAATGTATTATATATCTTTTATAAAGTAAGATAATTAATTTTAAAGTATAAATAATTTTAAAAATAAAACCTAGACATGTATGAATTATTTGACTCTATTACTAGATAAACATAATAAATAAATTATTTATTGTTGAATGTATGAATTCTTGAATAATTATTTGGTTATTATTCATTTGGTTAAAAATTAAGAATAAATTAAAGTAAAAATTCTTGATATGTGAGGGTTAAAAAATATAAAAAGTTAAAAAAATAATTTCAAAAAATAGTATTTTAACTCATAATTAAATAATTTTGTTTTATATGATAAAATGATGGTTATTTTTCTTATATTCTTAACAATAAAAAGTACAATTTACCTAAAAATTATTAAAAACTTTGAACTAATGAAAAAATAATTTTAAGTCAGCAATATAACCATAATTGAATTGAGATCAACTTGATTATAATTAAAATAATATAATTTAATTAAAATATACAAAATATTTATATACGACCACGATAAGAGCAATATTTAAACAACTAAAACATTAATTTATAAGTAAAGAAAATATTCATAAATAAATTATATATAATATAACAAAATAGTAACATAATTACTTAAGTACAAAGTTGATAATTTATTATTTTTATTTTATTATTTTAAAGTTAAAATAATATTTATGCCTATCAGAATTATTTAAAAATTAAAATTAATTTAAAAATTAAAAAGTTTTGGATATTTGAGCTGGCCTGAATAAGCTTAAAACTCAATGATGTTAAGGTTAAGCTTAGTTATATAGGCTATTTAAAAGGAGTAGGATATCTTAAGCCTGGTCTGAATTAAACTTAATTTGAATAAGCTCTGCCTGCTTAAATTATTGGCTCTACTTTTAAATGTTATAGTGAGGATGATGATGTATAACTAACAATGTTGAATTATATGTCATGTAAATAACAATATTAAATCTTATGTTGAATTTTTTTTTTATGAAAAAATCTTATATTGAATGTCAAAATAAAGATATGGTAGCTATCTAATAAAAAAATATAATAAGAAGGAAGGGTGCATGCTTAAAAGACAAAAATACCATAAGTAGATGCTATTTTGATTGGTTAAAAAAATTGATGAGGATATTTGATACATAATAAAAATAAAAAAATTGACCCATGATGACTGAAAATCACTTTTTGATGCTGACAAACACTGTCATCAACAAAATCTTTTTATCGAAGTGTGATTGTTGACTCATTTTAATTCATATTAGCATCTCCATTGTCATCATTAATTATATATCAATTAATTCTTCTTAAGTCTTTTGAGACTTTACTAACATTAATTTTTTGTGAAATAACTATAATATCCTAATTTAAAACAAAAAAGAAATGGATTGGTGAGTAAAAAATATGCAAAGCGAATCTTGTCCTTTAATATCCCCTTTTAGTTATTGTCAGAAAAAAATAGTTAATACTTAAATTAAAGTTGTCTCACTTAAACTTCAATAATTACAAAAAATATTAAATAATATATTTTAATAATAATTTATTATTTTTCATAATGACTAATTTTATATCTATACTAAACATATGCATAATTTATTTTATTCTATAATTTATTTTCTTAAACATATTTAAAATATAAGCAATATTAATAGTAAACTTACATATATTAATTTTAGATGTAAAAGTAAGTAAATATTAAAAGTGAAGTACAACGACCTCCTTCCCGTTCTGTTAAAATTATAGAGATATTTTTATTTTTAAAATCCATATTTTAGTTCAAATTTTAACACTGTTAGGAGTATTTCATTAAAAATTCTAAAATATTTAATTTTTATTTATAATCATGTTAAAAATTTTAAAATTATCAATATATTTTTATGATCTAATTATCTACTCTCTCTCAATTCAAAAAAATTTAAATAATTAAGTATGTGAATCTTTGATTAAATAATTTAAAAGTTTGATGCTGAAATAAATGAGATTTAAAGAGAAATAAATATAAATTAGATTGGGTGATTTATTATATGAAAACTTATTTCAGTAAATTATTTTAACTCTGAGTTTGAATACTATTTTAGACGACTGATGTGTTTAAATCTTTAAAAAGTTACCATACAGATACGTTTACATAAGAAGAAATTAACTTCATGGCCTCAAAAAATACAACCTTTATAAATTATGGATGAAATTCTTGAATATTTTAAAATATAGTCCATTTATAAAATTAATTAGATGTATTTTACTTTTTTTATCCTTAAATTAAATTTATTATTAAAACACAATATATTTATTGTAATTAATCCTTAACTGAATGAATCATTCCTTTTTTTTTCTCTAAATATAAAATTGCTAGTGTTTTTCTTCATCACAAAACTTTTCTTCTCTCTCTCTTTGTGTTTTTTCCAAGAATACTATGAAGAGGACATTAAACATTAAAGAGAAATTTTTATTTTTGGAAGCAGAAGACTAGACTGAAATCTATTATCTGTTATTAAATTTTTACCATCTTTATATCTTTCGGTAGCATTGAATTTTTTGCGAACTGTGTTTGATTCATTTTAAGCAAATAATTATGCATCTTTCCTGTTACTAATCTGCGATATTACATTATTGATATATGTATGTATATCAATGATAAACAGGTTTATGTTTGATTGTCTAATTATGTTGATCTGTAATAGTATATCAGTGATATACAACAGTATATCAATGATATAATATCACGAATCAGTAACACGAAAAACACATAATCATTTTCCTAGAATGGATTATATACAGTCCATAAAAATCTTTAAACTTTTAGTTTATCACAAAGAGTCAAATACTTAAACTAATAAAATAAAAAATCATGAATCTATATCTCCATTTCCCCGCCGACGTGCTCCATTCCATCAAGCACTATTGATGCATCTTACCTTATGTTTGTTTCTCATGGTTGTGACTATAGCTAGCTCACATTGCTCTACGGTCTCGAGTTCATCTCTCTCATGTCTAGTTTCATCTTCTCTCTCCCATTCATCTTTTTTAGTTTAGAGATTTCTTGCATTTTGAATATTTGATACTTGCAAAAAGCATATATTAAAAGGGCATTTTTATAAATTAATTATAAACTAAATATTAAAAAGGTTATTTTTAAAATTTAAGAAAGGATGAGCTATTTCTTTTACTTGGTTTTATGATATAGGTTACTTGTGCAAAAGTCCCTTTACATAACTAAAAAATAAGTATAAATAAAAATTAATTTTTTGGGTAATTTGAATAGATTTTAGACAACATTTATATTTAAAGAGAGGTATTTTTCTTCAATATATATAACTTAACTATCAACCAATGGTTGGGTGAATGAAATGAAATTTTAAAAATAAAAGTGATATTTATATTTTGTAACTATTCATATTAAAAAAAGTTTGTATAAGTTTCAAAAATAAAAGATATGTATTTGTAATTAAGATAAAATAAAAGGGAGGTTAAAATATTTTTCTCTAATACTAACAATAAAATTTTTTATTGCGGCTTTGACAACGCTTACAAATAGCACATGCCATATATAAAAATTTAAAATAAAGAACGCACAGAAAAAATGCATTTATCCGGATTTAATTTGAATAATTTAAATATATAAGCTCCAACTGTTTTAGGACATATTTGTTTTAGCTTATTTTATTAAAAAATATTTATTTTTTAAATGTATTTTGTGAGTTTTTATCATGTTTGCTTGAATTTTTGAAAATAATTAGAATACAAAAAATAAATTTTTGATTATTTTAGTAAGTTACTTGAAAAGCTTCTAAAAATAATCTAATACTGTAAATAAGATAGAGTATTTTAAAGAAGTGAAATATGTAAAAATATCATAAAATTTTAAAATAATAAATTATTTTTATAAAATAGAAATCAAGAAAGATATCATAAAATTTAAAAATAATTAATAAATAATTAATTTTTATTATTGTAACCAAATATAAGATAATATGAACTTTTTATAAAATAAATATTTTTTTATAAAATCTCTCGACTATCTCCTTGGCCAGAATTAAAGTTTTTAGATTATTCAAAAATTACTTTTTTTTTAATCTTAAACAAATATCCTTGTTCTTATCAAATAATATATTATTTTTTTAGAGATCGAATTAGTGTGCTATTTCATTAATTAAACATACTTTCAAGCATTTTGCTACACGAGATTTAAATTTTTGAAAAAAGGTTATCTTTCCAAAACTCACACTCAGTGAAGTGCATTTGAAGCCATGCCCATGTATAACCATTTATTTACATGAAAAAATTAGATTTTTTTCCATGCGTTGCACGTGTTAGAATGTTTAATTTGATAAGAGAAGAGAAGAGAAAAGAAAAATAATTCTCACTACATGATTAAATATAATGTAATTAATTTGATAATTTACACATGAAATATTCTATCAACTACATGCAAATACACAACTTTGGAGAAAATTAAACTTGAATGTTTCAGTTTCTCAAAAAGTACTACAATGAGAGACTATGATTGAAAAATCAATTATGAATTTAATAGTAGAATAGTAGAAAAATAGTTTTGCAGGTTCTAATGAGATAATCGGCAATTTAAATCTTCATAATTTAATCTTTCGTAACATTTGAAGTGACTAAGAATTAATTTTTATTGTCAAGCATTAAAATTGATATTAGGAAAATAGCTTTGCAAGTTCCAATAAGATAATTGAGAATTTGAATATTCAAAATTTAATTTTTTTAATATTTGAAATACTTGGAGTTGAATTCTTACTATCAAACATTGAAATTGGTATGAAGATACATCCAAATTCAAATTTTGAAATCATATAAGAAAAAATTGAGAAAAAATATATTATTAAAATATTTTTAAAATGAAAATAAAATTGAATTTGTCAACTATTCAAGACGTGCATATGAAATTTGTATATCAAGAGCAGTTTTTTAGTATGTTAATATAGTCTCTACTTTATTCTCTTCAAGTTGGGTAGAAAGAAAGTCAGAAATTAAAAGTGAACACATTAAAAAAGAATCATATGTTATTGCAATCAAGAGAAGACAATAAAACTCCAAATTTAAAAAAATAAAATGTCAAACATTTACGTTAAAGTAGGTGAAAAAAATATCTCATGTAAAATTATAATAAATAAAATGCCAAACATTTAAAATATCTCATGTATAAGCATACTTGATTATAGATTATAAAAGTAAAGACCACATAGATTTCAATTATTTTCAATGATAATGAACCATATATAATATTTGAATTTTTAACAATTTCAAACATTAATTAATGAAAGAGTGGTGGAATGATTAGATAATATTTTTTAGGTGTCTAGACTCAAACCCCCTCCATTGCACATATAATAACTAATTAAGATGAAATTAGCCTTTTCAATAAAAATTTTGAGAATGAATAATTTGTCATTAGCCATATGAAAATAATTATATATAATTTCCAAGAAATATACTAGTTCAAATAAATCATACACATCTGTAATTAAATCTAACATATGAGAGTTAATCCCTTGTGTTGCATGGTTTATGCTTGACCTAAGTAGCTGATGAATATGGAATATGAAAAAAAAAATTAAAAATAAAATTAATAGAAGGAATTTTAAAGAGTATAGGAACTTTCTTATTTTAAAGAAAATGTTGACTTGTGGAAAGTCTTTAGATACATAGATAAAATTTTGATTATGTTAAAATGTATAGTTATATTTGATTGAGGTAAAGAATTCAGTACTTGAATAAATGCAGGTAAAATTTTGATCTCATCTTTATATATAATGAATGGAAAACTTGTCAGAGACAAATAAATAGTGCAGCACTCTAAGCTATTGTCCGAGATGGAAATCACCAATTAGTAAATTAAGTTTTAAAAAAACCAAGAAAATTGATGTAAAATCTAATAAGCAATATTAAACTTTGAAACTTAAATCTAATACAAACATATCATCAGGTAATGGAAAATTTGAGTTCAACACAATAGAGAAGACAATTAGACAAACAATTGACTTCTAAAAGATAATCAGCATATGATCAATGAAGGATCATACATATTTCAGGAATAGCCAACAGAATATATATAGATGTTGCCCAGCAACTAAAACCTGTCTTGTATCATTTAGATCTCCCAACCAGATGATGCAGCTACTACCCCCTCTGCTGATATTTGAGTTAGTATGAGCAGTATAGGAACAGTTTTTCCAAGCATTTGCATTATTGTCATCTATAAAGAAGGCACATGGGTAATACTGATAAAAATAGGAATATATTGTTATAAACACATTTGTAGGGCAAAGCATAGTAAAAAAAAAAGTCCATATACAGGTGACGAAATAATTGATCATACTTGACAAAACACATCTTCAATTGTTTGAACATCCATGTATCCCATGTCAACATCAACTGTTAAGGTTTTGGACAAAATGCTTGATGTTGGTAACTTGGATCAAAATACTTGATGCTGCCTTTCTACCATTTTTAAAAACTGATCAATTGATAAGAAGTTTATGCTCATCAATGCAAGCATATTGGTTTCCATAGGTCTGTATAAAAACTCTAAAGGCAGCAACAGATACATGTCAAATGTCAAAGATTCAAGAATATTTTGTGCATAATAGCACTGACTAAGCATGAGCTGTGTAAAAGATTAACAAGAAGATTCTAAAATCAAAATAAAATAATAATAGAATAGTAGAACAAACCAAAACCTCCAGAGTCTTATAGCACTAGCAAAATTTTACCAACATACAATTTTAGAAATTTTAATTGCTAAAGAAGAGATGAGTTGCTCTTGAAAAGAATGTTTATTATATGTTGATCGAAAAGTTGTTTTCACCAAAAGACAGACTAAGTCTCTGCTCTTTACCTTTGGCAAGAGTGATTTAAGAAACTAAAATCACAAGTTTAGATGAAAGTTATGCAAGTAAAGAGATAGTAAATACTGACAGGAAAAAGTACAACATATAAAGCTCACTATTGGATAACGAGGTGGTTTAAATCAAACTTTGCAATGATTTTAATAGGTCATACTTTCTTCATGCACCTTCTCTACAAAAGACAAAAGACTCTCTTAATTAGCTAATACAAAATTATTATGCATATAGCTAATAATTGAAAAATTGTCATAGCAACTTCCTGCAAGATTCTAGCGAGCAAGAGCTTTAGTTGTAAAAGAAGACAATTGGAAAATTGTCATAGCAACTTCTTGCAAGATATTTTTGTGTTCAACATATTTTTGTGTTCAAGTTTGAGAAAAAATATATATACCTATAGACTGCTCAAGTAAGGGGCATCATCAGCATGAGTTATAATACATGAATCAAGAAGTGGAATAAACAAAAAATATGCTTCTTCACCATTTAAAGTTCTATGAGGACCGGCTAAGATACTCTCATAAAGTGCTACCTGTGGATAGCGAACGTCAAACTCAAATGATATATTGTAAAACATTATAATTATAAATTCACTAACTAAAATGCTTTAAATATGATCTAAATTTATAAATTACCTAGGCACCATACAATTGATCTATCCATATTGTAGCATTGGAATACTTAGAAATCCTAGTTACACATTCAAACTTAAAATGGCCCCTTTAATAGGCATATAAAGAAAATAAACAAACAAAAATTCTATAAGAATCTTGGTCTTGGGATGTTAAAAAAATGATGCTTAAAGAATCCTGACCTCAAGGAACAGGCTGTTGAACTTTAGAAGCCAATCATAAACATATATGAGAGACCTTTTCTTTTCCACCACATATTAAAGATGATTATCCTTCCTTTAAAATGAAGATTTTGAGAAATATCAACTCGAACATTGATTAACGTAAGTCAACTGTATAGGGCTCTTCACAAAAATCTCATCCTATCTTATGGAGAAAAGCCCGGACAATGATGAATCAGAAAATAAATCGAAGGAATAGATCCAGAGTCATCCCTATTCCCTGTAATAGAAAGAAACTAAAGAAGAAAGAGGGTGAAAGTAAAATGAGGAAATTGGGTGAGAGAAAAGTGCAACATCAGAAATATTTCAATGCAAAGGAAGGAATGGAAGAGTGAAAATGATGAGAAAGGCAAAGCAAGTAAATGGAACTGGAAATACACATACCCACAAAGATGCGAGTGAGAAGCTTGGAGAAATGCTGGATTGGAGAACCCACGATGTAGAACCACAAGTGAGAAGGGCCAAGATGTAACTCTGCGACATGTCGACATCGAGAATGCGAACGCTTAAAAACTAAATGGAGAAAACCACATTAGTTAATCCTTTGGTGAAAGTCACCATTTACCATTTGAATTTGAAAACAGATGGAAATGCACATATGAAATCACAATCAATTAAGAGCGAACGGAACGACCTCGAAGGTGTAAAACTGGAAGGGATAAAAAAATTATGTTAATGCTCCTGTGAGATTGAAGAATGTAGCGGGGAGGAAATGAAAATCAGGGAACTTGGAGAATTATAGGAAAGTGTAGCAGACAAGAGTGATAAATTGAAAAGGTGAGAAGGCAAATATAATTAATACTTCGTGAATTCAAATTTTACATTTGAATGGCAAAAGACTCGTTGCTTGGAAGAGGAAAATACTAGCTGCCTTGGAGTTTAATCCTCCCATGATGGTAAATTAATAATGAAATGGAAGAATAAAAAATTTAAAATAATTTTGACCAATCAGCAGCGTTCTATGGGATTTGTTAATATATATTGATAACAATTGAGGGTTGTTGGAAAAAATTTATATCAGCCAAGAATTAATAGATTTTAAAACTACACTACAGTCTTTTAATCCTTGACTTATATTATTTTTTATGTGAAGTGACTAAATTGTCTTTAAAGTTTAAAATAAAAAAAAGTTACCTCTACTATTATCGGTGCCAACTATTGCTAAAGCCCTTGATGATGACAAAGGTCTCTAAAACCCTTGCCACTGGTGGGTTCACTGGCAGCCAATCATCAAAGCTCTGGCGCCAGTGAAACTTTTAATGAAGGATGATAAATTAAGTTAGAATTAAGCTTTTCCCACACGTACAAAAATCAAGCTTTTATTTTATTGGCATCATTTTTGTAAATATCGTTAGATAAAGACTCTTTAGACCTCTTTTCTTTTAGTTGAGATTGAGAACTAAGGCGGGAAGATGGGAGAGATTGACACATTGTAAACCTCATAAGTATGAAAATAAACAATATTTGGTTAAAATTGATAGAAAAGTTTTAGATAATCTATTTTTTGTAGTAGAAACTATTCAGTACTTATCAAAAAATAGTTTGTAGTTAAATTTGCATATTTACATATGCTGACATAGATATCCGTGGAGTGTCACATGTTATTGTGGGCCCTATTTAACATCTGTAAGCTAAAATTAATAGCAAGCTATTAGATGCTTTATTTTTTAAAATTGAAAATTTATTTCGCACCATCTGATAGTTTAGATTACTAGATGTTCCTGAAAAAATATTTCATGGTCAAAAATTTGCTACTTTGGCCATTTTATTATTTTAAAAGTTGGGGATAATTTGATCATTTCACATAAAAATTTAATATCAGTCAAGGATTAGGAGACTGCGGTGCAATTTCAAAATCTATTAATTATTGACTGTTATAAATTTCTTCCTGTGTTACACATGCTTCACCATTTATTGGGTCGGTTCCTATCATCTATATACTCCGGGTGTCTGATAAAAGACTACGGTTTCAGCAAGTAAAGTGAAAACATGCTCTGATGATTTTGATTGAAATTGCATAACAAATCCTTGCAAGTAGGAATACGATGGAAGATTCTAAATCCCTCATTCACCATACCTATGCTGTGGATAACATGACGGTCTTCTATATCCATCACCGGACCACCCAACTCAACTGTTCACAAGAGAGTCAAGCTCAAATAAACAACGATCCATGAACACATGAAATATTGTTGAGGAGGTCAAAGAACCAATCTCACTCAGCAGACTTTATTGATTTCTCTAACAGCCGAACTTGCAGCATAAAGTGTTATCTTTTTAACCTGTAAACGAAGAAAAATGGGCAGGGTGCAATGCGATTCTCAAAGGCGCAAAATATTTTGACGGGTGACTTTTTCTTTGCAATGCAAGAGCTATAATATAACAAGCATCTTCGGTGAAAACGTGGCAATATGAGAACATGCAAAACCAAATCACTTAACAGCAGAAAGCTAAACCAATCAGACTCAACAAGCACTGCGAATAAACAAGCCGACCTCTAATTTATCCTCCTTGGCTGTGTTTTTTCTTTGGGAGCAAACGAAACTAGTCTGTAAGTCGTTTCGAGGAAACAAAATCAATTGCCACCTTTATACAAGACTGGTTAATGAAAAGAATGATGTTAAAAGCAATGTAATTACGAGAAAATAACATTTAAATGATGACAGATGAAAAAAAAAAATGCTATAAATTACTTCTTCTGATCTTTATTACAAGGACTTCTTGCATGTTTCTCAATATAACACGCTTTGTTTAAAGTATTGATTTTTTCCACCTAGCATCCCTAGCTAACTATAAAATTTCCAAACCAATTAAACAAATTCCTCTAACTAATTACTTTTATTGAGATTAATTCTGAAATTTTACAAGAAAAAACTAATTTTAACTAATTTCATTAATTTACATGAAGTTGTTAACAGGTGCTTATAAAAAGAGCTGGAGGGAGTATTCTAGTAGAAGTTGCCCTTGTTTGCAATTCACTTCAACAAAAGCAAATTATTCATTATTCCTATGAAGATATATCTACTGTTATTAGTCTTGTAGACTTTCTGTTAGGGGGATTTGATCACAAAAAGGATCAGAATCTCTTTTTTCTAATCTGCTTGATGAAGAAATAGAAGAATCAGAACACTTTGTTGCTCCACGTTAGTGAATACCAATTTTCTCTTGATTATTTTTTCAAATGCTGTTAATAAAAAAATTAAATTGCAGTAAATTTATTTTTTTATAATTAATTAATAAAAAGAAATCACCGGAAGTTATTTAACTTCCCACCCTCTCACATGCATCTCAACTTAGTAATTATACACTTATGATGTTTGAGACCAATGATCAAAACTAAGAAGGCCTGAAGCAGGTATACCAAGAAATCAATTTTTACCCACAAATGTGTGAGAAATGTAGAGTATAATGGCAAGAATTCCAAATTAACGGCTCGTCACTAGAAGCTCAAGTCTTTGTCTATTTCTCACTTGATAGGGACACCTAGCGAGAATGAGAACAGCCTCACCAAGATGTTGCTCAAAGGTCCAGGGTTCAACTATTATGGGGACAACTTTGGTAAAAAAAAAAAAAAAAAAAAACTATTATGGGACAACTATTATGAATGGGGTGTATAACTTGAAACCAGCATCATTTAACTCTTCATATATGGTTAATAAAGTGAAAACATAGAGGTAACACTACTCAGAGTTTATAGGATGATTGCCAATATGACATTATTCCTTCTTATGCTTCCTTAAATACTCCATTAGTTTTGGAGCATCTTGACGACGGAAGTTATCCCAGACAGCACCACCATGGTCAACTGCAGCTTCACGATTAGTTTCTACAGAACCTTTTACCAGACCTTGCTTTGATTTTTGGGACTCTAGATCATCAGACAAATTGTCAAGAAAGTCGGCCCTCGTTCTGTCATTAACATTACTCCTACAATTCGAGGTTAAGTTACATGCAGATTGAGTAAGTTCATGTTTGCGCCTGAATGTCTTGGCATGATCTGAAACTTCGGCAAATATAACACCATGTTCAGCAGAGCAGCTTCTTCTTTCCACTGCATATCTGCCAGAGGCAGAGCAGTTTCTGCTCTCACCAAATTGTTCTGTGGCTGTTGTTTCTAACTTCACGGGTGAGCCTTCTGGTGTTGAAGAAATTTCTAATTTCACAGTTGAGTCTTCCGGTGCTGATGAACTTGGTAACTTGACAGATGAATCTTGCGATGCTGACAAAATTTCTAGCTTCATAGTTGAGCCTTCCGATGCTGATGAAATATGTTCATCTATTTGGCTACTAGAAGGGGAAAAAAAAAAACTGTTAATTCCATTCTCAGTCCTTCCATCATTTGTTTTGGGTCTCCCATCAATATCACTATGCGCTTCACAGTAGGTTCCTGCATGTCAACTTCTGCATTTGTCCCCCGCAAATTGTTTGTGCTTTCTCGTTGCCAAGCACCTATATTCACCTAGGTAATGTGGGTCGGTACATTAACCTCCGTCACAAAATTATAATGCGATATCAGCTACAATTATATACAGATGACCGCAATGAGCAGAATGAAATAAAAATACAGATGACATGTTCTATGATGTAGTGCATCAAAGGGTTCTATATGTAGAAGATTTGGGAAGTGACAATAACTAGACAGCCTGCAAATTGGTCAACTAGTAAACCATTAACCATCTGTTGCATCAAATTGGAAAGGTGCATTTGAAGGTAGAAGTAGTCAACACTTCGACACAAGCGCACATGCACACGTTCAAAGAATGTAGGTGTGAGTGACAATTTCCATGCATTTTAATACAAGCATTGGAAGAAGGCCTTTTAGGTCCCCATGCTTTCATGTCTAAAATATAAACCGTGAAATCCAACATATATCACCAATCAGTAAGCCAGTTATCCTTCTGAATAGATAATTTAGGCTCCATAAATTGATTTATCATTCAGTAAGTTCATTTTCCAACTTTTCATTCAATTATTATTTACCCAACCATGAAGTTAAGAAGAAGATGCTCAGCCCCTATAAACTACTCTTCACTCAAAGGAATTTCTTCCTTTTCATTAACTTTCTCATCATCGAATGACAATATAATCTAACACCCATTTAAATTTTAGTTGGATATAATAGATTATGAAAATAATTGATTAAATGATAGATTTAAATCATAATTGATTATATTATAATGCAACATGTTTGAATATTGTTTTTTTGAAATTGATTTTAATAGAATTAAAGATGTTTGAATAATTTATTCAAATTAATTTTAACTGTATAAATTATCATAAAAAACATTGCCTTTCAAAATTAAATTATTGATAAATTTTTACCTAATGTTTAAAAAGTAAAATATACTATTTAAATTATATATCTGATTAATTATAAAAATTTAAATTATATTAATATTAACAATTTTAATTAAGTAAATAAATAACTCGACATATCTTAATTCAAATAAATTTATTAAAAGAGAAAGATTTTATTCTTAAATAACAAACATCAATTTTATAATAACTAATGAAGATGATAATGTACAAGTTAATCTCTAATGACATCATGAATATAAGCCATATCTGACAAAGATGTGAAACACTGCTTAAAAATTTTAACAACATAAAAAATGTGGTAATGTAACAAATGAGACAAAATCTGTTATAATTATTATGTGAGTGTGTGACCACATGAGAGGAGAGGTTTCAATAATTTTTTTTAAAAGAGTTTTTTAGAAAAGCCTTTATTTACCATGTTTAAATTTAAATTCAAATAATAAACTTGTTTTTTTAATTACCTTGGCAAAAAACGTTAATCTCTCTTTAATTTTTAATTATCACATTTGAATATGCTGATTATTTCATTTGCAACATCCAATCTTATTATATTCAAACCGTGGCTTTATTTGGCATTAATTGCACCTTATATTTTTTAATGGTTGAAAAGATTGCTTTATCCCTTTTTAATATTTTAATGGCCAAATGAAGTCTTCTCCTCCAACGTTCAAAAATGCCATTCATCAATGATATTTTATTATGTCAAAATGGTGGAGTAAAGCAATGGGATGATGATAATTTATTTATTTAATAATGGTGTAGGTGGGAAGATATTTTCTTGTGAAGTGATAGTGATTTATTTTCTTAGCAACAGTGCTTCAAATGTTTTTGTTCAATGCATGGCTATATAAATAGCAAAGTTGTGCATGAAATTGATGCTAAGCATTTTGAATTCTTGGGCACTTCTCTTCCTCTTAAGTGTCTTGCTTCTTGAGTTTAATTTTTTCTTTAAATTATTTTTGCCGTTCTATCACCCTGTTCAATTTTATAGGAGGGTTCTATTTAATTTTGGAGAGCTTTAACAGTTGTGCCGAAATTACTCTTAAGGATAGTGTCTTTAGGCATGACTTGAAAAAAATTTTACACTGCTACTACCAATAAAATCTCTCTCTCTCTTTTTTCTGGATCTTTACAACAATCTTTGTAATAACTTCTAATTTTAAATTAAATTAAATTAATTTTTCTCTACCAATTAATATTTTATTTAAATTATTTTTATAATAAGTGTTAAGTGAAAGGTGATAGTTGACAGGAATTTATGTTAGTAACTTTTTTAAGGATTTAAAATTTAAATTTTACTAAAAAAAAGGAAAAAAAGAGAGAGAGAGTTTGATTTAATATTTATTAAATCGTGTCTCTTTTGTACATTTTTCTTGGGACTTTCTTTGTAAATTTTCCCATATATCTTTGTAATTTGAACGCAAAAAGCTGATGGCTTTGCGAAAAAATTCATTTTTTGGAAAAGTTGCTGTTTGGATACTTAACTGCAAAATCGAACTTTTTTTCCCTCAAAAAATCGATTAATGAGCTGTCCAAACACACACTTAGAAATTAATCCGAGGCTCCTAGAAAGGTTCATGCTGAAAAATTACAAAACTCGTGCTAAATTCCTGAGGAATCCAAATGAAACCCTGGTAATGTCGAAAAAGAGAGCACAAGAGGCCAACAATTTCCAACCAAAGTGCCACCCCCAAAATACTAGAAAATAAAGTTATTAATGATTGGCACAGGACAACCAATGCATGCAAACTTTATAGACAAGCAACACAAGAAGAAATCCACTCTTGAATCTTTAAACAAGTTAAAAAAAATAAAGGAAAGAAAAAGAAACTATACAACACAAACATACTGGCTGTCCTCTGATCATTAGCGTGCAGAGATTACCGCATCAGACACATCACAGCGGTGCTTTGCCGCTGAATTACCTTTACGAAGCTCGTCAGGAAATCCATGAGCAATATGTGTTTTGGGTCCCAAATTTGGTTTCAGCAAGTCGTCAGGAAGTTTGCTAGCAAAATCCAAAAGACCTGATTTTGGATCAGTGTAGTCCCTATAGGGTAGAGCTGTTTGAAATTCAGCACCATCCCTTGGCAAACGCTCTTCAAAAAGGTTGATGAAGGCCAATCTTTCAATTTTAGAACTTCTAGCCACCTATTTTTATGCATTCGACCCTCTAGGTAGCTTGCAAAAAATTGGTGAATACTGATCTCCACATGCAAAATGGTGAGATGTTAATAAATTTGACGATAAAATTATTCAGATTGATTTTCATCTATGACTTACCTCAAACCAATCAAGGCAATCGATGGCCTTTAGACTGTGTTTCCTCTCTATACTTCACCCTAGAACCTTTTTCCCTTAAAGCCCTCCACATAACCATTGGTTCCCAACCAAGGCCAGATGTCCTGTCCAGAACATTTCTCACAATCACAGGTTTTCCCATCGTCCAGTGCCTCTGGAAATGCTTAACTTTGTCATCAGACATGTAAAAGGGCATCTGGGCTATACAAAAAATTATCTTGAACATCATCCCTGGATGCTGCCTATCTGACCTCATAATTGAATTTCCCTTCAGCCAAGTTTGGCCAGCATAAAGAGAACTTAGCAGAAACATGAACGTCCAGGGGTCTGTAGTCTCTTGTGAGGTCCTCTGCATTCTTCAACAGCTTCACCACCCAATCAGAAAAGTGCGTCTCAATTCTAGCAATGCAGTGCCACAAACTCCATGTTGTTTCGGATGACATGGAACATTATCATCACTGTTAGTTCTCCATTCAGGAAATGGAGAGGTTCCATCAGTTTGAATATCGAAAACATCCCGTAAGAGTTGGCTTTCCCAACCAAACATAAGGTAAGAAGCATTTGCGAAATCAATGGTAGAAGAAGAAATCGATTATCAAGATCGAATCTAGTTCTGGGCACAAGAACTCAATGGCAAGAGAAGAATGAACAAGTGTCTCTGGGAAAGGAGACTTCACACGTGGCAATGGTCATAATTTCTCCAGCTTACGCTGCATCAACATCAGAGTGGTCAATCTTCACTACTAAAAAGCAAACTCAACTTTAACACTTGAAACTTGTGAACGTTTGAAGCATGTAACAAATTGATCACTCTTACATCTACTTAAATAATATTATGAGTATTCATGTACATTTTATCATTTTAGGATACTGAAAAACTTTGCAGATATTTTTCTATTTTTTTTTTTAAATTTGCCTTCGTATGCCAAAATTCTGGCCTCTGCCCTAAGCATATTTAAATCTTTTTTTAATGAGAAACGGGACAAAACTCAAAATTATATTATTTAACTAACAATAACATAAGGGTATGAAAAGCCTTCAATATCTCAATACAACGACCGTAAGAGCTCTCAAGTAGGTTCAAAATGAACATTACATCCATAGTTTTGCTTGGTTCCAAACTTGTCGAGCCAAGCAGCACACATGTTACCTTCCCTATAAATGCATCTCGCATTAATCATCCAGTCTTCACTAATAAAGCCGAGTGCATGCTTTAATTGCCACTGAACTGACGCATTCTACTCAATCTCTTCACTCCGTAGGCTCACTACCTTCGAAGAATCACTCTCCACAATGAGTTTGGTAAGGCTTAAACTCTTTGCCACTTGAATTCCACCGAAGACACTCCAAAGCTCAACTTCATGAGAATTACACTTTCCTAGATTACAAATGAATCCCCCAATCCATTCTCTCTTCTCTTTTCGAAAAACCCCACGACACCCTCCCAAATCTGGAGTCCCTTTTGCTGCACTATCAATGTTAAGCTTCACCCTGTCAAGTGGTAATCGCTCCCAAGCAATCCAAGTTTTTGACTTTTGTCCAATGATATTCTCTTACTGTCAATGCTATCTTGGTTCACTTTATCATAACTACAAGTTTTGGCCATAAACTCGAACACTGTCGCATTGACCTGGTTGAAAATTCTATAGTTTTTGCTCATCAAAGACGCCAAGCAATGACCCCAAAGAGAAACTGGTTACAACAGACTTCACTTTTGGTTACTTAGTGTGTGTGTTGGGGTGGCGTGGGGTTGGGGGGGGGGGGGGGGCCGAGGAAATAACCCAACAAGGCAATAAAAGCACCTTTTCGTCTTTGAAGTGGTACCTTGAACTAATTTGGTCCTTTATTGGCATCAATGATTTCTGACTCCGCGTTATTTCATACAATCAAATGGGTTGAGGATCTAATATAAGGGCCTCACCTCAAAATTAGTGGAGCTCAGTGAATTGTACCAATTCTTTTATCGCCTAAGCACATGGGCTCAGCCCATTTTCAATTTCACTCAAAACGACACAAGCAATGAATTTATGAAAACCATGCATTTAATTTTTTTTTAAATATCTTCAAGGGTAGGTCAAGTATTAAATATGAATATATATCTCAATAAGAATTAAATTTAAAATCTTAATTCATTACACTATGAGGTGGTAACTCATTCTATTAAATCCTATGCCGTTGGTGTAGATTGCATTTTACTAACACGATTAAAGTTAAATTAATATATATGGTTAGATTTTGTATTAAAATTAAATCTTTATATGTGATTTTATGTATAAAAGTTCATTTATTGTTATCTTCTTTGAGAAAATTAGATCTATATAAGGTTTTTATGATTTGTTATAACATCATGGCATGTATAATTGACAAATGGGGTATTTTGATGAATGCTAGTTATGCTACAGGATATTAATTTAACAATTGGAAAGAATTAGAACCCAAAACAATTAGTTGTAACCAATATTTTCTGACTTACAATTTTGTAAGGTATAATTTACAACTACTCTTTCCCTAACTTGCATTTAGAGATTATTTTAAAACTTAGGTTTAATTAAGGTAGTCTTTATAATAAATAACCTAACTATTTTTTACCTTATCAACTTTGCCGATCGATAGCTTTTCTCTTGTGTGAGAAATGGGCCTAAGGCATCAATATCCTTATCACATGATGGCACGAAAGCTTTCATGTAAGTGAACTTTTGAATGCAGAAAATTTTTTGTAAACAAAATAAATGAGATTATAAATCTAGAAAAGCATGAGATTTGAATCCTGTTAGCGTTAGAGGTATAAATTCAATAATTCATTCATCCAATAAGTATCCTTATGGCATAATGAAAATTATTTGATTTAGTTGGATGACCATTAAAAATTACATTGTGTGATACTAAAAAAATATCAAATTTCAAAACTTTTAAAAGAGATAACATATATAAAAACGTTGTCATTGTAAAAGTTGTTTTAAATTTTTTTGAAAAAATATATCTCAATAACTTTAAATATTAATAAAATTTAATAATTATAATTAAAAAAATTTATTGAGTGAATAAATTTAAACCAGTATCAAAATCCAAAAACATGTGGTGTTGTGGAAGTACTGAAACACAATTGTCGTACATATCCAATTACAATAAAAAAAAAAAAAAGAATCTGAAAGTTACGTGAAACATTGAATCATGGAATGGTGGTGGAGGTCATGCATGCACCATGTTTAGAGCATTTTGTGATTGAGAAAATAGAGGAAATGAGAATCACATGCTTTGAAATTAACACATCATTTGCCGTTTGACAGATGATGATGATGATGATGATGATGATGATCGTTTCGTTTCATGATGTTTCCATTGTTTTGCGCCAACGTGGTCCGCTTCCTCTTCACGTATCTGGACTTGTATTGTCCATTGATCTTCTATCGAATTCAAAGCCATCCGTGTCTTCTTCAGAAATTGACCCCCTTTTTATCCCTTCATTTCATTCCTGTCTCTTCAAGTTGTTTTGATAAAAAAAAGTTTAGACAAATTGAATTCCAAAAACTCACTAGGACTAAAATATATTTTAAAATTTAAAGAATACTTATAGATTGTTTGAGCTAAAATATGAAACATCATTTGGATAGATCACAGGGTTAATTGGACTAAGTAACTGAAGCTTCAGGCCCAATATAAACAAAAGGGCCAACCCTAAAGCTTGATAAAGGCTATAATAAATAAACATGTCGAAATCTTGTCAACTACAAACATTGAACTGTTGGCACAAAAAAACACGATCTCAAATAATGTCAAAATTTATGAACTTCACGCCTAAGTATCTCGATAAAATGGGTTGATTATCAAAATAGAGAGTATGGAATAAAAACCGTGCCATGAGTTTTGCAAGATTCTTGATTCTTTGGCAGAATGTGTTAGGTCTTAAAAAAGAGGCTACCACTATTCTAATACTAGAAATAGAAGAAGAAGACACAAAAGAAAGTAGTCAACACTCAATCAAAGACTTACATTTTACATTTTTTAGCTTTTAAGTTTATTGATTAATTTTTAGTTTATACTTGTAATTTCTCGTACTTTAATAAGAACAAACACTTGTTCTACTAAAATCTTGTATCTTTTTACATTCAAGCAAATTGTAGTAGAAGAGCTGGGGCCCTTTTTGTTATTAATTGAGAGTTAGAGTCTTTGGCATACTTGGTATTTATTATTCACCCACGAACACAAATATACTTATATATCGCTTATCGACAAAATCCATATATTGATAATAGGATTTAATCTCTCGATCTCATGGTTTATAATTAAGTGTGTATTTAGTTTTTAATTTATACTACCTCCGTCCCAAATTATATGGTATTTTTGAATGAGTTTTTCTGTCTCAAAATATAAGACACTTTAGATAGATTAAGATTTCATTAAATACATCATTTTGAATATCACTCTTTCTCTCTCTATAACTAATTTTTGTCTTTTCTCTTTTCAATATATTAAATAATAGGTATTTTTAAAAGTTTATATACTTGTTTTAAAACGATAAGGTTGTTAAGTGTATTTAATGAGATTTATTGATATATAAAATTTTATATAATAGTATCTTATAATTTAAAATGAAAAAAATATCTGACAAAAGCATATTTAAAAGATTCAACTATTTATTAAATTTGGTAAAAATATATATTTTAAATATATTTTTAAAATGTGCTTTTGACAGTTACTTAGATGGATTCTATATCTTTTTTTTTTTTCAAGGATAATGACTAAATCCTTACTGACAAACAATATATTCTTTTTTTGCCTGATCATCCATTCTTCAGAAAAAAATCCATCTTTGGTCCTTTAACATCATATAAAGTTTTATTTTGATTTCCTAAATTTTATAAAGTCTCTTTTCAATTTGTTAACATGGTATTGTTAGTTTCATTAATTAAAAAAAATACTGATATTAAACTATTAAATGTTGGCCAAAAATTCCTACATGTTGACATGTTGACAAATTTAATTTTTTAAAAATAACAATAATTGACATAAAATTATTATTTGAAACTAATGGTGTTAGGGTTAAACAATTTAAAAAAAATACTTTATAAAATTAAATCATTAAATTAAAATCTTATATAAAAGTAGAAGACTAAAAATACATTTTTACTCTTTTTTTTCACTTCATATTGTTAGAAAATTCCTAGTTGACATGTGTCAATGAAAAGTTTAAACAAATTTGCTTGAACTTTTTTTTGTGAAGTCAAAATATATTCTGGCCAAAAACCAGTGTAACTTATATGATTAGGGTCAATTTTTATACATTGAGCAATTCTGGTTAGGAGAGAGGTATATCTTTTATATCCTCCATGCTTCAACAAAGAATAGCTTCTGCAGTTAACAGAATTTGGTGAAGTATTATTTGAATTTTGAGCCCTAAAAAGACGGAGCTGACATCAATTTACTATTCGTGCATGAAGTATTAATGTTGATTTTATGTCATGAAAATTAAATGCGAGGACAGTGAAAAGGAGAGGTGGGGAAAATGTGTGGAGATAAACGACGAGAGCGCATGGTGTCGTTTTAACATTAAAGCAGAGAAACCCCACACCCCACTGATGCAGCGATCCTCGAGAGCCTCCAAAGGGCAAAAGACACGGGAAAGCTTGAAATTAAAACGCATGTGAGGGACCAAAGCCAAAGAATCACTCAATATCATCATCATCATAAGGCTGATTTCTTTGGGGCAAAGTGAGATAGAGATATTATGGGCAAAAAATATCACACAAGTTGATCTCTTAATTCTCTCCCGCGTTCATTGTTCAATGTACTATACGGATTGTGTTGCTGCTTTAATCTGTGGCCCCTAAATTTTGGTCCCTATTCTTTTCTGTGGTTTGGTTTATCTCACATTCAACATGATTCCCACGTTCCCCTCATTCCTGAACTTTTGTTATCTTTTCCCCTATAATAATTGAATGACTTTCACCCTCAGAATCTCTATAATAAGTCACTTTCAACTATCTTATAAGAATTAAGATTAAAAACAAAAAAAATTTTTTAGGAAACACTTTAAAATGGGGATTAGAGGAGTACACCCACATAATTATGTATTATCAAGTCCTTTGTACTTTAGTTTAGCTGGATAATTTTTTCTGCAACATGTTTAACTTTTATAAGTTGTTAAGAGAAGGGACATAATGCTTTCTATGAACACAAGAAGTAGGTTTTGTCGATAATGGATATTATTTGTCTTAAAGTATTGGAAACAAGGAGTATATTATTTCTTTTAACTAAGATGTTATTATTTCCATAAAGAGAGTTGGGATTCAAACGCTCAACTACCTACTCAAGTGATAAAAACCCCTCTCACCCACATTAATTTTACTTCATCATACTGTTTTTTATTTGGACCTCGAGGATGCTAGTCAAGCACATGGATTATCTCTTATTAATTTATCTCTTCTACTTTTATTCTTCCCCTATTTTTGGGGATAGTTCATAGTAAACTCAAATAATCTAGATTTATTTATGGGTTAATGAGTAAATACGATTTTGAACTCTTGTTCGAAAATTGTTTTAAATCTTAAACTTTTAAAATATATAAAACAAATTTTAAACTTTTAAATTTATAGTAAAATAAACTATGATCGTTGACTTTTTTAATGTCATTACTGTTCACACAGGTATTGTAATAGTTAGGGTTAAATTCATAGAAAAATAAACCTTAAACAGTAATTACATGAACAATAACAACATTAAAAAATTTAATGATCAAGGTTTATTTTGCTACAAATGTAAAAATTTGGAGTTTATTTTACATATTTTAAGATTTTAAGGTCCAAAGCGATTTTCGAGTAAGAATTCAAGGACTTATTTGCTCATTAACATTTTATTTATTTAGTGAATTTTAAAAATAATAAAAAATATCAAATACAATACATTGTTATATTATTACCACTTTTATCAAATCCAAATTGTTTTTGAGGAAATCGAGAATTGCACTCAAAATTAATAATGGATTTTTTTTCCATAAAATCACTTGTAAAGAATTTTAAAACATAAGAAATTAGAGAGATAAAATCTTTATTTCTTGATTTCCTACAATAGAAACAGCTATCTTTGGCCAACAGAAACAGTTATCTAAATCATTGATTAGTTATAATTAAGTTTGAATACAATGAATATAGCCCACTATTAATTCCATAGACGTGTAAGTTTTATTCAGCAAAAATTACATGGTTCTTGAATTCATTTCACATTTCAACGGTTATAATTTTTGAGTTGTTTCTTATGCCTAATGTTCGAAAAGTTGACTTACCCTTTTGAATTAAAATAACAACGTAATCTTCTATTAGCATCCCAAAAGAAGTATGAGTCGACTAGCTAGTTACTATTTTAAATATACATGTCAATAGATTAGAAGTTAAAAACGAGTCAACTAATGACTTTAATTTCTGCAAATCAATTTGTTATTTTCCAAATATCAAAATTTTATTTTTAAATATTTAAAATTTTAAATTATCTTCACTGTGCTTGATTTATTAAGTATAGGTTTAGATTAATGTATATATATGGTGATCACTCTCAAGTAAATATAAAGAATATGGTAATAACAAAGTTATTAGAAAATAGAGGGAAAACATGGAATGAGTTATGGTGTTCGTTTTTATATTAAAAAAAAATTGAATCATGGCTTTGATAAAAGTACATATATATATATATATATATTAAACAAGATAAAGGTTTTTTTTAATTGCCCAAGATATCCTAACAGCCAATAGGTATGAGATTAAGTTTCTAAGAAATCTGAGTGCCAGGAATCAAACTCTAAATGATACTTAAGAAATCCTAACTGCTACTATTTATGCCACATCTACTTGGTAACAAGATAAAGTTATAGAACGTGAAACCTAACATATTAAACAAGATATTAGTAACGCATTAAAAACCCATAATACACGGTAGAAAATTAACCTCGACATTAAATGTTGTGGACCATGTTCGCTTCATATTTAGTGGCCTGTTAGCCATGATTATTCGAGTTTCTTTATAAAATAAACCTGGTCAACCGGGGAAATAAAAATGGGGAGAAATTAAAGGGAAAAATATTATATTGAGGAAGAAAAAGACTTTTAAAAAAATTCTTTTCTTATTTGTTCTACTCCCTATTTTATTTATATTTCAAACAGAAGGTCATCTTGTTATCGCTCCAATATCTTATATTTTCAACTCAGACTAATCCAGTTAGTAGCTTACAAGCACTTTTTTGGAGAGCATATCTCTTATTAAGAATTTAATCATTGCAGTACAATGAAAATTTGAAATCGAGACTTTTAGTTAACCTAAATCAATACCTCAAACGGAAGGTGAATTTGATAAAAAAAAAAACCATTAGAGAGATTTCAAACACACAACAATCTATTAAAAACTTGGTTCATATATATAAATGCGCATAACTTCTATCAAATACTCAAAGTGTAATAGAGTGTATTAAATGCAAGTAATAGGATGAGAAAATAATATATCTAAACGAAAATAAAATCCATAGCTTTGTTCATTCTGTGTTTGATAATCCAAATTTGATAAGTGAGTTCAACCAAACCAACATCATTCTTACTCCTAAAGTGGATAATCCGATTATCCTAAAAGAGATAAGACTTATTTCTCTTTGCAATGTTAGCTTCAAAATCATTACGAAACTCATTGGAAATAGAATCAAATCTATGCTTGATAATCTTATTCAGCTTGAACAATGTAGTTTTATTCAAAGAAGACTAGCATGTGATAATGTCCTTATTACACAAGAAGCTATCCATACCATGAGGCCTAAGACGGTTGGGAGAAGCTATATGGCCACTAAAGTGAATCTTGAGAAAGCTTATGACCGTTTGGGTTGGGAGTTTATTGGAGGGACTCTAACGGCTATTAGCTTGCAAGGTTGGTTGTGTCTATTATGGTATGCACATGTCTGTTCTTTAGAATTGTGAAGCGTTAAGGTCATCTCAACCATCAAGAGGGATACATCAAGGTGACCCTTTGAGCCCATACATCTTCATTTTGTGTATCAAAAGACTTGGTCAGCATATCAAAAAAGAAGTGGAAGAAAAAAGACAGCAACCCTTGAGAACCACACAAGAAGGCCCTTTTATATCACATCTTTTTTTTGCTAATGACATGATTCTTTTTATAGAACTTCTTCTAAGTGAGTGGAGCTAATTAAAAAGATTATGTGGACTTTCTATAAAGTTTCAGGCATAAGATGGATTTGAACAAAACCAAGCCTTTTGTCTTTGCCAATGTTCATTTTAATCAGGCTTATGAAATCAGCAACATCTTAGAGGCGGGACTCACTACTAATTCAGGTAAGTATCTAGGTATCCCCTTAATTCATAAGCATGTCACTAGATCTGTCTTTACCCTTGTCATCCATAAAGTGCCAAAAAAAAGGCTCTCTAGTTATAATGGTAAATATCTTTCTATTATAGGTCATATTATTTTGATTAAATCTATTTTGTCTACTTTACCTTCTTATCTAATGCAAACAATGTTTATCCCTAAGGGGATCCTTTATGAGATTGAAAAAGTGAGTAGGAGCTTTCTCTAGAATAGTCATAAAGATGAAAGAGAAACACATCTTATAGCTTGCAATAAGGTTAAAAAAAGCAAGAAGGAAGGTGACCTTGGGATTAAAGAATTAAGAAGACAAAATATAGCCTATATCATGAAACTATACTGGGTTTTAATAACTAGACTTGATGCTCTTCGAGTTAAATGTATAAAGGCCAAATATAAATGTAGGAAAGGAATCACTCCTTCAATCAAGTCATTTATGAATGCTTTTCCAGCTTGGAAAAGTATAAATGATGTTTGTGAAGAATTCTTTAATAGAGTGAATAGGAAAATAAGGAATGGTAGGCTCATTAACTTTTGATGCGATTTATGGGCAGGATTGTAGCAACTATTCATATGTTATGCCATAATAAATGATCAATTCATCGATTAGCATATCGGTATTGGTGATTTTGTTACTCATAAAGGAAATTGGATGTTAGGAAGTGGAGAAATGTCCTTCCACAAGAAATTAACAATAAACTCTTGAAATTTAGGCATGGCATCTTAAAATTTAATTTGAAGGTTAGATTAAATTAATTGAGAGATTTAATGAGTTACTTTATTTAACTAAAGGTTAATTGAGAGTTTGGACAGCTATTTGGGTCATTTGGACCTTAAATAAGGCTTAGAAGGGGCTAAAGAGGCTATTAAATCATTTTGGACTCAAATTAATAGGCTTAAGTAAGAGTCTTTAGATTTTGCCATATGTTAAAGTGGATGCATAAAAAATTTACATCCAAGTTCAACATCTTGGGTTGGAATAAAAGTAAGGTTTTTGAGTGGAGGCCAAGAGAGAAGCAAGAGGGCTCTGCTGGGGTTTGTTATAGGGGGTGATTTGAGACTTTATAGAGCTTGTAATCTTATAATTAAGTCTTCTCTTTTCTTCTTCTACTCTTTTTCTATGTTTTCTTCTTCTACTTTGAGCTGTTAGAGTAATTTCTAAATTAAGACCAAGTTTCAACCACTTATAAGACTTTAATGGAGTCTAATGAGGGTTATTTAAATTTTTAATCCTTGGGTTTTATTGATGGCAGTGATTAGAGTTGTTAATAAGTGGTTTAGAGTTAACCTTAATGTTAAATAACTAAGTTTAAGGCAATAAGATTAGCTAATAGTGTTTATTGAGCTTAGTAGAAGTTAAATAAGTTAATGGGAGTGAGTTTTGGAATTGTTTTTACTTAATCACGCTTATTAAGGGTTGAAGGCTTTAACTGTGATTAAAGTTAATTAATGATGATTAGTCATTAATGCTATTTGTTAATCATTAATTGTATATTTACTGCTTAGAGTTTGTTGTGCTTTTTTAGAAGCTCCCTTAAAATGTAAATTGTACTATTGAGGTGGTAACCCAAGGATACAGATGACTGGGAGTTAAATTCTTATAAATAATTATTATTTGTAATTATGAGCTTTATGTTTTATTGATTGTGATAAATATGATGATATGATTACATAAGCATGTTATTGATTATTAGGCAATATGTGATATGTGGTTATGAGTTTATTGATGATGAAATGAAATGGTTGTTTTGGTTTAGTGTGTGTGGTTATTAAGCATGATGTGATGATGACATTGTGACCATTGAAATCTTAATGTGTGTCTATTATAGGCAGGTGAATTTATGAGCATGCATATAAGAATGTATGTATGTGATTAAATGATTGAATGTTTATGGCATGATGCTAAAAATTAAGTATGAATACATGACTTGATAAGATGATATTGTACACGAACAAAGTTATTTATGTACATGATGATAATATGTCATTAAGCATGAGTTTGTGATATTAGCATGAAATTTAAATATTAGTTATTTATCATTGGCTTGATAGTATACACTTGATTATGAGATAAGTTAGTTAAGTTTACGTTTATGGAATGTTATTGAGTAACATGAGCATGCTATATGATTATAGATAGGTGGGAATTCACCTGAGTGAGTAATGGCATTTTAGAAAATTTACATGATGTAGCCTCTACTGAGATTTGTGCATGATGGTTGACATATTTGAGTACAATGCATTTTTGTCCTTTATTCCTAAAAAATGGCATATGTGATCATATCGCCTTGAATCACTGATTTCCTATAGGGGATGCTGTGAGTTGGGCAATCATGACACCCCGATAATTTAAGAAAGGGGAATTCATGGTTTGGGAGTAAGGAGTAGATACTTTGGTCGAATAACCCTTTACAATTAGAGAATGGGATTAATTTGGCCGCATGAGTTAGACTTGTATGATTTGATAACCTATTGATTCAGTTAGAAGATACAAAGAAAGGAATTAGACTAGAACGCATATAATCATGCATAATTATCATTGTTGATTTGTATGACTTGTAATTAATGATCAGTAGTCTTATGATACATGTTGATTATCGATAGATTGTTAAATGTGACTACTTGCCTTATGTGCTTGTATTTATGTACTTGAATTTATAAGCCTTAGTTGCTAAAATTGTATAATCTCACTCCCATTTATTAATACCTTTTTAAAAAACACTAAGATTAAGGCTACGGGGAAGCAATGGAGACTAGAGTCGCGTAGCTTCAATATTAAAGTCTATAACTTCTTAGTTTGTATAATTGAATACTCATTATTGCCAAAACTAAGGGTTTGTAAGTATTAACTATATGCTACATTTGCATGAGTCTATGGTGTTGACTTAAGCTTTGTGGCATGAATTCTTATGCTTTTTGAATAAGGATCAGTGATACATGTGGGTATATGTTATGGTTGCACAAATTAAGAGGATTGTTATCTTACCTCCAGCTTAAGTAGCCTCCTAGTTGATGGCAAGCCTTGTTAGAGGAGATTGGAATGTTTACAACTCTTGAATACAAGTTAATTGTTATGCATGTTTAGTTTTAAATGTATTTTATGTGTGATAAAGTTTGTATTGATAATGGTTTAAGAGGGGGGACATTTGATTTTGGTGCTTTTAGTATAAATGATTGTCTTGACACCAAGTGTTCTAGGATTCTCTTTTGATTATGGATTAGAGTGTGACCAGAGCTATTAGTTAGTTTATTCAATAACCTATGTATGGACATTTGGACCACCTTAATTGGAGGTCCAAACTATAAATTAGGTACCCCAATAGCTAACAGTTATGGCTATCTAATCTGTGCTGTAATTGTGCATGCACCACGGCGAATCCTATAGTTGGCCGCAGTGAATGGCCTCTGTGCTACAAGCCACAGCGAACATGTAATAGGACACAATAGATGTGCCAATTTTGTTAAAATGTTTATTTTACTCCTATTTGAACTCATTTTAAATGCTCAACTCATTTTCATGTTTTTGCAAACGTTTATACTTTAATTTTAAGTATTTTCAAGTATTTATACATCATTAATCTTTTTTAAATAATTTTGGAATCCCATCATTCCTAGTACTTTCAAAGTTAATTAAAAAATTAACCTTAGCCAAGGTTGATTCATAGCTTTAATGATTGATTTAATTAATTAATTTTATGATTGGTTAATGACGAAGGTCATCATATTAGGCCTCCTGAGGAAAGCATTGCTGATTCCTTCTACTGGGTTAATGCTTTCAATGGAAATTTTTTAGTTAAAGCCGCCTATGATTTTCTTGGCAATAACAAAGTTGTGGTCCTTGGAAGGAGTTGTAAAGAATTTTTTTTTTTTTTTATCTAGCAAGCTAGCCAAGAGAGAATTTTAACTAACTCTCTTAGAGCTAGAAGAGATCTTTCCCCACATAATACCTGTCCTGTGAGTGCAATAAAGAGGAGAATGTTATTCACTTAAAAAGAGATCGTAAATTTGATCGGGAGGTCTAGCTATGTTGTATTAATCTTAACTATATACCCAAAAAAAAAAAAGAGAAAAATTTGGTTTGCCTTGAATGGTTCAGATGGAATGCAAGTGAAGGAGCAGGTGCCAAAAATGGCCTTGGTACAAGGTGTCTAATAACATTCACTGGAACATATGAAAAGCACGATGTAATCATGCCATTCAGGGGAAGAGTAGCAGCAAGGATACACTATTATATGTTTGGAAGACCAAGAAGCGTGCACCCTTCATCCAAAAAAATTTAATTTCTAAAATTTTGCAAAGGACTACGGGGAACCTTCCACCATCAGAATATCTTTGTTTTGACATTGATGGTTTGGTTAACTCACAAGGTCACAAAGCTTGTGCTGAAATACTAAAGAACTCTAATATAGTGGAGAATGGATTGTTGGGTTTCAATGAGAGCACATGCTCTAGTCCTTAATTGTCTGTAGACTACTTTCAAGCTTCAGCTTGCCTACTTTATCCAAATAAAAAACAAAAATAAAATAAAATCTAAGGGTAATAAATAATTGAAGAGAGAAGATTGGGAAGTGAAGTTGAGGGAACTGATAATAGTAAGAAATGGGGGAAATGGAAATGAAAAGAAAGTAATAAAGAGGAAAATGACCTCTTGTTGTTGTTTGGGTTCCTGGGGCAAGAACAAAAGGGCATGTAAGATGGGTTTTTGTCATTAAAATTTTATTTATTTTTTATTACAGAAAAGAGGAAAGAAGAATAATATAAAATGCTTGGATATAAATGGAAACACATGCACCACATGATTGTTTGGGACGGCAAAACTGATTGGATGAAAGGGGCCAGCACGTGAACGCTTTTGCGTTTCATAATGCAAGCGACTGCGACCTCACGCCTTCCCCCCCCCCCCCCCTCTCTCTCTCTCTGGACCACCTATCATGGGCCCCACTCTATTCTAGAATTTTTTTTAAATTATATGAATTTTCAATTTTGCTCTAAATCCTCCTTACCCTTTTTTTTTTTTTTTATAATAAGCCTAAATCCTCCTCCCTTTAAAATCATTCGTTCATTCTATATATCTTGATTTATTCCTCAAAAAATATAAAAAATTAATATTAAGTTTTAAAAAACATAAAACGAATTATTGAATTTTTAAAAAATCATGATTTTGGTGATAAGTTTACTTTTAGGTATAATTACAGTCTTTTGTGATATTTTTATTGTCATGTAGGGGCGTCAAGTTTGAAGAGTGAAAAATATATTGTAATTACTGGGGAAGTAAATAATAAATTAGCGAAAATTAGGTGCAAGTTTTTGCTTGAGTCGGTGCGCTTTGAAGGGCATAGGTTCTTTTCTGAGGAAGGAGGAGATACCTGAAACATCAAAGCAACGGCCTACAATTAGTACCAATGCTTTTCGTCGCTTCTTCTCCCCCTCTTTTCATGCGCTTCATCAAAGTAAAGGCCTCTCTTGATTGCTTCAGATATTGGGAACAAATCCAAACAATAAATTAAAAAAAAAAAGAGCAAACACAATTAAATTATATTTCATTTCGTGTTTGTTACAAGATAACTTTAACTACTGCATCCAAATTAAAGAGAAGCAATTAAATCATTAAATTTATATTAAAAAATAAACTTTTGATTTTACTCATATTATATTACATCAAATGCTTTATATGAGGAACCATCATTCTTTTTAAGTAGGTATCTTATAATAAGTATTAGAAGAAGTGTAATACTCGAATCTAAATTTTAGAACACTTTCAATCATGTTTCACATACCAACAACACTACGAAGTAGTTATCTCCATGAAACAAAACAAAACAAAAAAAAGTCGTCTTTTCCTTTTTGCCTTTAACCTCTTTTACATGAAAAGCGGAAAAGGTTTAACGATATAGTATATTTCCCGTGCCCATATTAAATAATATAAGAATAAATTTAAAAAAATAATTTGAAAAAGCACGGGGTGTCAGACATTTTGGATAGGGTTTTAACCCAAAAAAAGTCATATTTCCTTCATTAAAAAAATAACTCCTTTTATTTAAAATATAAATTATTTTTTAAAAAATTAGATATTAAAAAATATAAGAAATTGTTAGTCTTTCAAAATATATTTGTCTTTTTTTAAAGTGCCCTATTGATGATGACTTTATATTTGTTGTAATGTATTTAATAGGGATAAATATGAAAAGATATGATTGATTTAAAAGTACATAACTAATTTATTTCAAGGTTAGATTTGATTAAAAATGACTTACATTTTTGAACTGAGGGAATACAACATTTTTAATTAAATCTCACTCTCAATAAAATAGTTACTTGTCTTTAAATTAATCATATCTTTTTACATTTACTTCTATTTAATAGGATATTTAACTTTGAAATAAATATAAAGTAATTTATTCAATAAGAGTATTTTAAAAATAAGCTGATAATTACACCTTAAAAAACTAAAAATTCATTGCATTTTTAATATTTAATGTTTTAAAAAATATTTTATATTTTTTAATAGAGAGAGTAAGGATTCATACACAATGAATTAACAGTTAGATTTCACATTTTATTCTAACATTCATATCATTAAGTATGATGTTATATGTTTTGATAATTTAAAATGTTATATATATATATATACTCATGTATTATAACTAGTTAAAACTTTAATTTTTTAAAAAAATTATATTTGTTAAATTTTATCCTTATTAGATATTATATTCAAGTATTTTGATAATGATAATTAAAATTTCAATACAATATTTTTTTAAAATAGTAATAAATGAATTAAATGTTTAGTTAAAAATAATTATAAAAATTACTTAATACTCTATATTTTAAATCAAGCAAAATTTTTAAAAAATATTTCATATTATAATTTAAAGAAAATATAACATTATATCATCATATTCAAAACACATGAATATATAGTATGTGAGTGTTTCTTGAATGGAAAGATTATACTGAAAACATTCATGATTTATCGTTAAAAAGCTGGCGGGCCATCAAGCAGTCGCTGAAAATAGATTTCTCAATTGACAAGAGAATCTTAAACCTACATTTTCTTAGATTATGGTTCATTCCTTGCAGAAATCATGGCCGCAAATAATTCACGCTGAGATTTTTCTGAGTCATGAAAAAAGCTTGCCCCATGACTGCCCCTTCTGTTGCAGAAACGTTACTTTTGAGCAGTTGACAGCCTTTTATTAGAATTTGAAGACTCTGATGCTGTACTTCACAAAAGCACAACCCAAGGTATCATCTGAAAAATTACCATATGTATATTTTAAAGAACATAATAGAAAACGAAACCATTTTTATTCCCATCCAGACAAGTTACGGCAATACTTGTATATCAGTATACACAACGTACATATCTGAATTCACACATGAGCAAATTTAATGAAATGTTTTCAATTCCCCCACTCCCTCTTTTTATCACTACGGGCTGGTCCACGTGCTGGTTTTCAGAGACAAACTCGAAAAGCAAGCAAGACAAAACATGACATGGCAACTCTATCCATGAAACCGCGTACACCATTCATCAAGAAAAACGACTTTCACTATTAATTTGCTGTCCCTTCCTTGAAGGAAATCAGTGTTGAATAAGTAAATATCCGGCACATCTATACATAAATTATAAATATCAAACAGATCAAAATGCACTTTATAATTTTATTTTTTAAAATAAAAATATAAATTTTTAAAAATATTTTTTTATTTATATTCAGAGAAAAAGTATATAAAAATGATTATATTAAAAAAATTATTAATAAAAATTTTTTTATTAAAATGTTTTATATTTTACTACACCAAATCTCTTGATCGGACCCAATCTCATTCAAACCCAGCATTAAGACCGCTACATTTTCAGGACAGTTAATTTAAGCACTCTTGGTGGCAAAATAACAGATCTTTTTGAGTGCCTGAACTGTACTTGAGATCTGATTCTAAGGTGACACTAGCAGTTGAAGAATTTACTAATACTTTTACTCTTATGCACAGATCTTGGATGAATACAAGAACTTTAGCATCTAGAACTGAAAAAGGAAAACAAGGCTTTAACCATGTAGAGCTAAACTAGGAAAGAAGGAGGAAGAAAGAAAGAAAGAAAGGAACCTGCAGGAATACTGCTTACACTACTAATAACCCTGTGTATAAATAAAAACTATAGACAACACTTAAATTTGCTGCTCTACCTGGTTAAAATAATAGAGATGATTCTACTGCTACTACCCCTGTTGCTGTATAACAAAATTTCTGAGCAACCTCTTTCAGAGACTGATTCTTGTTCTTCTCTATGTATCATATTCATGCCTATGGGACTCTATGTTAATGGCCAGTCAATGATAATGGCTGCGATAAGTTGGATTCGCCGGAAAATGCAGCAATCAACTTCTCCTTTGTCAGCTGCTCAGGTCCTTGAGGCTTGATCACGAACGTATGGAACACGGCTTCACCTGCGGCAGCGAGTTTTGAATCCAAGACATTCACGTTTGCTTCTTTAAGCGCTTTGATCACTCCTGAGACTGGGTGAGAATTGATTGGTGAGATCACCCGCACAATGACCTCGTCGCCGCCAGCTTGGATTTCCACTTGTGGACGAGTTTGATTAATCTGTATAAAGTTGGGCTCCGTTGATGAATCCCTTGAAGTCGAAGTGCTTCCAAGTATTATCTCTTTCTCAGATTCCATGGCCTTGAGTTTGGCCTGGAGCTCATTGATGTAGGCGATGGCGTCTCCCAGCAAAGAGGCTTTGTCCATCTTGGAGATATTAGGCACCACAGCTCGCAAAGCATAGAACCGTTGGTTCAGCTTCTCGCGCCTTTGCCTCTCAGCTTCCACATGGTTCAGAGGTTCTTCCCTCCCGTTTGCCGGCTTTCTTCCGCGCTTCCTCGGCCGCCTTTCATCGGCTCCTCCTCCTCCGCCCGGCAGCTCCTCCCTGAACGAAGCGTCAGCATCAGATTGCTCTGATTCGCCGCCATTGGGTCTCACAGCAGTCACAGCAGACCTGGAAGTAGCTCCTGAGAAATCAATCTGCATTGGCGCTTTCCTTTGTACCTGATAATTATTAACCCCATTAACAAGGTCCAGAACCGGCACATTGCTCGTCGACAATCTAGGTGCATAACTTTCAACAGGACTGCCTTGCCTCACGCCATTGTTAGCCGGTGTCCAGCTTGAAGGTGGAACACCATTGCGAGGATGAAGCCCATTGGGTTGATGACCTCCTCCTCCTCCACCTAACCATGGCCTCTCCTCCATTTTCCTGATAGCAAGTTTCTCTCTGAAATGATTGGTTCGAACCGGGTTGGCCTTGTTCAAATCCTGCCCAAAAATCTTCGGGACTACTTCAACTTTGTCAGAAGCGGTTAAGGCCGGAAATATGGTGAGTTCATCTCTTCTCCCCGTCGTCGCCGGAGCCAGAGGAGGATGAGGCGGCGGAATTGACTTGTTAGCCCTCGGGAATGTGGATTCAATGGAGAACTCCGATTTGATTGCCTGCAACAATTCTAAGTTCTCTTTGACCAACTTGGCGGAACCCAGTTCCACCACGCCCCTATCAGTAGGGATCAAAACCACGGTCTGGATTCCAGCTGATTTAACCAGAAATGATCTCACACAGTACTCAACTGGAGATTTCTGTGCATCCGTGAGCCATAAATGCTTACCAGATGCAAGACACTTACCTGGACCTCCATAGCCACGAGGGAAAGAGAAGTACATGGAAGCGAGAAAGAACAACTCAGTATCAGTCACACGGTCTAATCCGTACACGTAATTGTCTTCTTCTGAACCGCCAAAGGTCGTGTGAAGCTTCTGCAACACCCTCTTCCTCATCCTTTGCTGCACCCCGTCCTCCACGCGAAGGCTCAGGATTCCTTTGAATCCCTCTTCTTCTCCGTCATCGGGTTCTCTGCAACACCCATCGCCCCAACCCAGAACCCACTCGCCGGATTTTGACTGAGAAATTTGCCAGAAAATGGCATAGTTCCAGGTGAAATTCGATACGTTTGAACGCTCCACGAGATCCGACAGCTTCTTTTGGAGATTCTCGTCTGTCACCATGGCCATTAACAGATTCTCATTCGAAACTGAGTGGTTTACCAGGTAATCGAAGGCTTGAGTGCCCAGAACCGCCGCAACCATGTCTCGTTCGTCCTCGTTCCACAACATGCCTCCCAGACCCACCTCAATCCTCATCTGTTCCATCACAAACAAGATCACCCCAGAAAATGAAATCTCCAGATATTCAACCCCTTGATTGATTCTCACCTCTAAGAATAAGAACCCCACCAGTCAGTGAAAATAGTCCCGGTTTCCATGTCAGCTTAAATCGAAAAACCCACATGAACGCCGTCACGATGGCTCTAATTAGATCTCGAACATTTCAACTCTATATTGGGAATAGAAATTGGACTCACGCCGACAAGTTTAAAGCAAAAAGAAGCAGGACGAGGCAATGACAGGAAGCGAGAGAACAGTGAGAGCAACCGTCTGAGGAACAAAAGACATTTCACAAAGGAGGAGAAACAGCAGGCGTTTCGGGAATCGAAAATGAAAACGAAAACGCTTTTTTCTTTATATATATTTTTATTTTCCTCCTTCCTTCGTAACACAGGGAAGGAAGAGGAGGAGGAGATTGTGAAGATTTTGTGAGGGAAATGAAAAGAAATGCAATGAGCGAGAAGAGAAGAGAACCTGAGGCTTATTGCGCTCCCTAATCTAACTTGTAACTGCAAAACACTGAACCATGGTCAGGTCAAACGAGGTTAAGTATTAACTAGAGTTACTAGATTGGATGTTGAGAGCGAGTCGGCAACGTTTACATTCATTTCAGTTTTTGTTTCTATTTCTTCTTAATCTTAACTCTTAATCACTAAATCACCGCTACGCAGTTCGATTTCCAGCTTTCCAGATCTTTTTAGAGAAACTGGACAAAGTTTATCCGTGTGAAAGAGCCTTGTTAATTATCATACAATCGAAGCTGGATCAACTACGTCAGTTAAACAAATGTCTTGATAAATTTAATAAAATATTTTATTAATATTCAATGTACGGACTACAAATTTAAGGAAGAATGAGTGAGAGGTATCAAAATGGTTATTTAATTTAAATTAAGTTTTAAATACTAAATTTTATAAATTTATAATTTAAATTTTTAATTTTATAATTTTATTATAATGAATTTATAATTTATATTTTAAATTTTAATAAAAAAATAAATTATTTTATTATTCAATTATGTTAAAGTTTGAAAAATAATTTACAAATTCATCACAATATAATTGTAAAATTAAAAAATAAATTTTTAAATTTTTAAAAATTAACACTTGATATCTAATTTAAATTAATTAATCCTTTTCGAACCTCTATGTCATTTTTCCCAAATTTAATTATTATCTTTTGAACTAATGATTTGATTAATTTCAATTTTTAATATTTTTGTTTTGATTTAATGATTTAATCAGTTCAATGACTAATATTTTTCTAGTTTGAGATAATTTTGTTCATTAAGTATCAAAAATGAGAATTTACACCAAAGAGGGTTCAGATCTTTATTCTTGTTATTATGATAATTTTTTTTTTTATAAAAGATGTGCCATATTTTTTTAAAAAAGTTATAGGCCAAATCTAACTGTGTCTGTTTTAATTTCTTTGACTTGTTGTTTTTGCGGTTGTTAATTTTTTACTCATTTTTAATGAAACAATTACTTCGATGTCTCATGTTGGTAAGATAATAAATTTGTGACATGTTATATAGGTTCATGATACTCGTGTGTAACAGTTGCACGCAATAACTTGTACACCAAGTACTGCATGTGACTTGCAGGTTGGTGAAATAAATTATCTTACCAACAAAATATTTTTTTTTTTTTTATTTATTATTTCTAGCAAGAACTTGAGAAATCTTTGTTATTTTCACACATTCTCTACTATTATATAATTTAATATCTCTTGTTTAAATAGTTATAATTTTTTTTACTATAATAAATCTCTTTTAGTTTACATTGATCATGATTTTATCTCTATACGGATATACAATTATATATTTGTAATAAAGTAATCATATGTTGATGTCTGTATTTGCTTTTAAAATACTTCTTTCATTAAAAAATATAATATATTTTTAATTAAATTTTATCTTTCAATAAAATAGTTAGTTATTTTTAAACTAATAATATATTATAATAATTTACCTTTATTTAATAAAATATTTTACTTTAAAATAAACATAAAATAATTAATTTATTAAGGATACTTTAAAAAAATGTAATAATTACATATTGAAATATTAAAAATATTTTACACTTTTTTAAATCTAATCTTTCAAAAAATATGAAGTTATGAGAATCCGTTCTTTCATGTGATAATTAATATATATAATTTACATATTGAAACATTAAAAATATTTTATATTTTTAACATCTAACATTTCAATAAATATTTTATATTTTTTAATGAAAAGAGTAAAATTTTGAAAGAAATCATTAGGTTATGACAACCTGTTCTTTCATGTGATAATTAATATATATAATTTATATTTTAAAATATTAAAAATATTTTATATTTTTTAACACATAACATTTTAATAAATATTTTATATTTTTTAATGAAAAGAGTAAAATTTTTAAAGAAATCATTAGGTTATGATGCCCATTAAGGGAAAATAATTTACTCCCGTTCAACCCTCACCGACTATAAGACCATGTCCATGCGAATCAGTAATTAATCTATTAAAAATATAACATTGCACTAACAGATCTTGGTTCTCCAGAGAAAAAGGGCTATGGCTGTTTAAATACTTTTTTAAATTTGAGTTCTTTTAAATATAAAATATATTTTTGAAAAAATTAGTTCCAATTAAATTGGACAATGCTTAAATATGAATTGCTTAGATGGCAATATCAAAAAGGAAAGTGAGGTTCTTTATGACGTCTCAATGGTTAAGAAAGATATTTACACATGATCAACATTTATGAGAGCTTTCAGCTATGTGTAATTCCGTCTAAATTTATTGAGTCAATAATATATATTGCTAAAATAAGCTGGATCAACTTAAATTTTAACTACTAAATATATTGGAAATAATAAAATTAACAAAATATTCAACATTATTCATAAAACTCAAAATATAATCTATATATGATTTTATTTGTCGTGGTGAATAATTTATATGTCATTGATAAATAAAATTTTACTCGTTATAATGAACTGATCATTGATCATTAAATAACGAACAGAAGGACGCTATTTAAAAATGTTAAACAATTAATATTACACTTAATTTTACTTATCATTATCAACAGTTTACTAACTGTTAATAATAAACCAGTATGAATACTGGTAAAACAAAAATGGACCGTTTTATCTGGCACTTATACTACCGAAAATTGAATCGATTATTGAATTAATTATAATATTAATTCAATTATTAATGATTAAATTTATAGTCAAACTAATTAAAATGAAGTATTTCATTAGGGTAAGTTGACTTGTATTTTCATGTTGTGTGGTATTCGGAAATTACAAATCATCTTTTTCATAAGGTGCACATTCTCTATGAACTACTTGGAGAATTAATGTTTGCTATCAATTATAGTTAAATAAATAATGTTTGAATTAATGTCATCATCATCTGGCCAAAAAAAAAAAAGAATTAACGTCTTTATTAGTTACTTATGAACTTGATCGAAGATTGGTAGAGGCTATACTAATTACTAAGTTTGTCTATGAAACGTGGTTTATTAATCTGTTCCGGTTTATTAATTTAACAGGGTAAGTTGACTTGTATTTTCATATTATCTGGTATACGGAAATTACAAATCATCTTTTTCATAACATGTACATTCTCTATAAACTACTTGGAGAATTAATGTTTACTATCAATTATAGTTAAATAAATAATGTTTGAATTAATGTCATCATTATCTGGCCAAAAAAAAAATAGAATTAACGTCTTTATTATTTAGTTATGAATTTGATCGAAGATTGGTAACAACCACTGACACAACTTGTATTCATCTTCATTGAGAGGTACGATCATTCCTCAGATTCATTTCATGAACTACCTTATAATATTTTCATTTAATTTGTTCATTGTTGTTATTATTGTGGCACAAGTTGGAGGAATAAGGATGATAATATGGAGAAAGTAAAAGGAGTGACATGACGAGGTGGGGTTAATTGGCTAGCAACTTGCTGATCAATGTTAATTAATAATTATCAAACCTTTGTTATGGAAAAGAAAACACAATCAAAGTTGCTTGATCATTAATTAATGAAGTCATGATTATGTTGAAAGTTGCACAGAAAGTATATATTCCTAGGAAACCAATACAGGGTTTAATTTGGTTTGTTTGAGGTTTAACTTAAAAAGAATGGTTACAGTACTTCATTAGCTTTAACGGATAAAGCAGAGATCTTTAATTACAACACACAAAGGTGGCTCTAGTTCTAGTTGGAGTGCACCATAAGACATACTACTCCGTTTTTTAATATAAAAAAAATCACTATTTGTTTCTTTGTTTTTTTAATTGATATGGGAAGGAAAAATCTGATAGCATTATCTTTGTTTTTATTTATAAGTAAAACTGCAAATTTTAAGAAATATTTATCTCTTTTTTTTAAGTTATTCTCATAAAGTCAATGTTTACTTTTACCCGACAAATTTGTTCCATGAATTATAGGAATAATCTAGTCCAAATTTTTTCAATTTCATACATAATTATTATACTTAATCGGATTTTTTAAAACATGTGAATTAATTATTTTATTCTATATTTAAAAAATGGAGGGAGTACAAAAATTGAAAGAGACAATCAATAAAGAATTGAGCCTAACATTATGAACTGATTATTCATAATATAATGAATTAAAATTTAAATCTCTCTAACAAAGTATCTATATTTAATATATAGTCACATTTTAAATGTGATTATTTTCAATAGAAATATATCATTATACCATAAAAAAAAGGAGACATGTTTCATTTCATAATTTACAATTTTTTGATTAAGAGAAAAATTTACAGTCTTTTGAGTGTTCAATATCCTTCAAGTGAAATCTTGAGTTTAAATCGTGGATAAAAAAGATTAACTGAACAGAACTGCTTTTATTCGGATGACCGAGAAATAAGAGCATTTTCCCATAGTAATTAATAATTAATGTGTGCTATAAATTTTATATCGAAATTGTACTTTTTATAGATCCTAAATAGAACGATTTATTATTAGATTCTGTGTACTGCATGGAGATCCTTTTCGTTAACCTTTTAAAAATAAATTAGATTTTTTAAACACTGTTTATAAACAAAAGTTTGGATAAATTAGATTTTAAAAACTAGGATATATCTTTAAACTCAAAGACACTTATAGAAATATTTAAATATTGCATACTAACAAAAACTTGATATTAGTAATAAAATTTGAACTCATAACTTTATAAATTATTGATCAATTTTTTATGATTTGGACATATTTTTGTTGGTTATTCTTTATATATTATGTGAAGGCAAAATGAAGAAAAATAAATTGATAGTTTTTTCAAAAAAAAAAATCGCATGGTAGTGTTGATTTATTTATTTATTTTATTTTTTGGGGGTTGGACAAGTTGCTCCTGAAATATACAAAAAGAACGCTGAAAATAGTCCTCGTTGGGGAAACAAGCAAGGAAAGGAGAGTAATGTAAGATGAGTCTACGCTACGCAAAACCAGAATCCAGAAACATTAAAAAGCATGAAAACAAGATTCACCGTTTGTTTGTTTAAAAGCACGCTCATTCCGCTTCGTCCGGATAAGAAAGAGAACGAAACCGTACTTCTCCCAACCACGCTCTCCGTCGCGCGTGCCGGGAATCCAGCCGCGCTCCTTCTCTCACTCTTCAGTCTTCCCGCAGGGGTCACGCATTATGGACGGTTTACTCCCGTCATCATTGCTCTCTCCGAAAAACCACCACGTTTCATAGGGCCTCTCACTTCCCACGTGCCGCGTGTCCGTATACTATTCTCCACGTGTCCCCGTCTGAGCCCATCTAAAGGGCGGAGCGGGATGAGACTCGTGAGGATCACATGATATGCACGTGAATCCAGTGGGGTGGGGGACCACACCTGTGTGGGGCCCGCATAAGGGAGCACGTGAAGTGCATTTAGTGGGTCCGGCTTTATTAAAATATTTATCTTAATAATACTGATGACACAGAAAGTTTGTTCGAATTTAATTAATTAATCATAGATGGAAAAGGGATTTGGGCATGCCTCGGTAACGTGTTTAGCGTGTGCATTTAGATCCGCGTTTTTTTCGGTAAGTGAAAGAGCCACGCCGTGGGACATTTTAGGTAGTTCCGTCGATGACGTGGTGGTCACTCTCTTCATGTCAATCACGTTGTCGTTTTGGGGGAGACGATCCTGCTCCGTGAAAGCATTCAATGCTCACCGTTGGATCCTAGTCTAGGAAAGTCGAAGCGTTTGCATTCAATGCTCGCTTATCACCACGTGGCTAAATCGTGGCCTTTCATTTTGTTCTAAAATGATCTTTGCTGTTCATTTTAAATTAATTTTTAAATATTTTAAATATTATATTTATCAATATAAAATTTATAAAAACTTATGATGTTGAATTTAAATTGTCTTTTATACTCATCCAAGAATGAGAATCATGGTACTTATCATTCTTAATGAGATCTAAACCATTCAGATTTAATTTTTTTATTTTTAATTACATTTATGAAAATATAAATTTTTTAATCAATTTGGTTATTATCAATCTGACAAGTACAAATTTAATCTGAAAGGTTCAATTTAATATTAATTTTTTTATAATTTGAGTATCTAGATATACTATAAACAATTTAGGTATAATTTGGACGATTCAATTTAAGATTAAATTTTTTTATAATTTTTACATAGCATCTAGATATACTCTAAATAGTCTAGATTTAACATCATAATTTTTATAATAATAAATATAATATTTAAACTGAAACGATCTCTATTGTTCATTTTAAATTAATTTTTAAATATTTTAGCTTTGTACATTTCAAAGAGTATAAATATAACATTAGGTGTACAGAGCTAAATATATATTCCTATGGTCCTATTTATATTTCAAAGGAAAAAAATTAATTTTGATCTTATTTATAAGACACTTCACTATTTTCTATATTTGTGTTGGCCATCACATATTACTGTTAACATATGAGTTGTCACAGGTGTAAGTATTTTAGAGATATCGTTCCTACAAGGATGTAAACAAAGGAGGGTTAAAAATTTACTATTAAGTTATGAGTTAAGTTGAATGAAATCAAGTAATAGGGTTGTGTAAAATTATGAAAATTAGATTAAGGAGGTACTTGAAAACAAGTAAATTAATTGAAACTACAAATTCAATAGATAAATACCTAAGATTATCTTTCTCTTTTATATTTTGTAAGACTTTGATTAATTTCTCTCAAAATAATTTATAATGAAAATAAGTGCTAGTATAATATTTTAATTTATTTGAAAAAGCTTTCTCAAGTCTAAATCAAATATATTTGCCAACATTGAAATTTTATAATCTCTTAAAAATAATTAGTGAAAACAAATCTTAAGCACCAATTTTAATTTGATTGTGAAGGGTTAATACCATATCTCTATATTATTAACTAAACTATTTATTTATCTTTGTAAATTTCAAGTCTAACATTATTTTATTCAAGTTCTATATCTAAGTTATCTTTTTCAAGTACCGCTTATATGAACAAAACGATCTAAATGGTGACCAAATATTTCGAAGCATTAAGTATGAGATAAAACAAACAAACACACACACACACTCACACTCTTAAAAGCATTAAGCATAGGATAACTATCACTTGAAAAGCATTAAATATAAGATAAAATAAACACACACGCACATCATTCAAAAGAGAGGATGTGAAGGTTTAAGATAATCCTAAAACATAAAGATTAGCTACTCATGTTTAGAAAAGAGCAACGAATATCTAAATATTCAGCACCCATGTCAAATACGAAGAGAGAAAAGGGAATGGAAGCAAAAAAAAACTGAAGGAAATCTATTGAATATATTCAAATCTTCATTTATTGGCTAAATCTCCTTCAATTACCTAAAACACTAGCAAAGCTAGCCTTAAACAACCTTTGGAAATCATGTCTAAGTCTCTGGAGGTGTGGACATTATTATATATAACCCGAATTTTCACTTCAACATTTTGTTTTATATGTCGTGGCATGTGTCTATGCGTTGTGATAAATGATCATTTTATAGATATGCGCCACGACATAAGAATCATGCGTCACGGCACACCTCCATGTTCACAAAATTTTCCCTTTTGTATGCTCTATACCATGGCATGTGTCCATGCATCATGGCATATATATAACCCTATGGTCCTATTTCTTAAATATAACATTTGGTGTACAAAGCTAAATATATACTCCTATGGTCCTATTTATATTTCAAAGGAAAAAAAATTAGTTTTAATTTTATTTATAAGACATTTCACTATTTTCTATATTTGTGTTGGCTATCAAGTATTACTGATAATATATGAGTCGTCACAAGTGTAAATATTTCAGAGATATCGTTCCTATAAAGATGTAAACAAAGAAGGGTTAAAAATTCACTATTAAGTTATGAGTTAGGTTGAATGAAATCAAGTAATAGGGTTGTGTGAAAGTATGAACATTAATAGTGAAGGGTGTTTTTGGACATTCATAAAAAATCAAGATTATAAATTATATTTAATAAACTTCATTAACAGGTATAATTTTGTCAAAAAATCCTTATAAATTTTGGGACAGGGGAAGTATAAAAGATAAAAAAACTTTTAAAATTTATCTTATATTAGAGACAGGAGGGAATATAAAATACTTTTAAATGATAAATAAATTTGGAAGTCTGGCCAAAGAAATAAATAGATAAATTTGGAAGTAATATTAATTTTTAAATTAGTTGATTTACACACACTCCACACAGTCATCAGATGCGAGGAAGCTTCATAGATATCGTGACTTCTCATTTGCGATTTCAGGTTTGTTTGTTTTTTATTTTGATTTTGAATTTTTTGAATTTGGATGTTCAATGCTGCACAGATCTCATAGTACTAGAGCTAATAATTCAAGTCAAGTTTGACGGGTTAGCCCGAATCTGTTCAAAAAAAGTTTAGAGCTAAACTTGAAAAAATATGATACTTTTATGTTTGGGCCTATTCGGGTAGACCTGAGAAAATTCGAACCAAGCCCAATCGGGTTCAAATTTGACCTGAATATTCTGAATAAAAAATTTTATTTTTACAAAATATATAAAATATGATAAATATTAATTAATTCTTTAAGTTTTAGGTTATTTTATACTAAAATACCATATATTTGAGTCCTATACATCATTTAAGTATAAAAATATATATTTTATATTTTTTTAAAAATAAAATAATTAATTTTAAAGTAAAAAATTAATTAAAAATAATTTTAAAAATAAAATTCAGATATTCAAGCTGCCCTGAAATTTAAAAAATTCAGGTTAAACTTAGTTATTCAAGCTTTTTAAAGAGTCAAGTCTATTTGAATATAAGCCTATTTTGATTGAGCTTATTTAAACCGGTCCGTTTAAATTTCCAACTTTACACAGTACTCTATGTCTTCAAAACATTTACACATTTTTTTAAAAAAAAAAAAACAAGCCACACAGCGTCGAGGCTTTGAGACCAGTTCAAAATAAAGACTTTAATTATTTGGCAATAAATATGAATATATGATTTATAAGATTAGAAAGCTCACCATAATAGTCCAATCTGTTACATTGGACATTATAAAGTGTGTACAAGTAAACATTAAATAATTGCACTAATTAAATGTCTCGCTAGCTAGCCAGGTAAATATGACATTAATCTTTTGGATGTGTCGGAAACTTTTTGTTTGCTGACATATGTGTTAAACTTCCTACGTTCTAGCCGGTTTGACATGACAGCCCTTGCATTAATTAAAAAAATATAATAATAATAATAACAACAACAAGTGTAGGCTTTTGGTGTGGATTTAAATCCTGTTGATATTAATATAAGAACCTCAAAAGTCTTAGAGCATTCATGAACCATAAGAATACAAGAAAGACCTGTGCACCTCAAAATTATGACACGCGTTAGTTTTATTTAATCACTGTGACCGATAAGGTCAAAAAAGGATCACGATGATTACAAGAATAGTTTAAAATTTTAAACTCGTCAGAAATGGACTCACAAATCCATGCTTATATTAATCGACCTCAATTTAAGCCTTCCCCTTCGCCTGCGTTGTTAGCTATGTTGACTTTTTGGTTGGCGTATTGTTAAACAATGTTGTATATATTCATGATGTAACAAGTTAAAAAGAGTGGGAAAAAAAAAAGTTTTATAGTTTTCTAAAAAAATTGACCAGAGAAAATCTACATCGGTGGAAGGGACGCGGATATGAAATAATTTTTTTTAAAACAAAACACTTTTTGAATTTCCCGAATATTTGACTAGTGGGATGAGAACTAAGGAGAACACACCCGTGACTAAAATAGCTACAGAAAAGTAGACTTTTCCAATAATCAAGTTAAATAGAGTGGAGCAGAGAAGAGAAGCTTGAGTCAGGATGCAAATATATTCTCATTTAATTATTCCCCTAAATTCTAAAACATATACCAACCATGAAAACGCCAAATATCCCTCATGTTCTTTTATACACTGGCATCCAAAATTATTCATTCATTTTTTTTAACTTCACAGGATAATTTTACCTATTTTATGTCATATGAACAGGGTCTTGACTTCTGTCTTGTCCCCCCCCCCCCGGAGGCGAAATTATTTGTCCACGTCTTACTTTTGATCCAGGAAAATTATATCAGCTCAAAAATGAAGGCTCACGTGAAAACTCTTTTTTTTTTTTTTAACCAAACACTTGAGAACTCTTTTGATAATATAAAATTTTCATTTTTTTTAAAAGCATAGGAGTAGGCTCCCTAATAACCTAATGGTAAAGAATATCTCCTTTAAAATGCTGAACACGATGAGTGGACATTTCTCAACCTCTTGGGTTATAATTGCTTATGTTCATATTATTTTTTGTTTGGGCCTAACAAAGAATTTGCTATATTTTGTTGCAAGCAGTAGGCTTGGTTCAATATTCTACTGGGCCAGCACTTAATCTCACAATGCGAAAGCTGACACTGGGCCATATTTATAGTATTGGGCCGGTATACAAATCCAAGAAAATATATTCAAGTCCATGACCAGCAGGGACTCCGTTATATCCAAAACGGTAAAAAAAAAAAACAACAACAAGAAGACCAGTTGATTTACATTAAAAAATGATTATTCATATTTAACATTAAGGTTTTCAGTTTGTTCAAAGGAACATTCTTTGGCCCCCCCCCCCAAAAAAAAGGAACATTAAAAACTTTTTGAAGAAATGGATTTTTTTAAAAAAATAATGCAATGTTATAATAAATTGTGCTTAAATGTACAATTTAGATGGAATTGACCCAGGAAGGTGAGAGTGATAAAAAATAATATAATGCTGAGTAGGCTTGATAGTTTCACTCTTGTTTATACATATACTTACTTTAATATGGCATATTATTTGTAATAAATCATGAATAATGAAAATATTTTTCAGGCTTTGTGTATTACTTGTGATTTCACTAATTATAAAGGGAGAAATAAAAAAGGGAACTAATGACAGTTATATTATAGATAAGTTTTTTTTTTTAAAAAAAAGTTACAAAATATTGATTTCAACAGTTGCAAAGAAGAATTTTCATTACAAATTGAGAGTTATAATTAGGATTTAAATATCTTTCATACACTTAGGACTCCTAAATTTGTAATTAATTGAATTGATATTTACAATTTATTTTTAAATTTTTTTATTAAAGACCTAACTTTCATTAATTCCTCTTTTTAGAACTTAACTAAAAGTCTCTTAGTTATAAATACAAGAGATACATCGTGGGTTTATAAAGTTGACAAAATTTTTAAGATACTTAAAATAATAATAATTTATATAAAAATGTTTATAATGTTTCAAATATCCTATATTCATTCTGACTTGATGGGCGCCACATCGCCTTGAGAGATAAACATCGTCAATCTTAACACACACAGAATAACACGAAGCCATCATAGCTACCATTCACAATACGACAAGGTTGGGGTTTGCAACTCTCTAAGTATTCGTTCTTCGTTGATCAAATCTGCTTTAATAACAAGAAGCAAACACAATCAATTTCCCATAATTATTACCCATTCAAATCATGATATATGTTGACACTTCCAACAAAAAGCATGCATCAGAAACCCATCGTGCTCTTAACTACTTGATGTTTAATTCAACATCTTGCTTAACTAGATCAGGCCCTTACAATTGCAGGGCTAATGCAATTTTTTTGATGCACAATTAGGAAAAGGGTTAAAATAAAGCAAGACAGAAACCAGAAAAACACAAAAAACCTAATGCAAATAATAACTGTACGGTACACATGGTAGAATAATGATTAATGGTTAATTTAAAATTACCCAAGGAACTAATGGAAGTTAATTTTAGTAAAATGGGCTGATCTCTCGTAATGTTGCAAACCAATACTCAACTTCTCATTAAGAAATATATTTGCATTTAATGCTCAAATTGTACTTAGAATATAATAACAAAAAAGCACATAGTTCACATTTAGAGTTAGAGGTGGACCAGTTCTACATGGACTGCATCCTAAGGCACGTAAAAAGTCGAAGGTTGATTAATCACAGGTTTACTAAATTATGATAATTTAATTAATAACCTTCAAGTTACTTACAAATAAATTTGGATCAATTCATGATAGGCCTTCTAGTAATCCAGGAGTGACACATAGTTTAATGTTTTGGACACCATATAAAATAGGCTATTTAATTAGTTTTTAATGTTTGAAGCAATTAACTTTGATATATATATATATATATATATATATTTTTACATTGCCAAGAAACATTTGACTTTGATAGAGCTTGACTTAGAAGGTGTTTAAATATCACATTTAATACCCAAAAGTTTTTTCAAAAGTATATTTTCATAAAAGCTTGTTTTGATAGGGAAAAAAAGGACTTTTAAAATCCACATACTAAACTTAAAAATCAGTATCACAAAAGATTAAGGCTTTTATGGCAAAACTTTTTCAACTCAAACATCCCTGGCTTGCATTGATCTGGATATCTCATGGTAATTCTTTTCGTTTGGGTTTTTTTTCAGTCGATATGAAAAATTTAATAAAATTTAATTCGTGCCTATATCCAGTCATCAAACCGTTACAGTGACTGTAATATATACAGCGTTGATGAACAATTTATGTACTCCTTTCATAAAGTACAAGGCATTTTTTTTTGAAGGATTAAATATTTAAAAATATAAGATATTTTTAATTTTTTAAAATGTAATCATTATTTTTTTTAAAGTGCCCCTATTGAATAAATTATCTTATATTTTTTTAGAGTGAAACACTCTATTGAAAAAATATAAAAAGATATGGTTAATTTAAAAATAAGTAACTATTTTATTGGATGTGAGATTCAATCAAAAATGTTTTATATTTTTTAACGGAATGAGTATTTATATATAAGGATAGGTTAAAATAAAATAAATTTGTTGAGAATGACATTAAATCATAAAGCAATATGCTTTTTTCTTTTAAAAGAACATTTTCACTCTATAAATATATTTTTTATTTTCATATATGGAAACGTGTTCTAAATATATTACAATAAAGTAAATTAAAAAATTAATTGTCCATCTACTTTTTCATGTTTTTATTTAATCTTTATTGATAATATAATTTAAAGATACGCTAAAATAAAAATGTAAATGATTTAAATGGATTTTTTTTTGGCCAAAACAAAGTCATTTTGATTAATCACCAAAAAAAAAAAAGTACAACCACCAATAGCCGAAGCCAAGAAAAAGGCTTTCAAAAAAATCCTAAAGATTTAAGATTACAACATAACACACAAAAAAACTCACCGAAAAGAAAGCCTAAAACACAACCTGAAACCAGAAAACCAGGGGAAAAAAAAAACTAACAAACACAGCAAAGCAAAAGCAACATTGGTCAGCTAACACCACTTCTAATCTCAAGACCAGAACCATCTCTATTGCAATTAAGAGCTTCGTCAAATAAAAATTTGGCGAGAGGGAATGGAGGTGTTGCCACTCAATTTCAAGGCCACATCCCCTTTGACATTTAAATTTAGTTAGACAAGTACATTTCCTTGTAAAGCAATACTTGATTTTCATTTTTTAAAAAATTGTTTCTATTTTTTATTTTCATATTTGGAACCGCTTTAAAACTCTTTTCAGGTTACGCAAACTATAAAACAAAAAAAAAAAAAAACCATTGTGTATACGTGCATTTTGTTTGTTTCTACATTTATATGCTTTTTTTTTCGCCAAATTTATATATTAACTAGTTTTATTCTCGTGCAATATATGTGATATTTTAAAATTTAAAAGATAAAACTAAAATAAAAATTGAAAAATAATTTATTTTAGTCTACCTTTAATTTTCTATTTATTTAAATTAAGTTAAATTTATTTTAAATTTTATTTTGGCTATACACATTCAATATATACTAATAACTTACTTTATTTTAAATATGTTGTCTTAGATATGAATGTGCTAGTCTCCCATACATATGCCTTTCTTTTGTTAAGTATGAGAAAATTTTTGAAATCAAATAAAAAAAATTAGTGTTAAGTTCTGCCCCACATAATTAATTGAATAATAAAAGTTATCCCCACTAAATATGATTAGATTTATTACTTGTTGCTCTTACAAATTCATTTCACTATAGATTTATCGTGAGACTGACATTTTTTACATTACTTTTTTATACATATAAAAATATAAGGACTAAATAATAGGATCTCACACATTATTTTTATGGGTCTCACATTTATCATTATTTTTTCACTAAAAATCTCAAACTTATTAATTGTTTTTATATAGTGGGCCTCACATAATATCTAAAAGCATAGAATTTTTTTTTAAAAAAAATGAGATTTATTATTCATCCTACTATATGTCTACAATGAAATGATACACTTTACCATATAAATGATATGATGATATGATATGTTATAATATGATCCATTTTAGTTATACCAGCCCACACACACACACAAATTTATAGACGCACGATATCGAATCTTAATGAATAATCTCAAATCGACAAGACATTATTCATGACAAAAATACAAGACATAGCATAAAAGAACAAAAATCTGGCATCCACTACATGCAAAATAAAACAAAGAAAAAAGAAGTTCTTAAATGTTAGATTATTCGAATAAGGTATATTTAATATATTTTTATTCAATTAAATTAAATTAAGATTAAGTATATAAGTTGTTGAGGTTTTGTCAATTAAATGGTAAATTTTAACATTTTAACTGTTAGCCTTTTTATCTATGTTTTTCAGGAAAGTTGTTCATTCTATCATTTGACTAGTCATCCTTAAAATAACCAGATAAATTGTCGTCTGCCCTCGAGCATACAGACACGAGAAATGAGAATGACTAGGCTGTAAAACTCAAGGACTTCATTGTTAATCTCTAAGAGGTGAGAGAAATATTCGCAAGAATACAAAACTCAAGAGGACTTGTTGCAATTGTAACGCGACCAAATCAATTGATCAGTGCAAATTATTGGTGTGGATTCTTACCTTCGTTGTCTCAAATCTCAATGCCTCTCGCTCTCTATAAGATCAGTCAACGTCTCAAACTTCTCTACTCTGATAACAAATCTCTTGTTCTCTGGGTTTCCTCACTTGTCTGCCGGTCTCCGTCTACACGGATGAAGAAACCCCATCAGCCATTGTGCACCACCCAGAAACTCTGCACCTGACAATTCGTCACAGGAAAAACAGGGGAGGGAAGCGTCTCATCTTTCGCTGGCGTGGGACTTTAGATCTTGATTGGGATGGGCAATGATGGAAAGGAAATTACCCACGTTCAGGTTCAAGATATTGAAATGACCCGGGTAAGTTATGCTATGAATCTCCGCATAGAATTTGTTGATTGCCCAAAATTCCACTGGTTTTTTATGTTATAGTAACTGCAAACAACTTTACAGCTAGGGTTCTTGCTGGGAGAAGTAGGCTTTGACGGGTGTGTGTTTTGATCTTGATAACTGAGCACTGTATCAAGAGGTTCCAGCTATGTTGTTGAACTTGCAATTGTTATACGTTGATCTAAAAGTTGTTTGTGTATGATTATTATTTACATGATTAAACGTTGTAGAGTTATGCTTGTTACACTCCTGTCTTATGGTTCTTTACCTTGGGGAGTGTAATGACATCTTACTGGTGACTCACTTTGCCATGGTAATCAACAGCTCAAGTCATAACATGTATGCAATAATGTGCCTAAGCATTAATGCTTTCTGACTTGATTTTTTACATGCTCACGTTTCAAGACTTTAAACAATGATGATGAAAGTGTCAGTTGTGTGAAAAAGCTCAATGCAGAAATTTTATTTGCTAGTGTCACGGTCTTCTTTAAGGTGTTGATGATTGCTATGGTAATTTGGTCATTGCTGGCTGAATTCTCTCAAATTTCTGATATGGCTTCCAAGTTTTTTTTCTTGTACCATGTTCATGATCTTGCAAGGATGGAGGGGTTGCTAAATTTACATGATTGTTTATACATTTTCAGTTTAATTTCTTAGAAGCTTCTTTATACCAATTTGACAATCAGGTGACCCTATAAGAATGAATCAATCAAGATGTATTACGAATATATGCATACAAACACATTGATTAATAATTACTTTACTGTATCCTGCTATATTCTGTAGAATATTGATGGCATCAGATTCAGTTCTTGCAGAAAATACGCATCTAATATCCAATCTTAAATCAAGCTACAATGTCAGAACATTTGGTTTTGCTAGTATTGTTGTTGGTATCTTTGAGCATTGGTCATGTGTGGGGCGCAAAAATAAGTCATAAAGCTCCTTGGAGGATCCACACCCTGTTCTCTGTGGAATGCCAGAACTACTTTGACTGGCAGACAGTGGGCCTCATGCAAAGCTATAGGAAGGCCAAACAACCTGGACCAATCACCCGTCTTCTCAGTTGTACTGATGAGGAGAAGAAAAATTACAGAGGGATGCATTTAGCTCCCACTTTCGAGGTGCCCTCAATGAGCAGACACCCCAGAACTGGTGACTGGTAGAGTTCTGTTCCAAATCTAATTTGCTTTAGAAATTTAATTTCAATTATGAATTTTAGGTTAGTTTCCTTTCTAAATGCAGTTTATATCTTTGACTATTTCTGATTGTCCAATGCTAGACTTGATAGTCATTTAAAATTTTTTAATTCTGCGTGATGTTATCTTGTGCATAGTTATGTTGCTGCTTCTTTTATTGGTACATCTGAGTCAATATATATAGTTTTGAAAATTGTGTATGCTAACTTTGTCGATATCTGTGGTAACTAAGGGATTGTTTGATACACAGAAATGTCAGGTATGGAAATGAAAATGAAGTGAGGATGTGGATAAAATGGATGGGAAACAACTCTCACATCCTTTTTAAAAAGTAATACAGAGGGACATATACACTTGAATTATGATAACAAGGGTATGCTTGGGATTACATAAATTAAAGTTTCACGCTTTTTGTGCATTCCGTGTGCATGTTTCCATTTCCCCTTATGCCTTGAACCAAACAATACAGAAATATTCACATCTTCCTTTCTACTCATTGATTTTTATGTTGTGCCTTGTTAATTAGTTATGAGGTTAACAAAAGCTTCCCGGATGTCTTCTTTGAATTCACATCATTCAACTATGTTCAATTTACCTGAGTTTAAAGGCTATTCAACATCAGCTAAGTAACTATTCTGCTGTTCATTCATGACCAATTTATCTCTGGTTGTATCCTGGTATTATTGTCTGATTTTGTCAGTGTTTCTTCTCTCCCATATTCCACGTTCTGAGTAATGAATCTCAAAATTTGCCTTTTTCTAAATGGATAAATGCATCTTATTTTATGAAAGGGAAATCCTTTTTCCGTGATAGAGGCATAATTTATAAATAATTTATTTTCTATGCAGGTACCCTGCAATAAACAAACCTGCTGGGTTGTGCATTGGCTCAAACATAGTAAAGATGCAGAAAATGTTGACTGGGTTGTCATACTGGATGCAGATATGATAATCCGTGGCCCCATTGTACCTTGGGAACTTGGTGCAGAGAAAGGCAGACCTGTTGCAGCATATTATGGGTATCTAATAATTTCATGCTTCTCATCCATTTTATTCAACTTTCTCTTTAGTGGTATAGTGTAGGCAGCATTTTCACCCCTTACAAATTGTTGAAATAAAGCAGCTTATTTAGTATTGACCATTTATAACAACTAGAGTGGAACCCATGATTTTACATGGAACTTAAGATGAGCCATGTTGTTCACGATTTGTAAATAGTGTGACTTCCTACAACTTTTATAGATAATTGAGAAAGGAGTTTTAATTGTCTATGGCTTTTTTTATTTACCTTCATAATATTTCCATTCATTATTATTGGAGAGAAAGGATTTAGTTATTGTATTGTGAATTAGAGAACAGGACCTACATCAAACCTTAAATGGGGGGGTTTTGAAATTGACATTGAGGTCAAAGTTATGAAATTTGCTAGTTTGAATCTTATTAAGTAGTTCATAGATATTGTACTCTATATTCAGTCTTTTTCATGTTGCTTACGGATGGAAGCTTCTATAAACATAACCAACATTTCTCTTGCAGATATTTAAGAGGTTGTGACAATATTTTGGCCCAACTGCACACTAAACACCCGGAACTTTGTGACAAAGTTGGCGGCCTTCTGGCAATGCATATAGATGACCTGAGAAAATTGGCACCTATGTGGCTTTCAAAAACAGAAGAAGTGAGAGAAGATACAGCCCACTGGGGAACAAATATAACTGGTGATATTTATGGGAAGGGATGGATTAGTGAGATGTACGGATACTCTTTTGGTGCTGCAGAAGTGAGTTTACTGCCCTAATATTTTTTGTGATGACTGCAAAAATATTTTAGCGATTGTTGTACCACTCAAACTTATCTGGCACCTAGCTTGAAGTGTCCTCCCCTCACCACAAAAGCCTGAAGTTCTTGGCCGTTCAATTTTTGCTGGTTACTTTAAGTGTTTCCTGTTTCTTCTTTGCTTTTGACTCCCTTTCGGGTTTTCCCTGCTTGTTCCCAGGTTGGACTTCGGCACAAAATCAATGATAACTTGATGATTTATCCGGGTTATGTTCCGCGAGAGGGAATTGAGCCAATTCTGCTTCACTATGGGCTGCCGTTCAGTGTTGGAAATTGGTCATTTAATAAACTCTCTCACCATGAAGATGATATTGTTTATGATTGTAATCGGCTCTTTCCAGAACCTCCTTATCCTAGGGAGGTATGTCAGCTGGTTGGAGTAAACTAGGGTGGTCTTTTTTCAATCGCAATTATGCCTGTTTTGTAGGGACTGAATTCCTGTGTTGTTGTGAAGCAAGCATGCATTATCATTATTTAAGCTTGATATCATTTTTTGTGGATTCCAACTGGTCCCTTAAGCTCAACTTTCAATCCCAATATTTTGAATTTATGCACAGGACATGATGGATCAGTTGTCTTTCTTCTTTGTCATCTTTTATTTTATTTTTTTAACCAGGGGCTGAAATTGAAAAATTTCATGTTGCAGGTAAGGATGATGCAAATTGACCCTAATCAAAAGCGTGGGCTGTTTCTCAGTGTAGAGTGCATGAACACTTTAAATGAAGGTCTTTTATTGCAGCATGCGGCGAAGGGTTGCCCTAAACCAGCATGTCTAAATACTTGAGTTTCTTGAAAAGCAAAACCTTTGCTGAGCTAACTAAGCCTAATATGTTAATCCTGCTACTCTAGAAATGATGGACGATAAGGACACTGTTCAGGAACATGATGATGATGATGATGCTGGAAAGCCATATCCTAAAATCCATACTGTTTTTTCCACAGAATGTACACCATACTTTGATTGGCAGACTGTAGGGCTTATGCACAGTTTCCGTACAAGTGGGCAGCCTGGAAACATCACTAGACTTCTCAGCTGTAATGAGGAGGACTTGAAGCAATACAAGGGCCATGACTTGGCACCTACCCATTATGTTCCATCAATGAGTCGACATCCATTAACAGGCGATTGGTAATTTTGTTTATTTCAATCGTGTTATTTTTGGGCATTAGCCTTCTCAGTTAGTTGCGTTTTGTTATCTCACCAAAATCTGACAAGCTGGTCTCCTTATATTCTTTTTCATTGTCGCTGAAACTACATTCATCCTGGTTAAACTAGTTATTTACCATAGTTAGATTCTTTCTGGCCAATTGATTTTTCTCTGATTATCATTGCTGCAAAGATGTGATTTGTGACTTTGAAAATAAGACCATTAGTGCTTCATACGCTCTAGTATCTTCAGCTTTTAGTTCTAGATATGTCCTGTCAGATTTGTCTCCAACCTCCTGAGCTGTTTGATTTGACTATTTAACTCTCGCGCATGATTTTGATGTCCTGAAGAGACAGATATTGATGTTCAATTATTCATTGTATTTGGCAGTTTGGCGGTGATCACGTTTCATTTCAAACAAATTTTGATTATCTATGTAGCACTGTAGAATTGCTCATATGATGTCTTGTGGTGGGTGTTGCTTGCTTGAGCATATGTGCAGAATAGGGATATACCATACCGTTACTTCATGTGGTGTGAAGTTCTTGAGGGGTCGCTTGTTCATAGTTTTTCTATTTTTTTCTGAAGAATTTAGAGTTAGAGCATGGCAAGTGTTGAAAATTTCTGTTTCATTTTAGGTATCCAGCAATTAATAAGCCTGCTGGAGTTCTTCACTGGCTCAACCATGCAAACATTGATGCAGAATTCATAGTTATCTTGATGCTGATATGATCTTGAGAGGTCCAATCACACCCTGGGAGTTCAAAGCTGCCCGTGGCCGGCCGGTTTCTACTCCATATGAGTAAGACCATTGAATTTGATTCATGGTTGTGGTCTATAAATGTTGCTGCTGATGTGTAGGCATTATAAGTAGCTGTGGTGCGCATGCACAAGTCTCTATGGCTTTTTCCTGTTTTGATCCCCTTTTCTCTGTGCAGCTATCTTATTGGTTGCGATTAATGAGCTTGCAAAACTTCATACAAGCCATCCTGAGGCTTGTGACAAGTTGGTGGAGTAATCATTTGCACATGGATGATCTACGAAAATTTGCTATACAATGGCTTCATAAAACAGAGGAGGTCCGGGCTGATAGGGCTCATTATGCAAGAAATATAACGAGATGTATATGAATCCGGGTGGATCAGTGAGATGTACGGTTACTCATTTGGTGCAGCCGAGGTAATATGCTATTTTTGAAGCATTTAAGTTATCCCAATAGGTGCATTATCTTTTATTTTTCTCTTTAAAGTATGAACATGTGTCATAGCTGTAACTAAAAATTCTGTCCATGCAGCTGAATTTAAGGCATCGCATTGAAAAAGATATACTAATATCCCGGGATATGTCCTGAACCTGGTGTCAAATATAGAGTTTTTCATTATGGATTACTCTTCAGAGTCGGGAATTGGAGCTTTGACAAGGCTCGACTGGAGGGAAGTTGACATGGTTAACAGATGCTGGGCCGAGTTCCCGAACCCACCAGATCCGTCAACACTGGACGACGCTGATGTGGATGCTCGGGAACGAGACCTGCTTAGCATAGAATGTGTAAGAACACTAAATGAAGCTCTGCGCCTGCATCATGAGAGAAGGAACTGCCCCACTGACAGTTCCTTATCCAGTTCGGAAGGCAACACTACCAGTGAAACAGGATTTCAAGGAAACTTGGCGACTTTAATGAAACTTTTGCCTCAAGAAAAATCGTTTATCGGCAAATTCTGAGAAAGATGGGATGCTTAGTTCTTTCAAGTTCTGGGTGATAGTATTATGGGCATTTTTCTGGCTTGGGCTTCTCTGTGGTCATTTTTCTGGTTTATTCAGGTCAAGAGAAGAGGAATGAGGATGAAAAACCATAGAAGCCGGAGAAGAAGCTTGTATCCCGGATACATGGAAGTAACGGCCGTGATCGGCATAGCCGTGGTTTGATGTGCCTCTGTACATCTTTTTTGTTCTTCTTTTTCATGTGTAAAGCTGAGGGGGCGAATTTATTTGAGACTATTATCATGCAAGGATCACATTCAATGAGTGGAAGCCATGGAGTGATCCTGAGCAAGCTATTGTCATGGCGTCATGGTTTCCTCTGGTTGTGCCTTTTTGCACAGTTTTAATGTTGTAAAACTTATTTAGAAACAAACAATTTTTATAAATTTTTCCTCAATAAGTTTGAAATATTAATTATTAATAATAGAAGCTTAAATCTTTTTGCCATGCCCAAAATCCTACATATTTTCTCTGTGTAATTGTTAATCAGTTGCATGAGATGCAAGGGCCATATAATTTGTTTGTTTAATAAGTATGAGAAATATTTCAGTAGTAGATAGGGGATATAATTGTATAAACACATATATTGTTTCAGAGAAGGTTTCCAATTTTTTAAAGGTTAAAAAAATTACAATTATGATCATAAATTTATATGAGTCATTTTATCTTTAATTTAAAAATGTTCGTTATTTCGTACCCCAGCGTTAACAGACTGTTATGTGGGTCTCATGTTTTTTTTTTTTTTTAATTTCTCCTTGTCTCTCTCTCTCTCTCTCTAGTCTTCGCTCGTTGTTGTTTCCTTCTTTCATGCACCAGGTCATAGTTATATACTTCTCCTCTATACTCTTTCTTGTCCCCTTCCCCAATAGCCCTTTGCCCCATAATATCTCTCTTGAAGCAATTTCAGTTTTATATATAGAAACAATCCAGTTTTGATACCTAGTTCCTCTTCTTCTAATCCTTCATTATATTTATCACTACTCGTCCTGCGAGCATTCATTCTCATTTACTCGTTAAATTTTTGGAATCTCTGAGCTAATGTTTTGAGACTTTGAAGAAAAATGTGAATTCTTATACATGCAACTTAATCAATTAAACATGTGTTGTGTGGTGTGTGTGTGTGTAGCAAGCACCTGCCCAGCTCCCGGTGTGAAATAAACGCAACTTGCTCTGTTCTGTGATTGTGCAACAGAGCCTGGTTAATAGAGATGCAAAGAAGAGGAGGAGGACGGTGAGAGACAGATGAGAAGAAGATGATAAAGAGGAGACATGGTTGCAGGGAGAGGGAGGGGGGGGGGAGAGGGAGAGGGAGAGCGAGAGGGAGCATTTGATTAGCAAGGTCAAGCATCCATGGCGAAACCTGCACGATGATAACACCATTTCTCGATCTTACAATCTTACTCCAGCATCTAGCATCCCATAAGTAGAGTTAGCCCCTCTACGCCGCCCATCTGCTTCCTATGTTGCATCCCACCCCGAGTTCTGGGCCCTCTCATCTTTCCCCCTCCCTATCTCTTCCCCTTTCTTTCTTCTGCCATTTCTCAGGATAGCGGCTCCTACAAGTTAGCTGTAAGCATTGAAGCGTCGCTCAACAGCTATCTCTACTCTCTCTCAACTTCACGCTTCTCTCTATTCACCCTCATCATCTTTGCTCTTGCTTTTCTGCCATGGCTCCTCTATCAGGATGAACCAGAAGGAGAGAGTGATCACTTCTCTCTCTTGTAGATATCACACTCATGACTTGCAGCAAAGTAAAGCCAACATGCTCCTACCAGCAAGCCACAAGTTCAATGAGAAGGATAGAGAGTGAGATGAATGGAGACTGATGAAGAGGGAGATGAATGGAGGAGAGAGACGCTTTCATGTGATAAAAAATAAAAAAAATAATGAAACCTAATAAATAATATTTTATAAAAAATATTAAAAAATTTAATATGAGGCTCACGTAAAAACACATATTGTACAATTTGATGTCAGGGACATAATTATTAAATTTTAATAAGGTTAAAAATAAAATTAATTTAAATTGAGTTTAGAATAAAATTGACTCTTAGCTCATTTAAAAATTAGATCTTGCAATGTTGAAATTTGACACAACCAAATGCCATCTAAAAAATGAAAAATATGAAAATATATGTAAGAATTAATACTTGGTTTATTTTGAGTTTTGTTTTACGAGTCTTATTAATTACAATGAATGGGGATCACTTTTTGTCATTGAGGAAAACTAAGCTATTTATGATTATACCTTTTAAAATTATTTAATTTAAATTAACATGTAGAGTAAACCAGTGCATTGTAACGTTAAACTTGGGCATTGAAATAGGAGTAAACAAAATCATATTTATCAATCAAATGATCATTAGAGTGACATGCCATCATCCTTCCAGACAAGTCTTTTTAAAGTTATTATTTCGAAACAAGCCCTATGCTTCTTTCTTCCTTCTAGGTGTTCGAATTCACTGCAAAACCCGCCCTCAAATAAACCCTTCCCCAAACGTATTCTCATTCTCATTCCCTCAATCATGGAGTGGAATCCTCAAACCCTCCAATTTCTCTCCGAATGCTTCCTCCACTCCCTCTCTCCCTCGCCGGAGCCTCGCCGCCGGGCTGAAGCCTCCCTCGCCGACGCTGCCGACCGTCCAAACTACGGCCTTGTCGTGCTCCGCCTCGTCGCCGAGCCTTCCGTCGATGATCAGATCCGTCAAGCTGCCGCCGTCAACTTTAAGAACCACCTCCGTGTCCGATGGGTGCCGGCTGCTTCGGATGACGCCAATGTGCCCGCTTTCTCCCCCATACTTGACCCGGAGAAGGAACAGATTAAATCATTGATAGTGCCGCTGATGCTTTCTGCCACTCCTAAGATTCAAAGTCAACTTAGCGAAGCTTTGGCTGTAATTGGTAAGCATGATTTTCCTAAATCGTGGCCTGCGTTGCTTCCTGAGCTCATCATGAATCTTCAGAAAGCATCGCAAGCCTCTGATTATGCCTCTGTTAATGGTGTTCTTGGCACTGCCAATTCTATTTTTAACAAGTTTCGGTACCAGTATAAAACCAACGATCTTTTGCTTGATTTGAAGTATTGTCTTGATCTTTTTGCGGCACCTCTGCTGGAAATATTTCTCAAAACGGCTTCGTTGATTGATGCGGCTGCGAACTCCGGAGGGCTTGCTACAATCTTCGTCCTCTTTTTGAGTCGCAGAGGTTGTGTTGTAGCATATTCTATTCATTAAATTTTCAGGAGCTGCCTGAGTTTTTTGAGGATCACATGAAGGAGTGGATGACTGAATTTCGAAAATACCTCACTACAAGCTATCCTGCACTTGAGAATAGTGGTCCTGATGGTTTTGCACTTGTAGATGAGCTTCGAGCTGCAGTTTGTGAGAATATTAATCTTTATATGGAAAAGAACGAGGAGGAGTTTCAAGGATACCTGAATGATTTTGCACTTGCTGTGTGGACCTTACTGGGAAATGTATCCCAGTCTTCTAGCCGTGATCAGCTGGCTATCACAGCAATCAAGTTTTTGACCACTGTTAGCACAAGTGTGCACCACACCTTGTTTGCTGGTGAAGGAGTTATACCACAGATCTGTCAGGGCATTGTGATCCCGAATGTAAGGTTGAGGGAAGATGATGAGGAACTCTTCGAGATGAATTATATTGAGTTTATTAGGAGAGATATGGAAGGTAGTGATCTTGATACTAGGAGGAGGATTGCCTGTGAGCTACTCAAAGGTATTGCGACACATTATGGGGATACTGTCAGAAGCATTGTTTCTGCGCAAATACAAACTTTATTAAGTTCTTTTGCTGTAAATCCAGTGGTAAATTGGAAGGACAAAGATTGTGCTATATTCTTGGTAGTTTCTCTGGCAACCAAGAAGGCTGGAGCTAGTTATGTCTCAACAGAACTTGTTGATGTTCAGAGCTTTTTGAATCTGTAATTGTCCCAGAGCTGCGGAGTCCAGATGTGAATGGGCATCCTATGCTTAAGGCGGGTGCTCTCAAATTTTTTACTATGTTCCGGAGTCATATATCAAAACACATAGCATTGAAGTTTTTCCCAGATTTGGTTCGCTTCCTTTCTGCAGAATCAAATGTTGTTCATTCTTATGCTGCAAGTTGTATTGAAAAACTCTTATCGGTAAAGGATGAGGTGGTAGAGCCCGATACACATCAGCTGACATCAATCCTGTTTTCCCTGTGCTGATGAACAGTCTTTTCAGCGCCCTGAAGCTCCCAGAGTCTGAAGAAAATCAGTATGTAATGAAGTGTATCATGAGGGTTCTTGGGGTTGCTGATATATCTGTCGAAGTTGCTCGAATCTGTATTGAGAGTTTAGCCTCAATTCTTGGTGAAGTTTGCAGGAATCCAAAAAATCCCATCTTCAATCATTATCTCTTCGAGTCTGTGGCGATACTTGTAAAGAGGGCATGTGAGAGGGATTTGTCTCTTGTATCAGTTTTTGAAGCAAGTCTCTTCCCTAGGCTTGAAATAATATTGACCAATGATGTTACTGAATTTTTCCCATACACATTTCAATTGCTTGCTCAACTTGTGGAGTTGAACAGGCCACCTGTCCCAGCAATCTACATGCAGATATTTGAGATCCTTTTGTCACCTGATTCTTGGAAAAGAGCTCCAAATGTTCCTGCACTTGTGCGTCTTCTCCAGGCCTTCCTTCAGAAGGCTCCACTTGAGGTCAGCCAAGAGGGTAGACTAAGTAAGGTGCTTGGCATATTTGACTCACTCATCCAATCTCCTAGCACAACTGAGCAAGGATTTTATGTGCTTAATACTGTCATTGAGAGTCTTGAGTATGCTGTCATTGAACCTTATATTTCTCACGTTTGGGCTGCTATTTTCAGAGAGCTTCAAAGAGGCGAACAGTAAAGCTTATCAAGTATCTTTTAATATTCATGTCACTCTTTCTGATTAAGCATGGTCCTTCTAACCTTGTTGAGACTATGAATCGCGTCCAGCCCGCTATATTTACTGTGATTCTAAATCAATTTTGGATTCCTAATCTAAAGTTCATTACTGGAGCTATTGAACTCAAGTTGGCTGCAGTTGCTTCAACTAGACTTATATGTGAATCTCCAATCTTCTTAGATGCCACAGCTGCTGAATTGTGGGGAAAGATGGTTGACAGCATTGTCACCCTTCTTTCACGGCCAGAAGAGGATAGGGTTGAGGATGAAGCTGACATGCCAGATATTACAGAAAATGTGGGCTATACTGCCACATTTGTTCGTCTTTACAATGCTGGAAAGAAAGAAGAGGATCCACTGAAAGATATAAAAGATCCGAGGGAATTTTTTGTCTCTTCATTGTCCCGATTTTCTTCACTTTCTCCTGGGAGGTTTCCTATGGTCATTAGTGAAAATGTCGATCCTGCAAATCAAGCAGCATTGCTTCAGCTTTGCCAAACTTATAATCTCCTGATAGCCTGAGTAAGTAGAAGCAAATGATGCTTTATTTCCCATTTTTTGATCTGTTTTTTGTTGGATTGGAAATGTTCTGAGAGTAATAGCTTGCCCATTTTGTTGTAACATTTTTTGCACGAGTTTTTCTTGATTATCAATCTATCTTTTCATCTGGACCTTGTATGAATGTATTATTATCAAATTAGTTTTTGTGCGACTTTTCAGGCAGTTTCATGCTTTTTTAATTTTTATACACAAATTTAGGTACGATAAAATAATTTTTAATTATTGTGCTAGTTCCATGATCGATCAGTTCTTTGTTGCTGTTGTTCCTTCTTGAGTTCCTTTTTCTCTCTCCCTCCCCTTTCTTTAGAAATGTAAATAGGCATTGTAAGGAATCACAAAATATTTAGCTTACTGTCACCTCTTCTGATTTGGGTCCCACCATGTAGTGCTGGACTGACTGACTGCCTGTGTTCATTGGTGCACAGCTATTGTGAAGCACCTTTGCTTGCAACATGCTAGAATATCTCTCTCCTTTGGCATTTTGGTTGAGAAATTACCATAGTTGATCTTTTATTGTCTTTGTGCATGGGTGTGTAGTGGCAGAGACTGAGGTTGAAAGTTGTGTTATAAGTGCATGTTTTACGTGTCTAATGATCTTTAATCTTCATTATTATTCTTATATTTTGTTATGCTTCAATTTTCTTGTTTGGTTGAGAATGAATGATGAGTTCTTTCCGTAATAATCCATTTGTTCTACTAACACAGGATTTTATGCTGGAATCAAATTAGTGGAATCTTGGGTTTGGAAGAGTTATCTCCGGCATTGATGAGCTGGGTGATGATTCTACTCTGATGCATTGTGAATTAAATCAGTATTTAATCATCCATTTTTGCTCCTGCCATGATCATACATGAAGAACTGGGATTTTTTGTTCGAATCTTGCTTGAATCCATGAGATCTGTGCATGTGTATGGAGTTTCATGTGATCTGTTGGGTTTCGGTGTAAAATCATCTGCCGTTCTTGCAATTCCTTGTCTTGCTGTTTTTTTCTCTCAGTATGCATATGAGCAAATCGTGACCAATATTAAGGTCCATTTTTTTAAAAAAAGAAAAGATTTGCATATGAAATTGAATTTTTCTCGTGCAAATCTTGATTCCATCTTTCAGGCTCAGTCCAACATTTTGGGGGGCCAAAAATATGAAAACCTTGTATTGTAGCCCCTCAAGCTAAATGAGTCCTTTGACAATAGTCAGTGACTTGGGTCAATATTAAAGGTTTGTTTTCTGGTTTTCTAAAAAGAATATATCGGCTGAAAATTCTTTCAATTTGGCTCTTAAACCTAACGAAGTCCTTAGAATCTGTATTCTTGAACAAAAAATTGTCGACTATTAGTTAAGTATTTTGTTATAATTTTTTTTACAGTCTAGTATTTATAATCTTAAAGAAGCAAACTGCTTGGTTTTATTTATAAAATATTTCTTCACCTGTGTTGCGTTGCGTGTATTAAACAATCTACCAGTCTTTTAAAAGAAAAATTCCATGTTTTTATTTAAACATCTTAGCGAGTGAGTTGAGAATTGATTATTGATTGCAGATTATGTGTTTTGATTTCAGTCAAATTCTACTTAAAATCATATTTGTAAATTTGATCGAAAACAACACAATGCTCTGTTTGGAAGGAGAGAATAATTTTTGCTTGTTTGGATGAAGAAAAAGTGAGTGAAGAAAAATGGAAGAAAAAATAAAGTGTAGACTCATCATATTTTTCTATTAATTTTTCTCTCAACAAAGAGAGATTTTAAGAGTAAAATATTTATTCTGCCTCCTACCCTCCTCCTCAGACTTGGCTTTACTCTGCTGATACAACAACCTCTGCGGCTGCTCTATTTTGGCAAAAATCTGGATCGTCTAGATAAAATTTGATGGTCTGGATTTAATATTTTAATTTTAATTTTGATTTTATATGTATTAAAATAAAAATGTAATAAATTTGAACGCCAATTTGAACAGTTTTGATATAAATAGTACAAATTTAGTGTTCAATTTTTTTATGATTTTTATAAACTAATTATTTAGATATACTTTGGACAGTGTAAGTTTGATATTAAAATTTAAAATTGTAAATTCAAACAGTCCATATTTAACATAAATTGTCCAGCCTGATTATTAAATTTATCAATATTTTTTATAAATTTTGATCATCCATGTTAAACTTAAATTGTCCAGACTGTTTAGTAGACTTATTGAAAAAATCATAAATATGGATTATTCATATTAAGCCTAAATTATTCATATTAGTAATCAGATTTATTAAAAATTTTATAAATTTTTTATTTTAATAAATACAAAAATTAAAATCAAAATATTAAATTCAAACAGTTCAAGATTCTTCTCAAAATGCTGCAAAGGTGCGCTATGTTAACGGAGCAAAGCGAAATCCTTTCTCCTCACTCTCTGCTTTCACGCTATGCCACTTTGATATTTATTTTCATTTTTTCCAGCATATTGCCTCAGATAAATCAATATAAGATTATAATGTGGGCCTTACTTTTTCAGAGAGAAATCCATACAAGATTATACTGGAATTGATTTTCATTTTCCCATGTTAAATATACAACATGAAGTTGATCATTTTCCTACATAACTTATTTGCTCTGGATTAGCCAATAACAATTATTATGCCCATAGTCTAGTTAATTTATTTGTTGGGAGAGATGTCGAGACTAATTAAATGTGAAAATAACTTATTATTACTAAATTATTTGATTTTTAAATACAATAACATAAATATATTTTTTAACAACTAATTTGATTTTTAATAAATTTGATGATATTAATTTTGATATAATTTTGGTTTCAATTTATTGGTATAAAGATAATTACATGAACCATAATATACTTTGACATAAGAGTATCATAGTCATTGTGATATTTGCTCGTTTTCTTTTCTTTATTTTTTCTTGTCCACCCAAATACAAGGAGTAATAACATTTTATTTTTAATTCCATCCAATTGAGGGTTCATCTAGAGGTGGTAATTGATGAAAGATTCCTTCTTTTGTTTCTCATGCAATTGTTTCTCATTTTTTCCATTAAAAATACATATTTTATCCAATGTTGTTTTGCTCTCTAAAAGTATCCTGCTATTAAAGGTCATATTCAAGATATTGTGAAACATTAAATGTGAAGGACTAATCCCTTTCATTAGGCCCAATCCCTGTTAGCTATCCAAGGTAATTCAAATGCACTTGATGAGATTTACTTATGGATAAATTTTTTTTTTTGGACTGACATACTTGACTGACACTACCTCAAAAGCTGATGGATCAGCATTCTCCATTGATGTCCAATTATGCTTGTGGGCTTCCTTAGAATTGGATCAGAACCTATCACTTACCATGAGCGGAAATGATATCCTGTTGCACACAAAAACTTAAAAAACCAAAAAAACAAAAAAAAAAAAAACAACGGTTGGGATTGATCAAGAAATTTGATCACATTTCATTTAAATTGTGTTCAACATTAAACACACTTCAAATAAATGCATCATATTTAATACTTTTTTTAATGAGTAAACCTTTGCATAATACTCTGCAGTAACAAGGAGGAGGCAAGCAAATATTGAAAACGTAAGAATCGAAGTCTACAATCATGACGTTGATGAGAGAGAGTGTTCAATCAAGTGCAATCCTTCGATCAGGTCTTCCCATTAGGACCAGTAAAATTGTTAGCGACACAATCGATCTATCTATTTTGCAATTCTCGTGGTATTGATATTAATGAATTTTGATTGCTCTCTTTGTAATAAATACAATCGCAAACCAAATGTGAAGATTATGATTATGACAAAATAACAAGACAACGATGCAAAAGAAATTTTGATTTAGCCATTTCAAAGTATCATCTTTTCTCTCATCAATTTTTTGCGTGACATCCAACAGTCTACATAGGATTGTATTGTTTACTCTATTTTTTAAAATAAACTTTAGGGCTAACTACTTAACTTATATTTCTTTCCACCATTAACTTTTAATAACTATAACTATTTCCTCCATCATGCATATACCACTTGATAATATAAAAACTAGTTTAGCTAATGATCATTTTTTTTAGCTTAGAGCACTTAGCATCTTAGACCTACCTCACTTCAACTAAAAGATTTATCAAGGTCCAAGCTAACCTACATTGAACTAAAGAGGACCACAAATTCTGTCATATTGTTCCACTTGTGGACTCAACCGAAATTTTTGGTTAAATTGGTACAATCTCCTGCTAGCTAAACCAAGCATTTAGTGGCTAATGACTAAAAATTTTATGCACAAAGATGATACGTAGTATCTTAACCAATCCATCTCTTGCACTCATACTTTTCTGATGCACAAACCACAAAACACGAGAGAAAGAACAAATGAAGTTGCAAAGGAAAATCACTGAGAAGATGCCAAGAAACACACACAGACATTGATTGTATGGAGTTGAATAACAAAAGGACAATAATTTCAGGCCTAATTGACATTGTCATAAACAAGTGGCTTTAATTAAACTATCTATATAAAGTACAACCACAAGCTGCTTCCACTAAACATTCTTTATTTAACATCTTTTTATATGGCATTAATTAATTAATTAACTCTTAAACAAATAATTTCTTGCTGTGAACAATGGTTCTTTGTGTCCGAAGACACTTTCTGTTCTTCTTTTGTATTTTTTTTTTTTTTTGGGAGGGGTTTGATGAGAGGACAATCATGTTTCCTCCGTTTGATAGGACCCTGTTGGCATTAGGCTTTGGGCTCTACATTTGTCACTCTACTCTATGGTCCCCCCCCCCCACCCCAATTATTTTTACTTCGCATTATTTTAGTTATCAAGGCCTGCCTTTCATATTTCTTATTCTTTCTTTCATTCCTTTTATTTCCCTTACTCAGAAAGATTTTACGTTATAAGACGTACACAAGAAATCACTCACATACAATATTTTTATTTAAAAACTTAATAGAAAATAAATTCAAAATGGTATGCCTTTGTTTGTCCTTTTAAGATCTTGAATGTAAATTGCAATTGCTTAATGCAATTTGATTTTATTTTTCCCCCTGTTCATATAAAAAATGATTTTATTTATTTACTCCTTTAAATATAGTTAAAAGTGATAGATTAGTGAAGAAATATATTTGAATCAAACTAAGTAAGGTCTTTGTCTGAAAAAATGTTTTTATAAACTCCTGTTTCCCAAATACTAAACAAATCAGCTTCATTACTTAACGTTTGAAATAAAATAGAAAATTCCTAGTTTCAACTTCTCTGACTTCAAAGCCTTCCGTTAGCCCCAAATATTTTTAATTGTCATTTAAAAAAAAATCACATGGAATTTGAAGAAACAGATTAATAATTATTTATTTATTTTAATGAAGACAAAATAACTTTAAAATAACAATATTTTGTATTTTACTTATATATAATATATTCATAATTCATATGTTGATTGATTATTTAAAATTCCATTCAGTTCTTGCTTTTCTGCTTACCAATTTGAGATCTCGGATACCAAGATTTTAAGGAGTGAGCACCGTTACCTGCTTATACAGGAAGGGGATAAAGTCATATTTGGTTAGCATATTTTATTAAAATTATTTAAATTTGATTTAAAATCATTAAAATTTTATAATTTTTGTATTTTTAGTTTAAATTACCTTCTTTTTATCTTTGTAATTTGATGATGTGTGTGTGTGTTAAAAGAAATTTGGTTCGGGACTCCAAAATGCCCTACCGACTATAAACTACCATATCATTCCGACCAAAAAAAATCTAATCTGCAGGTTTAAATCTCTTTTATATATTGTTTTAACATAAAAAATTTAAGTGAATTGAATTTAAATCTCTTACATTTAAGCACACACACATATAATTATTTGATATAGTCAAGTTTAATTGAGGATGGTCTTTTTAAAGACATTTTTTTTACATTTGACAGACTTAAATTCAAAATTTTATGTTTAACATTTTTTTTTGTTGGGACCAATTAGTAGGTTTAAATCTCTATTAATGAGAATTAAATATAGTCAATGAGAGTTAATAAACTCATGGGTTGAGAGTTTGAACTAGTGATTGGAAAGTTGAAGTGTTGGAAGTGTGAGTTTGGGCGTAGTAAGTGGCAGATGTTTAGTGATTGTTGGTAGCTATTGATTGTAAATTAACCTTACCACACATTGTTGAGTTTGTTGTAAGCTTGGCAAGTAAGTATTTGAAGGGTGACTTTTGAATTCTCAAATGTTTGAGATAACTATAGGATCTTTAACTCATGCCATTGCTTACTAAATTGATTTAAGTTGCCTGTGAACATGTTCAATGTGATTTTATTCAAATATAAACTCATTTATTGTTTTAGAAAATATATGCAAGTATTAATTTCTTTAATTTGTATTGAAATAAATTTATATTGGAATGCTTTATATTGTTGAAAGATTGTATTAATTATGAAACGGTAGAGCTTTTTATGTATGCCGGTGATAGTTTACTTATGTTGTTATATGCATGCTTGAGTAATGTAATTATACATTGTAATATGAATATGAATGGTGGTGCCTTATGCACAATTGCATGATCATAATTTGAGTGGGAGGATGCTCTAAAAGGAGTAGATATTACTTTTCACAAAACTATACAATCATCATCATAGGTAGCCGCATTGTTTAGTTCATTAGGTTAGATCTTTCTAAATCTTACCTGAGAATGGGTATAAGATTAGGTTGTCCAAACCTATTGCCCTTAATATCATCTTAGACTAGGTGTGGGGTAGGGCATTGCGACACCCCAATAAATTCAAGAACAAAATTGTATTGTTACAATAGGCCTCTTATTTTCATGTGTGTGTGTGTGTGTGTTTATGATTTATGATAATTTTCCAACATAAGACATCTATTTTGGGTTACTTGCACCATTACATCTTATATTTGATTGATAGTTGTTTTTTATGCCCTAGCTTTATGTATGTGCTATTAAAGTAGAACAAGCCCTAAATATTAGTACAAGTAAGGTTACGATTGATTGTTATTACTTTTGGTTGTTGTGAAAAGTTTAAATCATGAAATTAGGCTATATTTGCCTTTCCAGGGTTGTTGGTGAAATCAAGGTTGAGAAGTGTAATTATGATATAAATGTTTTTAAATATGAAGTGGTACATTATATAGGTAGTCTTAAGTTTTGGGGACTTGGTCTAAAGGATTGTTTAGGCTTTTGGTACTTTGTTAGGATTTTGAACACTTTGAAAGTATTTAAATGTGAAAAAGGAGTGAGTTTGGTTCCAAATGTCCAACTTTTTATTGTGAATTAATGCCATTAGCTAATATTTGGAATAAGTTTCTTGTGGAATCTAAAACATTTCAATTGGGCTTTAGATGGAGGCTTGAGGTGTCTCAGAAGGTCACCCCCAATACTGTGTTATGACAATAAAGATATTGTCAATCTTGCGCAGTGCATGACAATGGATGGTGCCTTTATTACAGCACATAGCACATGTAGGCTAGCCACGATGCATGAAGTTGTTGGTTGCGGCAAATTGCCCTTGAACTCATTGGCCAAGGAGATGATGATGAGTGAAAAATATGATTTTGAAAATATTATTTTCAAAGATTTTAATTATTAACTATTGATACCTATTTCTGTAAGGTTGTGTGCTCTGGTATATGGTTGGTTGGCCTTTGATTACTTGGTCAAATTGCTTTCCATAGCTTGGTGGCATATTTTATAAAATGAATTTCCATGGTTTTGTGTACTTTTGTAACTCTGATTTATGTTTGATTGGTCTTAAAATGCTTTGAAAACTTGTTCCATTTAAGTCCCATTAATTTATGAAGTTTCACTTTATTAATTATATGTTTCCAACCTTTCTATTATATGAATATCTATTAAATAGTTTTAATATAATCTACCATGGTAGATTCTATTTTATTAGAGCAGGATCTATTTTTGGCTATCTCATTAAGTTATAAAATTATGTGTTTATTTTATTTAACCATAATAGGCCTTTAACTCGAGTCTTCTTCTTATTCTTTTTTTACTATTTTTTGTTTTTCTTAACTATAGTTAATTTCTTTCTACCACAGTAAGGTGACTAAGGTAATTAATCCCTAATTACCATGGTAGAGTATAGTTCCATGGTTAAATTAATGGAGTAAATTAAGTGTTATTACACAAGGATATCAGCTTAAGGTACAAGGTATAAGAGGATTAGATAGAATTTTATAGATTTTAGGTGCAAGGTGATAAGCTTTGTGTGCAAACTTTTAGGTTCAAGGTGCAAGGTTTTAGACTAAGGGACCATATCCAAGTGTGCCCTATATTATATGGCTTTCACTACTAGAAAAAAATTAAATTAATGATGGACAAATTCGTCACTAATATCCATCACAAATATGGTGTCACTAATTTAGTGACCGAAATGAATCCATCACTAATTTAGTGACAGAAAATATTCATCACTAGTTAATAAATTTTTGTTATTAATTTATTTTATAATTAAATTTTTTTATGGGTCCAATCACCATTATGTCACCTCACAGTACACATCACTCACCACCCGCCACACTATCGCCACTTGAATCTCCATACCATATCACTGCGATGTCAACAATCTATTTTAATTCTTTTTAAATATGACATTGCCTTCCCTCGAATCTAAGATCTGTCTCTTTTCATAGATGCCTTTTGCCAATTGAGTTATAATAACTTTTCATTCTTAATATGCAACATTTAATACATATTACTTAACTAAACACGTATAGTTAACTTAAAGTATTTTTTTATTTATTTAATATATTATTATTTAAATATGTTGACAATATATATTTTCATACATACACATTGACACATAAATATATAATTATTATTTATTATGAAAATAAATATTTGCATATATCATTTTATATTATCTATGTTATAATTAATATATTTTTAGATGTAAATTTTTATTTTATATTTAAATTTACATAATAAAAGAAAATTATTTATATTTTTATATTATTTTATATTTTATATTTTACTTATAGTAAGAGAAAAATTTTTTTGTGTAATTATTCAATTTGGTAATTTTAAATATTTTTTTGTGAACCTTTCTATGTATATTATAAGCTATTTATTTTTATAAAATATTTGAGATCATTATACTAATTTTTTAATTAAAAATATTTGTCACTAATATAAAGATTCTGTTAGAAATTTAAATCAGTCACTAAATTTATAAAATTTGATCAAAATATGATGACATCCTACATTCTAACTAATCCATCACTAATTTATGTAATTAGTGACAGATTTCAGTCTATCACAAAATTTCTATCACTAATGCCTGTAAGATCCGTTATACTAAATATTCAACTAATTTTTATTTTTTTTAGTAGTGTTTCATGTAATTAGTGCACCTTATCTTGAATCACTATCCTCTTTACAAAGTAGATGAATAGGCTTGTCACGTAAACATCTTGAAAGGTTTGGCATTAACATTTACATTTTTTTTTGTTTGTTGAGTTTTCATGTAATATTTGATAATTATCATGGAAAGTTAGACTTAGTTAATGTAACATATCATCTTGTTGTTAGTTTTTCATGATATTCTTCATAGTTATCATGAAATCTAAGGGTGCTGACTTTTATTGGTAAACTTTTACTAATTGATTAGAGGTTCGGCAGACACACCATCACTTACTAGTGAAGGGACTAAAGCTCCAATGACTAAATTTTGTGTATTTTTTTAATTTTATTAATTAGCACATAAGGGCGTTATGATCCATCATTCCATCTTTTTCTAAATATAAATTTTAAGTGGCACTTGAAAACAATTGACCTCCCTAAGAGATCTTTTTAGCAACTTTCCCTAAAAACTATAAAAATATCTTAAAAGTTAAGATTTTTCTTTTCTTTTTAAGTAATTCCTATCTTTGAGATTCTTAACACATCAAGTTCGGAAGATCTAGCAATAAAAAGTTTGAATTAAGAGGATGATGAAATTCTTGCTATGTGGGACTATTGTTACCAATAACAACTTCACGAGTACTTCAAGGATGTCCTATATATTTTTATTTAACAAGGCTACATATTTTAAGAAATGAATTCAAGACCTCATGGTAAGCTTACTTAACTCTTCCAACCAATTGAATCAATCATCTTTTGGTTAACAATTCTATTTCTAATGTTATATTTGAAAATAGATAAATGAGCAAATTGACCCCTAAATTATAAATTCAAAAGCACTAATGACCTTGAACTCATCTTTTGTACAATGTTCCCCTTCAATTTTTAAAAATATAGTATAATTTGACCCCCCATCGTTAATAAAAGTTAAATTTGACTGTTAGTTAATAAAAAAATGATATAAAAATTATAATAAATGACCCAAAATTTATAGACCAGGATCCAAAAAATTACATGAAAATACCAAGAAAATTTTTGTCATTCTCTATAAGTTTTGAGGTTATTTTATGTCATTTTTTAATCAATTAATACTTAAAATTAACTTTTTGTTAATAGCAAAGGTTAAATTATATTGTTTTTAAAAGTTGAAAGGAAATATTGTATAAAAAATAAGTTTAGAGTCTCATATGCTTTTAGATCTATATTTTAAGGGCTAATTTATTCATTTACCCTTTTAAAATAGAGTTTTGAGTCTTTTTTTTTTTAATGGGAAAAGGCTGATAAGTAGAAAATGATCTAAGCTAGATTTTCTTAATTTTTAATATCGTTAATCCTTAAAAAATGCTTCATTTTTTGTTACCAGCGCATGCAGGCACATATATTCCATTATTATATTATGAAAATTTCATGCAAGAAGATCCCTGCATGGAAATCTAGTGTCATATACAATGAATATTGTTCTTTAAAAAAAAAAAGAAAATAATTTAGTCGAAGAATCGACCTTGCAATGCAAAATATTTGTTGCTGTATTTTACAGTGGTAAATTTTAAAAAAAAATGTAAAAGTACATTTTATTTATTTGAAAAGTAAACCAACATCAGGCATCTGATTCCCCGTAAAAGTCAACACGAGCTTCACATCTTTTCAACAATAACATTCACGTATTTATTCAAAAGAGGAAGATATTTAAATATGCCTACACTTGGTTGTTTATTACATATAATCCCAAAACAACTGCCCGTCACCCACAGAGGTACAGTTATCAGCTTGGATCTTTTAATTTAGTAATTTATAAAATATTTATAAAATAACCAGTAAATAAAAAGGAAATAAAAACATGACATATTGAGTTTGAGCTTGTGTAAATGTAAAAAATATTTTTAAAGATATACTGTCAATTGAATTTGGCAATGCTCGAATTTGTTTCAATTAAATAATAATATATATATATATATATAAATCTTGTACTACAATTTTTTCTGTTTGTGTCATTAATCATTATCTCACTTTAAATAGTTGAAATTCAATTTAAATGAATTAATTTTTGGTCATGTTTCTCAATATTTTATGTAAGAAGAAATTAAATTATAAAGTAAATACAATTGTTAACTATTATCTTATAAATATGATGATTTATCCCATCAAAAAACATATGATGATTCTAGTTAAAATAAAAACAATAAAAATTGAATATCTCTAATCTCTGATGCAAAGTTTATAATTTATACTATCATTTATAAGCAATGACAGAGCCAAAACCCGAAGTCAAGCGGTGTGGGATAATTTAATAAAAATTTAATATTTTTTAAAAATAATAATTATACTATCAAACTAAAATTATAGTAACATAAATAGATTGATTATCATTTTTTAAAAAAATTATATAGAACAAATTGATATGATTTTTTTATATAAATATGTTCTGTATATCATATGTAATTATTAAAATACAAATATTTTTTATTTAGTTTATAGGATGCAAAGCATAGTTGCAAAATTTACATTCTATATTTATAATATTTTTCAAGTGAAGGGATGCATTAATCTCCTCACTATTATATAGCTTCACCAATATTTATAAGTGTTTAAAAATGTGGTTTATTGAGCAAAACTCACTTAAATTTGAGTTAGGCGGTATATGTTGGTATTGGTGAATCTTCAAGATTTAACTCACGTAAATTTTTGTCAATAAAAAAAAAAAAGTGTGTGTGTGTGTTAATGAAGAAGGAGACCCGCAAGTTAAAGCTTAAAAATAGTGAGAAGATGCAATCCCATGCACCCAGGGTGGAGGGGAGGACATGCTTGTAATAATGGAATTCTCCATCATTGTCTTCACATGTTTTCCAACACCAAATAATATTTCCTCCATTATTTATTTATTTATTTATTTATTTTATAGATAAGGATGTGCACATGTCAACTGATTACTAACTAATAACGCCTAATCATGCCCATCCGTTATCAAAACCCAAGCCACTTTGCACTAACACCTAGATTGACTACGTGGGGATTAGAATGTGTCCATAAAAATTGATTCTGTAAGGTCATGTTTGGTACATTAGAATTGGGTCCAAGAGAAATGGAATTGGAATTGGAATCATGTTTTCGCTTGTTTGGTATGCATGAATCCAATTCCTTATGGATTCCAATTCAACCAAAATACCTAGAATTCAATTCCATCTTCATCATGATGGAATTGCCATAAGTGTCCCACATACACACTCCATCATGATGGTTGAGTTTTTTATTTTTTTTATAAGGGCATTTTGTCTTTATCTATTTTAAATACATATATTTATTAATATTATATTCAGATTCCTTTCATACCAAACATACATTTATAACTCAATTCTATTCCGATTCTAATTCCGATTCCAATTCCAATTTCAATTCCGACTCATCAAAAACTCTTCCATCATACCAATCGAGGCCTAAGTAAGAATACAACTTGTTTGTTTAATATATCCTTTTTTCGTGTTATGCAATCCTCATTAATAGGCGTAAGAGTCTTATTAGTATTTGTAGGTACTCTATAAATAATATCTCTTCACGCATTTGTTGACTTTGCGGTTTTTGCCCTGGTTTTGATCAGCCTATAAAACCTAACTCACGAGGACCTTATCTTCTTAGGAATATTTTGTTTTTTTGTTTTTGACTAAAAATAATAAAATAAAAGCTGTGAAATGCTGAGAAAGCAGAAGTTTAGGACTGCCAAGAAACACAAACTGATTTGGTCTCCACGTGGGGTTTTTCCCATTCTTCATCACTAGTCCCACCTCTCTCTCCATGGCTTTTTCAATTCTTTTTATCCATGTCTTTGAATTTATATCACATATAAATTATTTTTATTTTTCTACAACCCAATAATAGGTTTTTTAATAAATAATATACTCCGGCTATGTATTCAATGTGAGAGATCTTCTAAATTCACTCGTGCAGTTAATTCTCGTTCTTAATTTCAATATATAATATCAGCTTTTGCGTTTCAGTAATCAAGTGGAAATTAGCATGAACTGCTCAGAAAAAGGGAAATTAATAGACCTTTTTTTAAAAAAATATATAATTTGTTATGCGTAATATATAAGTATACATGATCAAAAATTTGTGATAAATTAAGAAATATATCATTTTGAACAGATTTTAGACATAAAATATAGTTTTACTATATTATGAATTTTCTTAATTTTAAGTTACATACATACATACATATATATATGTATTTAACAATAAAAATAAACAAAAAAATATGGTATTCACATATTATGTTCAATGCAGCTCATTTTTCGTAATTTTTTCATAATCTAAACTAATTTTCCAAATATAATAGTAGGGTACAAGACGGTAACATTATTGTAGGTTTCCAAGGCAAGCAATGTGAAAAGGGAGTTCATCTTTCTCATGTGTCCTTGATAGAGAAGATTCTGGTAAGATACCAATGCTTTATTGGAAAAATAAATAAATTGTGAGGAGTATAATCATTTGGGTCATGAGGCAAAAAAAGGGAGGCTCATATATATTCTTTCCCAAGTGATTTAATAATCTCTTGTATATTTTTATTTGAAGTAATGGAGGAATCTGATCCCTAATCTCAATGGAACCTATCAGATTTACCTGATAAGCCAATTGCTCTTTTACTTCTTAATTATTACTTTTTAAAAAAATATGCATGCTAGACTTTAATTAAGTGGAGGCAAGAGTGATTTCAATTTTCATGCATATATAATGTTAATGGTGAAAATTTGGAGCAAGCGTTGTTGGCCATTATAAATTGCTTAATCATGGTGGGGTCCAACTAATTGGTAATCCGGAATAGCTTACTAATAACTCCCACTTTCATATATAATTGTGCCCTTAGCCCTCCACCACACCTTTGCTTTGTATTTTTCATTATTATAACTACAACGATGCGTGTTTATAGGGTTGTGTTGATTTTATTCTCATCAAAATCAAATCCAACCATCCAACTGTTGACATATTCTATTGGTCTACCACAATTGATTTGATTTGTTTTTCCCTTGGTTTTGATTTTTGTTTCTATTGGTTTTCTTCGCATCAAGTTAATGTAAATTTAATAACAAAAATCCAGATCAATATAAAATGTTAAAATTATAAAGTATTATATTATTTTTGAGTTTGAACATTGCACCTTATTTTAACTTAAAATAATGAAATTTTGAGTTTTTTAAATTTGCTTCAACTATCAATTTAGTAAAATTGATATTTTCATTGCAATTGCATTGACCAATAAATATGTCTCTGAAAGAATAAGAGTTACAAGTTAATCAAATACGTTTAGACATTAATCTTGTGCTGAAATAGTCGGGTGAATTTTAGAATTTGGATTTGTAGAAGTGACAATAGTATGAACTAAGCAAGTTTAATTTGCTATCAATTACTAATCATTTTACTAAATATGAATTAAAGAAAATGACTTTGAAGCCCCCACTCACACCGCTTGAGAAGTGACAAATTAAGGCTCTATATGATTTCTTCCACTCAATTTTGATTGGTTAAAATAAATAAGGGTTAAAGTTTATCTTTATTCAAAAATATTCCCAGGTAAGTGACGAGTACATTAAAAATTATGAAGTGACATAGCACATAATTTTTTGAGAAAATCACAATCAAGGACTATTAAAGATAATTAATTACGCTATAAGACCGAATAATTCTAATAGTACTCTACAAAACCAAATGACCTAATATAATTAAAATTTATTGTAAAAAGATAAAACCATCCCTTGTATGCGTGTGTAGTATGTTTGTATGTGTACACCTATTCGGACAACAATACTCTTTCAACAATAGCCCTCCATTCAGGAAAAAAAATCTCATTTTTATTTTAACAATAATCAATTCATTTATTAACAATTTTTAAAAATTAACTTGCTAATTGAGAAAAATAAGTATTATGATTTGGTAAATAAGTTTTCATTTAAAAATAAATTATATTTTTATTTTAACAACAATCAATTTTCTCATTAACAGTTTCAAAAAAAATTAACTTAATGATAAAAAGAAATAAGTGTTGTGATTTGGTGAATAAATTCTCATTAAAAGAAAGTCATATTTTCATTATAATAACAATTAATTTTTTCATTAACAACTATAAAATATTAATTTGGTAATAAATTATTGTAATCTAGTAAATAAGTCTTTATTTAAAAAAAAATCTCATTTTAATTTTAATAACAGGTAATTCCTCCATTACAATAAATATATATAGGGGTAGTTTTATATTTTCATGACAAACTTCGTGGGTAAAATTTTAAATCCCCACCCATCAGTTGTACGGACTTTCTAACATGTACGGACTTTAATGTTGTCAGTCACTCACGGATAAGACTTAAGAACACTCAAGAATCAAGATACGCGTGTGTGACTGCTTTTAACAAAAAATTAAAGCGGCAGAAGAATGGGTCGGAAAGGTTTGCCTATTGTAGATATTAAAGATTCTAAGAAGGAACTTGTTAATAAATTAAAGATTGGTTCTTAAAACATATGCCTTCTGCTTTTTTTTTAATTTCATGTTTTTTTATCTCATAATGGGAATCCAGGAAATCTAAAATCTTTCACCCCCAGATGCATATTCATGGTGGATTTCTTATTTGATAATGATTCATTTACCTCATTTAATTATATCAATCGGATGCTTTTGGGACAAATTCTTGTTATCTATTTGTAAGAATTTCTGGACAGGCTATATCCCATCCATCCACTTGTCTGTGGCATGTGTTATATTAAACATTGGTTTATATGAAACGTATCATCTTATGATTGGGTGAACATTTTGTATTTTAAAAGTCAATGTGAAAAGGTGTATGGCCTTCAAAAGTTATTCGGAGAAACTAGTTCGAATGCAATGCAAAAATGTCCTTGCAATTGTAAATTGTTAATTCATTTTTTTGAACGTAAATTATCGCATAATATATTGGCATATTTAAATATGGATCACATAATGTAATTGCTGAACATTATGAGCATGTTTCATTGTAGTGTTAAAAAAAAATTATTTGATAAAAAAGTCATCTTTAAATCCTTTAATTTTTATGAGGTTTTGATTTGTTTGTTTTTTTAAAATTTTATAAAGTATCTTTTAAATTATCTAAAACTAACATCATAAGTTTCTAATGATGGTTTTTTTTTTCAGAATTTGCACTTTTTTTAAAAAAAGGATATGTTAATTTTTATTTTGAAAGACAAAATATTTGGGAAACAGCGAAATTTACATTAGTATTGCTCCATGAATTACTTTCACGCCTATGACGGAAATGTGAGTCTCAGCGTTGTGGGACATTGATACTTTTTTTAATCTATCTAATCTTACCTTTTCTCACAGGAAAAGGCGGAGACTTGATCACCCCTTGCATCAAGAGGTGTGGATCGTGCCAACTAAGCTACAAGTTTCTTATATACATTAAAACTTTTAACAAACTAAGCAAAACATATGGCTTTTTGAAAACATATTCTGAAAATAATTTTTTATTTTTTAAAATAATAGAATAAAAAAATTTGTTTGGTAACATATTTTTAAAAAATATTTTGAAAAAAAATAAAATATCATTCTAGAGAACAAACAAATAAAAATAACTTTTAAATGTTTTGTAATTATTATTTTAAAAAATAAGAGAGAATTAAAAAAATATTTATTTTTATATGTTTTGTAGAACATCAACTCTTAAAATAATAAAATAAAAATAATTTTAAACAGTTGCATATTTTCCATGTTTCTTGAGAAGTTTAATGTCCCCTCTCAACCTTTTCTCAAAATATTGTCCTGTTTTTTAAGGGAGAGAACAAGAATAATTAAGGGCCTTCTGTTTTCATAATTATTTTGTATTTTTTAAAATAAAAAAATAAAAATTCTTATTTGAACAAGTGTTTTGGATTTAAATATTTTAAAACTATTCTGATTTTTTTTTTGAAAAACATCTTTTAACTGTTTTTTATTTTTAAAGCACGTCATATTTGAAAAATTACTTTTTAAGTAAACATAGTTAAATAAATTTTCATTTGTTTTGCTTTGAAAAATAAATTTTGAAAAACAATTTACAAAATATTTTTTTAAAAGGACACTGTCTTTATCTCCTGGGTTTCATTTTATTGCACTTGCTGATCTCTTTTGTTTGGTCTAGCCGATATCTCCTTAAATTGTGTTTTAGTTTTTGCTTTTTTATGTTTCCTTTGTATGGAAAAAAAAAAAAAACAACGTTTTTGTTCTCATTTTCTACATAACAACTATTGATCACCAACAGCCAAAGTCACCAGCGGCCAACAATTGTTTATTATTGCCACACTACTACTGTTTGTTATCAACTGTCATTGACCATCGCTGGCCACGAATAGATTGTTGTTGTTGTTGCAATAAACTTTAAAATTGTTTTTATTTTTATCATTTTTTTATTTTTAATTAGGATTAAGGTGTATCTTTGTCGTAGAAGTATTGTACGAGGGGCACTAAATATCTAAAACTAACAAAAGGGACAATGTTGCCCTCCCAATATTTAAAACAGTGCAATGTTATTCAATTTTAACAGATTTAAATGGTTGATTATTAATTAACCTGATTATGCTTATATGGCTTAACGCGTGGTATCACCTCTTTTTTTTTTTTTTTAGTTTTGCTTTGGTGCCAGTGTCTATGTGGCATCCAAACTGAGAAGCTTGGTGAAAATCTATGCCAATTCGACCAATGTCCCCAATCTCCAATTCTTGAAGCAATTGTTCACTAGCGTGCCATGCAAGAAAAGCCAAGTCAACTGACATACAATCAATCATTTAAAACAGTTAAAATTGAACAATATTATACTATTTTAGATATTTGGAAGGCAGCATTGGCCTTTTTTGGTTAGTTTAAGAAATGGGCGCCTCTCGGATACTTCCAAAGCAAATATACACTTTAATCCTTTTAACTAATACTTAACATCTGAATTCATATAATATTAAAAATTGAGAATTGAAATAAATTTTTACACGGATCATGGGAGATAATGTATATTGTTGATTATTTGCAGAAAATTAAAAAAATGATATGATTTATTTATAGATTAAGCAAAACAAAAGTATAGTAACATGTTCATAAAAATTAAAATTGATGTGACGCGAATTACTAAAATAGAAACGAGTGAATAATAGTATTGGTTGGGCAACAAAAGTCCAAGAATGGGCCATTGATCAAGCTAACGCTAGAAGAGTTTACTTCCTTGCCTAAACTTAGCGGAACAAATAAGCAGAAAAGTGGGGCGTATTAAGACTTTAATTAAGCTTGGTTTAAGAACATAACTAGGATCCCACTCCGCAACTGGGCTTTTCTTAATACACGCAGACGGTATTAATAATATTCCTCCACCGACAACATACATATTAATATGTATCATCTCATTGCTGCTTCTCTCTTGCAAATTTTATATGATAATAATAGAATCTTTGATCTTCTTTTGTTTTCTGAGGCTGAGATCCGTTCGATGGTCACAGAGACAAGATCCTCATTAAGCTTCTTAATCAAACTTTAAGAAAAAATTAATCAAACATTGATAGTGACTGACCTCTCGTTCTCCTTTTAGTCAAATTTGAAGGAATATTTAGTCACACGCTTGTACGTGAATTTACTCCTCTGAACAAATAACTAATCACTAATCGGTGCGTATTAATTACTTATCCATATCATTAAGGAAGAATTACAGTTAAGTCTCAAAAGACAAAATTAATTACAGATAAGTCCTTATTAAAATTTTTTGATAAATAAATTACAAATATTAATTCAAAATGATTACATGTTTAAGAGTCTTGGTTATAATTAAAACATTTAAACTCAAAATATAATATTTAGTTTGCAATTGTTTATATCAATATTCACCACTCATTTTTATGAAATTTTTTGGGACCTAATTGTTATTAATTCTCACTTTTGATATTACCTTCTCCATGGTCTTTGTAAAAGGTGCCGGGTGCAGTGCTGTAGTTCTATAGTGCTATGCCCCAGCTTTTTAAAAAAAATTATCATAAAATTTTTTATGAAAGTATATTTTGAAGCAAAATTAAAATATGTTTTATGGTAACTTTGGAGTATAATAACTTTTTAAAATATTTTTTAATAATACAATTTTGTAAAAAGCATATAAATATATTTTTATCATGATATTTTTGTTTAATGATCTATAGGAACATTGTTGTTCTACAGTGCATTCGGGATGTCAGCAAATTATTTTTATATAAAAAATGGTACCCCCATTTAAAAATATAACACATTTTTTGAGGAGTTGAATGTTAAAAATTATAAAATATTTTTAGTATTTCAAGGTGTAATTATTGTTTTTTTAAAGTGCTTATAGTGATGAATGAATTTATATTTATTATAAGATGTTTAATAGAGATAAATATGAAAAGATAATGTTAGTTTGAAAGTAGGTAACTACTTTATTAGGAGGCAAGATTCGATTAAAAATGTCTTATATTTTTTAACGGAGAAAGTATTTACTTCCATTTTCTACCTCAATGCACAAAAAAATAATAAAAAAACATAGTAATTTATTCCTTTATGTTATAGCTATAAATTTATAATTATTTATACAATTTTTTATACCTTCTAAATGTTATTTTTATACTATAATTATTAACTTCAATATTTATTTAATATCCATCTTTTTTAAATTTTCAATATCCTGTCTTAATTCTCCTGTGCGTTGCATGATTATAAAATTTAAGGTACATTTGGATTTCAATTAAATAAAATTGATTATGAAAAAAATTAATTACCAAAACACGATGATATTTGAATGAATAAATTTTCAGAAATTAATTTTGATAAAATTAAGGTTTGAATTTCTAAACGAATCTCTAAAATTTAGCTTCTCCCATATAAAATTTGAGAAGTCAAATGGAATTTTTAAAAATTAGGATGTTTGAATAAAAATTTTTAAAATTATGTTTTTGGGACTAGAATTGATTTTTGAAGTGTATCCAAACAGTCCCCTAGCATACCATGGTTCACCATAAGTTTGATTTCTAACACTTTTCATATTATAAGATTCTTTTAGCTATTTCACTAAAATTAAAAAATAATAATTAACTCATCAAATATAAAATATTTTTTAACTTTACTCCTACTAAAAATAAGAAAAAGAAAAAATACATAATAAATCATGAGTCATAAAATTAAATTTACAGTAAAATTTAAATTAAAAAATAATAATAAATGACCCTTCATGTGTCTTTTATCAAAGACCAAAAATTCTTTTTTAAAGACACCATGTAATGAGGGCGGGAGGGAATATATCAATTTGCACCCCCTCTTACCTACAATAATGATGCACTGTATCAACGACTTTTTTATAATAATACCAAAGTGTTGGTAATATTTTTCTTATGAGAGATCCAAAAGTCATTTTCCCGACAAGCTTAAGCCCCAGCGTCAACTTTCACCTAATCTACTTATACTAACCAAAATAAAAATACATTTTTATCCTGATGTAAAGTAAAAATAACATTAATAAAAAAAAGTATCCATGAAAATATGTTTTATTTTATTTTGTACATCAAATAACAGGCAACAGCAGAAATTTCCATGCAGCAATAACTCGAAAAATATACTCAAAGTAGCTCAAAAGTAGCAGTGGTAGATGGCAAAGTTAGTACCATCGTCATACATATTGATTTATCCACGACGATATCTTTTGGATAGTTGCACGTATGATCTATGAATATCATTTCACTGTGCATCTCCCTCAGTGTCAGGTTCACATTTGCATATTTAATCTTTCTGTGTAATTATTTTTAAAAATGGGAAGGTGACACATAATAGTTATTGGTCATACCCATGTGGTCCAATTCAGAATTTAAATCACTAATTGGAATGTTCGCATCATTTCCATTTTCTCCATTCTATCACTTCTCTGCCCAAGAAATGGTCCCAAAAAATTAAAATACTCAGATTACTGCAAATAAAATAAATAACCCTGTTTCACTCCAGTGCCTTGAACTTGGAAAGAAAGATTATGATTGGCTAAATTTTTATTATTAAAATCTTTTAAATTAACGCCAAGACAAAACTTTCAGAATGACCAATGCACGGCTTGCTGAAACCGCAGCGCTAACGGGCCGGGTTCATGTCAGTACATACATAAAGGCTTGAAAAAGTTATGAAGAAAATAAAAATATTTTTTATTAAAAAAAATGGAACCACTTACTTCCACCACATTCATTTGCAAAGTAATTCTTAGCTGATATTAAGTTAAGAAAAGAATTTAAAATTTTAAACAAAATTAAAGGAATGAAATATTAGAAAGTCTCAAAGACAATAAAAAAAACACACAAGAGACATCCCATAAAATTAATCATTTTTAAAAATATTAAAAGTATTATAAAAATGAGAAGAGAGAAGGGAAGAGAAGATAGTAACAATGCAAGAAGAATTGAGAGGCTAAATAATAAAGTATATTTCATTCACCTAATTGCCTAATGCTTTGTACATGGCTTATTTTTATATGCCTTCAACTATTTAATCGTAACCTTAATGTTACAAATGAATAAAGAAGGATATAATAACATACTTTATCAGTCTCAAATTATATGATACTTTTTTAAAAAAATTTCATCTTAAAATACAAGATACTTTGGGTAAATTAAAGTTCAATTAATGCACCAATTTTAATATTACATTTTCTCTCTCTATAATTAATTTATGTCTCTTTTCTTTTCGATATATTAAATGATGAATATTTTTAAAAATTTATATTTTTATTTTGAAAAGATAAAATTGTTAAGTGTATTTAATAAAATTTATTAATATATAAAATTTTATTTAAAAGTATTTTATAATTTAAAATTGAAGAAGTAATATATAACATCTGGAGGTTATAAGACATTGACATTGAGAAACTCTTCTAAGTTATTCATTGGAAGATTATGAGAGATGAAGAATCTGAAGCACTAGGAGTCATGAATATTTACTCATATAATCATATAATATTTATAATAAGAATATATTTTTTTTTTTTGTGAAAAAATTTAATGTACGTACAAACTAGACCGGGCTGAGTGGGTAACATAATGGCCATGCCTTGATCCGAACGGTGTGGCTGAATATGTCAGCTGGCAAGATACGGCCTCAGCTACCTGGCACATGAAGGATTCAACGCCGGTGTTACGGTAAACAAATCTCAGAAATAATGTTGCAGTCCTCAGTAAAATATCTTTGATGAGATCAGGAAAAATATCCAATTAGTAAAAATTTCATTGCAATGACGTTATGCCCGACCGTCACATTAACCACTTCCTCCATGCAAGTAGCAACCGTGACAATGATAGAATAGTAAGAAGGCAATAAAAACTGAGCAACGAATAACAATGATAGAATAACAGATACACAAACTTCAAAATAACTTGTACCGTTTACGCATTTTGTGATTTGTTTTGGACCGAATTTAGCTTGTCAACAATGCTCCAAAAAAACAAAAATGCATTAATGGATTTTTTGTGTGCAAGTGGCTGATGGTTAGATTTAAGAATTGCCAGATATAATTAGAGGTAGCTATCTCATAAATATTTTCTACACTCAGGCAAATTTGAATACAAGATTTTTTTTTTTTTTATGCTCGACCGGTCATGATTCCTTCCACTCAAACTGATACTACCTGTTAGTGCATTCATGAATTTTGAATAACAAGACTTACAAGACTTACATAGATGAATGAAATTAATTTCTATTCCCATACGGTACAGGAATGAAATAAACTGTTAAAAGATTTGGAAAAAGGAAGAATTATATTGAAATCTTATATAAAAAAATTAATTATCACAATGTTTATTAATAGTTGAACTAAACTATATTGACAATACAATTAATTATAAATAAACCTTACAGTAATTAATTTTTTTATGTAAGGTATGGTTGTAATTCTCCGTTTGAAAAATTGCCTCCATCATTCAAGCTAAGTAAAGCACTTATATCATAATAAAATATATACAAAAACTTGTTCCCCTTATTTAAAAAATATAATAATTTATTTTTTGAAATTACTCCTCTAGTCCTCATAAGGTAGAGAGAGAAGATTTATTTTGATTCTATTTATAAGACATTTCAATAATTATTATGTTTATCTTTATTCTTTTACTCCTATTCAATGTTAGATCATTAAATATTAGAGTATTTTATTTTTAAAACAGGCATTTAAAAGTGATAAAGTTAAAAACTTATTAAATTTTAAAGCAGGGTTAATCAAGGTTAAGGTTTTCCTTGATTTTGATAAAAATATTGAAAATAATTTATAAATAAGATAGAAGGACTAGATGTTAAAAATATAAGGCATTATTTTTTTTGATAGGATATAAGGCATTATTTTTAGTTTTTAATACTTAATTATTTATAAAAAATACTACTTTCGATCCTATTTATAAGTTACTTTCACCAATCTCATTAATACCGATATAATAAAAGTTTAAAAAATAAAATTTAGTAAGATTACAAACATAACCATTAAAAAGTAAATAAACTAATATAACATTATTTTTCTATTCCTCTCTTTTATTTTTTAAGAATAATTTAAATATTTTATTTAAAAGAAAACATCATTATCAATCAAATGACTCATCAAGCGAATCACTTCATTCTTCTAGAAAATGACCAATAAAGTAGATTAGAGGGAGTGCTCTTAATAAATGCTTTATCAAATTTACATTATAAGATGCCCCTAACCTTCTTGCTCACCAAAAATAAGTAATCAAGTCATTATAATTTTGTTTAAAAATATAATAAAATTTTATTTTTTTCATGCTTAAATGATTTTTTTTAAAATTTGTATTACATTATCTCTTAAAAAGTTTAAATAAAAATAATATTAAAAAATATAATTAATACCTCACTAAATATCTTATATTTAAAATTATATATATCTTTTACAATATGTCTTATAAGTGAATTATTCAACCCTTCACTTTTGAGTGAGAAATTCTATTATTTAAATATAAATACGAAAATATGACATCATTTTAAAGACAAGTAATTAATTTATTGAGATTATAATTTGATTAAAAATATCATATATTTTTAAATGAGGTAAATAAAAATTTTAAAAAAATATGCGAAGTTCAGTGAAATTTGAGGAACACGATAGGAAAATCATACATAATTTTGCTTAAAAAATATAATGAAACATACGAGTCACTTCGTTCATAGCTACAAAAACATACTATAGATTTAATTAAAATGCGGTTTTGTACTTGAAAATGAAATAAAAAGGGGGATAAATTAGAAAATGTAGAGGGAGAGGGGATTGGGGGAGAGCACGTGGGGTGGAAAGCGACCACACCACGTGGATCGCCTCCCCCTCCCCTTGCGATCATGAGAAGGACCACCTCAAATAGAGGGAGGAGGACGAGCACGCGCTGCGTGGAGCGTGAAGGGAAAGGGGGTTGCCTGGGAGAAGGACGACAGAGAGGAGGCGTCGAATGAAACGGAACGGGAACGGTTGAAGATCACGTTCCCCGTGGCGCCGTCAGTGGCCAGTTGATGGGATCCCATCATTATACGCATTCAATTCCATGCCCCCTCACCCCTTTTCCCTTCCTCATGCCGTACTCTCTTCCTTCACATCTCTCTCTCTCTCTCTCTCTACATTTCTCGTATCACTTGGGTGCTTATTAATATTAAGTTATAGTTATAATATTAAAATTAAAGTTATAAAAAAAAGAGTATGACTTTTTAAATTACATTTTCTTATAATTAATGAGTATAAAAAATTATTGCTTGCCAATTCAAATTACAACAAATATACAAGTGGTAAAATTAAAAATAAAGCATTAACTATTCTAATTAATTGCGTTTTATATTTAAGACAAAAAAAACCTTTTAAATTTCATCTTATATTAATGAATGGAATAGTATTGCTATTTTTTAAAAAAATTAATAAAAAATACTGATAAATATTGTTATGATTCTCATTCCTGACAACAAAATTTAAACCAAGGTCATAAACAAATTTTTTATACGAGATCAATCTTTTATTAATCGACGCTATATACTGCTGTCCTTCACATTCCCATGCTACTGCCTACTGGCACCTCACCCCACTCGACTCTCATGTTCATTCTACCAAAGCTCCGTATGATTGAATAATTTTTGATAAAATTAAAATTAAAATTAAAATAGAATTAAATTTTAAAAATATGTTTGGTATGTTAAAAAAAAATAAAATTATTGTATTATTTTTATTTGGTATGTAAGACATGAAAATAGGATTATATTTAAAAGATAAAAATATCCCTAAAAATTAAAATCAGAATTAAAATGTATTAAAAGCTTAACTGTGATTTAGTTTTTCATTTACTATGTAATATACAAATAAAATATTATAGAGATGATAGATATTAAAAATAAGTAAAATATTTTATAAAAGAAATATCATAAATATATAAATTATATAAACACACACACATATTATATTATAATTTATATATATTTGAGAGAACAAGAGCTGTGCATTTTGAATTGTGCCTATTGCAACCGTCTGCATGCTCTATTCTTCTAGTATAAATCACAAAGGAGTAAGGGCATAGCCATCTTTTTAATTTTTATATAAAGATAAAATTGTCTTCAAAAAATACAATTACATAAGATTGCTCCAATTTCATAGCTCCTACCAAAGAATCAAATTCAACATTTTTTTCTTGAATCAGGATTCTTGAGAATTCAAATTCACATGTACCAAACAGCAGTGTTTTATGATTCCAATCCTAATTCCTTTTTCAGGCTTATGATTCCACTTTACCAAATATAGCCCAAGTATTTTTATTTATTTATTATAGATCTATAAATATTATTAGTTGATGTTAAGTTATTAATAATATGATTTTTTTTAATTTCCATAATGCATGTAAATAATCATATTATAAATATGTATAAAAATATATATTCTGGTTTCCTAAATCGAATTATTTGTCGGCCATCAATATGTGTTTTTGAACTTGTATGTGGAATTTTACCAATAAAAATAAAGAGAAACTATTTTTCCCGACATAAAAAATTTTCATATATACTTTCTTTACTTCTTCACAGACAAGATTTTTTGTAAGTCACCTAAAATATTTTAGTGTGGTTTTTTTTAAAAAAATAGTGAAAGGAAAATGCTTCACATTTATTAAGAGGGGGTCAAGTTTTGTGTAGGGAGAATTGGGACAAAGATCCATTGGCAAATATATTTGGGGAAAATGACGTGATGAAAAATCTGCCATTTATCTTCCATGTTCTCCTTATTTTGTTCCGTGTTCTATAATGAATGTCCTATTTCATAAATATAATTTCCAATATATCCTTAATCCCAATTTCCCCTTTTTTATATGCTGACCATGATTCACTTGTTCGGAACTCAATTTCTTTGGATACTTAAGACTTATCTCCATGATTTATTTGAAAGCTTTAACATCTGTTTATGATTTTTTTAATGATATTGAATGAATAAAAATATTTTAGATAATATTACCTGGATTCAGTTGAAGAGAGATCATGACACAATGCATAATCTAAAAAATCAGATACATTTCATGACTAGGAAATAGTTATAACTTATACTAACATATTTTAAATTCGCCAATAACGCACAAAATTCCTACAATTCATATACTTCATCATATTCTAAATACATGACCTAGTTAGTATGTTGGTCGTAATAATGTTGTCGTGTAAGAAAACTATTTAATTTGATTATTTTCCATTAATAGATAAAAATATGTGTCATTGTGTATTTTTCATAAAGCACCCATTTTTTTATGAGGGTATTGAGTGTGATAGATAAAAAAGTGAGAGAACAATAAAATTAATCAGGGTAAGACGAAAAATATTAAAAAAGAGACAAAGAAAATTGATATTTTACATTTAGGATGAAAGCATAAACCTCTCAACTAGATTTAACATTGAGTGGGCTCACACAATTTCTAACAATTACTCCTTCTAATCTCATTTATAAGACATCTTTTAAAAAATATATTATATTTTATTTATAAGTTAAGGTATGATTTTTTAAGTAATATTTAAAAAATATTTTAAAATTATTTTTTATGAGAGAGAAAAGGTAATATGATATAATTTTTTGAATTTATTATATAAAGATATATTTAAAATTTTTTATATTTTTATTTTTTATATTGATATTAATAAAATTAGTAGAAATGATTTATGAAGATGATGGGAGGAGTACACCTTAATTTTGTTTTCCAAATCCATGACTTATTTTTGTAGGTCTTGTACAACGTAGGACTTAGTACGCTGGTTGTAATAATGTTATGAATGATTGCTGGCTTATTTAGAGCATATTTAAAACAAAAACGTTATCCGTTTAGTTATCATTATTCTATATTGGAGTTTAAATAGTTTATTATTTATGAGTGATATTTTAACATTTCCGATAAAGTGAAATATTTAAAAAATTTATGAATTTTAATATTTCTTGTTACTGTTTCTTATAATTTAAAAAAGAATAACAAATTAAATTAACTAAGTTACAATTAGAAATAGATAACGAAACAATTTTTGTTCTCATTTTTTAGTAGTCATAATTAATGTTTTCAATTAAACAACCAAACACGTCCTTAATTATGGTTTGCGGGACGCGATTTATTGCATTGAAAAAAGTAAAAACGAGTACAGTTTCTAGTTGGCCAATGAGTAACGGGGAATAATCCATAGAAGGATGCGTAGCACGTAGCTGAATCTTTTTGGGTAGACCAGTGGGCCACAGTCTCTGCATAAGACTAGAGAGAGAGTGTAAGAGAGAGAAGTTTGAGGCTCTCGACTTCTCAACACAAAGAAAGGAGAGATCGAGAAATGAGAAAGAAAGAGCGCAAGAGGAGAGAGAACCAGAGGCGAGTGAGTGACACAGAGATGGAGAGAGAGAGAGAGAGAAACAGAGCAGCTGTACTATGACTCAGATAAAGTAGCCTTGGATATTTGGTCACGTTGATTCAGTTCTTTGCAGGCGAAACAATAATCAGCGACAACGACAGCAGCAAAAGGAAAGAAGACCCATCATCATCCTTTGGGGCTTTCGAAAAATTTTGAAGCTCGAAAAGGGGTTTTTGTTCTTGGAGCTTCAGACTTCGAAGGCAAGAAAAAATAAGAGGGATTTCGGTGCCTATTTTGTAACCGAAATTGGAAGCTGCCGATATTTGTGAGAGGGCGAAAAGAAAATAAAAAAGAGAAAGGGCAATTCATATTCGTTACTGAAAATATAACTACTCGCTAATTATTATCATTACTCGCTCGCATAACTGTTTTGTCTGGTTAGTGCTTTCTCTCTCTTGATGGGGTAATCTATTGTTGTGGCTGCGTGTAGTAGGAGCTGCTGAGCTTTTGGCTTTTTGTTTCTGTGGGTTTTCCATTTCTTCTTCGTGTGTTCCCTGCTGCGACGTGCTGTCTTTGGCTGTTGAATGGCACATCTCGGGTGTAATCTCAGGGGCCCGACCACTTCTCAAGCGGATACAGGTTAATGGCTATACTTTTAGGGGGATTACTCTGTTTGGATGCTGAGAAAGTTGTGTGGAGAAAATGCAAACGTCTTTGTTTTGCGCAAGCACTCATGGGGCTGTTTCAATCTTTTGATGTAAAAGTGAGAGTTTCATGCCTTTTTTCTGTAAAGGGGGGACGAAATGGGATACTATGAAAGTTTGGTTCGAAGAATTCGGGTTAAAGCAGAAGCAGGGGACTGACCCAGCTGAGGGAGGATTTTGATCTAGAAGAAACTTTGTTTACTTCTCCTTCACTTTCTCAGAAACCATGCAGATTAATAGGCTTCCTCTAATGTTTCCTCTCTTTGCACTCTTGACCACAGACGGGAGATTAAAAGTTTTGAATCACTTAGTTATGTTTTTGTAATATATTTTTGATAGGTTTGGAAGATGGCGATCTGTACACAGAGTTATGGAAGTTGTGCGCAGGGCCTCTGGTGGATGTTCCTCGTGCTGGGGAGAGAGTCTTTTACTTCCCTCAGGGTCACATGGAACAAGTATGCTCTTTCTTTTAGGCTCCTCTTGTTTCTTTTGCCATTTTAGGGTTATTGTTGCTTTCAAATTCTTTCGAAATCATGTTTTCCTTATTCTTGTACTTACATATAAAACTTTTTGGCTTCTGCGTTTGTGCAGTTGCAAGCATCAACGAATCAGGAATTGAACCAACAGATTCCCCATTTCAATATTTCATCTAAGATTCTATGCCGTGTTATGCACATTCAGCTATTGGTACTGCCGTTTTGGTTCCCTTGTGAATTTTCTTGTTCGTTCAGTAAAAGTAAATGTGTATGTATGGAATTTAATTTTTTTCTCAATTTGTAGGCGGAACCAGACACTGATGAAGTTTATGCTCGCATTACTTTGCTTCCAGAATCAGATGTGAGAATATTTGCCTCGCATTCTTTTCTGCTTTAGTCTTTTCTGTCTGTTTGGCTGCTTATAACATGGAGTAACAGAATTTCCCATATTGCTAATTGCTAATTATCTAACATATGAAACGTTTCTCATTCTTCATTCCATTCATTAGGTAGTAAAAGGCGTCTCTAATGAAAGAAATGGTTTTGAACTTTAAATTCTTATATATATTTTTAATTTTTAATAAAATTGACGAAGGGGTTTTCTTGGTGTGGTTTATGCAGCAAACTGAGCCTACGAGCTCCGATCCATGTCCACCTGAGACTCGGACTCAGGCTTTTCATTCATTTTGCAAAATACTAACGGCATCAGATACTAGCACGCATGGAGGGTTTTCAGTTCTGCGGAAGCATGCTAATGAGTGCTTGCCTCAATTGGTATCCAGCTCTTTCGGCTTTCCTTTTCTGAGGCTTTATCCTTTAATCACATTAATTTCATCGATATTCATTTAATATTCAATATCAATATAAATATTAAAAGATATAGGGAGCCATATGGTTCATGAACAGTGTAACTCATCTTAAGCTTTGTGTAAAATGCACAAGGCCTACTCTTGTCTAACACTTCATGTCTGTTTTCTGTAGGACATGACCCAAGCAACCCCAACTCAGGAGTTGGCAGCAAAGGATCTTCATGGGTTTGAGTGGAAATTTAAGCATATATTCCGAGGTAATTTGAATTCTACAACCTTGCTTCATGGATTGGTGATTTAGTAGGGTATTTAATACTTGAAGTCTCTACTAAATGAAACATCATACTTGTATAAGAAGAGAACTCATAGGAACATTGTCTTGGTTCTGCTCTCTTACAGTAGTATGGTGTTTTCCGTTTGTATTGATTAGGTCAACCAAGGAGGCACTTGCTTACGACTGGCTGGAGTACATTTGTCACTTCCAAAAGACTGGTAGCTGGAGATGCATTTGTGTTCCTGAGGTACTTTAATTTTGACAGCTTCTGTTATTTTGTGCTGAATATTTTTGCCAGATCTCCTCCTGTGGTTGTCTGTGGCTTGGTCTCTAATAAATTTTTGTAGGGGGGAGAACGGGGAACTGAGAGTTGGTGTCCGGCGCCTTGCCCGGCAACAGAGTCCAATGCCTTCATCGGTGATATCAAGCCAGAGCATGCATCTTGGAGTGCTTGCCACTGCTTCCCATGCTGTTGCCACTCGTACCATGTTTGTAGTTTACTACAAACCAAGGTCTAAAATCTGGATTAATCTTATTTAGCGATGCCATTGAGTAGTCTGGAACTCTGCCTTACCTTGCTGTCTTTATGCTGGATCTAATTCAGGACCAGACAATATATAATTGGTTTAAACAAGTTTCTGGAGGCGATCAACAATAAATTCGCGGTTGGCATGCGTTTCAAGATGAGATTTGAGGGAGATGATTCGCCTGAGAGAAGGTATTTATGTCCATTATCATCACTTCCACTGAGTGTTACTGTTCTTTAAGTTGGGTCATTTATTGTTGATGATCCTTTGCGCAGGTTTTCAGGAACTATTGTTGGTGTTGGCGATTTATCTCCAGAGTGGCCAGACTCAAAGTGGAGGTCATTGAAGGTGAACATCATTTGAAATTCTTTATATGTTGATTGTGGTCTTTGCATTTGAGCAATGAAATTTTCTGTCATTAGGTCCAATGGGATGAACCTGCAACAATCTCAAGGCCAGAGAGAGTTTCTCCCTGGGAGATAGAACCTTTTGTGGCTTCTGCACCTGTAAATCTCGTTCAACCGCCAGTGAAGAGCAAAAGACCTCGACCTGTTGATGTACCATCTTCCGGTAGGAGAGACCTTCGCCCTAACTTCTCTGAGGCTTCCTTTGAAACGAATGTATGAAAAACTATCAAATTATTTCATCAGTAACCAAAGGGAATAACTGTTTTATTTGCTTTGAAGCTTTGTATGCAACTGAAATAAAACCTTAATTAACAAAATACTACCATGGGCTAATGTTCCTTGGGTTGATTCCTGTTATTATCTAATCACAGAATCACAAATCAGAACAATGATTAAATCTGTGATATGACAAAATCAACAATAATTTATCTTTCTCCTCCTGCATCACATACTTCGTTGACTGGTTGCAGAAATGGTTTCCAATTCAGCTGCTTCAGCTTTCTGGTATCACGGATCATCCCAGTCCCATGAACCTGCTCAATTAGGTGGCGCAACAGAAGCCCATAGCAATGAGATCCAGGTTTTATGGAACGCAATGAACAACACTAGTTCCTGTAACTCTAGATTCCGTGTTGAAGGAGCGTGGCCTCCATCACATTTGAACATCTCTTCAAACTGTCTTCCTGACCCGAAAAACAACAAATCTGTTACAGCTCATCCATCTGTCCCTGGTTATCCTCCTGTCTCTTCTTGGCCAAATGATGCTCCAGCATATGATCAAATTGAGAATGGGAAGAAATCTGAGAACGCTGTGGGGTGCCGGCTATTTGGAGTGAATTTGACTAACAACTCTAATAATGTTGCTCCTCTAGAGAAAGAGTCAAGAGGCTGTACTGCTAGCCCTAGTGGTTCCAAAGAATCTATTCCATGTGAAGCTAAGTCAAATCAGAATCCCAATTGTTCAGTGTACCAAAAGGAGCAGAAGCAAGAAGCATCTAATGCATCACCAAATGAGAGACAGAGCAGGCAGGCATCTTTACCAGCCACGAGGACTCGGACAAAGGTACATGATCAGAACACGTCTAATATTCTAAGACATCTCTTATGTTTAGGATGAAGTTAAACAAGGTAAAGTAGGTGGAATCTGACTTCTGACACCTTGAAGCTTGAAGTAATAGTTCAATGGGTGGGTAGTGCAGTCTTGAAATACTGAAGAGCGATCCGACAAAACCCAAGGACATCCTTGATCACAACATAGTGATTTTTGTGTAAATTCTTTCATATTTTGATGAATGACTTGAGAATATTGTTTGAATGAGAAGGTACAAATGCAAGGAGTGGCTGTTGGTCGTGCTGTTGACTTGACTATGTTGAATGGCTATGACAATCTGATTGAAGAGCTGGAAAAGTTGTTCGACATTAAAGGAGAGCTTCGTACACAGAACAAATGGGCTGTTACTTTTAGAGATGATGAGAATGACAGGATGCTTGTGGGCGATGATCCATGGCCGTAAGTGACTTGAATATTTACATGTTGTCTAGGCTTAGCTACACTTCCTAAATTGGTTGCTTAATGACAAGTTAGTTGATTGTAATCATCTGTTTAACTGCATTTTCAGTGAGTTTTGCAAAATGGTGAAGAGGATCATAATATATTCAAGCGAGGAAGTGAAGAAGATGAATGCAACGTGCCCGGTTCCTCCATCTTCATCAGAGGATGATGAAACTCTGATCACTCTGAACTCGCAGAATAAGGATGAAAGTCAGTAAATTTAGTCTCTTTTGACTGTTCAACTTTTTTTTTTTTGTTTTTTGTTTTTGGGGGGGTTGTTTGTGTGAGGGAAGGGATTGGGGAAGGGTGTCTTAAGATAATTTGGGTTTGTTTAAATTTGTGGAACTCACAAGAACAGTGAAGTAGTGCTTAAGCATTTTAAGTAGAATTCAATAATAGTGTGTCATGTTTGCATGCAATTCTTGTTGCTGCTTTGTTAGTAGCATCATACATGCAAGAATGCCTCTATAAAAATTTAACTTATGCTAAACATATTTAGATTGTTTTTTAATATTTTATTTTCTACTCTTGTTTTTGCCGACAATTTTTATTGTATGCTGAGAAATATAAAAAAAATTATTTTAATTTATTTTCACTTATGTCTAGTTATTCTCATTGAAAATGCATTTGAAAATAATTTTAAAAAATGGGATATAGTACATGCAAGAAACTTCTTTTAGCATTCTTGTTGAGCTGTATTGGATGTAGAAAAAAGTAGAGTGCGAGACAAATTAAATTAAGAAAAAAATAATTTTATATTAAAAATAAGAATTTTTATATATATTTTTATCAACATAAAAATGATTATTGATGAGTGATGATCATAATATAATGAACATTAAGTAAAAGAAAAACATTTTCCCCGCTGGAGATAGAAGTGATCGGGCTACGTCTACCTTCATACCAACATTTTGCTAGAGTAAAATTTATTAAGCCAATTAAAAAAAAAAAAAGCTCAGTCAACTTTTTTAAAACTTAAATTGCGATGAGAGTCAAGTCAAACAAGCCCTAACTAACGACAAGATTTTAACCCTGCATTGAACGGGGGAAGACCAAATTTTTAAAAAGGGAATAAAAAAAGAAATAGTGCAGCCAAAAACAGTTTTAGTAAAACCAGTGGGAGCTGATATTGTGGCATCATCATCAATTCATCATCATATAACATCTCAACTTAGATTGTTGGGTTGTCGTTCTTCAATGTTGGATTTGTAACACTATAAAATAAATTTAGTTGAAAGATATCTTTTCTTTACTTTCAACATCAGCATTGGTGAAGGATATTTATAATATCTCATAAAAATTATATATATTGCAAATTGAATTATTCATAAATTATGAATAAGGTTGACCATGCTTCAGACTTGTACAGTGTATGGGGGTTGTAGCGAAATGCCTGTCCTAAAAGGGATGGAAATAGGGTTCATGACTTGCTTTGTGTTAATTACAAGAATGAATGAATATGGAATCTGTGTTGATCTGAGTCATAAAATCACCAAGTAATTTATATGCATGACATTCGTCTCCCTCCCTATCATAACTTTTTTAGAGCATCAAAAGTGAATGGAAGAAAAGATATGATGTTGGCATTTGGTGGCATTCTCATTCATTAATTAGTAATTAGTAATGGAACCAACTTTCTCCTAGAAACGACAAAGCAACAGAATATATAAAAGCCGAATCTTCAACACCCCCCCCCCAAAAAAAAGGAAGAGTGGCGTGCAAATAGTTTGCAATTCCAAAAATTGAAATGATCTAAATTTATTATTTATATATTTTTAATTTAAATACTCGTTTTTTAGAGTTCAACCATTAAGAAGATGTAGAAAAGTTCCAAGTTGGAAATGAAAAAAGGTTTTAAATTTGACGATTTGAGGTTGGGATTGGAATGTGGAAAAGAACAGAAATGTGAAGAAAGAAGGATGGCGAAAGTAGTACAAAATCAAAGTGGGGCCACACGATTTTCCATGAGGTGTAGTGCTAGTAAATGGGACACATGGTTGGTGACATGAACCAAAAGAGGAAATGAATGTCTAAGATTTGATTATCACATGGTTATGGGTCACTGTCATCTCGATGCTCACATTTCCACTTTTTATTTTAAAATTTTTCTTTGGGATCAATTATCATTTATTTTTGTTTAATTTCTCCAATTTTCAAATCTACTTCTCCTTCTATAGTTTAAACTTTTCTTGTGATTTTTTTTTTTTCCATTATCTCTTAACATAGCTCAAGGACAATCTGTCGTCGTCGTCGCTGTTGGTATGAAAGGCATGCATTTTAGTGTTAGTTTTATTGGCTCGTTTGGGTAGAGGCAAACAATATTTTAAAAGAATGGAATTAGGATTTCATTTATGTTATGTGGATGTTTGATTGAAATTGGACATTCCATTCCGCCCATAATAATGACGATTCCAGCATCAAGGGGAATGGTGATTCCATCATACCATCAATGGAATAGCCTACCATTTCTAGCATTGTTGGTAAGAATTTGAGGCAAAAAAATAAAATGCCCATTTCTCTTAAAATTATTTTAATATACTATAGTCATTTAATCTTTTTCATTTTTATCCAACCAAATGCAAAAATAAAATTTGTCTTTTTTTTTTACCTCATGACATACCAATTTTACTTTATCCTTAAAATTTTTCTAATACAAGTTTTCGACGTGTTTTTAATTTCTAGATAATACTTAATTGCAGTCGTTAATTTCAGTCGTAATGCTTTACCGTTGGGACGAGTGAGTGAAAGTTCTTTTCAAAGTGGTTGTCTTGCTCTTGAATTGTTGGATCAAGGACTGTATTGATCAGTCTCACATTGTATGAGGCAGCTTCATTGTACTCTTTCTAATTTTATTTAAAGGATAGAGACAGAATTTTTTTTTTTACTTATAAATCATATTATTAAATTTTTATAATAAATTTTTATTTTTATTTTCCATTGAATACTAAAGAGAGAGAAAATATGTCACTCGATTTATCTTTATATATATAGTATTTTTAATTAAATTTTACATATTAATAGAAGTTTGTTATTTAGTTGAAACAATATAAAATCACAATGATTGTTCACTTAGTCCCTAATAATATCGCAATTAATACCATGATGGTGGTGATACAACACATAATTAATGTCTACTCCATTTTTCAAGATAATGACAAAAGTGGCTAAATATTCAAAAACATCAAAACAATATTTATATTTAGAAACAAAATAAACTTATAAAAAATATCTTATATATAAGGACAGATGAAATATTAAAATATATATATTTAATAAGAGTAAAGTTGAGAACTTGTTAAATTTATAGAGAGAAATTGATGAATTATAAGATTTTCTTGATTCTATTAAAATATATTAGAAGTAATTCATAAATAAAAATATATGAATAATTTATCAATGAGATCATAATAAAGATTTTGGTGTCTAGGTCCAGATATCCTGTGAACTCTTTTGTGCATTTATAAAAATACGGATTTAGTTTAGATTATCCAAATGAGACATGAATCAACTAGATTTTAAAAATTTATTTATTTTCATTTTCATATTTAAATAAATCTATGACTATATGTGTGCTTGTGATCCTTCCACATTTTATATTTGTTCATATTTTTTCTAAAAAAAAAAGAATGTTCGGGAGATTCACATTTATTGAAATGTGTCCCATTTAAATAACATGGGCTGGTTATTTGATCAAGGGCGCATTGATGGGCTGGCTTGAAGTCCATGCTTGGGTACAGTTGAGTACTTTGGCCTGCTTTAAATATTTGTCTTGTAAAACAAAGATAATGGGCATACAAGGCTTCTCTAAATTATGTATCCTTCATGTTCTTCATCCCTTCTTAGGCAATCATCAAAGCTTATCAACAATAATATCAGCATTAAAAATTAAATATAATATCGCAAGACTTTGCCTAAGCATTAAAGACTCAATAATTAATGTCTTGGTGACTTAGTGACATAAAAAGTTATTCTCTTATCCTTATATATAAAATATTTTGCAGAAGCTTGTTTATAATATTTTTAGTAATAGAATAATTTTGTCTTTATTATCTTGAAAAGATATTAATTATATATTTTATCTATCACCATGATATTAATTGTAACATTGTTGAAAGTAAAATTAAAAAATTATTATAATTTTATGTGATTTTAATTAAATAACAAACTTTTATTAATAGATAAAATTTAGTTAAAAACACTTGTGCATGTGGGGAATATTTTATAACTAGGAACTCGCGAGTTCAATACTACTTGAATTCTCCTTTGTTTTTCTCAATTGTCTCCTTGTCATTGATTGGGCTTATTTTTATTTTGTCATAAATACTTCAAATTTCGTTACACGAAATTCGAAAGTGACCATCTGAAAACAGATTCAGAAGCAGCAAACAATGACCAAAAAAAAAAAAACGACGTAAAACACTAAAGAAAGCAGCAAATGAAATTAACTAATGCCTAGACTAACTCTTGGGCAAGGAGTAATTGACACATAACTTTGAAGCTTCAATTGAAACAAAAGTGATAACAGAGGACAAAGAAAATGATGGTGCAAAGCAAACACTCACTCTAAATGACTCATTTCTTCAAAATGGACTACATTTAATGAGGATATGTTAAGAAGGTTGAAATACATTTTAATATATTACTTTCTCTGTCTAAAATTATAAGATATTTTTATACAAAATTACACATATTAATAAAACTCATTAGATATACTTTATAGCTTTATTTTTAAAAATAAAAATATAGACTTTCAAAATTATTCTTCATTTAATACTTCAAAAAATAATAGACTTTCAAAATTGTTCTTTATTTAATACTTTATTTATAAAAAATATTAAAAAGAGATAATATAAGGAGAGAGTAATATTAAAAAAGCATCATTAATAAAATCTTATTTTTGTCAAAATGTAGTATATTTTAGAATATCGAATCTCTTTCAAAAATATTTTATAATTTGAGACAGAAAAAGTACTTATATCTCTTAATTTATGCGCATAATCCTTAAAATAACACATAAAATGAAACAAAGGGAGTGGCTAATTTGATTACATTTGAACATATAAATGCTTTATTTAAAAAAATCATTAATTACACTCTAAAAAAATATAAATACTTTATATTTTTGAACATCTAATCTAAAAAAAAATTCTTAAAAAATTGCCTTTTATTCTTTAAAAAGGGAGTATGTTATATAAATGTCTAAGTCAAGAGGCGGTTTATTAATTAAGTCATCTTGCTAATGCTACTGCGTATGATTCGCGGTTCCACAATGGTACAATTTAGTGCTTTAATTATTGCCCTTTTCCACTTAGTGAATATTCATTAGCAATGATTGATTGATTAATTAATTTAAGTAATTGCTTAATGGGATTTGTTTGGATTAGGCAAATCAAAGGAAAGGCAATCAGACTCGGGCTTTGGTGTTTATTTGGATTAGGTGTTAACTTTAAGGATCCCGTGATCATAACAAATCTCTGTGGGCCAATCCAGATACAGGACCCACATTTTCATTAATCCAAATCCTGCCTCCATGCATAAAATAAATGCATGTTTCGTTGCTTATGCTTTACTTGTAGGAATATATATATATATATATATATATATTATATTAAAATTTTAATTTATACTGATGGATTTTTTTTACTGTTTTGAACTTTAATTATAGTTTAAAACTTTTAGATTCAAGCTTTTCTTGGGCCAAAGGGAGACTTCCTTTGCCAACAAAATTCCAGGAATACAACATGACAGCAGAAAATGAAACAACAACAACATAGAAACATCCGGCAATAAACAACAAGAGATAACATAAGAAAACAAACAGACTTAAAATAACAAAAGAGAGGTTAACCAATGCCGAAACAATTCTATATTAGAGGAAGAAGCTCTAGTCAGAGAAGCTTCCATAACATCCATTGCTAGCAAGTTGGACAAAGGAAGTTTTGTGCCATCACCCATCCAACTCGGTATACCTCCTTACGAGGTTTGGGCCGCCAAAAGATCAGCCACCTTGTTGCCTTTACAATGAGTAAAGGAGAGAGAGAAACTAGCAATGGAAATCATGAAGTTAATACTATCCAGAACAACACCTCTACAAAACCATTCACATAATTCGTACCATTTATTGCGCCCCCCATTAGCAAGCATCAACCAATCACTCTAAAAAGTCACTGTCATTTCCCAAATCAACTACCAATATCAAAGCTTTCTTTGAAGCCAAAGTTTTAGTCATAAAAGCCGAGACAAACTAAACTTTTTCCACGAAAGCCCACATAAAACCTCCTTCATTTCTACATATAATGCCAAAAGCAGCGATGTTAATTCTAAGATTATATATCTCGTCATAGTTTATCTTTAAATATCCGAGGGTGGAAATGAAGTACTTGTGGAAATTGCCACAGCATTAGATAGACTATAGTTTCAGGAGCTACCTCACAGCTTGGACAATTTGTGCAATGCCATGCCTTCATATGAAGTGTTGAATGCGTGGCATTGTACAAATTGTCCAAATCTGTTTCCAATGATCAGTTGGGATGACAATGGAAGTACTTGTGGAGGTAGAGTTATGTCTTGCTTGTTGCTGGGCTATTCAATAACTAGCCTTAATAGGATAACATCCATTTTTAGTCAGTTAACTAAATAAGACAGTCCTCTCTATCTTGACTTAATAAAGGGATCTGCTTGATGGCTTGTATAAATTCTTCCTTGACTAATTCTGTCAATAGAGAAAGGTTCCATTGCCTATTATCAATCAAACCTGCTACGAGTGATTCATCATCAATATCAGGATCTACACACCTAGGGAGCATGTGGGGCTTCACTGTGGCAAGCCATTTATCCTTTCAGATTTTGACTCTATTTTCATTTCATACTTGCCAGCATAGATCTTTTTCCAAGAAGCTGTGACCGTCAACGATACTAGACCAATACCAAGATGATTTGTACCCTTTAGTAGCCGTCAAGAAACCAGAATTAGGAAACTAAATTCCTTTCAGCACCTGTGCCCAAAGTGCATCAGGGTTATGCAAAAGTCTCCATGCCATTTTAGCTAGCCAAGCATCATTAAAAGTTACAAATTCCTTAAAACCCATTCCTCTGTCTAACTTAGCATGCATTAATTTGGACCAAGCAACCCAATGGGTTTTATTAGCTCCCTGTATCTCATCCCACCAAATATTAGAAATGAGGCTGTCCAATTCCTTGCACGACTTAATAGGGAATTTAAAATAAGACATAAAAAATGTTGGAATTGCATTAATCGCTAATTTAATTGGTACCTCTCCACCTACATAAGATAAGTGTTTGTGGCCCCAACTATTGATTTTTTTACAAACTTTCTCTCTGACAAACGCCAGAGCTTGATGTTTTGTCTTCCCCCACATGCTTGGAACACCCAAGCATCTGCTAGGATCATTGGAATTTAAGAATGTCACTTACTTCCTTCTTGACATGATCAGGAGTGTTATGTGAAATATAAATCCCCTGACTTCTCAAGGTTGGCAGCTTGCCCCGATGCATCACAATAGATCTGAATTAGTTAATCCAATTTAAGACAATTGCCTCTATTGGCATTCATGAAAAATAGTGTGTCATCTACGAAGAAACTATGGGAGAGTTTTGGGCATTTGGTACTTAATTTTATCCCCCACGTCAATGTTTTTAGTAATAAGCAAATATAAAACTTCAGCAATCAATATAAAGAGATAGGGAGAAAGATGATCTCTTTATCTCAGTCCTTTTTCAAGGGAAATAGAAGCAATTTTGTTACCAAGACAGGCTAGATTGAAACCCTTAGGTAATATGATTTTTTAAAAATGAAAGAAGATGTAGAGACATAAATTTAAATTTAAAATATATTTGAAGGCAACATTTAAAAAGTTTAGATTGGACAACTGTCCGAAATTTCAAGTTATGTATAAATGATTGCAGCATATGTTATGTTCTTCTTCTTTTTTTTCATCAAAACATCGAGTTAATTAATAATTGAAAAATTAATTATGAAAAGTCTATCCATGAACCTTTTCAATATCGGAAGGATATTCTATGCTATGTTGAACAAAGAAATTAGGATAATACTAGACGTTATTCTTGGAGCCATAGATGTTGTAAGTTCAAGTAGACTACATGTCGATAACTTACGGTTAAAGAGAATTTTTTTTTTTTTATAATTTAACCCCTAATTTCTATGAATACAGTGAGCTTTAGAAATGCATTTCAATAACAAAAGGGGGAAAAAACCAACATAAACAGGAAGCTTAGAGGGAGAATGATCAATTAATTTAAATTAAATCCTAAGCGTCAAACTTCATGAATTTATAAATTTAGTTCTCAATTTCATAATTTATTATGACAAATTTATAATTTGTACTAAATTTTAACAAGAAAAACAAATTTATTTATTTTTCAACTATAATAAAATTTGAAATATAAGTTATAAATTCATCACAATAAAGTTATAAAATTAAAAGTCAAACTTTTTCTAAAATTTAATACTTGAAATTTAATTTGAATCAATTAATCCCCTTTAAGACCTATCTGTTATTCTCCAAGCTTATATATTTTCCATATCAAATGCTATTGTTTTTTTTTTATTTGCCTGACATTTTTTCTTTCAAATGCCCGAAAATAGAGAGAAAGTAATTGAAAATTAAAAAAAGTACAGATTGAAGAGGGATGCGCTTTATGAATCTGTGTCATTCGGCTGCCATTTACTATGAATCTGTAACTTTGTGTCACTAAAGTTTTTTTTCTTTTCCCTTTTATGATCAATCCGGTCCTATTTATAAGAGAATGGGAAGAATTTTTTCAATTCAATTTAGTATTAAATATTTATCACAAGTTTCTCTTTTTACTTCCAGTAAATATTGATGGGAGAAAATTTGTTATTAAATCACTATATTTAATGGAGATAAATTTAAAAAGTTGATGAATTTTTTGATAGAATTAAAAATTTTTAATTTTTTTTAGTTCCATTAAACACGTTGTGAATGATTTATAAATGGGGTCACAAAGAATACTTCTCATCATTTTGTTGATACATAATATTTCTCATTATTTATGTGTGTTTTAAGATGAGTGAGTGAGGGAGAGTTCAGAGTTGGGGGTGTCATGCGTGGGTGTAAGGTGGGTGCAACTTCCGTGGGCGTGTCATGTGTGCGTGGAAGGTGGGTGCATAATATTTCTTATTTTTGACTCTGAGTGAAAGATGATTCTTCTGTCTTTTATTCAACGCCGTTGACTTTTGGATTTGGGGTAATCCTAATCAAATCAGAGTATAAACTAACCAATTTGAGAGGAGTGCATATATTAAGATCATTTGTGTCGTATCATGAGCCCTTTATTACACGCTAATCAACAACAATCTACAGTCAAACCCTTCAGATTAATCTTGATGGCTAAACAATTTAGATTACTTCAACTAGAACCACTCGTCCAAATCATAACACTATATCGTATTTTAGAAGTTGCCTATAAAAAGACTCACAGATATAAAATACTGGGAAAAACATAGTTTTGGATCTATGTAGTTTTACCATTAAAAACTAATCTTTAGAGTATTAGTTAATTGTAGTTAAAATCCTTGCTATTATTGACTAAAAATTGTTTTTTAAAAAAAAAAAATATAATTTTTGATTTCTATAAATTCATCGAGTTTTACTTTTAATTCTTATAATTTTTTCAATATTTTTAATTCTTATAGGGATTAAAATAAATAACTAAAAAAATAAAAACTATAGAGATCTAGAAAAAAAAGATTATCCAATCTTTTTAACATTATAGGGATTGAAAAGATTAAAAAAATTGTAAAAATTAAAAGTAAAATCTAATGAAACGATGATGACAAAAAATTATATTTTTTCTTTCTAAAACATTCATATTAACAGTAGTGTTTCACTTCACATTTTTGTTAAGATGCATAATAATCATATAAGAAAAAATTGTTGTGAAATCTATTAAAAATAGTAAAAAAATAATTTAAAATGGTTTAATCATGTGAATAGAAGGCTAATGGAGGCACCAATCAAGAGGGATGAATAGATGGACTTTATGGAGAGAGACAGAGGGGGATCAAGAAGGATATTTATGGCTGTTTGGAAATGGAAGTGTTTTGTTTTTTTAATCAAACTGAAAGTAGAAGAAGAGAAAGTGATGTGGAAATAAGGTTTTAAAACATGTTTAGTATATATATGAGAGTGTGTCATTTTTATGAAGGAAGTAAGGGAAAAAGTAGGTTTCATGGGTATGAAAGTGGGAATGAATTCTACCAATTTTGACAGAATTGGATTTTCTAGAGAAGTGAAGTGCATTGTATCAAATAATTTTTTATTTTTTTATTTAGCTTCACTTCCATTTTCACTCATTCAATTTCAATTCCATCCCACCAAACAGGCACATTGAGTTATGAATTAGGATCTCTTGATTAATGGCTTACTAAAATAATTAGTTTCAGACAAAACATAATGGCATTGTGTGATCTCTATAGTTAATCCCACTTGATAAAATAAGGTTTTTATTGTTGTTTTTGCTGTACGAGTCGTGTGAAGATATCACTTCATACAGAACGAAAAGGGTTAATAGAAAGAAGAAAAGGCAAGTGATAAATGAGTGAAGTGTTGGACACCAAACATTGATTTATGAGGTTCAAAGATAAAGACATTTTTGATGTTGTGGGAAGCTGGATGGTGAAACCTGGCATCTGGAGGAGGGAGTGTAATGGGGGCCTTTCGGTGGCGAATAGGAATGACCTGTTTGGCAGGACACTTCGTGTCAATATGTGTGACTCATGATGGAACATGTTCACATGTACCCTCTTCATTCATTTCCATCACTTTTTTGGCATCCACAAAAAATTGAAAATACTGATACATGCTTCTTTTTATTTGTGAATAATATAATTTGTACGCAACCAAAAAAAAAAAAAAGGCAATGTATAATAAGCCGTAGAGAAACCGGATTGCACGGCTTGTGGATCAAAGTGGGGGGAAGGACCTTGAAATAATGTGTTTGGTGTACAATTAATGAGTGCATGGGGCAGCTGATCACAGCCACAATTTTCCTTTGGAGAAGTCTTGTTCACCCCCAACAAAAATTTTCGGTCTTTGGTTTTCATGCTCATATTTCCTGGGCTTCATTTTGTGCCGTTGCTTCACTTGTATTAAATTAACATAAAAAATAAAATGGAAACATGCTAATGAATTTTTTTTTTTAAAACATTAGGGGCTTTTGAACCCAAGAAAAAATAAAACTAAACTAGATAGTTGCAATTTATATACAATAATTTAAGGTGAATATAAAATAGTTTTGAACTCTAAAGGGAAATATTTAAAAAAAAAAAACTCACTCCCTCCGTCTAATATTAGAAAACATCTTTTCAAAGAATCATATTAAAAAATATAAAACATTTTAAATCTTTTAAAGTATAATTAATAAAGTTTTCCAAAAATATCCTAAATTATATAGAGATGTAATTAATAAATTTTTTTTAATTGAGACATTTTATTAAATAAGAGTAAGTATGAAAAGAATGTGTAATTTTAAAAATAATTAATTAACTCATTAGGAGTATAATTTGATTAAAAGTATTTTATAATATTGATTGGAAGAAGAATCTTTTAGGGTTAAATGACAATTACAGATAAGGACTAGAAAAATTTTCTTGCTTCTTTTTTGTATTTTTTATCATTATGTATAATTTTTGAGATCATTTTTTATAATTTTTTAATTAATTAATGATTAAAGTTAACTTTTGTTAATAATAGAGGCAACATTGCAGCATTTGTGAAAGTTGAAGGAAAACCAATATTTTCAGAACCAAACTGGCTATTGAACCGAAAAGGTTAGCGGTTCATGATTCGCATGGTCAAAACGAGTTGGACTAATGGTTGAACCTGTAACGTAATAATTAAATTAAAAAATTATATATGTATATAATAATTTAAATATAAAAAATAACTATGAAATTGCTACTTCACTTAAAAACAAAATTAAATATTTTAAATTTATCATAACTTAATAAACCACATAATACAATATAACATTAAATGATTAAAAAAATTGATCATTTTCAAAAAGAAAATTTGACAAAAAAAATAAAAAACAGGTATTTTTTGAAAATCTAATTTTTAAAAACTGGAATTGATTCTCGATCTGACATCCTGTTCAAAACGGTCCAATTCAGCCCAACTCCACAAACAATTTTTTTGACTTGAAGGAATCGTTAGCTTGATCGATCGACAGTTTAATAATCTAGTTTAGTCCAATTTTTAAATCACTGAGAAAAACATTGCACCAAAGATTAATTTAGGATTCCAAATACTCCTAGATGGCTAGACCCATAATTTAAAGGTGAAATTGCTTTTTAATCCTATCTTTTATAAGTGATCAAAATTAAGGATCTTAATTATAAAGTTTACTAAGTTAAAATACTTTTTGAAAGGGGCTTAGTTCAAGGGCTGACCTTGCAACAATAACGGGTGATCCCTCACCTTCAACCATCTTTTAGGGGAAAAAAATCAAAATTTTTACTTATAAAAAATTATAAAATAGATTTTGGCCACCCACTTCACACTTCATTTTCAATTTGGCCCCCTTAATCCATCCTGGCCCCTTTAAAAAATTATAAAATAGACTTAGGGCTACACATGGACAAAGTTGGGGTAAGGCATTACCCCTGCTCGATACCCTATCCGACGTGTGGTTTAGGCCAGCTCGATGCAAAAGTGTTTGGGCTGAGTTTGGCCTCATTGACCTAAAGAGTTTTACAAACATTTTTTTAAAGAATATATAAAATGTTTTATTTGAAAAATATATTAAATTATATATTCTTCACAAACCTAGTATTAGAGTCAAAATTAATATTTTTAAAAGTACATATAATCAATAATTTTCAATTACTTTTATAGAATATTAAGTTTTTAAAATTTAAAAAGATATTTAAAAATTTGTAATGATAAAAGATATCTAAAAATCATAAAAATAATATAGTTCATGATAATTTTTAACAAAAAATAATATTATAAATAAATATTCTTTACAAAAAAAATAAAATATGGCTCATGTTCGGGTTGGGGTTGGGCTGGGCAAGGCAAGGCTTGACCCCTCTCCAATGCCTAGCCCAAAGCTCAACCCAAAGTGCCTGAATGCCTTAGGTAGGTCGAGCTAGCTGGGCACTTAGGCACTATGCATAGCTTTATTGTGATTTTTCTGACATTAATATCATTTATAAAATAACTATAATAACTCTAATTCAAAATTAAAAAAAATGTGTAATGGCTACTTTGATTTAAGTAATACTTATTTTTTATGACAATAAATAAAATGAGATGGCAAATAACAAATTTCACTATACATATTTTTTAACCATTAAAATCCAAGTGTTATAAATATTAGTGACTATTTTAATTTAAGTAATGACTAAAACAATATAGCAAATGACAAATTACACTTTACAAATTTTTTAATCACTAAAATTCAAGTCTTGTGAATATCAATGATTATTTTGGCTTAAGTAATTATTGCTTTTTTTTTAGGAAGGATTAAAATGAGACAATTAATTATAACTTTTCATTTGCAAAATTTTTAATCATTAAAATTTAAGTATTGTAAATATCAGTGACTATTTTAATTTAAATAATGACTACTTTTTTTCTAACAATAATTAAAATGGGATAACAAATAATAAATTCTAATTTAGTATTTGCTTTTCTTTTTATTTTAAATAGAGAGTATTATAATCATTTCACAAAACACATTAATGTTATAAAAGTTTCAAGGGACTTAGTATAAATATAACATTTTATAGGATCTCATTATTATTTATATATTTTAAAAGAATTTTTCTATAATTTTGCCTTGGTTTAAAGGGGACTTTTTAAATTTTGCAAGTGAATTATACACTTTCATACTAAACAAAGCATAATTTTGTAGGCCCACTTTCATATGTGAGAGGTCACGTATTCAATCAAGCTAGTTTCAACTTGTCACTTGTACTTCCAAAAAAAAAAAAGCATAATGCTTAGATTAGTATACATGTAATTAACATTTTATTATCCTCACCTTTTATCATATTAATTGAATAGTAATATGCTTAGTAATGATAAACACATATTGCATGGTAGTAGGCATTTATTAATTTTTTTGAAAAATATAAATATTTGTATATATTTTTTATTTAATTATAATACATAAATTATGAATATATTAATTTAATATCAATTAATTTGATCACGGTTGAGTCAATAAATCGTGAGCCAGTGATTAATTTGATTCAATGGTTGATATAATTTTTAAAACTTTACTTACATAGTTATACAATTTTTTTAAAAGAATTTCATGATGGAATAATTCTTTTTATATTAATTTATTTTATGAATATGGTAGATTGTAGGAACACGTTGTCCTATGCACAACAAAGAAAAACTCACGATAAAGGGCGCTTCTTTTGGAGTTTTTTTTTTCCCCCACAGAAAGGCTAAAACGTGACGCAAAGAGTCAAAGAATCAACATTTCCTGCTGAGAAAGGTACGGCTTCAGCTTCATCCCCTCCTTTCCTCCCTTGTTCTCTCCTTCTCACGCACACACGCACAAGGGGAAAGAGAGATACAGTACTGAGAAAGAAGGCAAGAAAGAAGAAACTGAGATATGAATTCCGATGCAGAAGAGCATAACACTGTACCAAAACTGCCCTTGTTGCTCTCAGTCCCATCCATGCCGTCACCGGAGCACTCCGGCGCCGCCACGCCTCCACTCCATACCTTAGCTTCAGTCCCATTCCGATGGGAAGAAGAGCCTGGAAAGCCCAGGCCCTGTACTGCTCTCGTCCCCTTCGACAACAACCCCACTTGTGATCTCCCCTCAAAGTCCTTGGATTTGCCTCCAAGACTGCTCTTTGAAGCCAAACTCACCAAACTACTCTCACCCACTTCCGTCTTGGAGGGCTCTTCTGGGAGTAGCGACAGCTTTCGCTCTCCTCCTTCTTTCAGAGCGGCGGGTTCTTTCAGTGATGAGAAGGGTAGGCTTGGAGCTCTGGTTCTCAACAGAGGAGGGCTCAGAGATAAAGGAGGAGGGTGGTTTGGGTCTTGGAGGAAGAAGGGTTTGAGGGTCAGAAGAGAAGTGTCTTGGGGCAGTTATGTCTTTCCATCTTCTGCTGATAATAGGGACTGTGATGATGATGCTGGTGTTATTTGTGGAGGGACAAACAAGATGAAACGATCTGGCAGCTTTCCTAGCGCATTCCAAGCCAATTCTTGCGTCTGGGTAAGTTTTCACTCTGTCTGTGATAGTTCCTGTTTTAGAATTCTGCTTTCGTGTGATCCTGTAAAAAGTTATGGCTTTGCAGCAATTCGTATTTGAAAGACTAACTTCAATGTGCTGTACACAAAATCAATTTCATTAGGAATGAGGTTCTAAAGAGTTCTAACTTGAAGTGACATTCTTGCCAAATTCTTCTAATTCCTAGCTAAACTGAAAACAAAACGTCAGTTTTAAGAGAAACAGCAATTAAAGGCCAGTTGTTTCTGGAGGACTTGGTTGATTATACTGTAAAATCTAGATTTTCACTTCTTTAGATGGGTCCTATGTATATATATATATATATTTTGGTGGATGAAGCTGGAAACTTTTCTCAAAAGTAGTGGACTTTTTTTTTCCGCAAATAAAATTGCAAAGATGAGGACTTCCACTTGATTAATGTTGGTACTTGGTATGTGGTCTCTTGTCAATTTTGCAGACGACAATCTCACAGAACTTGAAGCAGGTGGTTCCATGGCGGATTAAGAAGCAGAGGAAAGGTGGTAGTGGGTATGAACTTAAGCTCTAGCTTTTTTTTTTTTTTTTAAATTTTATTTTAATGTCTGTGGCACCATGGTCGGGTCAAAATCAATTCTGTAATGCTGTGTCAAACTATCCACTGTCGGCTGTACAATGTTATCCTTTTATGGAAGATGATGACAGCTCAGTTATTGGAGGTGTGGCATTGAGGACCAGTTTCATCCACAGTTACAAAAACACAATGCTGTAATGTAAGGCTTAGGATTCGATTTTTGTTAGTGTGGAAGCCGTAGGTTTTCCCATGTGACCTGGTTGTACAGGTTTTCCGACCTATCCCATCTGTGTTATATGTGTTATATGGCTCGTACAGCTAAGAGGAAACTCAAACCCGAAATATCCTCTTTCGAATGACGGTGCAATGCAAATCAATAATTCTCTACTAATAGTTTGTTCCTTATTGTATATATTTTTGTCCTTTTCATAATTCCTTTTGAATATTTTGCACGAGATATCCGACCACCGCCCTTGACTCTCTGATTGTTGAAAAATACAGAGAGTAAATAAATGTTATCTCTGCACTACTGAGTGTGTGTGTGTGTATCATGTGTGTGGGTTAATGCTGAGAACCATCTCTATAACGATTATATAGTTTTGGAATATAATTTTCATTGTTGAACGCTAAGCTCTATTTTACAAGTTACAAAATCAAACCACAGCCCTCTTTCAAAATCCTCTGAGCCTGTGTAATGCAGTGGCCATTAATGCTAATTCCAATCTGACAGAATTCACGAGCTCGAAAATGAGTAGGCAAAATCGTTCCCTTTGATCCCACTGAAGAGTGAGAAGCCGAGGTGACAGGGATGTTAAATTCTACTCGCATTCACTTGAAAAGTGAAAACCACTGAAAGTTCAATATTTTTTGTGCGGAGCTGTAGCCGGACTAAACACTCACATCGCTTTGAATCAGGTTGAGGGTGTTGTTTGTAGAGACTAGAAACCTTCACAGGAAATGACTTTCGGCCAATATATATATATATATATATATATTATCTTTGGTCTCACTTATAACTCACATTTTAAAAACTTTATTTAATTTTTAAAAACTTTATTTGATTTTATTTATAAGTTATGATACAGCTTTTTAAATAATATTTAAAAGATATTTTTAAAATTATCTTTTATAAGAAAAAAAGAATATGACATTGCTTTTTAAATTTATTATATAAAAAACATATTTATAATTATATATATTTTTAATTTTTATATTTTTTTGTATTGATATAGAGGTTGATAAAAATGATATATAAAAGTAATTGGAGGAGTATATTATTATCCAATGATAACGTGCACATAAATACTGTTGATTTCTAGGGTCACAGGGAATATGAGGATGCATAGACACTAAAATGAAGGGTGTGGGATCCGCTCACGTGACATGATAGGGTGCTAAATGCAAAAAAGACGTAGAAACGTAGTACTTTCTGTCTTTTCTAATCAAACTTGGAAGATGCCTTGCTTCGGCCTCCCTCTAATTATATATGACCGTGATGTCATGAGATGAACCAATGCCATCATGGTATGCCCATCGTCAATACTATAATTATAGCAAATGACCATTTTCCCCCTAGTGGTCCAACTGATATTGTATCTCAAACTTAGCTGGTTCCTATGAGTGTTAATGCCTAAAGTAAACTTGGGTCCCTGGAGAATGTAATCCACCAATACACAAACTTAGTTCCTAGTATATCACAAATCTAGCACATCATAAGCCGATTCCTATGAGGTTTAGAGTTTGACGCCTAAAGTAAAACACTAAGCTGATAGTAAATGTAACCCGCAAATACATCAATCCAGATTACCAGCAACCGCCTTCAACTTGTTCCCGTAAGCAATAAAATAAGAAATTTATAGCATCAAAATTTATTTGTTGTAGTTTAAATTAGAAGCAGACAGAAACTACTTCTTGTCATCAATCATCAATATAAAAAAATAAAAGTAACACGAACCCTATACTTTGTAGATAAAAGTATATTTGTAATGGCAAGGAATTCGTGAAAACTTGACTCTGTTATGTAAACTCGGACAGATTTTAATTTCTAAGATTTCAGCTGTTACTTTTATGACTGTTGGTTCTTCAGAAAATATTCTTTGGCCACATGTAGGTGCTCCACATTCTCTGACATATCTGCGGCTTCTGGGGATAGATAATGGAAGCCAATAAAAACTGAACAAATAGAACCAAAAACTAGTTGCTTCTGCTTCACATCTCAAATCTCAATGTAACATTCATCACACAAGTTAGATGACAACTCAAGATATTTGACAAGGACAACTAAAATCTACAAGGGTGAATACACACATGCAACACAACAAATGCAGCCCCTCTCTCTGTTTACCCATTCCCCTCTACTAATCTACATGTAAAAGCGGGACTATATTTCAAATCATTTAAGAGCAAAACTACAAATGAGGTAACATCCAACCCACACAACATCCTAAGAGCAAGCCAGCACCAACAATAGACAGTCCTAAAGCAAATGCAACAGCATATGTTGTGATATTTTCCTTTGATGGCATTTCTCGTCTGGTTTTGGGCCACTTCTGCCTTCTCCTCCTCAGATTTCTTCCTTCACAAGTCATCCATGGAAGCGCCATAGGCAATAGAGTTGAGAGAGGCTGATCCTTATTCTTGATCTGAGTTAGCAGAGTTTCTAGCTGCAGCAACCTAAACCATTGCTTATATGCAAAAAGTTGTGACGCTTGCTTAAAAATGAGCCTGACAACTTGCTCTTTCTCAGCATATGCTTGTCTCGCTGCAGCTTCTGCTTCTCTCGCTCGTGTTTGAGAATGGCACAGTGCTTCCATTAGTTGAGCTTTGCTCGGATCTCCCCCAAAAGCTTGCTGCTCCTGTGTGGTATCCTTGTGCATGGTAGTGTGACTGTTACGAAGTTGCAAGTCCAAATATGGTAATATTAACATCCATGAAAACCTGGAACATGCTTAAGTTGTACCCTATTAACACAAAACCTGTACTAGAAAGTAAACATCTATTTTGTTAATGCGTTTGTTTTTACAGATTTGGGAAGTGAAATTTCAGTATTTACAACTAGATGATTGATATTATTTTCCATTTACCTGGAAGAATTTTCAGAAGCACAATGTGAGACCTTTTCATTAGCTGATGTCTGTTGCTTTTCATGCATCAATTGTGAACCCAAACTCCCTTGAGCATGTGTAGTCAGGTTGGACAAGCCACAGGACTTCGTCTCCCAATTAGCACATGATGTCCTTATTTTTTCATCACCAATACTAGAACATGGATGTCTTCTTACATACTTCCTCTGAGGTGGAGGAAGATCACAATTCTCAATATGGTTGAGTGATCTCATTAAAACAAAGGAAGCTAACTCATCTCTATCAGTAGTTTGCCACCATGGCTCAGACTTATCAACGTCAGTCCAAGAACAATCCAAGCCCAAGTTGAACTCATCCATTTGCTTGGAAACTGAACAACCAACACTATCAATCTCCGTTGTCTCATGTTTTCCTGTCATATCCATCAGTTGCGCAAATGCCTGAGATTTTTCACTAGGTCGCCCAAGCATTTTGTCTTCACTAGCTTGCTTCATCATATCAACCTGTAAATCATAGTCCAAATGATAAAATGAATCATACTCCTCATCGCCAAAGCAAGTAACATCTTCATATACTTCATCTTCATCACTAGCTTTCAGCATCTCTGGTTCATCATCTAATGCACGTGATTGTTGATGCAATGTGCTCTTTTGATGCCCATAGTCAGTTTGCATTTGCAACCACCACCTTGAGTCAGGGGATAGATTGGCGAATGAAGATTTTCGGTTAAAATGCATGACATTAACCGCAGCGTTAACTGATTCATATGCTGCATTGGTTGGTTCTGCATCATCCAACTTTGGTGTTGCACATGAAGGTTGGCAACATGCTAGTTTGGGAGCTCTTTTCGCATCTTCTTGGACAAAACAACGATTAGCAGTTCTCTGCCACACAGCCCTCACCTCTGCTGCTGCCATCACTTACCTAAGATTCCTTCATAATCACTGCCTCAAATGGAAAACAATGTTCAGAGTTATTCTGTGAAGCAACGTATAAGCCATGAAATGATGAAATCACTTGGAACAGGTGAAATTAGTTCACAATTACATAGTCATATACCGACACACAAATAACATATAATGTAACAAGTATCAAGATGTATGGCCAATAAGCCTAAGTAGTAGAAAGCTTCTAAATACCAGCTAGAAGGAGTGTTTAAAGACCAAATATAGCGTAAGACCACAATATTGGGGTTTGGGGGTGTGGGGGGTCATATTATTTGCATAATACCCAAAATAAAACAGAACGAGTAATAGTGACGGCATTTCAGCACATGCACATAGCTCTGTACTATTGTTGTCATCAAATTTAAAACAGATCAATAATATAAGGATGATTGTGTTCCAGCAGCAACAAGAACAATGCTTCTTTTTTTGAAAGAAAGATAAGGCGAATGCTTCCACAACAACTACTAGAAACAATCATCCAAATCTGCTCCGGTAAATAATAATAACAAACCTTTCCTCGAGTTTATTATCAAATATTTGGTGGACAACAATTAAAAAAGCAGAGAATGGAAGGGAAGATCATCTGAAACTGCAATGTAAAATTCCACTTCGGAACAAAGCCTCAATTTTTATGATAGTTATAAGGGAGTCAGATTTTAGATTCTCACACCCTCCCTTAATCTTATCATGCAAACTTGAAATGGGACGGAGAACAAATAACCGAGAAATTGAATATATGTAGTCGAAATGAGAGTAAAACAACCGTCAAATCTATAAACACCCATATTAAAAAGAAGAAGAGGAGGAGGAGGAAGAGGAAGAACACAAGCAGTAAAGAGAGTATATTCATATGATATATGCAATCAATTAAAGAAGCCCCGAAACAAGCACTCTAAAAAGCATGGGAAGTATGAAACAAGCCTATCCTCGAAGGAAAAGAAAGACAGAAAACGGACTAAAACAGAGGAGCACGGAGAAGGATCGAGAGGATGCACCAAGAGAGCAATTTGCAGATATAGTGGAAGGAAAGTAAAGGAAGAGCGAACTAGGGAAGACTAATAGATGCAGAGGGAAGAGGATCGAACAGGGATCCAAATGAATCATCACAGGGAAAGGAAGAAGATGAAGCTGACGAACATGACGCTCATCAGAAGAGGCCAAGATTTGCGTGCTTTTTTCTGAGTGTATTCGTTATCATTCTTTGGTGTCGGTTTTGAGAGGCTTTTTTCTGCTTTTGCGTCGTTGAAGGGACAAGCCAGCTCTAGTTGATGAACGACACGACGCCGTTTATATCTCATCCTGATCATCTCTCCGTCAAGAAAGTCGCGCAAGTTCTGAATGACTCACAAGTTTGATGAGATCACTAGCACGTGACACGTGGCAATTGCATGAAAATCCGATGGCTGTCTACTGGTCCTCTACAGACAAGAACTTTATCATTTCAAAAGCAAAAAAAAAAAAAAAAAAAAATCCAATATCCAAGGGACACGCCATCGCCTAGGATAGGAAATACGAGAGCGGATGGGCCCCTGATTTTTTAATTCTAGCCAGATTTTTTTATTATTATTAATAAAATTAATATATATATATATATATATACTTTTTCTTTTTTTAAACCAGCAACTCATTCTTAATAGTTAACTTATGGAATTTATGCATGAATGGGATAGGTCGACAAACGATAAAAGCGGAATGACATCTTTTATAAACATACAGTCATATGCTAGGAAGAGGATTATACAGTGTATGTAAAAAATTTATTAATGGAAGCATAATATATTATATAATATGAAACGAAAAAGCAATAGAAGACGTTAAAGTTGGTGAATACGTTAACAAAAAGTTTGATAATCAGGGTGTGCCCATGGTTTTTATGTTGGTGAGTCACAAATCATAATGACTTGAAGAGGTGATTTTCATGGTTTTGGTTGGTGAGCAAGATGATTTTGCAATTAAAGCATTTTATTTCATAATTATTAATTAAAACTTTTGATTTTGGTCGAAGCAAGTAAAGTTACGGAGGGTTCTCCAACTGAGGTCTACTAATGGTTGCTCCAGGATTTCCCATTAATCAGTGGGTGCAATAAATCCACAGGCCATTCTTTTAGATTTTCCTTCAAATCAATTAAAACTAATTAATAATATTTTCATTTTAGATTTTCCATTAACCTGGACTAAGTTTTTTTTTTTGCCCCCTTGACAATGGATTGTTCTATCGCTTTTAATTTATATGTCAAGAGTATAAAAAGGATCAGTGCATGAATTTATCATAATAAATACTCCCTCGTCCCTCCAGCCTAGTATTTGTGAGAAAATATTTTTCTTATTTTACCTTTTATATTTATTAATTTAGATTCTTGCATGTGTGAATTTATGACATTTTTTTCACTCATTATAAATTAGAACTAAGAGTAAAAAAAATATATGCATATATTTTCATGGCAATAATGATTTTATTGATATACATATTATTATTAATAGATGTTTATATTTTGAACTGGATGAAGTATATTTTGAGTAAAAGCCACATAAAATTGTATAAGAAAATATAAGAAATCAAATCATGTCAGAACCTATAAAATTTTAAAAAAATGACAATAAAATTTGTTTAAAATATATAAATAACAATTTAGTTGCTCAAAATGTCATAATTTTTCTGAAGTTTTTAAGGACTTTTTTATCATTAATAAATTTATATAAATTATCAAATTATTCTTATTGAAAATAAATGATTCACAACTTTTCTTCATATACTTACAATAATGCAACAATAAATAAAGAATTTAATATGCGAAGTTGTAATTTGCTATTGCATTGTTGCGAATTTAAAAAGAAAAGTTGTGAATATAAGAAAAAAAGTTATGAATAATTTATTTTTAACAAGGGTAATTTAGTAATTTATATAAATTCATTAATGATAAAAAAATCTCTAAGGACTTCAGGGAAATTATGATATTTCGAGAGACTAAATTATTATTTATATATTTTAAAGAGATTTTATTATTATTTTTCTTAAAAATTTTACACCTTTTGTAGGATAGTTAAATATCACGAGATTGAAGTTGTCAATAGATGTCTAGTGAACTAGTAGATTGATGTATATGTTTTTCTAAACATCTACTCAAACATGACAGTCTAGTCTTTCATGGCAATATCTATTTTTCTTTGATAGTTTCCACATGAGGGGATGGCAATTGGAGAAATTATGCTGGACAAGTGACAAAGCTTGAATGGAGTGAGATTTCATATTCATTTTGAGAAGATTAACATTCAAATAATTTACTTCTTTTGATCCAAAATATAAGCAACTTTTAAAAATAATTCACATATCAATAAAACTTTATTCTCATAAAAATATACATTATTTTTCTTTTTTATCCTTAGTTTCAATTTATGATGAGTGAGGGAAAAGTCATAAATTTACAAATACAAGAATTTGGATTACTAAATATAATGGATAAAATAGCATTTTTTTAACAAATACAAAGCTATTTATATTTTAAACTAATAATAACTAAAAGAAAATACTTATATTTTAAATAGGATGTAGTATTATATATGAATAAGAAGGACATTAACACTCACATCAGGATAGGTAAGGACCTTGAGTGAGGAAAGTGAGGAATTTTGGGACCACAGTGAGAGAACAAGTAATCATTTCTTCCACAAAGTTCACTTGTCCAACGTTTTTCTTAGTATTTTTCCCATCATTTTTTAGAGATTTTTTTAACATCTCATCATCATCATCATCATCATCATCATCATCATCATCATCATCATCATCATCATCTTCAGGCATGATTTGTTGAAATTAGGATCTCAATATATATAACTTAAATAAGATAAAAAGTTAACATGCATACCAAAAAAATTCATGGCTTATGATTCCTTGATTACATCAAATAATTAGGATCTCAATATATATAATTAAATAAGATAAGAAGTTAGCATGCATGCTTAGAGAATCATGGCTTATGACTTTTTGATTACCTCTTGTGTAAGAAAACACACAACTTACTAGGCCCTTATAGTTTTTTTAGAGAGTGTAGAGATAGTGAAAAGATTGGAAAAGAGTTGTGTATGTTGGTTATTAACGAATTGCATTATATAGATCATATCAGTAACCACATTAATAATTAATTAATTAATTAATCTTTCATTATCTTTGACTCGATCGGTTAAGAGATATAGAATAACTGACTGCTATAAGGTTATAGATTGGGTATTTGTTTATTAGGCTCACTTATGTGATACACCTATCATTGTCTACATAAGATTATAAAAACTAATTTATTTTGGGCTCGATATCTAATTAATACAAATCCACAATATATAAATATTTTATAAATATTCCAACAATCTCCCATTTAGATTGCATTAATAAATAATATTAAGCCAATGATAAAATTTAAAAAAATGAAACTTCACAAGTCACTGGATCTTATAGGGAAGCAAGTAATATTAAACATGAATGTAATGTCTCATAATTTTAATAGAACTACATATGAAAATTTTATCATATGATCTCTAATTCCTATGAAGAAATAAGTGAAATATATCATGTACCATAAAAAAGTCATTGAATTTTATGAGGACACAATGATATAGATGTATTTAACTAAACTAAACATAAAGTAAGTTTTTCGACCACAACTCTATAAAAGACAACACAAAGCCAGTGAATCCTGTAGGGAAACAAGTGATACATGGTGCACTAATACTAATAAGTGAATCCTATAGGGAAACAAATAACATAAAGTATTGTAATATTTTTGAACCAAAACTAAAATTTAGTGGAGAAACAATACAATATTCATTGAATTTCAAGAGAAAACAAGTGATATAAGATGCATAAATTAAAATTACATTGAATCCTATAGGGAAACAAATAATATAAAGTATCTCATTGTTTCTGAAACAAAACTAAGCATAATAGCAAAATGACCTTAAATCATCAAATTCTCTTAAGAAGACACAACTCCAACTCTTACTAAATCAAGGTTATTACAAAATATCAATAAAACTCACATATATAAGCCTTTAGTCATACAAATGTATAAGCATGTATTTACCACATATGTGAATTGAATAAGTGTTTATAATCTTCTCTAATAAAATCCTTGAGAGAAATCTCAAGGTAGAAAAAAATATCATATTAATAGTCATAGAAAACAACAAAATGCATGTCCAATGATACTTTTCTCAACTATATAGTCTAATGAAAGGCTTAACAATAAGTGATATACAACCAATATTAAGGTAGCTACTAAGTGTCTATAGTATACTCCTTTTACAAGATAGTTCTTCTCTATATCATAGAATATATATGGTGCATCTTTTAATCCTTATAACCACAATTCTAAAAAAGAGGACTAAATTTTTACAACCACTATTAAGTATGGTGTACCTTTTAGTATACAATAATTTTTCAAAATGATCATTTAGTAATTTCTTGCAAGGATTTTGTAAGCATTTACGAAGGGGTACTCAAAGCTAATCTAGATCAAATATCAGTGCATATTTTAACATCCTTAGAATTATTCATAGTGAAAGCGTACAGAATTCTTTATATGCAAAATGATTCTCCTTAACATTTATTTTGAGAACATTAAAACTTAAGCAACTTTGCACTCCTTAAATAGGTACCAAACTAAAAGTGTGCACCTGATTTCTAAACATTTAATTAAAATAGGTTGCCTGAGATAAATCAAGGATTAATAGACTTATTAAAATGGATAATAATCCTTAAATAAAACATGTCTAACAAAATATTTTACATCAAGGTGGCACTACTATGAGTATTTTATCCCATTCACTTAATCACCAGCTAGTAACTGGTTATTAATATGAAGCATAAGAGGCAAAATATTGCTCTTCTCAAAACATTTAACAAATACACAAATCTAAAGTATTTCAAATAAAACTAAAAGGAGCTAATAGTCCCATCAAACTTCATATATCATTACCTGAAGACTTGCTCATTCCTAGAGATGATTTTAGATAATTGCACATTGAATGTTCTTAACTATTATACAAAACTACCTTATTAAGGTATGCCAATTTCCTTCCCTCAAGTCACGATTCATATGAGATAATTTAATGGCAAATTATAATAAAATCCATGAGTAGTATGATAATGCCCTTACCATGTACAACAAGAAAGGTTTATACCTTGTAACTCTCAATAAGAAAGGTTTATACCTTATTCACTCGATTAATCATGAATGATTACTTCTAATAAGGTATTACACGTATACAAACTCTGTGAGAACATCTTAATAAAATTAACTCCTTAGTATATTTCATAGATTGTTTTATTTTAATAAGTGGATGCCTAACAATGTCATCCTCATAAAATAAAGTTGATGAACAAACATGCTTAGATAAAGGTGGTGTTCTTAACCAGTAGGCTAATAGTCTAGGCCTATAACTTTCACTATTTACTTGAAAGTAAAATTTAAATTTGATTAACTTGATAGTGAGTAATAAACTCAGCACCTTCTTGATTCTATGCAATAGAAAATGATGAATTCTTTAATAAGTTTCAAGATTAAGTTTTTTTAATTGAAAATCTCACTTATGATTATCGTCTAATACAAATAATTTATTTTATATTGTTTCGGACACCAGATTATTGGGCACCTGGTTTAATATGGATTAAGACTTTATCAGAAGGGTTACAATAAAATGTATTTAATGTCACCATATCTAATGGGTACAAGAAACATCCAAACATTAGAACCTTTATTTGCAAACTTGTCAAAATGAATGCCCAACCAACTACTAATAATAGTAATCTCTTATTTACAGGTTGCACCCTTAACCAATAGTGTTTGCAAATAATTCCAAAATTTTAAACACAATTTACATTAACAATGACATACTTATAGGGTAAAATTTTTTGTTAACACAATATCTTCAAATATAATCCCAAGCAATATACTGTCATGATTTGATCCACTATAGGCGAGCACACAATCATTACATCTAAATCTTAGAAATATATTACTAATTTATTTGTAAATACCCTTATTAATAATAGAACATTATACACAAGACAAGACTTACAATATAAAGGGTTTACATGCCCAAAATATTAAGATTGACAAAGCTTATAAGCCCATAAAGGACAATATTTCCAAGGCCTTATATCATTCCTTCTCTAATGTCCATTAAACAAAACAAAGAAACTAATAGACCAAATGAGATGACAATAAGAGGTAATTTTTCTAAGTCTAACGACTCCCAATTAAATGAGCTGTAGAAAATTGTAACCTGAAATACCTTACCCCTCATATTGGAGGTTCTTACGGATTGGAGGTTATTATTGTTATAGGCTACTATTAATATTATATAATCCATCAATGTAACATCCTCATCTTTAGTTAATAAATAAATTGTGAAATTTAAGTTTTTGTTGAGAATTCAAAATTAGGAATTCATATTATTTTGAGATTTAGAATAAATAAATTTATATTCAAAATTATTTGAAGTTAATCACATATTTAGATATTTAAATATGGATTAAATGTAGGCTTAGAGTCATATAAAAAATATTTATTAGTTTAAAGTATGATATAATTAAAAATAAATATATTTAAAAAAAGGAATAAAGGGTAAAAGTCAAAACCACTTTCGGTGGTTATGATTTTTACTCCCTTAAAAATAATAATGATATATAATGATAATAAAATAAATGGCTAGCGATCCACGTCGTATTATGAATATCACATCTTCCTTCTCATTTTTTCACACAGTCTTCCTCCTCTTCCTCTTCTTTTCATTTCAACTTTTGTGCAGCATTGTTCATTACATTTAGGTAAGATTTTAACTTTTCAGATTATTTAGGTGTTAATAATGACTCCCATTTTTTTAAGTTCCCTTCATAAATATTTTTCACTTATCAAGATCTATTTAACAGTATCATTATTTTGATAAATAGAAATTTTTTTATTAAAATATTTCTATAGGATAGTTAATATGAAGTTATGATGATTTAAAAATAAATGTCAAGGTTGTTAAGAGTGTAATAAGTGCTGAAGAACTTTTTTTTAAGGTTGGAACTCAAATTTAAAAATTTTTGAGTTAGACTCTAGACCAATATGGTTGAGTTTACGTTAGATATGAGATGTTGTGATAAATTTTTTATTATTAGATATTCATTTAAGTATGAATAAATATTTTCTAAGGATATGAAATGGTGATTTGAGGCTTGAAGATAATTTTTAAATTTTAAATTTATTTTTAGAAAATAAATTGATAAAATTTTGATGTTATGATTGATTTAAGACTTAGGTATAGTCTATTAAAGTGTGAGAATTTTAGAAAGAAATTTAAAAAATTAAATAAGGCACTAACTTTGAAATAGTGTTAATGTGAAAATTAGGCCTAAACTTTCTAATTTTTTAAATTAGAATTATTTATTAATTTTAATGTAAAAATTAATATTTATATGAAATTGATATTATACATATATTATTAAATCGTTGTATAGATTGTATTGTCCAAGAGAGTGGTGAAAGAGGTGCTGTATAAAAAAACTTGTTATCCAAAACATGAGATAATCATTATTAATGGGTGGTAGTGTATGTGTTTGTGTGATTAATTGTGTGTTTGTTTTGTTATTTGAAAAATCTTTATTTTTGTTGAAGTAATATATATGTATATTTTTATTCAAAAATAATTTTCAAGTGGATTAAATTTATAATTATGAAAATTTTGTGAATATTAATACTGCAGAAAACATGAGATAAATTGTCTAATTGATATAAAAATATTTTAAATAATTTTTTTGGTTATTATAAATGCATAACTGGCCGGAGTATATAGAAATTGTTTGGTAGAAATTTTTGTTTGATTAAATTACCACGTGGTAAGCCCTCATTGAAAATAATGTACGGCTTGTAGCTTAGTCCAACTCACTTTTGATTGGGCGACTTAGTGTTTGAGCATGGTGTAACATGGATATAATATGCAATCATGCTAATTAAATAATTGTTCAAATTGTTAGTGGATAATTGTTTTTTTTTTCCAATTTGCCCATTTAGCAATATCATGATTAATTACCTCATGTGCATTATTACACATTAATATTTGGTTATTGAGATTTTTAAGTCTCATTCCTCATGGTAATTAACTTTTACAAGAGAAAGTTCGACCGAAGAAATACCTAAGACGTAATTCAATGTATGGGACACCATTTTATAATTCAACCTTCTTATTTTATTTTATTTATGAATTATTTTATTCTATATGCTAAGAGAACTCTATCTGTCCCTTATAGCCTTAGGTATTTGTGAAATAAAATTTTGATCAAGTATAAAATTTTATTTGGTGGTAATCAATGTTTGAAAAAGTATAATTGGGCCTAAGTAGGGTATTTATAGTAAAAGTATGGTTTGTGAAGTGTTGCTCACATGACTATGTTTTTGAAATTAAAACAAGGGTGTACACTTGAAATATTTAATGACTATTTTTTAATTATCATGGTAAATTAAATTTATTATGTTTAAATCTTTCTACCATGATAGGCTCTTTTTATCATGGTGGACTATTTGCTCACAAGATCATGTTTTTAAAATTGTAATAGGAGTGTACACTTGAAATATTTAATGACTATTTTTTTTAATTACCATGGTCAAGTAAATTTATTAATTTTAAATATTTCTACCATGATAGACCTTTTTTATCATGGTGGACTATTTATGAAATGTTTTTATTATAAGAATAACTTTTTTTACTATTGTAGGAGTTCAAAATTATTAAAATAATTTATCAAACCATTAATTTGCAAAAAATAAGTGTGAAAATTTGGGGTGTTAAATCAATTTCTCCCCTTTCTTATGAGAAGTAAGAAGATGTCACTAACTCATACTTATGTTGTAGCAATTTATAGATCAGGAAATATTCTTAAGTCAACCCCATACAAATTCTAGATATACTCCATAACATCTAATGTCTCATCATAATTGATTGCTATCAAGCATCAAATAATAGTAGTCTTGAGATACTATTACTGACAACTTTCAATTCAATTGCAATATTATCGTTAAAAACATCACCCCCTCATTCCTTTACTCAATGGTGAATTTAATCGCTGTCAAACATATTTGGTTGGACTTATGCAAATATTGATGATAGGCTTTGTCAAAAGCAATAGACTGTAAAGAGAGATTCTCTAGTTCAGGTTCTCTCATAGCCAAATAATTCTCAAAATGGTAAGATACATACTTAAGAACTCTCACAAATAATCATAATTAGTCTCATAAAGTGCCTTAACAAAAGACAGTTGTTTATAAAATAGAAACTAAAATTGTAAAAGAGAAAATGAGAAATAATAATTATACATAAATAATTATAATATAGAATTCCCAACAAGAAAATTTTAGTCATGTAATTATTATTAATTATGCACCCAGAAGGCTCTCATATGATATAGACTTGCTCACACAAAACTCCATATTGAAAATGCATTAAACATTTTCATACTTATAAGTGCTCACATAAAACTCTGTAAAACAAATATCTAATGTACTATAGGTTTTGTATGCCTATACTCAAGAGTCTAAAACCTAAAAAAAATTATATTAACGTTACACCTATGAGATATGTCTATTTATCAATACAATATAATCTCTGTGACCTCCATGATAAACTAAATAGTCCTTGTGGTCTATTAGAAATTAATGAGAAAAATATAAGACTTAAGTGAAATTTTGAATAGTGTCTAGGGGCAAAGTTATAGTTCTGGAAGAGATTCGGACTAAGAAAATAATTCTAGAAATTATTGGACTAAATTAAAATTTCAAAAACTTTCTTAGGCTAACATTGTAATTCTGACAACTTCCAGGCCAAATAGAGTAATTTAAATTAGGTTAAATTGGCTCATTCACTGAAAAAAAAAAATCTTGTACCCAGCAAATATAGACTAAATTTTTGAAAATTTAAAAGTACGGTTAGTTTACATTAATATACAAAAGATTTATTATTGATATACAAGGAGTTTATCATTAAAAATTTTAAAAATTATAAGGGATTTATAGTTTATATATAATGGTATATCATTGACAAATATAATAAATCGATCATGATGCAAAAGATAATAAATGTTGGGCTATTTTTTTAGTGTGGTCTTATATAGTCCCTTTAAATTTTGCCCAAACACAATTACAAAAACTTGTGTTTTATTAATTTTCTATATATATAATATTAAGCTGAGGCTAAGGTCCAGTTGCGTTTTACTCAAGTGGAACAACTTGTATTACATGCTAGGCCCTTTTTTGTTCAAGCCCACATGACAACGTCTGGCTCAATGAGACACGAGCAGCTGAATTGTAACACCTTAATTTTTTTTAAAAAAAATAAGTTAACTCAACCATGGTAAAAAAGTGTCTATCATGATAAATAGAAGTCAACTTATCTTTTTTTTTTGAAAATAATTCTATAATTTAAAACACTATCATGGTAAGAAATGATAAAATATAGACTTATAAAATATTTCAACTTTTAAATTAACTACCATGGTAGAAAAGATTAAACTAGACAAATAAGTACAATTATGGTAAGTAAAATTTAAACTCCTTAAATTGTCATTTCTAAAATTTGAGATCCCAATCAATTAAAAATAAAATAAATGTGAAAGGCTTAAAAGATTCCTTTTAGAATTGAGAATATGATGAACATAATAGAACAAAGAAAAATAGTAGTTATGTATTTTTAAAATCTTACAACCACCTATTACCCTTTTCAAATAATAAAAAAAATTTATGCAATTAATGTACATCTATAACCATAGTTAGATTACAGCCACCTAACACATTTTATATCAATAAATTTAATATAAAAATAAATTTAATAATTGGCTTAAGCTTGCACAATATAACATTTCAAATAAATTTTTACCTCCCACATGCCATTAGGCTTAAATAACATTTTTCCATCCATATACTCCCAACAAATGCAAACCATAGACCAACCACTAAAATAAACAACTTAATTAATTTCCAAAACAAATCAAATATTTGGCCTCATAATCATGCCATTTCAAACCATTTTAAGTAAATCAAATATTAAGGTTACAGTTATCCAAGGTGTATTAAAAATAGAAATAGTTTGAAGGGCATGATTATATCATTACATTCATATAATTATTAATAAACAAAAAGCTCTAGTATTGACAATATAACACATTAAAAAAATCATAAATCAAATACCCAAAAGAGACAGTGGATCTATACCACTAAGCCTTAAGGACTCTTCCATGCGTCACTTATGGCTCTTCTCCTGAAAATTATTAATCACATAATAAGACTCAAAAGTCTCAATAACCAATGCCAATTTATGATAGTGTATATAAATATTTAAATGTGTGATTGCTAAGTGGGAAAACAACAATCATATAATTCCAACAAAAAATATAAGAAATATTACAATGTATAACAAACAATCATCATTATCTCTCTCTATTAACCTTGAGCCGTAACCCTCACTCGGTGCTAAACTACTTGGTCAAAAGTAGATTAGTTTGAACCCTTATAAGCTACCTATTGGGCTCCAATAAAGGCATATCACGTGGCACATAAATACAACAACAGCAATAAGTCTTCCAACACCTCCCACAATAATCAAATAAATTCATAACAATATTGTATAATTATACAATATTACAATCTTTACAATTTTTTTATTTTTAATAATATTATAATATGACATCTCACTTAGCAAAAATACTTCAAAATGCATATCCATAATTTCACAATTTTTTCATAAACATAACAAGGTAATTTTTCAAAAATAATTTATAATTTTCTTAATAATCACCCAATTAACTTGAAGCAACTCTAAGCAAAAATTAAAAGCATGGTTACCTTGTGGCTTTTTCAATAAATTATTCCTTATAATTTCTCTCCCACCATAATCTTCACCAACAATACAATCTACAATAATATATTATTTACAAATATTAGTTTCAATTATTAAAACTAATAAAATAACTCTAATAATAGAATTAGAGGATATAACATAATTTTTAATCTCAATCTTAATAGAAATCTAGAGTTAGTACCATCAAGTAAAATTTTTAACTCCTCTTTTAGTCATCAATAAACATTAATAAGCTAAAATCAATATTTAAACTAATTTCTATTATCAAAATTTTTCTTTTTATTTCATAAATTGGCACCTAAAAATACCCAAAAATTAAAAATGATTCTCAAGTCTAGAATCATCATTCTATAATTATAATAATCCATTTCTCATCCCAAATAATCATTTAAACTTTAATAAATTAACATATATTTTTGGATTTAATAAAAATCTAGTCTAGGGTTTCATCCATAAGTCTCAAATTCAAAGCTCATCAATAAATTTATACTTTAGAATATTTATTATACTACTAACAATCTCAACAATCACATTTATTCAACATAAATTCATTCCTCTTTTAAATCCTAAATTTTCTACCACTATAAAATCAAAAACCAAAGAGAAAGGATGGCTAAGAAAAAATTTTAAAATACTTAAATAGTATTAAAAAGTTTAAAATTACACTCTAAATATTCCATTTGAAACCCTAACCTTTAAAATTTAGATCCCTTCTCGCTGGCGACTTGCGTTCTTTCGTCTCTGCCCACGCACAAGGAAAAGGAAAAGGCTAGAGGAAAGAAATGAGAAAAGGTAAGAGAGGTGAGGGGTATTAAAAAAAAAGTGTGGGTCCCATAGTTTTTTTTACCTTCATTTCTCTTCTTTTATTTATATATGTGTCTACACATATGCACGCACAGATCCGCCCTCCCCCTTTCTTTTTTTTTTGTTTATTAATCTCTCTCACTCTCACTTTTACATTTCTTTTTATCCTTAAGGTGATAGAGATTAGAGATTCGAGTCTGAAAAGATTTTAAAAAACCTATTTGGTGAGGTGAGGAATAACTCAGTACTATCTTAGGGAAAGATGAGCTCGTTATGCGAGTGGTTAAGGCTCCAATTTAAAAGACCCTTAATAGGTGGGGTAAGAATTATTACATGAAAGGTACCATTTTTATGTAATAACCCCAACTCACCAAGGGCTTTTCCTCCTAGATTTTTGCCGTGCTGGACACACCTTTCTCTGAGCCCCACATGGGATGACCCCTCCTAAAAGAGACTCAGGAGACAAGGCTTTTACACAGTACTATATGGAATTATTCTCTTGCAATAAATAGTGTGAGGAGAGCCTCCTTATGTTTGATCATCTAACCTTTTCTACTTAACAAGGTTGAGACTCAACCTGGTACCACTGAGACTGACAAGATAGGCCAAAGTACTTAAGTAATAAATTAATCAACCAATTAATTAGATGAAGTGTGAAAGAAATAAAAAGTGATGTAAAACACTAAAACTTATCACTTATTGCATATTTTTAATGTTGGACAATAATACAGTATTGCTTATCATACCTACCCTCCAATCATTATCATTTGTATAAATGACGCGAATATGGTTTTGTTGGGATTAAGCATGTACTTTAAATTTTAAATTTATACAAAAAATGATTAACAAAAATAAAATTATATAGGTTTGACTTAAATAGTAATAAAATTACGTAGTTATCTCTTTTATTTTTAAAGATTATTACGCAATTTTAAAAAAAGAGAGGAAAAATGATATTGGCTTTCCCTAATTTTGCAAAATTATATTACTTTACTTTTAGATATTTTTTTAAAACTTTAATCAATAAAAATTATATAATTGTGGAGATTTTTTTAATTATTTTCCCCGTTCCACTTGTCTTTCTCCTTCATTTTCATTTCTTCTTGTTTTACCCCTTCTTTCGTATAGAGGGGAATAAAATGCTAAAAATGTAAGTCGATCACTCTAACAAAAATTAAATTGCAACGTATTTTAATGATAAATTCCAGTGAATGATTAAGTTCTCACATACCTATATATGTTAATTATCTTTTTGCGACGTAAAAGCTAAACTATTAATCTCTTTACTGATTAATAATTAACTATATTATACACTTTAATCCTAAATCGCAGACTGTACTGATGATCTTGATCCCAATTCTGCTGATGTCCTCTTCAATTCACAATCATAGTTGATCAGGTAATTAATTGAAACTCAATTTGTAATTTTTATGTCTTCGTAATTGTATATAATATTGTTATTTAATTTTAAGTATGATATCATCTGTTCGACGTGCATCCAAAAAAAATTATATGAAAGCAGGCTGTCATACCAGATAAATATTTCTTTTTTTACGGAACCCAAGTTGATATTTATAATTGTTTGGTATATAAGGTATTTAATTTTATGGAATCATATGTAAGAATTTTTTAAAAAAATTATGCTATGCATGTTTTAGAAAATGTTAACTTTATTCTATAAATGTCAAGTTGGATACATATAATTATGAGTGATTGGGAAATTATGACAACCGCTTTTTTTTTTTTTTTTTCATTGGCCTTCATGACAATGGCTTTTCAATCGCTTGCGTTTGTGTGTATAAGAAAGGTAGGTAGGGTAATACCTCATCAGCGTTGACATCAAATTTTCTATAACAATAAACTTAATTTAAAAATAAACCAAACTTATAATAATACGCAAGTAATTGTTTTGATAATCTAATAAATGAGGATTGAGTATAATATATTCGTTTATAATTAACCAAATTATTTGCGTATCTTTCTTAAATTTTAAGATAGGCTTGTCTTAAATAGCAATTTAAGTCGAGAATCTTGTGTGTTGCTCCGGGTTTGAAAGTATGAAAAAGTAGAAGAAGAGATAAGCTTAATAAAGCTTAGTTGATAAATATGGCCCAGTTTGAAATGACGCAGATCGAGTATTTATGTACTTCAAACATTCAGACTTTCTTTCCAACGAGATAGAGAGTGGCGAAATATTAAGGGCATGTTGGTTTCTGTCTATAAAAATCATTTTCAATTTTTATGAAAAAATAATTTAAATATAATTTAAAAAATTATTATCACTTTTTATTTTTCAAAATGAAAAAACTAAAATGTCTAAGGTTTGTTTTTGTTTTTTATCTTTTTAAAACATAATATATTTAGCTATTGGAAACTACATACTGTAACCACCTTAAATTGCCATTCTTTGTCATTGCACACCAACATCAACTTTCATTGGCCAACTGCCATTGGCGATTGCTGTTAGTATTCATCGACTATCATTAGCCACCACCATTTATCATTACCATTTGCCATCATTGTTAACTAACCACCATTGCCATCACCAACTATTTAACCATCATTGACACCATAGTTAACAATTGTTAGCTATCATATTACCAATAACCAATATCAATTATCACGAGCTCTTGCTATGGACTACCACCATCACCCCTGGCCATTACTATTAGCAACAAGCAGTACTATTATCTAGTTGCCACCATTGGCTAGCAACCGTTGTCATTCATGACCAATCACTATCATAAGCTATCAATTAATTATTGGCAACCACTATTATATATTGGCCAATTTCAACTTTAATTTTGTTTTCAAATTAACATAATCAAACAAGTTTCCAATTTGTTTTACTTGGATAAACAAATTTTAAAATTAAGAAATTGGAACAAAATCAAACAAGTCCTAAGCTTTATCACCATTATTTTTATACTCTTTTTATTTCCCCGGCCCCTTCTTTTTGTCTATGAAGTTTGTGTGTATAGAAGCTAGTAGAAGTAAATCCACGTACTAATAAGTTTTAAATGTTACAAAGTAGACGAGTGAAAAAGAAATACTCCTTCTGCCGGTCTTAAATATAATTAAGAGCTATATAATTAAATTATATACACTAAGAATATTAGTGAAAATTGGTTCTTTGTTAAATATATATGTTGATTTTCATAGAATAACTCCATAGTATTAGTCTTTTACATTGGAAACTACTCAGCGGAAAACCAAAAGGCCAGATCGAGGCCTTACATTTAAATCAAGGCAAACTCTTCAACTAGCTAGTTTCTAAATTTAAGATCAGTGGGAGTTTGTACTTGGAGAAACAGGAGGAAAGCTTGAGACACTAAACAAAGCTACACACGCGCGCGACCAAAACACATGTCGTTTTCACCTAAGCCTATTAAAAATGCGTTAATCGATAGATGGACGACGAATGAGAGACGTGATCAATATTTATGCACAAAGCTAGGTCAAATTCTTATTCTTAATCTTGTATTCTAAATACATAAACAAATCTTTAGACAAACAAAGATTGGGCAAAAGAATCCAATTCCCCTTGGTTTTCATCACCAACAACATTATCGTCCTTCAAGAGCTGCAAATACTCCTCGTATAGCCTCTCCAGTGACTCGTATTCCATATCATCACTATTATTAATATTATTATTTTCTTCTGATACTGAGGCGTTGACTCTGTCAATATTCTGATCTCCTTCAACGAAAAACCCAAACACGTCGTCGTTTTCAACCCAAGGCTCATAGCTCATCACATCCATATCTTCCTTCTGTAATATTAACGGATCTTGGCTTGAAGATCCACTCGCTGAAGAAGAAATCTTGGAATCTTCTTCGTTTATGCTTATAGGTAAAGCCCTAACTCTAATTGGTTTTGGAAGATATATATGCGTCTTCTTCTCTTGTTCTTCGGCCTTTTCTGCTTCGCCCTCCACATTATTTTTCGTGGCGGGCTTCTTCTTCTTCTTCTTATTGTTCTTCTTGTTGGTGTTGTTTCTGGGTTTGGATGTTGGTTGGTGATCAGGCCCTAGTTGTTGTGCCTTGACTCTTTTGCTGAGATGAGTGTTCCAGTAGTTCTTGATTTCGTTATCTGTTCGTCCCGGTAATCTTCCGGCGATGAGAGACCATCGGTTTCCGAGCAGCGAGTGCATTCTAATGATGAGGTCGTCTTCTTCAGGGGTTATGTTGCCTCTCTTTATGTCTGGTCTCAGATAGTTCATCCATCTCAGCCTGCAACTTTTTCCACATCTTAGAAGGCCTGTATATATGAACCATTCAAAAGAATTTTGAAATTAGAAAAAATTGATAGAGAGGAGAGAGAAGATTGAGTTGGCTAGAAATTTAAAGCTGCAGCCACATGATGGATCTGTAAAATATATTCAAACCAGCTAATTCAGTCAAACATATTCTATTTATTACATATTCAACACTTTCCTTGACGTACGGGGCGATGTAGAATTAGAAGGTTGGGGGGGGGGGAGAAACGTTGAAAACAAGTGAAATGAAAGGTAAGATGGATCCTAATAAAGTGAGGGATTGAAAAGAAAGCTAAGAGAGAGATTGAAAAAGAAAAGGAAAAACAAGCAGATGAATGAAGAATACCAGCTCTTTTAGGAAGAGATTTCCACAAGCCCTCGCCATGAGCTTGAATATACTTTGTGAGCAATGCATCTTCTTTAGGAGTCCATGGACCTCTGTGCAACCCTACTTTTTCACAACATGGAGCTCTCCCCATCGTTCCTTTCTCTCCCTTGTTTTCTATGTATCACTGATCTGATGATTCTTAGAGAGAGAGAGAGAGAGAGAGATTAGTGGTTCTCACTTCTCAGGAAGCAAAGAGCACCTAAACGATACATCCTCGCTCGCAACGTCTCTTGCCCTTTTAAATCCCTCAACCCGCATGACTCTTTCCTTTCCTTGTCCTTTTCCTTTTTTTTCTTTTTCATGAAATTGGACAAATACTGTTGGTTGTTGAACTCGAAGGCCCTCTCTCTTTCACCCATTCTTTATTCCTTCAAACTTCTGTTGTTTTTTTTTTTTTAACATTTCTCTACCTGCATTCCTAATTCCTAATTATATTATATATACTTTGTGGTATTATTCTATATAGTTTATAATTTATACTGTTGTTATTATCATTATTATTAATTTAGTCAAATGTTAATATTTTGTATCTCACACACATCGTCCTTCTTACAAGCCATATAGTTTCAAATTGAGCGTGGTGCCACCTACAAATTTATACAAAGTCTAAGATGAGCCGGATAATATAACTCTTTGTACTTTTTATATTGATATATTAATTAACTAAATATGGGTCCCACGTATTAGACTGAATCTAAAAATATGTTACGGTATTATCGACCTATAAAATTTAAATATTGTAGCTGTCATTAGAGTTTTTATATTTTATACTGGTATTTGAAAATTAATTTTAATTTTAGGGTTAAATGACAAATTAGCCTCAAAACTAAGTCTATAAAAACATCTGGGACCCTAAATTTATTTCTTTATACAGTGCTTGCTCTTTTTTTTTACTTTTTAAAAAAATATTATTTAATCTATACTGTTATTAAAAGTTAACTTTAACTATTAGTTAACTAGAAAATGATAAAAAAAACATAAAAAATTATAAAAAATAATTATTATATTAAAAATCAGTTTAGAATCTTAAACACTCTTGAATTTTGGAGGTCAATTTTTTCCTTTGCCCTTAAATTTATATTGGAATTTCAAAATTAATTCTGAGTTAAATATAATATTGTGGTTGTCATTAGAGTTGTTATATTTTATATTGGTGTTTCTCTACAATTCGTATCCGGTAGCCCAACTTCTATATCTGTTCTTCAGCATATGGCTTGTTGGCTATCTCATGCTTATGTTTGTACGTATACATAGGCACTGACTTCCAAATGGGTCCCTTTTCATTTAATATTGTGAGCTAAATAGGAAAACATGGTCACATTATTCACGATTTGCTATAAATTTTTTGATATATATATATATGTATGTATATGTTTATGTTTTAATATAAACATTAATTATGGGAAACATAAACTTTTAGACCCTGAACTTTTTCTCAACCATCGATTCAATCCTAAACTTTAAATTAAAACAACTCAATTTTTATGGTTTTATGGATTTGGAATGATTATAATTTTTTTATTCAAGACAATTTAGTTTTGTAATTTCCCAACTCAATAAACTATAAGAATTAGATTAATTGTATTGAGTCAAAGTTCGATAACTAATTAAATTGATAATTAAAAATAATTCAGAGACTACATAAGTAGTTATATTATTCCTTAATTTTACACCGCAATGTATCCTTGGGGGCTACAAAGCATGAGAGAGGGAGGAGAAGCAAAGTAGAAATTTTCAATCAAAATAAAATATCTGTAAATATCCAAAAGTAAACCTAGCTAGTTATATAATATAAACAGAATAAGATAATTATTGGATTTCAAATAAAATAAATATCTCTCCTTGCCAAACTTTTTTATGACTAATTAAATACACTTACTCAATCATGTACAAAAACATAAGACGTAGTCAGTAGGAGTGCTAATTAATGGGCCATTAAAAATGTTTGATCTTATCATAATTTCCGCTTCTGTCAATTTTTTTTTTGGCCAAACATCTGCATTTGTCAATTGACATGTCAAATAAAATAATACGAGAAAAGGGAAGTTGGTGGTTCCGGTCTAACTTCTAAGTTCTAATTAGTCAAAGGTTATTTTTTTATTATTAAGTTTTAAGATCATGCCCCACAGTTATATGCAATTAAATAATTAATTAATTAATTATATACCTAAATTGCAGATTCAGGCCATAAATTTGACATAACAATCCAACAACTAAGGACAGATAATAAACTTTGCCTTGTACGTTGAACCAGTTATTACCAGGCATTTAATTACATGCTTGGACATGGTCTGTTTTGTTTTAGTTCACTATGTCGGTCTAGTTAACTATGAATATTTCAGAAAATTAATTTAAAAATAGTTTGATCTTTTTAATTATTTTCTTGCTGCTTGGAAGGATTCACTTTGCATATCTTTACCGAGTTGGAGTTTGGAACAGGTCTCTGTACAAAAACGTGTTCGTGTAAGCACTTTTGTTTTTGGGCAAAAAATTAGTTGTATTATTCACACACACACACAAACACACTAACCATTTACAAAGAAGGTTGAAAGACTTAGACAATGATTTACAAGCATTCCTAATTGAAAATAATCAAAATTTTAAACTCAGAAAAACCTGTTTTAAAATAATTCATTGAATACAAATTTATATAATTTTTCAAAATGATTAATCATTTTTATTGAAAATAAAGTATAAGAATTAAATTAATATATATATATATATATATATATATAATATGAAAACTATAAGAATCCAATAAGTCACACATTAGATTAAATAACTAGGATGTTTATCAACTTAAGTTGGCATGAATGATATGATATACTCTCTTAAAGATACTTTTGACATTTACACATACTCAAATTTAAGGTTTCTCTTTCACAAAAATCAATGCATCTTAGTTAAGTGATTTCACTTTTATTATTACTGTAACACTAGAACTAAACAGTAATTTGACTACGCACCCTCACTACTCTTTTCCCACTACACAAGCTTTCTCCCCATCACAATAATATCCAAGTATCTAATAACACAGTTATTCGGACTTAGGATTTTAATTCAATGGGACGATATGGGGTAAATTATATTTCTGGATCCAAATGATTCAATATCAATATTAGTTAATTGATATTAAAATATAAAATAAACTGTCGTGAAAAATATTATTTATTTTTAAACTATGGTGTGGTGTAAGTGAGGCCCTTCTCATTTTAAAAATTTTAAGTCGAGGATATTGCTATTCGTAAACTGTGTTTGCTCATTTTTCTTATTTAGTGCAATAAATGAAACCCACATGGCTTATATATTTTAAAGGCAAAAATTATTAATTGATTTAAAGAATTACTCCTTCATTTTAATTAAATTATTACTCAAAATAATCTACAGAAGGTCGTTATTAAAAAAAAGTTCCTAAGCTTAGTAGCTTACAACTTTCTTAATTTGAAGATTGCTTAACTTAATTAAAATTTATAAAATGGGAACCTTTAGATATGATCTTCCAATGTACATTAACATAAAATAGTTACAAAAATTTACTGGTAAAAAAAATTAATTACAAAAAATTAACCAACTGAGAAATAATAAAAAAGTAAATTACGCGGAAGGTGTTTGAGTGAACACGATCAAGTCAAACACACAATTGTGGTCCGAGCGTTGAATGGCCTGCAATGTTAAATATAGCTAATTTTCAAATTTAGACAATAAATCGTAGTTTTTTTTAATACAAGCTAATAATTAATTCATACCTTTCTCAGTGACTGAGTAAACTACCTCATACTCACTCAACGATGCTCGACAATTTAACTGAGTCGCAGCCCAAGGTTTTTATCTTTAATTAATCATATAAATGTATAATTAGGAAAAATGATCAACTTTATTGACTCAGTAGTCATATGTAATATATTTTTATTTATTTTCCTTCAACATGACAAAAGGAAAAACAAAACATGACAATAAACATTCCTTGGTGAGCAGGGAATGTTTCTACAAATCAATATCACAAGTTGTTATTGAAAAAAGAAAAATCTTCTTGTTACTTGTAATGCACGGTTAATAATTAGAGTGATTTCATTGTATTCTGTACAAGTTCAAAATAAGCTGTATTATCGTTTATGAACAGATTGACTTTTATTATTTTTAAAATGATAAAAATTAATTAATATTTTTATAACGTTATACGTAATGGAATTATTAAATTTAAACTCTCATATTCAGTCTATTCTTTCTTACATTGAATATAATATCGGAGTGTTATGATCACAATTATCTTTATAATGTTTTGTTCTACCAATAATATAGGCTACATACTTGATACTCCCTCCTTCAGTCCTTCTCACACGGACACACACAAATAATAATCAATTAAGTTTACAGTAACTTACAATCACCTCTCCTCTGTTTTGCTAAAATTATAGAGACATTTCCTCTATTTTCAAACCAATACTTTAGTTTAATTTCTAACATCATTAAGAATATTTTGTTAAATATTATAAAATATTTTAATTTTTATTTTTAATTATGCTAAACAAATTAAAATTATTAATTTGCCCTTATAATCTAATTTTTTATATATTCTCTCCCCCTCAATTTAAGAAACTTTAAATAATTATTAAAATAGTTAAATAAATAATGTAGAAACATTGTGTTTAAGTTAAACAAATTTTTTAAAAAATAAATATAAATTATATTGACTAATTGACTAATTTATATTTTTATATATTACATCACTATTTGTTTGAAATGTTATTTTAGAAAACTTTGGTATTAAATTTTTTAAAAATATTAAATAAAAATTTCTAATAAAATTAATTAAAATTTTAAAATATGAATAAAATTTTAAAAACATATGCATTCATTTTTTTATATTTTAAATTATTTTTATATAATACTTCAAAGGGGCATTTTGTTCTAATATATATGACTTAATGGCCAACTAATGGTTGGGCGAATGAAAGTGAATTTTTGAAAATAGAAAGGAGGCTTGTGTTTTAAAACTATTAATTATAAGGGTGGTTCATATATATTTTAAAAATAGAAAAGAGGCATATGTAATTAAAATAAACTAGAAAGGAGGCCAATATATTTTACTCTTAAATTTATAAATGGCTTAGGTCTACATTAATTTATCAATTAAATATTTAACAGCTTGTAGATAAATCAATAAAACACGTGCTATAATAATTTCATTATTTAAAATTAATGTATTTTGTCCTTAAATTATATATATATATATATATATATTCATTCTATATTTTTCCATTGCCGAGACATTAATTAAGGTCAAAATTTGAAATTAAATATTTTTAATTTTCATAATTATCATGTTGTATTTTGATCATTGAATAACATTTTTGATCATTAGTGCTTTTGCCCTTTTTTTTTTCCCGAAGTTCTATGATGATTCGAAAGAAACAATATCAAAATTCAAAAATATTATATTTTAATAATTTAATTTAAATAATTTAAAATTTAAAAAGTGGAACTACATCACAGATAGAGTTAGAAAACGGGCAGGCTCGGCCCTTATAGGCCCAGCCCTTAAGCCCAATTTTCTTAAAATACGTCATTTTTTAAAGTTGACCCTTTTATAAAGGGCTCAGGATTAGGCTTGTAAGTTCTTATTATTATTATTATTATTATTATTATTTTATTTTTTAAAATTTTTAATTTTAATATTTCATATATTTTTTAAAAATATAAATTATAATGTTTAAAAATTAAAAATAAATAATAAAAATTATAATTTTAAAGTATAAACATATATTTTAAAGTTTAAATTCAATTTAAAAATTAAAAATATTTTATTTTTTAAGGAAAAAACAAAAAGGGCCTTAAAGAGCCACCCGAACCTGAGCCTATTTTTTTAAGGCTTATTAGGGCTAGGCTTGAAAGCCTAATTTTTTAAAAAATATTATTTTTTTAAACCTGAACCCTTATAAAAATGAGCTTAAACGGGTGGTCTTTTAGGTGCAACCTTTATTTTCAACTCTAATCACAGAGCAACTTTTTTAGCTTAAACATAAAATGGTTGAAGGGTCAAGAATAATGATCCTATAATTTTGACCAAGTTCAACGAAATGTTTCATTAGCCATTTAATTGAGAACAAATGCCGACATTTCCTTATTAAGTTTTTTTTTAAAAAAATATCCAATCAATATTTTTATTCTTCAGTTTAAGGCATGTGGCTTAATCTCTAAAGTATGTTTTATATATTTTAATTTTATTTATAAACTTGATCATAAATAAAAATTATTGTAGGTCTTGCCCAGTAATTAATTAACTAATTTAATTAATATTTTTCATTAATTAAGCCTCCACAGTCCACAGTCTGCCCTCAATCATATGTTATATTATTTGAAAAGAACTAGATTTTTCAGAATGACTTATTTTTCAGCCAGATTCTTTGGAAGGCTTAAAAGTCGCTGGTTTTGCCCATTTTATTATATGCTTTTAAGGAACAATTGAACATCATCGTCCTGGTCAAAAAAATAAAAATGAAAACAGAACATCATTCACCGCCAACTTTGACTATTTGTATTGCATCTAATTCCTAATTAAATTGGGATATTTTTGTACATCAAATAAGGCATATCTCATAGATTTGAAAATTCTCATATAAAATAATATAATTATACGTTTGAATTATGACTCACATTTTATTTCTATAGTTATTATATATTTTATTGTTATGATTCTTGTATATATTTATTTTTGTGAATGAAATAATCCAGATACTATTCAAAAGACAGACAAGAGCGATGGTTTTTTTCCACCTTTGATAACACAAAAGCGATGTTTTTGGCTTCAACGTCACATGCAGACGCAATGCTTGAATGGAAAGAAGATACTGCTTTTTAGCTTCAGATACAAAGTTATTCAAAGGCAGGAAAAGTTATTATTGAATAGTAATATATTATTGACATAGACCAAATTAGGCATTCTTTCTCAATTTTCTTTTGGTTGGTAGCAACCAATATGGATCATTTGATCAGAATATCATGCTATTTCTTATCATAAATTACATCACTTTTACTTTGAGTTTTGAATAAAATTATACGTATAATATTATCTTTTAAACATCACATCTGAGACCCTTGATATTTTGATATGTATTCTCAAGATGATGTATATAGATGGCTAAATTTTGAGTTGTTAAACTCGGACTTGACAATGCATATTTTTCCATGAAAAAAACTAATTTTATTTTGAAAATGAATGCACGGTACGTACACAGAAAGTTTATTTTACAGATAAAAATAAATTAAAAAAGAATAATTAATCATATGAAACTTAAATTTATAACAAGCTGTGTGATTGTTATTGTATATAGAAGTTATAAACAACATGAATATCTCACATTTTTGCCAACTATCTCAAATTTAAGTAATAAAGCATCTATCTAGCATTTTTTTCCTTTTCTTTTCTTTTTTCTTACTATCCTAATTATCCTTTCCCTATGGGGGCACACGCACACGCACAATCACACTTAATAATATTCTCCCAAACTATTGGGGTTTACAACCTTCCCATTTTAAGGGGGTATGAGATGTTATAGAATCAAGTGGGAAAAGCATCTGTGCAGGTAAGTGTGTAAAGTAATTGAATTTGACAGTAAAGCAACTGATTTGTTTTGAAAATATCTTACACTTCGATTGTTGAGATCAAGACTACTGGTATAGTATGAACTTTCGACTCTCACGGTCTCACCTTTATAAATCTGTCTCTACGTACGTGGATTTTGATATTTGACTTCTATAATAAGACAATTCATTTGGGAAAGTTGGATCTATCGGCTAGAGTAGTTATGGATTTGGATTGCAGAAGTGGCTTAAGTTTATTCATTCAGTAAATATCTTATGTGGGACAATAACATGTATATAATTCAATTTAATTGAATATTTATCAAATAATGTTGTCATGTGATATTCAAGAAGTAGTAAATCTCAACTTTCTTTTTTGGAGGGAATAGATTTTGTTGATCGTAATGATTGTTTTGAATTTATGAAGAGAAATTTATTTTGATAATTTTTAATTATTAATGAAATCTAATAGTGATAATTGAGTTACTTATTAAATGAGTAAACTTAAGTCATTTATTGAATCCAAGAGTAGCTATTGAAAATTTTAGGTATTTTGAAAATTAATCATTATTCTAAAAGAAATTATCATTAAATAATAATATTAATCATTATAACCTCCCTACTAATTTTTTGAGCAAAATTGTAACCTTCCTCCTTAAATCTTTTACTTTTGTAACCTAGCTACGTATTTAAGCCCATTGACTTTGTAACCTCTGATTATTATTAAGAATTAAGATCTTATGGTTGCTGCATTTAAAAGCCAACGTTCGGATTTCATATATATATATATGTATATATGTAGTGTTGGAAAACTTTTTTATAGGTACATACATACGTATATATATACAAGGTAGCTTTCGATAATATTATTTTGCTTATCTCTTCTTTAATTTCTGGGTTGCAATATTTTGCCTTCTGTAGTTCTGTTCCCAAGTTATTCAAGAAGAGCCTATTTAACATTAGGTTAGTGTCAATTTTAACACAACTTAATTAGATCCTCATGAGCAGTGATTGGTGGAAGAGCTTCTACTCCAACGGGTTTTGAATTGGCTTGATTCAGATTAGTTGAAGCTATTAGCTTTCAGGTACCATACGAGAGGGTTCTACGAAGAAACTCTTACTTTTTTTCCTTTCTTTTTTTTTTTCCCTTAACATCTAAAACACTTATTCCACATTTGCACCCACAAGAAAAACTCTATCATGACTAAAAGTGTAACAACTTTCATAATATGAGAAGGATTTGAATTTTTAACCACTGATTGGTTTGAGGGGAATGGGACAAGGGAGCAGAGGAAAATCTTAATTGTTTTGATTATATTTTTTAAAAAAAGCATAAGGTGGGGTTGAAAGTTTTGATCTAATTTTTTTTCCATTTTCTTATGTACATATATATATATTCTATCCATTAAAATTTCATAATTCTAGCTATTTATATTTATTTTTTGAGTAGATTTTATTAAAAATCCCCGTCCCTTCCCTCTTTGGGCTAGCTCTTCTGAAATTAATATTTACTCATGCTCACTCACCATTTCCAAATGAGCTAACTCCAATTACAAAAATATTTTGTTAGTATATACAAATAAGAAGTCAATTATATAAATTATACTTCTAAATTTCATTAGTAACAGAACTCTTAAATTATTTATTTTGATTTATTATTATATACAAAACGCACATGGATCCATCCGGCACATAAAAAAGGGAAGGAAAAAAATCACGAATAAGGACTATCTTTTATATATTCTTCAATAAAAATGATAAAAAACAAGATTATTGATAATTTTTCGTATCTTCTTTTCTTTTCTTTTCTTTTTTATGATAATCACCTTTTCGTATCTTCTTTTGGCCAACCTGCACCTTTTCGTATCTCAAGCAATGAAATCACTTATAATAATATACTTTAATTAATTAATGGTTAGATAAGAAATTTTTGCATTCCATAATGCCTATAGTAATTTACTAATTGTAAAAGTAATAATTTGTAATTGAGTTCCTAAAGCTGATTTTTTTGGCCTAATCCCTAAAGCTGATTCAACTTTTTTTTTAAGTAGTATTTTAACCACAAATTAATTTTTTCCTTATATTAGGAGAGATTAAATGAAAAGAAATGATCATTAATAGAATAAAGCAGGATAAAAAAAATTTTATTGTTTAAAAGTTTTATGATGGGAAGGAATAGTTTTACAATTAATGTTTGGGAGTTATCATAAAATAAATGGAACGAAACGGATTAGAACTTTTTTCTTTCTCATATAACTTAATTTAAAAAAAAAAAAAAACAATACCCATTAAATAATTATAATATTTATCTAATAAAAAATGAATGCTCATCAGCCAACCTTGCCCAAAACATTCGGGCACATCATCAGCAGGGTTTAAACTTCTACCTGTGCCATATTTAATCCCTGCCACTTGATCTGTCATTGACTGCCTGTATACCACGTAAGTTTCAAGCTATATAGTTAGACTTACATGTGAGAAAATATCAACAAATACTGGAAAAAATATGAAATGAAAATATTAATAATATATGGATGTAAGAAGGAAAGTAGGCCAAGTTAAGTTACATATATGGCGATGAGAAATTTTCTAAAGGACTTCCCCTTGTCCCCTATGTATGATGAAATTGGAATTGAGCAATCTGCTTGTCGAGATTCATAGGTTTTATTTTATTTTTAATTCAATATTTATTAAAACGAAAATTGTGAAAATTTTAATAGATCTACCTTGTTAAGCATATGGATAATACAGATTTAAAATTCAATTTTTATTTTTGATACAAAAAATAATGACTATTCAATTTAATAATAATTTTTTTATAATTTTTACAAATTTACTTTCCAGATGTACAAGAAAAGTTTAAATTTAACATTAAATTTACTATCCAAACGTACAAGGAACAATTTAAATTTCTGCATAGCTAATTTATAAAAATTTAAAAAATTTTAATATTAAATTAGGCCATAAGGTTAAATATGTATTATCCATATTGATAATAAAATAGACTTATTATTTTTTATAATTTTTATTTTCATAATTATAAAATAAAAAATGAAATAAAACTTGTTAAGTCGGAACGTTTGGAGACAAGTACCATGGTTCTAACCATGTGACGAGCACTCAAACCAAGCCCGGTGAAATTTATAGCAATTTATATTGTGGACATGTCAAAAGCAGCATCTGTACAAGAAAAATCATGTCTAATTTAAGAATATTTTAGATATTACTATAGATGTATACTTATCTTCGATTATAATTTCCTTGATTGTATTTATATAAATTAATTCTAATATATTCTACCAAAATTAAAGAAAAATTTTAAATATCATTAATTATGTCTACAAATTTAATAAGGTTTTAATTTTGTCTCTATTAAATCTTATAAATTACTTTAATAACATCTATTTTACGCCATTATTTGATATGCCTTATAAATAAGATCGAAAGAAGTATATGTATTTTTCGTTATCAAAAAATATATTGCCTTGCTCTCTCTTATTTTAAATTTTTTTTATTGGCTGTATTCAACCACAAGGAAGAACAGAACTTCCATGCCCATCCAACTATGCCATTTTCAGACAAACAATTTTTTCACTTAAAATTATAAGGTATTTTTAACTAGCTTCAGCCTTTTAAGAAAACAATCTAACATCATTAAAAATTGCATGCTCTTTTTCATGTATATTCTTATTCAATAGAGTAACTTATCACAAATAAAGCTGATAATTTTAGCTAAACTTAATTAATTAGTTTAAATAAGTTTGAGAAATCTTAAAATTAAGCTTGAGAATTTAGAATTTTTTTTCTTCATTGTGAGCTTTTTTGGCCCAATATTCTTGAATTGAATAGGCCTAACTCTAATATCCAAATTTTTGTTATTAACTAAATTAAATTAGCCTTTACTTCAGTATTCATTTCATACTCACAAACTATCTCTCAAGACTCAAACTCTAGTTCACATACTTTGCACTTCTAAATGAATTCTCAATATTCCAATTAATAACTATCTACTTTGATTTTGTTTTTTTTGAAATGTAATGTAAAAAAAAACGTAAGAACACAAAATTTTATTTCATATATTTTCATTTTTACTTTTCAACTGGTTGATCTTACAATAGTAACGTGAAAATTGAAACTGGCAAAAAAAAAAAATAAAATAAAATCATCAAACAAGACAAGTAATCGAGCTTACTTGAATAAATTTGAAAACATGAAATTTAGGATTAGACTTGGTTATATAAATTTTTTTATAGGTTCACGTATTTTAAGTCTGATTTAAATATGATCGGCCTGCCTAAATTACTGGCTTTACTTACAAATAAATATAAAATTTTCATTAATTTTAAATATTCATTATGGACAATATTTGTTTTACAAAAATCTCATTAATTACTCATAGAAAACACAAAATAAATGTCTTTTATTTTCTAACATGATAACTTTGAAAAAATGCTTTATAATATTGAGCAAAGGAGTACAATATTTGCATCTTGAACCTCCACAATAAAATAATGATTCTTTGAGGAATTAAGAATTATAAGTTATTTTTGCATACAGACCCTTATGACATGTTTGAATTAATGAGAATTTGAATTTAAATTTGAACCAAATCTTTCACTAAGATACACAAAATTTTATAAATTTAGATTTGATTCTAAATTAAATTCATTTAAAATTATAATTTCTCTATAATTTTAATTTCTTACACATCCTAATCATTTAAACTCTACTCACTTTAAACATTTTATTTTTTTGATGTTTTCATTATTGATACTTCTGCGAATCTTGTATCTTTTTTCATTTCTTATTAATTAAAAAATAAAAATAAACTCTTTATTATTAATTTTTTATTTTTGTTTTGAACTTCAATTCATCTCTCCTCTTTATTTAAAATTTATTAAACTATTCAAATACATAATTTTAAATATATAAATTTTAAATGTAAAATATAAATTTAAATTTAAATTTATTAATTCAAACGCTACCATAATTTTTAGTCTTGGTGGCTAATAATATTAATTGAAGGGACATGGCACGAAAGAGTGTGAGAGCGTGAGAAGAGTGACTGAAATTATTATGGAAGATCTTAGAACCACGAGTAAAAAAGGCAGCGTAGGGTCCGAACATGACCACAGCCACTCCTTAATTCACACGTGCCTCTATCATTATGCATATGATGACAGCCCACATGCTATGAATTATCTTCATCTTCCATTTATATCCCTACCCTTCATGTGTGCCCATCCATGAACGTTCTTTTTTTTTTTTTTTTTTTTTTTTTTTTTGGGTACCCAGCCACCCACCCGACGTATAGGCTGTTTATTACCTTAAGGAATGCTTGTTTATAGAGTTTGAAGATTAGGGAATATTTTGATGGGTAGAAGAAGATGTTTAGATAAAATGGGGATGATTAGAGTTGGATTTTGCAGATGTGAATGGGCTTTTTAAGATAAAAAACTATGGGTGTTCACAAGATGAGACTAGTTATCTCGGAAAATTGTCGAGACTAAATTTTTATCCTACATCCCGTCCTGTTTTGAAAATCATCCCATCCCGTTAGGATTTGGGACAAGATTAGGACAAAATAAAGACGTCCCGCTATTCCCATAAAGCAAATAATATAGGAGAAAAACCTATATAATAACATTCATTAATTAACATTTTAAATTACATAACTTATTGAGCTTAAAATCAAAACAATACAAGTATATAAATTATAACAATTATTGAATTATATCAATCACAACTACAAATGTATAACTTATAGTCAATTATACATAAGACATAACACATTATGATAGCAATTACAAATAATCTCTAAGCTACAAGAATAATAACAACAGACAAACCCAGCACAATATCAAGTTATTGTTTTTTTTTAATTGAAATATGTTAAGTTAGTAACTCTTTCTAAAATAAAATAAGAAATATAATATAAACAAACATTATTAAATAAGTAGATATAATAATAAATTATACTAATATAATTAATATAATGTAAAGAAAGATATTAGCATATACTGCTTACTTTATGTCCTTAAAATTATTAATATAAAAAAATTTAGTTTTAAATAAGAATAGCAAGTATTGAAATTACAATTAATATAATTATAAATTATATTAATATAATTAATATATTTAATGTATATGTTTTTAAAAAATAATATATATCTATATAACATTTAAGATGCAATGGGACATCTTGAAGGTAATCCCATATTTCATTCCATCTCGAACCCATTGGGCCAAACCCCTTTTCGGTCCCGTCCCAATTATTTTTGAGTCAAGACAAGACTCATTTCAATATGATCGAGATGAAATTAAGCTAATAAAAACAGATATAAGTTAAACAACCCTATATGGAAAAATTTGGAATTGGACCAAAACCTAAAAAAAAGCAATAATTACCTGACCCCACCCTTACTTAACTTACCCACACTTTGTTTGATTTTGATTTTGAGCACGTTTGCTTATTATTGTAGATGGTTTATCCTCCATTACAATCTTCTTGCTTCAAATAAAGAATTTGTTCCACCATTCCACAAACCTAATTTCATTCAAGAACAAGTGAAAATGCTGGCCACACAATTTCCTCAATATTACTTTTTTCCCCAAATGTAAGAGAATATTTTCTTTTAAATAAAGGACTGTAGATATTGGTGATGCTAATTTCTTTAGTCCAATGGTAATGATAATTTTTTCAAGTCTTTCACTCCCAAAAAAAAAAAAAAAAAACCGGTAAGCCTGAGCTAGTTATAAGGACATGGGCCTAGCCTCAGGAGGAGGCCCAAGTCCTCAAGAAATTATGCCTTTCCTTTCTCCTGTTTTATTATTATTTTTTTTCGGCAATAAGAAATTTTGACTTAAATTCGATCTCCTCAGCTTCCTTCCACCTGAAAAGCTTTGCACAATTTTTTTCCGAATTTATGATCAATTCATTAATTGTTATATTGGCTGATAAATGATAATCAAATATTCACTTAAAAGTTATAATTTTTTTCAAAATATTTTTCATTTGTTAACAAACTAACAATAAAAATATAAATGATTCTTTAAATAATTTGAGCGAAGGTGTTTAAATTCCCAATTAAATACCTTCACTCAAATGATAATTAGTTCATTACCACAAAATACCATCAATGTAAGAAAATCAATATGTACTTACGTTTGCAAAAAGAAAAAAGAAAAAATACACACACTCATATTTATGTACAAATGTACCATTATGCTTCTTGTTTTTTTTCCGAGTAATTATGCTAATTCTTTTTTTTTTTCAGTTCAAGTATTTAATTTTATAAACGGCATTAACCTCAATTAGATTTCTTTTTGGAACAAACCTTAATTAGGTATAATACGCGAGTATTTAAGGTCTAACAAGTGCGCGTGTCACTCTAATTAGCTATAATCAAATACATAAAAAGGTTGACAATGAAATAATAACACATCATTAGAATCTCCAAAGTACATGATTACAGAAGCTTATCTACCTTGCCTCGCTACCTAAAAAGAAATAAATTAATAATTACAAGGAAATTTGCCATAAAATCCCTTTTGGAAGAGAAATTGTTTTGAGAGACTAAAACCAATTTAAGAACCAAATGTACCCAAGTTTATGACCTTGCACCTCAAACCTATGACCTTGCATAGTATAAAGGTGCAAATTTCATGAAAATACAGCATATTATCTTGAAAATGGCATGATCTATAAGAAAGTAATAACATAAACAATGCATTTTATTTATACAACAAACATGTAAATTACATGGCATTTTGAAAGGCTAACATATAACTTTGTTGTGCAAAGTTATAGGCTTAGTGTGTAAGGTATTAGGCTTGCCATGAAAGGTTATAGGCTTAGGGTGTATTTGGTCTTTAAATTGATATTGGTCCCTCAAAACAATTTTCATCCCAAAGAGGAGATTGTATGACAATTTTCCATAACTATAACATTTGAACTTTATATATGCTTGCATATATATTCTCTGTCTAGTTCCACTTCCAACAGATAAAAGTAATATTTTTATGTCACAAATCACAATTAGATGTGCACATTAATGGAGAAATTTAATGCATTAATATGCATTTAGAGTACTATTTAATAAAAATCAATACAAAAGGAGCGAAGTTCAATGAACATTTGAAAGTTTTTTTTTAAATAGTATTTGAAAGTTATAAATAAAATTCCCCATGGTTAAGGTAGATGAGTTTAAAAGATGTTGTACAAAGGGGTAGTAAAATTATTAATCTTCAAATTTACTTTAATCATCAATTTAATCTTTTAAGTTTAATTTTTATCATTGGTCTTTTAAATTTGTCTTAATTATTTATTTAATTTGATCTTTATTATTTGAAGAGGTGGCAGTGCGGACTCAACAAACTAAGTTAGTGAGGGCAAAATTTATATTTAAATAAATATTCATATTTTTATAAAAATATTAAAATATTTATAAAATTATAGTGAGGATATAACATAAAAAATTAAATATAAAAAATGCATAAAATATAAAATTATAAAAAAATAAAAAAATATTTCAATGTGATAATTTTTTTAACCTTCTATGTCATCAAATTTCATATGGGATAAGTGAATTTTTTAAAGATGATGGGACAAGAGAAATTTGAGGGGTCAATATAATTTTTTTTGTACTTGTTGTGTAATATTTTCCTGGCTTGTACAAGGTTCAACGTAGGTCCTTTTTTTTTTTTTAAATACATTTAACGTAGGTCTATCCTTGAGAGGAGGGAAAACAATTAAATTTACCGTCATAGATAACATAATATTGATGATAATTATATAAATCAATGAAAAGAAATATAATAGACTCATAAATTTTAAAACACACAGCAAAAGGGATTTGATTGATAAAATTAAATTAATTGATGACTAATAATTTTTTCTCATTTATCTACACACATATATACCAAATCAACAATATATTTTTATTTCAGTAAACAATTATCAATATATTTTATATATTAGATTGATTTAAAATTCAATTTATATTTTAAAACTTAAAAAACTAATGTAATAATTTAAAAAATATAAGGAAAAAATAAATTTAAAGAACTAAATGATAACTAAGATAAATTTGAGGGTTCGAAGTTTTATTATTACTTAGCTAAATGTGCTTGCAAAAAAACAAAAAAAAAAAGAATAAGGGAAAAGCTCCCCAAATTTATGCATGAGTTCTTCTTTGATATATCAGAAAATGAACGACCAGATTAAGCTAATGATTGTTCTGAAAATCACGCTCACACCAATTTCGGACCAATGATTAGTTTAATTTAAACTAATATAAATTGAGTTTTTGTGGCCAAATAATATAAGTTGGGTTTGAAGCTTCCATGATGGAAGACGACAATCTTAATTAAAGGGATAACAATAGAACAATAAGCTTATGAACTTTTACAGTATATATTGTCTATTATATATTTCCTCCTGTCCTAATTGTTTATATAGCATCTTCTAGATGCAGTTCTAGTACAAAATTTAAAACATTTTATAATATTTAAATCAGTTTTTTAATTTTATGTTTTTTAAATTAGCGTGGAATGAATTGTGTCGTTTATAAAAAGGCATTTAAAGCGCACAGTTATATTATTATTAATGTTAAGAGTTAAAATAAATTTATATGTAATATTTTAATGATAATAAAAATGAATTTTTAAAATATTTGAAATGGTTGAAAATATTATTTTATTTTAATTGCCTTTTTAATTCTAGACTATAATTTTGTATGTCTTTTTGTCCCTTCATCTCATGTCCAAACACATTAATATTCTAGTTTCTCACACTCGTCCTCTTCCACGATAAACCTTAAAAAAAAAAAAAGAAAAGAAAATAAGAGTGAAGATACTTTAGATAAAATAATATGTATCAATAAAATTCATTAAATATGCTTTACAATATTACCTTTTTAAAATATAAATATAAATTTTTAAAAATATTCTTCATTTAACATTTCATCTTTAAGAAATATTAAAGAGAAACAATATATAAAAGGAAAACATTCGAAAAGTATTATTGATAAAATTTTATTTTTATCCAAAGGATAAATGAGAAAATTATCTATTAAACTTTGGGTTTATTGTAACATCTTGGTAAGGGTTTATAAAACTGATTTAAATTAAAAGGACCGACTCAAACCAAACCAAACCAAAAGAAATTGACCAAAATTAAACAACAATCAAGTCTATTTTAATTTTTATGATATGAGAATCGAATAAGTTTGGTTTAAATTTTAGTTTTGAGTACTAAAATCAAATCAAACTGAGCCAAACTTAATTAAAAATATTATATATTTATTTATAAAATATATAATCATTCATTTACTAGAAGCATTTTTTTTGAATTTTTTATACTAATAGATAAAGATTTTAAAAGACTTGAATGAAAATGCATAACATTAAATAATAATAATTATTCTATGATCATCATTTAATTATTTACAACTTGAAAGCTTCATGTATTCAATTTATCTATAAGAAGCATTCTGTTTGAACTTTTGTATAATAAGTTTTTCATTATTTGTAAAATATGGATACATAGATAAACATTTTTAAAAGACTTGAATAAAAATGCATAATATTAAATAATTTTAATCTTAAAAACTCATATCAATTTTTATGATTAATTATTGTTATCACATTGAAATTTGATTATATTTTTATACCTCTATTTATGAAAAAAAAGAAAAAAATAAATTAATTTTAATACATAGCACCCATTATGAAGATGGAAAAAGGAAAAAAAATCAATAAATGCATTGAAACTTGACCCAGACTTTAACCAAATTGAACCAAATTTAAAATAAAATTAATCCAAACCGAGCTCCATAGAAATCAATCAGGTTCTAGTTATGAGCAAAATAAATGGCTTGGTTTTTTTGCCCAAAATCAAACCAAATTGAGCCTATGAATACCCCTATATCTTGAGTTTTTAGCTTAGAACTTTGAGTTTTGAAGAAGGGCATATTGGTCAAATAAGTGATTTATGAATTAATAATGTTTCTGGGACACTAATAAAGTTTTTGAACCTTTAGATACCCTTAAAAATGAGCTAAAATAGTGTATGAATCAACCGAACTTGAGTGGGAGGTTAAAGCAACATACGGCACTTGTTGTGCCATATGCTATGCTATGATGCATGACTAAATTTTGGCTTAAACCATACACAAAACACACACAATTTCAGAGTGGGAAAAAGAAGGAAAGGAGAGAAAGGAAATGAAGGAGAAATTAGTTCTGCTGAGGCTGAACTTTAGAAGCATTTTGAAGGCAATATAAGCTTGAATCAACATTGGATAAGCTCTATTTCCCCTCTTCTCCCCTATTATGTGAATTTCTATGTTGTTTAGGGCAATGTGGACCTTGATTTCATTTCTCCTTAGGTTTTGACCTAACCCGTTGCCTTAGCTAAGATTTTGAGGAGTTAAATTAAGCTTTTAAACTTAGGTTTAAGGTTTTTTCTAGTGATTTGAAATTTTTTGCTAAGGTTTGGACAAATTCTAAGTGAAATTTAGAAGTTTTAGAAAAATATGGGTAAAGGATTTGTGTTATTAGTATGTTTGGATGTTAAATAGAATTAATGGAGTGTGTTGAAAGTGTCGATAGTGTTAAAATAGAATTTTAAGTATAATGAGTACCCAAAATTTAGTAATTAAGAGGTTTAATTATAGTAATAATTGATGATTATTGTTAAATCATGTAAATTATATATTGTTTGAGTGTTGTTACACACGTAGACTTAGTGGAGAACATATTTAGACCTCGACAACCCTTTTTGTGACAAAAAACTGAGGTAATCAAATGTTTCATTCTATTTGATTAGGTGTCCAACTGTTTGTGAGTAAATATATGATTTTACATATGTGTATTTTGAAAGCGTTTTATATTACGAAAGAAGGATTTTTGTGCATTAGAAATGATTTTAAAATAATAAATTTATGAAACTTTCTTATATGAGTAATTTAAGGTTTTGATACAAGTATATGATCATTGTGAAAAGTGTAAGTATAATCATGTTAGGAAGCAAGAGTTCACTTGTAAGAAGAAGCAATAGAAGTCTATATAGCATTTATTCCTTAGTGCCTAGTAAGGTGTGATATTAGAGATTATGTCCTTAGTACCTGTATGGGGTGTTAGGGATTTATACTTCTTAGCATTAATGATGTGGTGTTAGAGTAACGACATCCCAAATCATCTGATAAGAGGAAATCGTAGTCTAAAAATGGGATAGGACACTTTTAGCCAAGTGATTCTACCATTGAAGGTGGGCTCGGGCTATCGGCCATCGTGTATGTGCGTTTGGTCCAATAAAGCCTTTGATTTTAGTCGAGGTGAGACAGAGGGTCAAATGATAGAATGATCATATTAGAGTATGAAAATAGCTTGTGATATAAAATTCTTATATATGAATATATTAAATGATATTTTTGTGTATATAAGCCTTACTTATTTACAGTTGTGCATGTTAATTGGTAGTTGTAAATTATTCTGTTATTGATATGTTAATCTCATCCCGTGATTATATTTTACAGGAGATAGCTCTGGTAGGGGTAAAGAGAAAGAAGGGACTACTGAGGTTGAGGGATTTGTTTGTATAATGCTTTCCCTAAGCTATTTTGGTATTGTAATGGATGAGTTATGAATTCTATGCCAATTTAAGATTTCATGTATATTTTGGGTCACTTGCATGAGAATTTATATAATGCGTGTATCTCAACCTGGAATGATGTATTTGAATAATTGTGAAAGATTGATATACTAGTGCAAGTGATAATTTTATAATGTTTTACATGTATGGTTAGCCAAAGTATGTTATTTGAGATTATATTATTATTCCTTGATATTGCTATGAAATTAGAATTTTGATGGCAAAATTGTGTATAGATTGTTGTTGTTGTTATATAATTGGTTTATCAGGTGGTGTGTGGTCCAAGTGATTTCAAAGTTATGTGCACTAGGTTGTGGGTTTTAAACATCTTTATGTGTGTTTTGAATAGAGCTAATAATTTAGGCCAAGTCCGACAGGCCAACCTGAACTTGCCTGAAAAATCTAGATCTGAGCCCAAAATAATAATAATTTTTTATTGTTCGGGCCTATTCGGGCGGCCCAAATAGGCTTGAGAAAATTCGAGCCAAGCACGATCGACCCGAATTAAAAAATAAATTTTTAAAAATATATATATAATATAATAAATATTAATTATTTTTAAAGCTTTATATCATTTTATTCTATAATACCATATATTTAAGTGTATTACTATAGTTATTTTAAAAAAAATAAAAATATTTATATTTTCTTATTTTTATTATTTTTAATCAAATAAAATATCTCAAAATAATAATTAAAATATATTTTAATATTCATTTTTATATTTTAAGACTCAATTTTTTTAAAAAAAGTTGAGTCATATACACCATTTTCTTGTCCAAAAAATTATATGTTATATTTTTTATAAAATTTCAATAATTAATTTTAAATTAAAAATAATTTAAAAATAAAATTTGGGCATGTACGAATTTCTAATTCTACTACTAAACAAATATAATAAATAAAATAATATTTTTAAATAATTATTTAATTATCATCCATGCCAGACTTGGTTAAAAATTAAGAATGAATTAAAAAAAATACCCTTTGTATATAGGGCTTAAACAATATAAAAGATTAAAGAAAAATTTTTAAAAAATAGTGTTTTGCCCATAATTAAATAATTTTTTTATATAATATAATAATGGCTATTTTTTTCATATTTTTAAAAACAAAAAGTACAGTTTATCCAATAGTTATTAAAAATTTTGAGCTAATCAAGGCAATAATTTTAAATTAGTAGTTTAACCATAGTTGAATTGAGATTAACTTGATCATAATTAACATAATATAATTCAATTAAAATTTATAAATATTTTTATATAACCATGATAAGGGCAATATTTAAACAAATAAGATATTAATTTACAAGTAAAGGAAATATTCATGAATAAATTGCATATAATACAACAAAATAGTAATAGAGCTAATTAAGTATTTAACTACAAAGTTAATAAGTTATTATTTTTGAATTCCTTTCAAGTTAAAATAATATTTTATGCTTAATAAAATTATTTAAAAATTAAAATTGATTAAAAAATAAGGAAAAAATATTTTTAAACAAATTTTCCGGTATTCGGGCCGGCTTGAATAAGTCCAAAGACGTTAAGGTCGAGCTTGATTATATGGGCTTTTTAGAATGAGTATGATTCTTTAAGCTCGACTCGAATAAGTCCAGCCCGCCCGAATTACCGGCTCTAGTTTTGAATTATAAACGGATCAATTTGGATTTTGGTGTCTAACTTTTAAATGGTCAAGTATTTGAATGTATGGCCAATGCCAATAATTAAAGGGATCGAAGAGTTATGTGTAGATGCTTGAACTGCTCATATCAAACATCAAATAGCAAAAATGGCACAATTAAAAGTTGGCTGAATGAACTATTATGACAATAGGAGTGCGCCATTGTGCAAGAGGACAGGATTTCTCTGTGCCATCTGCTGTGGTGGGTGACACTTGCCATGGTGCATTTTTGAATATTTTTTAGAATATTCTATTGATGTTTTAAATTATTGTATTTAATTTCTATGCTTTCGCTATATTATTTAAATTATTTTAAATTGCGTCGCAGCGGATGATGCATTTTCAGATTTTTTTTAGAATATTCTATTAATGTTTTAAATGATTGTATTTGGTTTTTATACTTCTGCTATATTGTTTAAATTATTTTAAACTATGATTTGAGGTTAAACCTATTTTCAAAAAGAGTTTTTTTGGGATCCCATTATTTAAACTACTTATTTTTAAATACTTTGTTTGTGATAACTTTACTTAGAGATTTTAATTAATCCTAATTATTATAACGGTGTCATTAGAATTTTGTTCTAATAACGTCAAGATGGACATTAAATTTACTAGCAAGCACCATAGACCTTAAACTTATTTACTATATAAATTGTTCCCTCAACTTTTTAAAATAGTGTAATTTGGCACCTTCTATTAATAAAAGTTAATTTTAACTATTAGTTGATTAAAATAATAATAAAAAATGACCTAAGAAATTTTGGTCATTCTTTGTAATTTTTTGGGCCTTTATCTATAATTTTTTGATCTTTTATTGTAATTTTTTTGCAATTCTATATAATTTTGAAATCCTTTTCTATCATTTTTTGGTCAACTAATAATTAAAGTTAACTTTTATTAACGACACAAGCCAAATTGTAGTTGAGAGAACACTTTACACAATAAACAAGTTCATAGTTTATGGTGTTATTGAACCAAAACTTTAAAGAGTAATTTGCTCATTTATCCTTGTTTGAATGTCTTATATTTTCAGATGTTGAATCTTTCTTAAAAACGTCTTATGGATGAAGGAAATATTTTATGCAACTATTTAAATCAATTAATATTTAAAAATAGGTTAATGTATAATTTGGATCTTAAATTTTTGGTTCATTGGCTGTTTGAACTCTAAATTTATATTTGGTATATTTTAAAGTATAAACAATTAAACTTAGAGCTATGGTTATTGCTTTTTTTAAGAAATAAGACATGATGTATAGTTGCCTGCAAATTCCACTAGCCTTCTCTCTCGTACCCTCCTTTCTCACTCCTTCCTTGACTCTATCTCTCTCTGCCTTCTCTGCCTGATATGGCTGTTGAAGGACAATGGATTCGACAAAGTGAGCCATTGTTGTTGTACCCATATTTGACCCGTTTGTCACCAAGCTATGTAATCCTCCATCCTCTGTGACTTCAGCTGAAATAGCCATAGTAGCAATGCCGGATCAAAACCAGACTAACAACAAAGAAATGAAGCAAGCAGAGAGCAAAGTCTCATCAATGAATAAAAGCAATAATGGGGTTGACAATTTACACAAGTTTCTTTCGACAAAGATGGAACTCACACAATTGGTGGACGATGTCAAGAGGTTACTAGGCAAGAGATTAGACAATGAATGTATTGACATGGAAGATTTGGGGCTAATGAATGTTGTAATTATTGTGTAAATGTGTTAAAAGAAGAAGTCTCACATTGCCTATATGAAAAGAGCTCATAGCGCGCGCACACACACACACACACACACACATATATATATATATATGTTAAGGAATGAATGAAAATATGTTAATAAATGAGTTTACAGGAGAAGTGAACTTGCACACTCCCAACGTGTGAATTGAAGAGGTATTGAATTATTTTTATTGAATTTATTTCGCAAAATTATTAAATTTATTTGTATTTTGGGCTTTTTAGGAAAAAAACATAAATTTATTGTGTTTAAATGTTGATTTAGAGCCTAAGAAGAGTTTTATTCAGCATTTATCAATTTTTAATAACATTCAATATGATTGTTTTGGTGTAACCTCCATGGATCCACGTTTAAAGCACAAATATAAAGTGGCTTCATGGATTATAAATGCCTTAAAGCAGTGCTTCATTTGGTATTAAAAGTCATTCATATAGCTATGCCTATATAGAGCCTAAGGTGTCAAGAATATTCAGTGTTAGGCTCTTGACTTTTCGAAGTCAATTATTTTCTCCACCTCTATATTATATTGTGTTGCCTGAGTATTATTCTATTAATCTTTATTGTTTTGTATCCTTGTTTATTTTGCAGGAAGAGTTTACTTTATTTTGGAGAGTTGTCCAATCAACCTTATGTAATGAAATAATTTTTAAAGACAATATTCTTAATATGACTCATACTTCAAATTTACCTGTTGGTTACAGCAATTAACACTAGAGAGAAGGAATCAAGTAGCGTTGTGTGGGCAGTGAAAAAGTGAAGGTGGAGGATGAAGAGAGCCCATGTAAGTTGGAGACAGCGGACGAGGAAGAGAAGAAGCTCGATTTGGCAATGGGTCTATGGCTAAAGACACTGGAAACAACGAAGGAGAGCTTAGAGCAAATAGAAATCAGTGAAAGAAGAAGAAGAAGATACTATTGCTGTTGGACTACAAAGCAGTCTTATTCGCTTGGGCATCTCAAAAATCTCCACGGACGAACCTCGACAAACCAGACTTCGACCTCGACAAGTGTTGACCAGAGTGCATGGTACTTCAATTTCATATCACAAATTTACATTTGAACAGAAGGAAAATGTGTTGATTTGCATTATATTGCCACGATTATAGTAACTGATATTGAAATGATAGAAACAGGGGACGTGCGAGCTGGAGAGTAAGGGGGAAAACAGTGAAATTAGAGGAAAATTATATGTCAAGCCCTATTTTTTTTAAATAACACACGTTTATTTCAATTTAATGATGAGAGTAAAATTATTTTTAATTTAATTGTTTGAAATTTAAGATATATTAAATACAAGTTTATAATTTAAATCGTCTTGAATTTATAATTCAATGTCAAAATTGTACATTAATTCTTTAAAAGTTATTGAATTTAAATGAAGATAACTCTCAAAACGATTCTTTTATTCTCAAACATCGGACCCACAATTTTAATAGACAAGTATTAGTTGACCCAACCATCAACTATTATTGTTATTTTTTGAAAGTGAATGCTCCTGGGGAAAAAAAAAATAAAAGTTAAGGAAATATGACTTATAGTATTTGAAATTTTAAATACTGTTGATTTGGTCTATAATTTTGACTCAAAATAACCCAATTTTTATACTTAATTGAGTTAAGAAATCATAGGAATTAAATTATTTTGAGCCAAAAAATTATAAAATTAATTAACTTGTTGAGAGAAGAGTTCACTTGTTTTGAGAAGAAAATTCTTATGTGGTGCTTTTTTTCCTTCATTTTTTTAAATTTTTACCCCTAACCTAGCACTTTCTTAAAAAAGGAAGATACGTGCACTCACATATGCATACAACTGTATCAATACAGGATTTAAACTCAAGTTCTTTTTTTAGAGAGGGAGTTAGCGTTGCCACTAGAATGATTAAAAAATTCATTTGTGATACTCAGGATGATTATTCAAAGGGAGAAGAGCCCACCATATCTGAAGCAGAGCGTGACTAAGATTGAGAGTCTGATGGGTTTGGTGTCCCCATCCCCACCCCTACCAAAAACACCCAAAATCCATACACTGCATCGGCGTACATATATGATAAGATCAAGTTCACAATCTTATACTTCTACTAACAATTATAGTGAAACTATTTGATCAGTGACTTGATTCCATCAAATATACATGTTTCATTTAAAAGTAACTCCCTTGGTTTTTCTGAAAACGACAACTAAGGACTTTCTAAGAGTATTAGTATCAAATGAAATTTTTTTATTGAAAAATATAATTATTTATCCTTATAATTTTAATGTGTTTTGGTACAGATTTATATACTTTTGTTGTTGTTGTTTTTAATGCGTTTTGACAGAGGTCTTTATATTTTTAAATTTTTCATGTCCCTCTATGTTTTTTTCTTCCTGTTTGCAACTTTAGTCATTGTATTTTTAAAAATATCTTAAAAAATCAATGACTATGTTTTTTTTTCTTTTTTTATTATGTTCAATGTTAAAACAGAGGAGGTGAGCACTAAATTTGAAAATATAAGTTATATGGTGAGATCCCGATTTGATATTATTTTTGAATGAAGTCAGGTTATCATTCTCCTTATTTTTTATCTCTTGTTCCATCCCCTAACCCATTAACTCATTACAATAGGACCCCACCCTAATCACTTTTTGTCGTTTCTTGTCGGCTACTAATATTTGCTTCAATTTCCCCATTGTTTCCCACTTCCTTTGGGATATTTATATTTCGAATGCATGATTTGTCATAATTTAATTTCTAGGGATTAGGAATGGACATCATTATGGCACATAAAGCAACGTTGTGGCTGATTTTAGGGTGCATGCTTAGAGAAGCTTTCTTAGAAAAAGCATGTTCTTGAAGGACATGTTACTTTCTCATATCCCGTATGTTCCACTATCAAAGTTGAATAAAAATCTTCAAAACCATCATCATTCCAATGCTATTTACCATCCTCCAATTAATTAATTAAATTCAATATTCCAAGAGACAGCTGCGAATTTCGCTCAAATAATCTAAATCGAAAGTACTCCTTATTAAAACTTGATGATAATTTCACTTAACGTCTTTTTTTGTGTTGTATTCAGTTTGGATTCTCCCTTCTAATCAGGAGGTACAATAAAAAACCTCATTATATACATTTTTCTCTTCTACTTATTTTTCTCTTCTCTTATCAACGACGGGTGGAGACATGAGAATTAGCAGGGTTATGACTCCCTAACTGTTTATTTTTTTAATAAAATATAAGAGTTATATATTTTTGACTCTTATAAGTTAGCACATTATAAAAACCTTGAAACATTAGATATAATTCTTATTTTGATTCTATAGTAGTTTTTTTACGCATGTGTACTCTAATTGTTACAATAGCTTGTAAAATAATATTATAGTTGCTCTTAAATTATTGGTATAATTTGATTTTGCTTTCATTTTATATTGATAAAATAAATTATAAGAATTATTATTATATATAGAAAATTAAATAAGCAAGTAATATAGTTTTTTATTTTTATATTGAACAAAACTTTAAATCCCAAGAATGCATTTTAGCTATTCAATGTTTATGGGGAAGATGCAATATTTGCCAATCTAATTATAGTTTATATTGAAAAGAAAATTGTTAAAAAGTTTATCTTAAATATGATAATAAATTATTTTTATGCCATGAAAAATTAATGAACAAAATTTAAAAAATAAAGATATATTTATCTATGTTGTGCACGCGTGTGTAAAATTGTATATAAATATATAAGTTGAAATATTTATATTATGTTAGTGATATATGTAGATTTAATTTTCTTTTAATTATCAGATATGTTATGTTATTTCGACCCCTCTAACAAATTTTTCTAGCTCTGCCCTGATTCGGTAGTTCGTTATATCTAGCAATTATTATATATATATATATATATATATATATTACTTTATGAACATACACATACAAGTTATAACTATATCATAAAATGATCATCATATTTATTATTAAAAAATTCATAACACGTGTCCTGTTTATGCATATATGCATCATTTGAAACTCAATTTATGAGCATGTAAATATAATAATTGAGCATAAAAGTAGGCTTGCACCAAAGATTTCTGGTGCTTGCCGGGTCTCCCAAACAATCTTGTTGGTCGCCATCGAACTATTTGACAGATTCTCCACATGAAAATTAGGTTCCCATGTAGATTTAATTTTTCTGAGTTGTACATATAGAATAAAACAAAAATTATGAGTTGACATATAGCTAAGCATAGACATATTTATCTAACATGTTTCTATTTGCTTATGCATGCTTATTTTGATTTTCAATTATTTCATGGATGTGCACATAATTATTTTTTTTATCACTAGTGAGACCAAGAAGAGAAAAGAAGAAAAATGTTATAGGATGTCTTTAATTATACTGTCAATATAATTGAACAAAAGGAAAGATACTTCTCTTCTAATATTTACTTGTAAGTTATTTCTTAGTGAAATTAAAGAAAATTTTAAAATTCATTAATTATGTTAAAAAATTTCACGAGTTTTCAACCTCTTGTCCTTATTTAAATATAAATATATTTTAAAAATGTGTTTTCTCTCATCAATATTTAACAAGAATAAAAGAAAAAAATTATGATAAAAAATTAATATGTCTAAATAAGATCAAATTTTCTCTCTCTTTCTAACTTGTAAACATAACTAACGTAGAGGACGGGCTTTACCTATTAAAGTGATTCACAATTCTATCTCGGTCCAAGTTAGGGGAGGAAAAAAAAACCTCATGGGAAGTGAAATGAATGTGCTTGATTAAGTTGTAAGCAAACCCTAACTAAGACGCAACTGCTTGAAATTAAACACAGAGGGGAGATTCATGGAGATCAAAAGCAGAGTTTTTGATAAGGAAAGTAAAGAATGAATCAATCAAATCCGGTGTTTCAGATTAATTAACCTCATTTAATTTTCACTGCTCGTGAATGGTGCTTTGATTAATTAATTGATTGATTAGAGAAAAAGATGGTTTGACAATTGAACACATCAAAGAGTCCAAATCCTTCAAAAAGGATCCCCAGTGCACACTCATTATTCCACCAATAAAATATTATTAAGAAAAAGAAGATAGAAACCTATTAAGAATTGCATTAAATTTAATAAATATTAAAATGAGAAAAAAGCATAAAAGATCAACTTCAATAGAAATAAGTGACAAGGACATTTAAGACCCTTTGAAAAAATTTTATTGTAATAAGAACCTATTAATTTTGCATTTAATATTATTTTATAAAAATACGTATATGTTATTACTAAAAGTTGAATCTTAATTTATTAAATTTTTAATAAACTAATAACAACATTTACAAGGTTCAGTTTTTAACAACTTGTTTTCACAAAAAAATATCCGATACAAAGCTAATTGGTCCTTATAAGGATAAATTTCTCTTAAATATCATTCTCCCAATAAATAAAGTAAACTTTAAGGACTGAAACTGTAATTAATTAAGAGGCACCATTAAGCATAGTCAAAACACACATTTTTTTTCACCCTCTCCTTTTCCTTAGCATCATTCACAAAGTAAAGCCAACACATAAAGCCAGCCCACAAACGAACTAAAACATTCTTTCTTGCCACAAAGCTGAGCTCTTCAGACCAACAAGGTGAAAACTCTCTCTCTCCCCCCCTTTCTCTCAAGTCATCCCTTCGCTTTTCTCTATCTTTTCTGCTCAGAATTCATGTTTATGAGTAGTTGCTCAGTACAGCCACAGGTGGGTGTATTTTAATTTTTCAGGTCTTACTCTTTCGATGCACTGCCAGTTCTTCTGAGCTACATATTTATTCTAGATTCTAGGGTTTGTTCAAAAGCTGACAAAAAAAAAAAAATCGATTTCCGCTAGGTTTTTAAGATCCTCTTTGTATCTTTGATATTTTCTTGTTCTATATCTTCAATCTGGTCCCAAATACAAAGGCACTGCCTTTTCTTTTTGTCCTCTTTAATTACCTTTTCGCTCATCAGATAAAGAGAAAACAAGGTACAGTGTTTGTTATTCTATTGATTAATTCATTCCACAAGATGATAATATATATGATCATCTTCCCCCCTCAATCGATTATTCTCAATCTTCTCTAATTTGCTGTGAACCTAAAAATGAAACAGCTAACAGCCCAGCTCTTAAATCTGTTACACACACATACACACATGAAATATATATGAGAAATTCTTGTCATATAATCATGTATAGCTTTAATTTGATTCTTTTTCTTTAATTTTTGTCCTCCTCTCTTTTCTTTTCTTCCTTTTGGATTATTCAGGAATTGAAATATTAATTGGAGGTGTGAAAAAGCAAGGAAGCAAGCGATGGAAGGGAATATAGAAGCAAACAAAAATAATCCATGCACAAAAGCGGTAGGGTTGGAGAAGAAGACAAGGCCACAAGAACAGCTGAATTGTCCTCGATGCAATTCTACAAACACCAAGTTCTGCTACTACAACAACTATAGTCTCACACAACCCAGATATTTCTGCAAGACTTGCAGAAGGTACTGGACAGAAGGTGGGTCCCTCAGGAATGTCCCTGTTGGAGGCGGTTCCAGAAAGAACAAGAAGCTCATCACCAATCCTTCATCTTCACCACCACCACAACCATCATCAAGGGTTCTTCCTGACTTGAACCCACCAACAACGACTTCTGCTTCTTCTTCTTCTTCTCAAAATCCTAAAATATTAATGCAAGGAGGCCAAGATCTCAATCTGGCTTTCCCACCTATTGTGGAGAATTACGATCATCATCATCATCATGGGCTTAGTTACCAAAGCTCTTCTTCTTCTTCAAGTTCTTCTTCTGCTTTGGAACTGCTCAGGGCAGGCATGGCTTCGAGGGGTTTGAATAATAATAACCCTTTTGTTCATCATAATATAATACTGATGCCAACCTCAAACAATGCGCTTTTCCCTTCACCTGGGTTTAATCCCATGCATGAGGCTAAGCCAAGCCTTGGATATTCAGTGGATGATCAAGGGCTTCGAAGCAGATATGGTGTTCAAGATAATAATGTTAATGCTGGTGGAGGAAGGTTTTTGTTTCCTTTTGGAGATGTCAAGCCCATTCCAGGAGCTCGTGAAGTGGAAGAGAATAAAGAACATGCTGGGAATTCGTCTTCTGGGTATTGGACAGGGATGATTGGTGAAGGATCCTGGTAAATTACAACGAAGAGAGACAGAGCTTGGACATGGTTTCATTATTTGGTGATTATTCTCAGCTTCTTTAATATAAACATGACAGGTGTAATATTAATATTTTCGAGAAAAGCTTGTCATGTTTTTATTACAGAATCTGCTGATATAAATACCAAGACAATGGCCTAAGTTTTTCTTCTTCGTTTTTATTTTTTCTATATCGCTCTCTTTTATTGGATGGATCGTTACAAAATGCTGCTTGGAGTTGTTCATCAGAACTAACAAACAAAACCATAGGATAAATTTCGCTTCTTTTCTTTTTTCTTTTTCCTTTTCAAACACTACCTATGCAATGTGAGAGGATATAATTAATTAACTAATTACTAGAGCTAGTTTCTGCGACGAATCTCTTGGGGTGTAATTTTATGATGACGGTGATAAGAGTAAGAGCAAGAAAAGGTGAATATAGGGCCTATTTTTGTCCAAGGTCGGCTTTTACATGCAATTACCTGTATTCATAAATTCTTCAGTACTGATCATAATTATAGAGATGAGAAGAAGCTTTATTGAATGGTGTGTGCTTTTCACTAATGCTCGGTCCTAATCAATTAATGAATTTCTTTTTTCTTTTTTTGGTCATTTAAGAGATCTAAAAATTAGATATTGATTCAGTTTTGTATGACCAAGAGTTATGATCAATCTGGGATTCGCAGTACTGATTCGGATTCTCTTGTGTATATAAATATAGCTGTGTGTAGTACATTCAAAAAGAAATAAAGGAAACGAGTGAATCCGATGCACAAAGGACACTCTTTCATATCACTTTTTTTTTTAATAATAATTATTATTATGTAATTATAAAAGATTTGATCTTATTCAAATGCAGTAATACTTTATGCCTTTTTCTCTACGCCCACTTGGTCTGTTTTTGAGAGTGCAAGCATGAGTGGGTTGTCAGCCTTTAAAATCAAAATTATGACGTAGGAGATTCTTCCAACTATGAAAGCACTTGATGGAATTATTGGAAAGAATATAATAAATAAAAGATAAAAAAACTGGGAAAGGAGAAACAATAGAGTGTCCTATGATCTTCATCTTTTAGCTAATTAGGAATGAGACACCCACTTTTGGTGGTGACTTGATGCAAGCTTGCATTATAATTATATACATATATTAAATGCATCTATATTAGACTATAGAAAAAAGTTAGTCTTGTTGATAAAGAAAGATTTTTTTGCATACCGAAAATAAATAAACATACCAAAAAACGAAATATTTTTCTTTTCTTTTTCTTTGAGCAAGCTTGATTTTTATTTTATTTTATTTTAAAATGAATCAAACTGATTTAAGAAAGTCAGTACTGCCCAAAAAAAAAATTAAGTGATGTCTTTATTTGTGTGCTTGAGAGAAAAATGCTCTTATGGTGAGAGGTAGTGCACTAGAGCCAGTGGGAGCGCTTCCCTAGTAAAGTTGGAAAAAACTTATAGAAGGAGGAATTATTCTTTGACAAAACTTTCCAAATTAAAGTCTTAATTTAATACAAATAATATTAAAATTATTGATAAACATGTACTTAAGTATAAATTTTTAGTTAAACGAGTCTTGATATTAAAGTTAAGTTTTGGCATGAGGTACAATCATTACTGGCTTTGTTGGCCTTTTAAACCTATGTCTTGTGCCAGAGGAAGAACGTTAAGTTATATAACTTGCACAATTCAAAGTTCAACCATGTGGGGATAGATTTTGACTCAAATTCAAATCAGCAGGAAATATCTAATATTGAATAATATTCGCAAAAAGTGTACTGGATATCATAACAAAATTAATGAATGAATTTTATTTAATAATATAAATGATCAAATTGAGCAAGTAATATTTAAAATAATTTAAAGAAATAAGGAGAAGCAAAACATCCGGATTACCTGCCCCAACCAAACATTTAACCTAATGCATTTGTCACCCACTTTCTCCTTTTTTTAATCATAATCATAATCATAATCATAATACTCTTCTGTTGTATCTCATGTCTGTAGAAAATTATCCTCCATTCCTTCAATCATCATCACTTCCCTTATCATTCATCAACCTGCTTTTGAAATATACATAGAATACTACACTATGGGGATAATTGCAACTAAATATCCAAGCATCACAAGAACTAAAATTTTAAAAAAATGTTACAAGCTGTAGTTATTTGTGTTGGAACAAGAGTATTACCATCAAGTTCTAGAGACTTTAAGATTTTACATATCATCATTTGTTGAGAAAGTTCCTCAAAGCTATTATGGTTCTTTTTTTTGGGTGGGAAATTTTTTGTTGAATGTGGGCACTTAGAAGGTTTTTCCTGTACAATATGTGCGTCCACTTTCTCTTAACTCTGGATTAAAGTGGGGACCTAAAAACATTCCCTTGGGCAGAGAGGAAATTATTTCCTCCTTCTGGGTCAGTCATTAAATATTATCTTATTTTTTTAACCTGCAATTTAGGCTGACTTCTTTCTTGTGCCTCATACTTATTTCTATTCTCTTCAGTTACTTCTCAGGAGATTAACTTGCTAAAATCAGAATGCTTTCTTCCCCATTTAATGTGTTTTGAAGCATAATTTACTTAAAAGTATTATTCCCTTAACCTGATCTATAGTTCTCTTGTCTGAGGGGCCATTTCTCATTACTCATTGCGTATTGCTAAAGCTTTTTCCTCTGCCCTCCAATGAATGAAGAGGGGTCCAATTTTTTTCCTCCCTGGTACGCAACGGAATAAGAGTTCAAACTTTTTTTTTATTAAAAGGATAACATAATTTTTAGCACCTAAATTTTCTTTCAACTATCAATTTAATCTTCGAATTTTGAATAAGTACGACCTAGTCCTTGTAATTTAGAATCAAGAAATCAGAAGGCTTAAGTTCTACTGTGTTAAGAAACTATAAAAACTGGATTATTCTAAATTAAAAAATTATAAAAACTAGATTCTTATAAATCAAAGTTCAAGTTAGCTGTTTTGGGGTTATTAGAGATGAGAAAAGGAGCTGGTTGGGTGGTTGTAACTGTAAATTAGTTAATTTCCCCTCAACAGTTACGAAAGTTATTGGGATCATTGAGGGTTCTAAATCTATGGAAGAGCAAGGGAATTGGAGCAATTGAAGTCTGCTCAAGCCATTGGGATGGTAATTGATGTAGCTAAGATTGTATCTTAGGAGGGATTGGCATTCTCCCATAATTTTGTGTGCAGCAAAGCTAACAGATGTACTTGTTTATTAGCTCAGGAGTCTTATAGTTCCACAATAAGTTTTGTTTCTTTGATCAACCTTTTATTATACTCAGTTCATTGATTTGTTGGTGGGCTGTTTAATTAATGAAGTTTCAGTATTATTCTGAAAAAAAGAAAGCTCAGAGATTAAATTGATAATTGAAAAAAGAAAGGAGTTAAAAGACTAAAAATTATATTTTTTTCTGAAAAAATGTCTTTTCGCACGAGTCTAACTTTTTTTTTTTTTTATCATTAAGTATGTCAACATTTCATATAAGTTCCCTGCACAAGTGAGCACGAGCTATTATTATTTTCTTAATTTCTTCTTTGAAAAACGCCTCCGCTATATAATATGGACATGGCATGATGCACATTGATCTGACCAATAATCTTTCAGTTAAGTGAGGAAAGGAACAAGGGAGAATTTCAGTTAAGGAATTGTTTTATCAGTGGATCCCAACAAAATTTGAAAAGTCTTTGCGGGATTTCTAGAATAAATTAAAATAAAATGAGTAGCTGAAAATATTAAAATATCCTTTTGCAAAAGAAAAAAAAATAATTGACAACTGATAAATTAATAAATAAAAGTAGAGAATAACAACTAGTGATTCTGAATTTAGAACAAAAATGATTGAACTATTATAATTATTGATAAGTTATGTAATTTATAATTGATATTGATAAATTAACAAGTAAAAATTATGTAATTAACAACTGGTATTAATATAATTATTTACAAATAAAGTCAGATAATTTACAACAAATATTAATAAACTAACAAGAGAAGTAAAAAAAAACTAATAATAATACATTTTGGTCAAATTAAGTGAATAAGTCTTGTAAAAAAATCAGTAAATCAAATTAAATAGTTGACAAGTCATGTTAATAAAATTAATAAATAACATCCTTGAGATTATGAAATTATAAAATTAGTTAATTAACTATTTAACAAATATAAATAAACAAATAACAAGTTTAGGTGATAACCAAATACTTGTTAATTTAGTAAAAAAAAAAAAAAAAAAAAACCATTTCTGTCTTCTCAGCTATCAATTTTGTTTCAATTGAGTCCAAAAATTTTACAGAAAATTTTTTAACTTTTTTTGGGTAAATACCTCTCTTTTATGTTCCTTAACTGAAATTATCTCAAGGAACAACATGAAGTCAAGTCTTGGCAATAAATTGACTGCTGATGACGCAAAGGGTTTAATTTTCTATGCATGTAAATTCAGAGTAGACTCATCATATTCCAGCTGTGAGCTGAAAATATCAAACGGATTGAAGCCAAAAGAAAGGTACACCTTCAAGTCAGTTATAAGCAATAAAGTAACGTTATAAGCTCAGACACCTTATCTACTGTACAATAACAAGTCGAGATATTTATTCCTTTTTATAATCTGAGAAGCAACCTGAAAAAGCAGTTTGCACAAAACATTACATAGTTGAGTATCCTTCCAGTTCTGACTTCTATACAAAGATACAACTTTTTTCCAGAACAAGTGAAGGATCATAAGAGGCTCATCAGCAAGTAAACCAAGTCCCATTGACTTGACAATATCCTCACATGTCCGCGTTAATTCCGAAAATTCGAACCTTGTGCATGTTGGGGAACTTTGCCACAACCAACACGATCACTGCAAGGGTGTTGAAGAAGAGCATTGGGTGTTGATAGTCAGTCGTGTGAGAGGCTATCAAGTACCTGACAAGAAAGCAATAAACAAGGGTGACTATCTAATTTTGAAGGATAACAATTCCCAAGATTCAAGAACAAGAAAAATAAAATATAGAGAGATGCTAAGTCAGCTTAGGAACACCATTACATTATGCATCACTCTCCTGTTTTTGTAGGGACAAATAATAAATTGATAAAGGATCTTGATAGGCACCCGAGCAGGATTGGAAACCCCCCACTAGAAGCTAACAACTAAGGTGAGAGAACCAATCTACTTAAATGCCCTACAGTGTATCCCAAACTACAACTCAATGTGGAAGTGGAACTTAGGCATTCCAGAGGCCTTAGTCTCTATCATATATTTTATTGATAACAACACTGTAATGGCATCATTGAAACAACTGACAAAAGTTTCACTTGAATAATTTAGAATAAGCAATCATACTCAATGCTTGCAAACTCCATTCAAACAGGCTCCATTCCTTCCTTCCTTCCTTCTTTCTTTTTTGTCTACCATCAATATAAAACTTGTCCAGAAAAACTATCCAGGAGCTTCAACTTAAATGGACAAATGTTCGTGCAGCAAGATAACTCTAATGGTTAATATTATCTACCCCTAGAGAAGCACAAAATACTTGCACATCTTAAATCTTACTTTCCAATTCATAGGCAGTATTAAAAAGTAACATTTAGATAGAACAGATATATGTACATAAATTTACAAAGATGAGCTTGGCACAAATTCTACCTTAGCAAACACAGAAATGCACCCTTTAGCAAGGCCATAAGCCAACACTAGGGTCAAATGTTGACAATTGGATCAATAAGATGTCCTATATTTCGTAAAACTTTGCCATTCCTTTCTCATATCAAGTCACTCCACATGAATGATCTGTCTCAAAAAGACACTATATTGACATGGTCTACAAATCAAAACAGAACTAATGGCTACAGTCATTAATTATTGGGAGCAACTATGTATCAACCCCTAAGTTATCACAAAAAATAAAATAAAATAAAATAAAAGCCATGTCAAAATCAATGTGATTGTCATGTGATGTTAAATGCCTCCATCATCTTCATGACCCCTCCTCACAAACTCCCAGCCTAAGATGTTACATGACATTTTTTTATGTTACTTTTATTTTTAATGTGTAAAGTGCGGAACAACTAAAAAGAAGATAATGCTTTAAGTTGTATCAATAATATTGTAAAATCCCATTATAATGAATCTGTAATGAATTGTTATATTCACACTTTCACATAAACATTATCAAATTAATAGCAGGTTCCTGCACCACAAGAAAGTCACAAGGCCAAAATAGAATGTAAAGCGTAGCAATTGTAACATTGTAATGGATGCATGTATCTATGTAGAATTTCATGCACATTTTATGAATGCATATCTGTTAGTGTTGTGCAAGAAGACTGCAGGTAAAAGTTCCCATTCATATACTATTCCAAATATATTCAGTGTCCAACGTAACCCGCTAAAACAAAGGAAAACTTACAGCACCACCGGGACAACTGTTAGAAATTTCCTGTTACGAGTAAGCTGTTTTCCATTATCTATCTGCTCCCACCATGTCAATCCATTGTATATTCCCTGGTCTTCTGCAAACGGGGTTCCTTTCTTCCAGTGGAAAAAGTGGTATGTTACCTAATGGAAACAACATAATCAAGCAAACCATTAAGAGAGGTCATATTTTATAGACAAAAATTACATAACTTGAACCAATCATGCAATTTTGAAGGATATATTGTTGTCTTGCCAATGGTCTCATTAGGTATGTGAACAGATGTTTCCTCAGTATTAGTTTGAGTATGACACTTAGCAACCAAAAACAAATAAAAGGAAATTTGTTTCAAGTCTCATGTCAAAGTTACAAATTAAATCATGTCACATGAAAGGCCACGTTCATGTCATATTAAAACATAATCAAGTCAGTAGGTATATATATATATATATATATATATAATTTAGAAGGCATGCCATATTCAAAGAATCACCATGAAATATGATATGAAAATCAAGTACTTTTCCACCGATCTGAACCAGCATTGGAACAAGCTCCAACAGACCATGGGGTTGGTAAGATAAATTATTACTTTAACAAGGAAAAGGAGATAAAAGATAGCAGTATCATATGTTCCTCACTTCTTTATCCTTGTCCTGTCTGCATAGAGTGATTTTCATCTGTTTATAAGCAGCCTCTTACTGTCTACTATCAATTTCTCTCCCTTTACAGTATCCTTCAAATATAGCTTTAATGTTAATTTGTTATTATAAATGCCATGTTTTAATAGTTCTCTATCCTATATGCTCCCTAAAAGATTCCTTCTTTTACTGAAGAGAAGAGAAGAATTGGCAAGAAAAGGGAACAAACCAGATATGAATTTATCTGGATATACAAGAATAATTTGGAAAATGACTTAAAAGGCATGTAGCGTAATAATTTTTAGTCTTACTGAACATTTTTAGCACATTTAAAAAAATAAAAAATCTGAGTTCCATGCTATCTCCAACAAAGATTTATATGTTGTCTCCATTTATCTGTTAATTCAGGCAAGTCCTAAATCATGGGATCTAAATCCTTTTATTGCTCACTAGAAATAGTGATGCAAGAGAAGAATAAATAAAAACAAGATGATAATGGAGATGAATGCCTTTATTTACAACAGAGGTACACTAAAAATCGGCAATCCCAAAGAAAGTTATAAGAGAAACATCGCTTCTTCTATCCTCAGATTATAATTTTTACTCATCAACAAGACAAGTCAATAACCTAGCCGTCATCATCACTTAGTGTCATATCTAATATATAACCCATTTGAAGGAAATCTATGTCAATAATGACTGAAGAATTGAACCCTGACTTTTGACCATTCAAGCTTCAAGATGTAGCAACTAGCATCTACTGTATTAATAAGTATTGCTTAATAACCTAATATCTCTAATGAAGCTCATGACATCACTTTGAGCTCCAACCATAATCAGAGAGATCAATGTCTTATCAACAAAAATAATTGTTCACAATTGAAATCTCACTTTTGGAGCTAGATGATCACCATCAGTAAAATCCATAGGCCTTCGATATGAACCAATAACCAATCAGGAGTTCCAAGCCGGAGCCAAAAATACAATCGAAGTAAAAGTGTAACCCTAAATCAAAATAATGAAACGTTTAACCTCAAAAGCATCACGACAGAACAAAAACAAGTAAATAAGCATTAATGACTCGCGAAAAGTATCAAGTTAAATTGGGGGTCTTTATGGCCAGAAAGAAGCAAGAAACGATCTCGAATCAGCGAGTAAAACTATCACAGTCTAAACTCTCAGACCAAACCCAACCAAGTATCAATCAATGTAATAGCAACAAACCAACGCATTAAATCGCTAAAATTACAAAACCATAAAAGCAAGTAAGCGAACGAGATTAAAAAAAAAAACAGAGAAAGAACGTACCGCGAAGTGGGCGAGATTGACGATGGTCCAAGCCATACCAGGAGAGCAGCCAAAGACGGAGAGGACAAGCAGCCATGAAAAGAAGAGGATAAGGATGTAGGTGGTCCACACACCTGGATAGGTGAACCACTCGGTGTTTCTGTTCAGATCGGCCGGTGGCACGGCCTTGACATAAAGATTCGCCATTCAAATTCAAAACCCAGATTTTGCCAAAGACTCTCTGGATAGAAAACAGAAAAGGGCAAGATTTTGGTAATTAAAAAAAGCTCAAATAGTCGGTGCCGGATTGGCGTGTCGATGGTTGTGGGTGTGTCGGAGGTTCAAAACTAAAACCTAGAAACAGCTGTGCTTCTCTCTCCTCTCTCTACAATGCCTGATCAGAATGATCAAACAAGGGGTGGCCGACTGAGATTGAAAGCTAAATTTGATTAATCGGCTCCATTAATGACGATGATGACGATGTCGATAACTTGAAGAGGGGGAAAAAAAAAATCCAAGGCTGCGATTCGAACAAAATTAGTTGGGAACAATAAATTTTACTTCGGCCATACCATAAATATTCAACGAAAAAGCAAACGACGCCGTTCATGATTATTCGATTTCGTAATTCAATAAAGTTTGGATTTGAATTGGCAAAAATCAAAAACATTGGATTCGATATTTTTGAAACAGAAATGAGGTGGATTGGACCTTCCAAAAAAATTGTCTTTGGTTGTCACGTGTATTAAAGGAAAATAATCCCAGCCTAAGAAGTTATACAAAAGGAAAAGGAAAAGCCAAAGCAAAAGAAAAACGATCAGAAGACATGAGACTTAAAAAAAAAAAAATCGTTTTTATTTCTATTTATAGTTTTTGACAAAAAAAATATTTTTATTGATGATATAAAATACATTTTAAATTATCAGCCAACACTAAAACAAAATTCGGGCATTGTATTAGAAAAAGCAATCAATTTGTCCACATGTATCTCTATTCTCCTGTGTGTTTTACTTCGTCAATTTCCAACACCTGGTCTTGCGCTGACATGCTCAGAGGAAATAATGTCAACTACATGTATACATAGTTCTTATTTAGCTTCTCAGCATCACCACTTCATTTTGCTGACCAATACAAATCTGTTTATTTTGTCCTTTGCCAAGCTATCATTTAGATTAATCACTGTAAAATAAGCAGAAAAGATGATGATAACAGACCAAACCCACAATTTAATCCTTAATCGATGCATGTGAAGACTATAACAAAATGAACTTGTTATTCTTTTTTCACCATGTTGTGCAGGTGTCACAAAGACTAAGGCGCAACGAACTTCAGATGATTTTCAAGAGGGCTTGAATTTGATCCTCCAAGCCTTCATCAATCCCAAAACTTCTTGGGAGAAAACAGACCAATGCTATTTTATTAATTATCAGATTAACTGTACTCCATTCCATGCACAACCTGAATAACTAGACAACAATATGGTCTCTAAGATAGTTGTCCAGAATCAAATGAACAGGAAGGCAAGAAATATATCTAGCGAACATTGACTATATAACAGCTACACATTGCTGCAATTTCATGTGCAGAACAAGGAAAAGCAAAGATCATCTGGCAATCTGTCAGTTGGAAGTTTAATTTTCAGCTACTTCTTCATTAGAATTTGTCCATCCCAGGTTCACAGCCAAGTCCTCCACTGCCACCTTGATTACATCGCTTCTAACACCAATATCAGTAGCATATCGGCTCATACAGTACATTCCGGCCGTTACAGTAGCCACACCGACAGGACTTGGCATCAACAACTTGAGGGGGGAAGAAAGTACAGCAGCCAAAGGAGCTCCAATGACAGAAGAAGCTTGACCACTTCTTCCCACCCCTTGCTTATCTACTATCAGAAGACCGGTTTTGCAGTACATGGCAAAATCCTCACAGTTGTTCTGAAACACATCATAACTGCCGAAGCCATTTTGGAGAAGATACATTGCCCTCTGGATAACAGATTCCGGAGGATCAGATGGTGCGGTAGTGCACGTGCCACCCCGTATTTTGGCCATAAAAACTGATGGCGAAACGCCATACTCAAAACAGTAAAGGGATCCATTTCGAAGGAAGCAGTCCAGACAAGAGAGAACTACACCGCTATTTGGCTGCCTGAATCCACAGTCAGGGAAGGTTGGACAAGGACTTGAGGTTTCATCGTCATCCAAGTTGGAAGATGTCTCAGCAATTGACTTTAAGTTTCGCTCAGGTCTAAAATGTACCACCTTGCTTCCACCAACAAAAATACCTGCAAGGGATCAGAACTAATGAAATTCAGAAACAAATCTGATTTAAATACACAAGAATAATGAAATTCCATCATGGATTTAGAGATGATTTAGACTTTGCAGCCCAGAGATATGATCTTGAGTTGGCCAATTTTGCATGCTTCACAAACACTACAAAATGATGTAGTCGAATATCAGATCCTGTTGAAACACTAGAGGACAGATAGGGTTCACAGAACAGAAGGAAATAGTTTAAAAACTAACCAAAAGCAAACATTAAAAGAAATGCCTAAAATATTGGCACTCTTCATAGGAATAGTCAGGGATCAGTCTAAGGCTATGGAAAGCAAATGTCTAAAGTAAGGCTGCATGAGCCCAGATTGAATTGATGAGTGACAATTACAAAGCATGCAAAGCAAAATGAAGAATTACCCACAAGCTAAACTAGTGATTCAATCAGAAAGAAAACACAGGACGGCTTGTTTTAAACCAGCAAATAATCCATCTGTTGTATCTGAACTTAAAAGTAACTTCACATATGAGATGCTAGAGGAATGTGAAGAGAGAAAAAAAATCCAAGCTAGCACTTGGGTGAATGAGTGAGTGACTTATTTATAAAACTGGCACAGTCAAGAGTAGCATTTTATTGCATGGGATTTCCTTAAAGTGATAACAGAGGAAGTCATCCTGAGCTTCAAGTCCAAAGAAGATCTCATCTTTTATTTTTCAGGTATAGAAACTGAAGCTAGAAATATGTAGTACGAACTCTTCAACAGGGTAGCATATTAAGGTATAAAACCAGGACCTTGATTATAGCTAGACCTTTCCCAATGACATTCACATCCAAATTAACTCAAATTTTTGCACAGAAGACAGTATCTCAACGATTCATGGTACAATAATAATAATACCAACTTCAAGCCAAGCAAAAAGTATGCTCCCCATTCAATCCATGCAGGTCCATCATGAATTAAAAGAGCCAAGGAGCAGAAATGGAAGCTCAAAAACAGGAAGCTGCAGATACAATGGAATGACAGCTTATGCTTATGCTTCGATCACTACATACATCCCAACACCAAAGCACTCTATGCCTTCATTATACATTGTTTATATGATTTTGCACATTAAGAGGTGCTACTTTAATAGCCCTGGACAGGACCTTTGCTTCATTATGAAAAGAAAGGCCATATTTCAATGGTCGTAAATTAGTGAAAGCCTGATTGAAATGACGGCAATTAACTCCATCTGAGTAAATTGCTAAGATCGATGTACATAGCAATATCTTACTAGCCTTTCTTGTTGGCTTTCAAATAAATCAAGACTAGTTTATATGGAGCGACACAAAAACCTGGATCTTTGGAGGCTTTTTCTTCCTCACTATACGGGGAAAAAAAGGAGAAAAATGTAGCTCCGTTTCCCTACATTCTACCTACAATTAACCAAGCAGAGCATGATAATTGTGTAAATATACTTAAAAACGAAAAACCAAATCGATTGAGTCAGAGTCTAAAAGTGATTACGCATTGGACTGATTCCTCAAAATCCCAAAGATATCCCTCTACAGATACTTCGTTCTACACAATTTGCATTGTTACTGACAATGCGACACCTCTTGAATTGACAAGCTTCAATTCAAAACTCCATCTACTTAGGATAATATGTATGAGTTCAGACAGCATATAAATAATAAAAAAAAAAAACCAAATGCAAAAACCGTGAAAATAAAGCAAACTGAAATAAAAATTGCAAACAAAAATCAAACAACGAATAACAAACTGAACAGGAGAAATGTAAGCCGCACGGAACCCATCGAACGTTACCTGATATCGCACTCGAGGGGGGAAAAGACTATCTATCCAACCTCAATCAAGTCAAAAGGTACCAATTTTCTTGCGAATTACGAAATCCAAATTTGTATCGACAAAACCAAAAACTTTCGTCGTCGCACTTTGCATAAAGCTATCAAAATATATATAAATCAAGGAAAAGGAAAAGGAAAACCCAGAAAATTATAGACAAAAGGAAGAGTCCAGCAGAATAGTGATGAAGAAAACCCAAATTGCTTGATCAATTTCAAACACAAAACCCACATTGCAAATCATCCGAAAAACAATCTACAAATCTGTATTAAAAGAGGAAGAAAGAAGGTAGCACAAGCACTAAGAAAGAGAGTGAAAAAGACCATGGTGAGAATAGGTGAAGATAGCTCTGTATGTATAGATATGATCGCCTGGCTTGATCTCATTACGCTCCACTCTGTGGGTAAGCAAACCCATCTCTCTCTTCCTGTGTGTCTCCCTGTCTGTCGCTCTCTGTACCGTAACACCGCTTCCTTCCTTCCTTCTTCCTAGTGTGACTTGACGACGATGCCCATTCTAATCAAGTCTGAAACCTTTGTGAAATTGGACTCGGGCCCACGCACATCATATGTGGAATTTTTTTATTTTTTATTTTTTGGCTCACATGAAAACATAATAACGGATGGAATGGAATGCGCGTGTCAATAAATGGCTCGCTGACTTAGCAGAATAAGTAGATAAATGATTCACTGACCAGTGACCAAGTCTCTGTTATCCCTTGTCAACAACTTTCTCACCAAATGGTTTTTGTGATGTCAATTGATAATGACGATGTTCTTGATTGGTGATGATGCCCCAGAGCCCCTTTTACATTCCTTCGACTCTTCGTCCCCCAGTTGACCATCAAAACGGAAAATGGAGAGCTACTTCCTAATCCTTAAAAATAAGATTTGGATTCGATACGTTGTCTCATAAAAATGATTATTTTTCAACAAGTGAAGTTATTCACTTGTAAATATATGTGACTAGGTTAAATTTTTTTGAAAAAAGAAAGTGTATTTTCAAAACTATTTTTGTTGTTAAATAACAAAAATTGGCCCTAACTTTTAAAAATAATTGGGAAATTAAACAAGATGTTTGTAATAACAAATTGGCCATATTATACGTGTTACATCATGATTTAAGATGAGAAGGTGGTATAACAAGGAGCAGGAATAGCAATAAAATTGTCCTTAATATGATGGGCCCATAGGCAATTTGGCATAAGCAAGAAGTTTCCACCCACTTGGAGCTTTGAATTCTTTGCCACGTTAACAAGCGATTCTCATTCTATGCATTTTCCCCCACCTTTTTTCTTCCTGGTCATTTACCTTCTTTTTTCAGTACTACTTTTATAAAGAAATAATAATAAATATATGTTACACTCTTATGAATACCAGGCTTCATGTGGAAGTTAAGGTGGATAAGAATACCATATTAGAGATTGTAATCTAATATGCATGTATGTATGTATGTTACCAAGAATTTCAATGATCTCTAAATATACAAAAGAACAGTACAAGAATATGCCTAAATAATCGCAAAACTTCTCGTAAATTCTGAAAAGTGTCACAGAAAAATCTTCCAATCATAGATTTTCACATCAAACTGTTTCTCAGTCTGGAGCCTGTGCCTGAGTTGTTTGGCAGACTCAGCATGTTTGGCCAGCAAGAGAGCGAAGCCTCCACCACCAGCTCCAACCAGCTTGTACCCACGGCAATAGGGACCAGCAAAGGAGAAGAACCTATCAACAGACTCATTGCTACAAAAAGGATCAAGTTCTTGATGCAATCTCCAAGCTTCCAACATTATCTCACCAAGCTCATCTACATCACAGTTCATTAATGCTTCTCTCCCAATCTTCGCCAATTCAACAAGGCGCTTGATGCTCGACACAAGAAGGTTATCGCGTCGAAGATATCTGGTTACCACTTTTTGCAGCACCTTTTTCGCAAGTCGAACCTAACAGTGATTCATGGTATAATTAAATTCAAAGTTCACAAAAAATAAGGAGGCAGCAAGTATAAACAAGTTAATTGCCGCATAACATTAGCCTGAGAATGACTAGGAACAAAGGAAAAAGTTAAAAATAAATTAAATACAAAACAAACAAAAAATTCCATTTAGCTTTTACATGAACAACAAAAATAACAAGGAAGAACTTCCCTGGGTGGGTATGAACATCCTAAGCTCTTTGTAATGTTATCTCAAGACACTACATATCAAGGAAGAACTTCCCTGGGTGGGTATGAACATCCTAAGCTCTTTGTAGTACTATCTCAAGACACTAAATATCAGTTATCCACAGAAAGAGCACAAAAGAAGAGCCAACTCTATATTCAGATTCCTATCACTGGGAGAAAGGAGCTGCGTATGTGCGTTCTGATTTGGATTCTCATGCTTTCATGTAGGTAAATCTGACATAACCGAAAAATATACAAGCACAATTCCTTGTACCAGTTATTCTAATTTTCTACTGTAGAGTTATAATGCATTGTAGTCTTTTTACCAGAGTATTACTAAACAATAAAATCGGAAACTTCACCCAAATAGTTTAGATTAAATGAGATCATGTTACTTGCTGTTGCAAAGCTTAAGAAGACAAATAACCCTACCATATTAATTTCTAAAGAAAATTCTTGATACATTAGTTGCGTAACAAGCCAAAAAATGCAAATCAGTACCATAAACTAATACTTACCTGACCAGTAAATACTACAAGCAGCCGTTGCTGCAACTCTGAAATTAACTGAGGAGAAGCCAACAGGGGAATGACTTGAAGCCTCAAAGGAATTCCAGGAAAGCTTGCAGTGCACTTAATCCCTGGGTACAAACCCCCAATTTGATCTTGCCAGCCACCTCCAGTCCCCATGAGTTGCTCCAACACCAAAACAAGTCTAGCAACATTCTCAGTGCTCTCATCCCCATCAATTATCTGAAGAAGACCTTTCACAACTGCAGCAGCTAAGATACTGGAAGTACCCAATCCACTACCACGGGGAACATAGGCCCATGTCTTGATTCGCAAGCCCATATCAACAGGAATCTTATCATGGACAATGCCAGTTACAACTAATGCAGATTTCACCAGCCGAAATGAATCATCTTTGTCAAATGGTGCAGAAATAGATGTAAAATCTTCAATATATAACTGGTTCTCAGCATCATCAGCAATCAATACTCCAGTTGTTTCAGTTGTTTCTATGGTGGTGCCAATTGGAAGAGAACCTTCCAAGCTAATTGCCATATTCAGAACACATCCCGCACGCTCTATGCTCCAAGGGGGGGTATCACTCCAACCACCAACAAAATCTACCCGAACCGGTAACTCTACTTGTACTCTTCTAGGATGGAAAGACTTATGAGCATCATGATTGCTATTCTGGTATTCCTGACAGGAGATGGCGCCAGAAGACTCTGATAAATGTTCTGCAGTGAAAGAAGTTTATAAACTTCTGAACATTTGAAGATCAAGAAGGGTTAAAGACAATCATGATCAGAGGATGGGGAACAGGAGTACCAAATGTTACTGTGTAACAAAGTATAAACTATTTATCAATTCATTATGTGAATATGGTATCTGTAGCCAAGATAAACGTATGTACTCTGTATGCAACCCAAAAAAGAAGTATATACTTTGTACCTTTAAATCCGTATCTTACTGCTGAAGCAGTCTCACCAGCCACTGCTGCCCAAACTTTGTGCTCCAACTGGCATGCTGTCATTTCATCATTGCAGGCTCTAAGAAGATCAACTTGAACCTGGTAAGCCCGGCTTTTGGGAAGTACATTAGAGTTCTGCTCGTGAACTTTTGGACACATAGCTAGGAAATCCTTGCATATTTCAATACCCAAGTCCTCCTTTTGAAGAATTTCATCACATAATTGAGACAAATTACGGCCAAGCATTCCATAACTAATGCAAGCTTTTGCAATTCCTGCTGCCAGATCAGCCTGGTGATTACTAGAACCAATGCACATCCTTGAGAAATCAATTGATCTATGCAATTCCTCTAGACTGATGCGGCGGGATGATTTCCACAAAGAAAACATTTGCTCAGTGTTTTGGTTAACTAGACCCATTAACCACATTGCAACCTTAAGCATCTCAGCATAGGGAAGTATAGGGAATATTTTTGAGTTCCACAAACACTTATCATCAGTTCTTGTGGAGGCCCATAAATCACTTTCATGAATACCTAAATCATGTAAAACCTTCTTCCAAGGTTTCCCACAGAAGGTACCATCTCTAGAAAGTAAACTTTTGGGGTTATCATGAAGGCCACAATATACTAGGACTCTTTCACCACTTCCAACCAAGGGAACCTCCCAAAGACAATGCCGATCTGGAAGCATAAATTTAAATGAATCTTCTAACTCAGTGTAGTCATTGAGTGAGATGTTGACTCCAACGACAATACAAAGGGAACCAATTTGAATTCCACCAGCAATGGATGAATCATAAACCAGAGAGTCTTCTCCAATTGCAATACCCGCTGCAATTTTACTAGAAAGAATAATAGCTGATGCAGTAATGTCACATGCTGTGGTCGCTGGAATAGAACACAAATGTCTTCTACCAACAAGTTCTGAACCAGCCCCGCTTAGATGATCTAAGACTTCACTTGAGGTCCCGAAATGCAAAAACAACAAGTCATCTGCAGCAGATTGATATGACAATTACAATGTGAAAAAAAAAAAGAATTATGTACAGATAGAAAAGGGGGATGAAGTGTACATAAATAGAAACGAAATGAGTTTTGTCATACAGGCACAACAGCTGAACATCTTTTGCTTTCCCAATTTGCCAACTAATTCTTTCCCCAGGGCACGCTTTCTCAACCACTCATGCTTTGCAGGTACCCATGCAGCAACCAGGTCTTCATATAAGCTCACCTGCACAGCATGATGAAATTGTACTATGATCAAATGCCTTCACTGCTCCATAAAGTTATAAAACCATCAAATGCTTTTTTATATAGACCTCATAAATAAACTATACATATCCTAAAGTTATGTTGTTAAGTGTACTAACTTATAGTTTATAAGAGTAATTACTACAGAAATGAATGAAGACAATCAAGCTGGAGAAAAAGAAAGGGATAGCCAATCAGTCAGTATGGGGGGAAGGGGAAAAAGTAGAAAGGAAAACAATTGACCAAAAAAGACATTTTTTGTCATGTCAAAAGGAAATCTTTTATTGATTGGATAAAGCATGGTACTGGATCAAAGTAGGTGCAGTAAAACCTAGCTGAGTCCATGCTATGAGGATTTTTTTTTTTTTAAACAATAGTGCATGCACGAAAACAAGTCTTCATAAAGTTTCACTAAATATAACCTCTGCCAACACCTAAGCAAATTAGACAAAGATAAGAACGGCCCTAGAACATAAAAAAGAGATCCCCATGTATTCTTAATAATTAAGTAAAATTAAAAGTATATATTTAAAACTCAACTCTGGCAGCATACCTCCTTTTTGCTCTTCAGAAGCTCTTTAATCATTTCTGGACAGGAACATGCAAGCGTAACAAGCTCCAACCATGCCTTGCCTTTAACTGCTATTATTCCAGTATCAAGAAGTGCTCTACCATCACCTAGAATTGCTTTACTTTTAGCTAGCTCCTCTATGGTAGGTTTCTGAAGGAGACTATCAACTAAACTGACTGTGTAACTTTGAGGTGGAGTTTCAGTTTGAGCTGCAACAACTACACCATGGTTTGAGGCGACATCCAGGGTAATTGGAACAGTGACAATGCAGGAACTGTCCTCGGGAAGTGTCAACATGGATGCATCAAAACATGGAAGCACATCACCAGTCATGGTCAACATTCCACCTGTAAAGATTAAAAGAATTCCATACGCAAACATTAGCCCATCATTAATGCTAGAAAGGCAGCAAAGCAATCCTTGACAGACGAAGATGCTATAATCATTAAATTTAAGAGTTAATTTATTACCAATATAAAATTAACACGAATTAACAAAAAATAAAGGCAAGTATGCAAGAACACAAAAAATAGGTGATTCCATTAAAAGTATTAAACACTTCTATGTCAGATATTTCATCAGACAATGGAAGGACTAAGAGAAGTCAAAGATCAATCATTTAAAATAAAGCCAAGTCATCAGAATGTACAGATGAACAGAAAACCTTCATTTCCAAAAGGTTGCCTTGCACAAGAGGCAATGGCAAGTATATGGTCAAAAAGCAGTGGAACTGGCCCATCAGGATCATCTGCTGCCAAATACGGAAGAGGCAAGAAAACTTTTCCCATTGGGTTAGCCCATGGCACCCTTTTAGAATCACCTCCAGCATGAAGCAACAGTACATGCCTTTTGGCTATGAAATTAACTATTCGCTGAAGAGAATCCCCATGCAGCTCAACAGATCCAGTATCATTATTATTTATATTTGACACCTGTTAATCATAGATCACTCATCAAGCCTCACAATTGAGAATTAGTTGCACAAGAGTACACAATACAAAGCATTCGACCCTGAAACAAATAAAATGTGAACAGAATACCCAGCAGGCTGACATAAACAAATACTATGCACGTGAGCACATGTCATGTTAGAGCCATGCGAGGGATGTTCCTTAACAGTTTTGCAGCCAGACGGATCATTAATCAGAGACAAGGCCAAGTTCCCTGTCTGCTGAATGATGCAACGCTATCAGGCTTAAATCTGACCACTGGAATAAGTCAATAAACTGAGTTTGACAAATATGATAAATTTGCTTACATCTCAGTACTATCAGTCCCATCTGATCAGATTCAAGCCACCTGTGAGCAGCATCGATGCAACAAAAAAAAAACAATCTATTGAACCACTTTATTTAAAAATAAATATTCAGAACATTCAATTCATTTGCAAAGCAATGAAATATAGTTAGGTGCAAAATAGGCCAACAATTCAGAAAACATTCATTAACATCTCCCAATGCCATTATAAAACAGCAGCTCCATCATTTATTATTGGACTAAAACTTGATTAAAGTTTTTAGGTGTTTGGCATTAGGTTGTCACAGTCTGCATCACATAACAAAATTCACTTTGGTGTCTTGAACATTTTCCATATGCCGTCTGTTTAGAGAATCTGATCGCAAAATTTACCAAAGGAATTTACCGATTCACGTCCACAAAACAAATTTCTGTGCAAATGATTAGTTTTCTCTTCAACCACTGAACAGGTTTATGTACCATGATACTATTTCATTAGTTCCAAAACATAAGAATAGTATTAGTCTTTAATTTCTCTACCTCTGCACCAAGATCCACCCCAAGGTTCTGGTAATGCCCGAGGAGGGCATAAATGGCATTAAGGGTTGCGGCTCCAGACCCGATCCGCTGTCCATCCGGGTCAGGCACAGCGAGTGTAATTGTGGACTCCGCAATCCGACCCATTCGCTTTGCCCGTTTGAGCTGCCAATTGTACAGCTCGGCTTGCTCGGGACTAGCTGCGGTGAGCACAATGGCATCCCAGGTCGGAATCCTGGATGGATCTCTGACCGACAACCTTAAATGGTACCATGATTTCCTAAGAACTGATACCAAGTTAGCCTTCTGCCTGGTCCTCGAAGATCTGGTGCCTCTCGTCGTCTCCATATTATTGAAGTTTCTCGAGAAAGCGTCGGAAAAGGTTGGAAAGGTTTTGTCCTTTCCCTCACGGGATCAGCAGAGAGTGAAGCCAAACGAGTGGGAACAGTGAGAGGAAGACCTGAAAAAGAGAAGTGGACTGATTCACATTCTCTGTCCTTAGTAATAACCGACGATTCTCTCTTACCTTTTATACAGGTTTTTTGAATTTTCCCGATGAAATAACTACCAGAAGTCCAGTTTATCGGCAATTCCACGTATGGATCAACGGCTCATCGCTTGGGAGGACGAACCAAAAACAAAAATGGCGTCGCCCGGATTCGAACCGGAGACCTTCAGTGTGTTAGACTGACGTGATAACCAACTACACCACGACACCAGCGAGATTTTTGCTACGTATTAAGATTATGACACAAAACTTCAAGAGTCTTGCTCTCAACTCCTTCAAGTTTTTCATTTCTTTCTGTGTCGGTATTTACAAAACCTTGTGTCCTGCTTTGTTGGATAATTATGTCCTATGCCAGATGTTGATATGCTTGTGTGTTTTCCTTTTTGGGAGTGTTACACCTTGTTTCATGCAATTTGCAATTTCATCCTAACCCCTTCAATCTTTTTATCCTCTCCACCCTCTCCCATATTCTCTTATTTCTGGATTTATGTGCTCTTTGCAACTAACAATAAAATATACACACCAAAAAAGGTTTTGATATTTGAAAAAATTGCCTATGGAGTGCACAGTTGAATAATTAGACATCTCTCTTTTATAAAAAAAAATTCAACTAATTAATTGAATATTCAGGGACAAATGTAAAAGCTAATGAATGGGAGCTAAGTTGAAAATAAAACATGGAGTGAGGTCGAAATTTATTTTATAAATTTTTATAAGCAAAACATTTTAAATTTTACCAAAGGAACATTTAAGTGGGAGGGACAATCACCCCTCCATATTTCATGAAACAATTGAGAAAAAAAATTGTATACCTCTTAAAAGGATTACAGATAAAATTGAAACTATTTTGTAGAGCTTTCTTTTAAAGTTAAAAAGAGAATGGTATAATTACAATACATATAAATTAAGAGAAAGTCCACCCACATAAAAGAAAATGTAGCCTTAATATGAAGAAGTATAATGTTTGAAATAATGCAACTATTTCAAAGCCAATTTGGGGCATTGCTTCCAAGGTGTATGATCTTTAGATGATCTGGATAGATAGAATATACTTAAAAGGAGAAAATTCGTGGATTTATAAAAATCCTATTGATGTTGGATGGTATTAAAAAAGCTGAACAAGGTAAAGCGGAATTTTTGCTCTTCGGTGTGAAAATGGAAAATAGACTACTTCTCTCATAAGCAATTATACAATTAACAATAGAATAGATACCATGGCTCTGGGAATATCATGGAAGATTTACGTGTGATAATATGGTCTGGCCACTTTGTTTATCAACATATATTTATTACGTGCTTGACAGCATAAAAAGGTTTGTTTGTTATGACCTGCAAATTCTAGTAGTTACCTTGAATTTTGATCTGCGTTAAAATGGTATTGACTTGGTAAATTATTTATTTATTTTTGTTCAACTTCAATGAGTTAGAGGTCTAGTAATTTCAATTTGTAACTAGTTGGAAATAAATTATATTCAACCAATTTAGTAGGTGGAAAAGTTAATTGTCTATTCAATTCAAATTCAAAATGAAATAATACTAGGAACAATAAAACAAGTATTAAAAAATAAAAATAAAAGGCTGTAAAAAAGGTTCAAAACAAAAACAAAGATGTGAGGAGAAGGAATCTTTTTATATAGAAAATCAGTGTTGCTATTGAATAGATTTTCTATAATAAGCCTCGTTCTTTTGTAAAATGTTATAGAGAGTAAAGGGATAAAAACCCTTCCAACAAGTGGCTTCTAATTATTATTATTATTATTATTATTATTATTATTATTATTATTATTATTATTATTTTGTAGTGAACTAGATTGAGTCCTATAAGTAGGGGTGAAAATAGACTTGGTCGAGTTAGACTTTGACTAAATAGACCTGAGCTTGTATGGTAAATTAAAGACCTAAACTTAGCCCAAAACCTGTATAAAGCTTTTTTTACAACTCAAACTTGAGCCAATTTGAAGTTTGGTTGACCTGAAAGATTATTTAAAAGAAAGTCTTTTAAATAGCCTTACATTTTACTTTTAAACGTTTTAAATATAATTTAGGATCATTATAATATACAATATATATCTTGATTTATCAATTATAATATATAATAATTGAAAGGACTTACCAATTACAATACAATATAACAATAAAGTAACAACATTAAAATCAATATATAAATCCAATATGATTAAAAACATAACTAGAAATAATAAAAAAAAAAGAGAATAGATTGATGTGAAATTGATGTGTTTATGGTCTATTACATACTTCCTCTGATCTTATTTATAAGTTAATTTCAACATTTTCATCGAAACTAAGAAAAACCTTAGATCTCATTAATTTTATCTAAAAATTCAATAAGTTTTAAATCTTACCCTTATTAAATATACATACTTTAAAAATAAAATAATCTAGCATTTAATAATCTTCTTAACATAGAATAAGGGCAAAAAAGTAAAAATAAATATAATAATCATTGAGGTGTCCTATAAATAGAACTAAAATGAATCTTCTCTTTTTGCCTTATAAATAAGATTAAAAGAGTAATGTGTGTATGTAAATAGGCCGACATATTAGACTAGTAGGCTAGGTCTTGAAAAATAAGTTTAACCTATTTAATTAAATATGCTTAATTAAAGAGCTTAATGTGGACTGATCCTATTTAGTAGATAGGCTAAGTTGGGTCTAAAGCATGCCAAATTGTGTGCCTCTGTTGGAGCCTATCTTATTTCCACCCTTACCTACAATGCAGGGACCAAGATGTGTTGATAGATTCTTTTTAGAAATTTAATTAAATAATAAATATATATATTATTTTAATTTTTTATAAGAGAATTTTACGTGAGTTCTTCTGGTCTCATTTATAGAAAGTAAATGTTATTTTTTAATACATTTATTAAAATTTTCAATAAATCAATAGAGGTAATTTTCAACAACTATACAGTTAACATCAGTAATATCATACCATGTACCCCTCTAAGTAGCTTATTTTGTTAGTATATTAACGCACTCTTCATTGTAGAGTTGAATATTTTCAACATATCATACAACTATTTTTTAAATAGTTATTATCCTTATAAATCCTTATCACATTTATATATATCTCACCACAAGACTCATTAACAAAAAATTGAGAGAAGAAAATTAAAAAGAAATATACCAATTAATAATTAATTATCGTGAATAAAAAAATCAAGTCATACATTATTATAGAAGTTATAGCAAATTTAAATTTTAATACTAAACATAAAAATATAAAAGAATATATAATTGCATTAAAAACAACAATAAGCCCCCTATTACTATTCATTCTATTGTTTCAAGAATGTTAAAACAATTTTATGTTTTACTATATATGAAGGATAAGATAAGATATGCTTAATGTAAAGCCTTTCTTTCAGTGGTAATTAAAAGTTATTAAAAAAGAGAAAAGAACATATGGAGATTGTCTATTGTTTTGCAAGGCTGATTTAAAACAGATGGAGGTTATGTTGTCTATGTTGATGAAGTTTGGAACGATGTTAGGGTAAAAAGTGAATCCACAAAAAACCTCTGTTATTTTTCTTTTTAGGAATGTTAGTGAAGATTTGAGATGTAGATTATTGCAAAAGTGTAGATTTAATTAAGCTGAGGATTTTGGGAGATATTTGGGATCACATATTGTGAAAGGGAGAAAAACTAAAGACAACTACCAATTTTTATTAGGCAAATTTCAAAAGAAATTAAGTGGGTGGAAAGCTAATAGTCTTTCATTGGCAGGATGACTCACACTCATGTAATCTGTGCTGCAACAGGTGACAGTATTTAATATGTTATATGATGATATACTTATAATTGTTTGTACTGAGTTAGAAAAAATGTAAAAAAAAAATTATTTGGGGTTATAGACCTAAGAAGAGGAAATTTCATCCAATTAGGTGGGAACGTTTGTATAAACCAAAAGATTTGGGTAAGTTTGGTTTAAGGAAGATGAAATCTATGTATCATGCTTTCATTAGTAAAGTAGGATGGGATGTTATTGCTAATCTTGATAAACTATGCTTTAGAGTTTTCAAAGCTAAGTATGGCAAGGAAAAAGATTTGTCTAAAGATGTGTGTTGAAAAGGGGGGACTCAAGTTTGTGAAAGAAATTGGGTGTGCTATGGCCTGTGTTAGTTGAAAATGTGGGGTAGGAAGTTAATAATGGGGAGTAGCTAAGTTTTTGAAAGGATGTATGGGCAATGAAGAATTGTAGATTGATTGACAAGTGTAAACGGGACATAATGGAAGGGGAGATGGAAGGTCGAATTAAGGACTTTGTTGTGGAAGGGGTGTGGAATGTAGAGAAGTTGTCATATTTATTTAAGCAAGATATAGTGGGTAGGATTTTATCTTTACTACTACCTTATAGTTCGGAAGGTGAGAATAGGATGATTTAGATAGGAGAAAGTAGAGGAGATTTTACAATTGCTGAAATGTATAGAAGGCTTAAAGGGAATGGAGATCAAAGAAGGGATTCTAAATGGAAATTTCTTTAGGGGTGGAAGGGTCCTAAGAGGATTCAAGTATTTCTATGGCTAGTTATGAATAATAGTTTGTTGACTTATGCAAAAAGAGCTAGAATTTAAAGGAGGGTTCAACAATATAATGTATCTGTGAGGAAGTGGATAAAGACATAATTCATGTACTCAAAGAATGTAAGGTGGTGCGTAAGATATGGTCCTATCTACTAGACATTGTGATAAAGATGCTTTCTTTAATTATAATAAGGATGTATGGTTAATTTAGAATTTGGAAGGGGTTTTGGAGCAAAATTTTTGGCATTGCTTGCTGGTTTCTTTAGTATTGGAGAAATAAAAGGATGTTTGATACTAACTTTAAATGGAATGAGATTTTAGTTCATGCTACTCTGAAATATGAGGATAAAGTGAGACATGGGTATGATGGTAAGGAATGTTGAAAATTGTGCTCTAGAGCCTATCATTATAATATGCACATTGTTATTTAATGAATTTCTCTTTTATTATAATATTAATTGCATGTTCACCATGATAATTATATCCTTGGACAAACTATAATGATTGTCCTAAATGTCTCTAGTCAGTCATATATGAGAGATCATAGATGAAACAAGACTAGTATGACTTTGATTAATTATAGATATATAAATCAAAGTCATAGGCACTTGAAAGAGTACAAGGTGCTAGATCAACCCGCTATGAGAAAGTTACATGGTACAAGTCATAAGTTTATTTCATATATAACTATATCACTAAGCCCTTTTGTAATACCCTAAGTTTTCCAATTAGTAAGGTTATGGGAGACTAATATAGTTTTTGGATCCTTGGACAGCCTTAAAAGAGGGTAAGGTCGATGCTTGAACAGGCCATGGCACGGAAGGAAGTTTAAATTTTGGTGTGGCTTTTTGTGCCATGAGCTACGATGCACACGCAAAATCAACACTTATTAGACACAAAAATAAATCAAAAACAAAAGAAAGAAAGAGCGATAACGAGCAAGCAATGGAGAAGAGAGTGTTTTTTGCTAAGGCACTATCCCCTAGGCCACATTGGGAGCATTTGGAGCTTGAATCACTATTAGGTAAGTTTCACATTCCCTCTTCTCTCTCTTTTATGCGAAAATCTAGACTGGTGGGGTAATGGGGGCTTTGATTTTGGTTTCTTTAGATTTAGATCGAACCCATTGATTTATTTAAGGTCTTGAGAAGTTAAATCAAGCTTCTAACCCTAAGTTTATGAGTTTTATAATGATTGAGAATTTTTATTAAGGGTTTGAACAAACCCTAGGCATAATCTGGAGGTTTTGAGACAATGTGAAAAATTGACTAGTGATTTTGGTGTGTAGGGATGTTTCATAAGATGGTTAGAGTATTTGAGAATAGTTGGTATTGTTAGAAAATGAATTTGAGTGTTATGAGTACTTAGAACCTAAAAAATTTAGGGTTTATCTGGAGTGATAATTGATGATTGTCACTTGATTGTGTAGATTAAGTATTGTTCCAGCTACCTCATGCATATAGAATGTATGGAGCTAACGTTGAGCCACATTAACTTTTTTTGTGTGACAAAGGGTTGAGGTAATGAAATAATTTACACTGATTGATTATATTGCTTAACTGTTTGTGAATAGATAAATATATGTGTTTAAATGTGTTTTGAAAGCTTGGTATATTGTGAGAGAAGATTTTCTCATGCATTAGAAACTACTTTTGAAATGATAAAGAAATTTGAGTTCTTGTGTGAAAATTAATAATTTCTTATAAGGGTGAGATGTGGTAACTTGAGCATGATCATGTTAGGGGGTGGGAGTTCACTCATAGGAAGGAGTAGTAAAAGTCCATATGGCATGTATCTTCTTAGTGTCTAGTGGGGCATAGTGTTGGAGATTTTCTCCTTAATATCCATACGAGACACAACATTAGAGAGTGACGCTCCTTAGTATCAGTGATGTAGTATTGGAGTAACGACACCTCGATTTGTGTGCGATAGGGAGAGACCATAGTCCGAAAGTAGGATAGGCACCTTTAGCCAAGTGATCCTACCATCGAAGGTAAGGTCAGACCATTGTGAATATGCACTTGGTTCAAAAGCTTATGGTTTCAGTCGGGATGATATGGAGGTTCGGATGGTTGAATAATCATAGTAGTGGTAAATGATTTTGTGTTGATGAAAAAGAGTGTGTTATAATATGCAAAAATATATTTTGGTGTTTAATAGCTTTACTCCCTAATGGTTGTGCATGTTAATTAATAGTAGTGAATTATTCTGTTACTAATATGTTTATCTCACCCCGTGGTTAAATTTTACAAGTGAGGGCTCCGATAGAGGCAAGGGGAAGGAAGGGGCAATTGAAGAGTGCAGAGTGTTGTAGTATAGCTCTTCCCCTTTCTTTTTTGGGATAACGAATATTGTCATTATATAATGCCAACTTAGGAACATGACATTGTTTTGTTATCACTTGTATGAATTTGTGATAAGTGTGCCTATCTTAGTTCAAGGTTAATGTTATGGATTAAGTGTGCGTGCTTGGCCAAGTCACAATTACAAGTGATATATTTGAAGTAATTTATGTGTCAAAATGACTAAATTGATATATGTGCTAAATTTTGTTCACCCTTTTGTATTATTATCAAATAGAGGTTTGGTGGTCATTTTGAGTATGATTACTTATTTGTATAATATGAATGATCTGTCATATTGTGTGTGGTCTATTTGTGTTGGTCAAAGTGTCTCTAAGGCTAATGACATTTGGCATTGTGAGTTGGACACATTTGTGTGCGTTTTAAGGTGAAACAAACTATTTTGAATTCAGATTTTCATCTTTTTAACTAATAATTATTTGAGTGTGAGACCAATGCTATTAGTTAGAGAGCTTGAAGAGCTTTGTGTGGATACTTGAACTACCTAAATCAGACGTCAAATGACGAAACAGCAAGCTCTGAAAATTCAGAGAGCTATCATGATAGTAAGTGTGCACCAAGTGGCCTTTGAGGGACTCGTCTCTCTATGCCACCCGCCACAGCACGAGTAGCTTGCACCGTGGTGGATGGTCCAGATTTTTGAAAAATGGCTTATTTTAACCTGTTTTGAAGTAGTTTGATTTCTATGCTTTCGTATTTTAATTGAATTTTTAATCATGGTTTCAACTCAAACAATATTTTAAAAAGAATTTTCTCGAGATCCCATTGTTTTAAACTAACTACCTTTTAAACTCTTGAGTTGTGATAAATTCTTTTTGGATTTTATCTAATCTTAGTTATTATAACGGCGTGCATGAGTGTTGTTCCGATAATGTTAAGGCAGCCATTATTCCTTTAACTTGAGATTATCATAGATTCCTACATGATGACCACTGAACTTTGATCTAGTCAAAAGTCACTTTTGATTGGATGATCATAAAGACTATGATTGAGTTTAGTAATATTTATGCAGAGGAGTATGAGTGGTCAAGATGAAATTTATCCCTCATATTAAGTGAAAGATATTACTGGGCCCCTTAATGAGTAAGACTGAGAAAAATGTATAGCCATACTATAATGGAAAGAATTTTTTCATTACTATAGTCAGTCCACTTAAAGATCGAAAAGTAATAGTCGGGTTGTGTCTCACACTCAATTGAAATATCACGTGACGAAAAAGATGTGATATGGTTGTATGATAGGTTACATTGGATCATCGATCCTCATGTGAATTAGGCAGTTGCAATATCTTACGTTTGAGAGCCACAAAACAACCTGTAAAAAGAAAAACTAACGTTCAAAGAAGAACGGATGCTGGAAGCACTAGCACGCTGTTCAACTTAGAGAGCTGTCCGTGTGGATACCGCTAGAGGGAGCAAATATACATTGTCAGCTCCTGATATCCAAACTCTTGAAAAGAACACGCGCCAAGTTTGAAGAATTAAAAGGTAACTCTTCTATTCACTTTGATTTAAATGAATTTGTTCGGTCTATATTAAAATAGAGATTTTAAAATTTTAATCTTTCGCTGTACTTTTCTATCTAACAAGGAATTGGCCTGTAGGAACTAGGAGGAAGGCTTGGAGGAATATTACTTGGGTAAGGCCTATCTTTGATTGGGTCAAATTAAATATTGTACAGGGATGTTATGGGCTTTTCTAGGCCCCATTTTGTTGCCAATTAAATAAAAGTTTGGGTTTAGGCCCCGCATTTTCACCAAAAAAAAAGAAAGAGAAAAGAAAACCGAACTGACCAACGGATAGACTGGAGGATATAATATTAATATTATTGAGGTATTAATTATTAAGCATTTTTCTCACTTTTTCTTGGCCAATATTTTTTACCGAACCTTTTTTAAGGCCAAGTACCGAACCTTTTAATTAAGGGTGTTCATAGGTTCGGTTTGGTTTGATTTTGAACAAAAACCAAACCGAACCGAACCATTCGGTTTACTGATAATTGAGACCTGATCGGTTTTTATGAAGTTCGGTTTGGTTTGATTTTATTTTCGGTTTGGTTCGGTTTGGTTAAGGTCTTGATCAAGTTTTAATGGACTTGTTTAATTTTTTTTTCTTTTCTCCATCTTCATAATGGTGCTATGTACTAAAATTAAATTTAATTCTTTTTAACTCCTTTTTTTCATAAATAAAGGTATAAAAATATAATAAAATTTCAATGTGATAACAATAATTAATCATAAAAATTGATATAAGTTTTTAAGATTAAAATTATTTAATATTATGTATTTTCGTTAAAATCCTTTGAAAATGTTTATCTATGTATCTATATTTTAATAAATAATGAAAAACTTATTATACAAAATTCAAAATAAAATATTTCTTGTAGATAAATTGAATGCTGAGGCTTTTAGGTTGTAAATAATTAAATGATGATCATAGTATGATTATTATAATCACTTAATATTATGCATTTTCATTCAAGTATTTTAAAAATGTTTATTTATTATTATAAAAAATTCAAAATAAAATGCTTCTTGTAAATAAATGGTTATATATTTTACAAATAAATAAATAGAATTTTTTTAATCAAGTTTGGTTCGGTTTGGTTCGGTTTCTTGTACTCAAAACCGAACTTGAACTGAACCAATCGGTTTTTATATCATAAAAACCGAAGCGGACCTGATTGTTGTTCGGTTTTGATCGGTTTTTGTCGGTTTGAATTGGTTTGGATCGATCCTTTCGATTTGGATCGATTTTGAACACCTTTACTTTTAATCATGTCCTGTTGAATTGTTATTTATCAGTTCGAAATCTTTGAATCCGACTGAGGAAATGTCTCCAACCGTTCGAACTAACGTTCTCTCTCTTCTTCCCGCACCAAAGGCTATAAATATATGAATTCTCCAGAAGGCTTCCAACAACATCACCATACAATTGTTTGTTCCATCCTTCTCTCTCGCTTCCCACCCCGAATCAGTTCGGATTTCTCTCCTTCTCACCTGCTTCTTTCTCTCCCCCATCATAACACGTTCCCACCTAAAGCTTTTTTTAACTTTTCCTTCCCCTTTCAGAGATGTTGTAATTGTAACCCACTTTTTCTTTTCCTCTTAGAGATGTTGTAATTGTAACCCACTTGTAAAGTTTTGTTCTTCGTGTGAGGGTTTCTTTGAGACTTAGGGTTGGTCGTGTTAAATATGGATTTCGATAGGAAGATAATTTTGGGTTTTGTTTGAGGATGAGTTTTTGCTATGATATGGATGGTAGGGTTTTGGATTCAGGTTCATTGCCTCCTACCATTGTGTTCGAATGTCGATCCCTTCGGCATTCGATTTTTCTAGCATCGCATCCCCAGATTTCTTTGGGGGTCATTGTTCTTTCGTTCCAATTGGGGTTGATCAGCGAAGTTTGTGATCAATTCGAAAAACAATAACAATAAAAGAACCAAAAGTGAACAAATCTTATAGCTATTAGGTTCTGAGAGCAAAATGGATTATGGGGTTGAATTAGCATTGCCAGAAAATGATGGAACAGGTACAAAGGATCCTTCTAAATTCGAGGAGGATTTTGCTGAGAAAGATCCAACTGGCCGATATATCCGGGTATGAAGGCCATGCATATTCTTCATTATATGTTTTTCAATTTAGTTTGCTCTAGTGTATGATAACTTTTGGGGATGGTGTTTGTAAATAATAGATAAGCTTCAACTCTGAGTGATGAATCATGATTATGTTGTATTGGTGTCTTAGAAGCAAGGAAATGGATACAAGATACCAAGGCTTTTAGAATTCTGGATGGCACTTCCTCAGACACAATGCGACTACGTTTTTAAAATGTTGATGCCTAGGAACTACAATTGAACATTATGGTGAATATGAGTACGTTGATCTACAGGGGTCGACACATATCTATGATACTTGTTTGGATTATTACAAGAGGAAAGTTTTCTATCTTTTATTTGTTAGCATGTTATCCCAAGCTAGCATTCGCAAAAATATATTGCAAGGGAAATAAGTTGAGCTTTTGGTTTAAATAACTGCACGATCTATATAATATGCCAGAATGCATAATTTCCATCATTCTAAAATTAGGGCTGCTAATGTAGAGCTTGATATTATTTTGCTGAAGGTAATATTTACTTAAATGTTTCTTGTTTAAACCTGAAAGATAATTTATGTTCAATTTCTACGTTTACGAACTACACATTTTATCGATTGTGTTAGCCCCAATGAAATTTCAAAAGGCTTGGAGCTTGTGTCCAAGATTCAAAATTTATATAAAGAAACCTTGATGAGGCATCTTCAAGGAATGCCTTTGCCTAAAGCATAGCTAGGGTTGATGACAATCTGCTCACTCCTTTACAAGGAAATTTTTTCAATTCTATATTCACCTAGTCTTTCTATATTATATTATTTTATTTTAATCTCTCTCTCTCTCTCTCTCTTATTGCAGTACAATGAAGTCTTAGGCAAGGGTGCTTTCAAGACTGTGTATGATACTGATATCTTATCTCTTATTATTGTTGAATTATTGTTGTTACTTTATGTTACCTCTAATCTTTCTCTCATTGGTAGTTATAGGGCCTTTGATGAAGTTGATGGAATCGAAGTTGCTTGGAACCAAGTAAGGATTGATGATGTTCTACAATCAGCAGTTGATCTAGCAAAACTATACTCTGAAGTTCACATATTGAAGTCTTTGAAACATGAAAATATTATGAAGTTCTATCATTCTTGGGTTGATGATAAGAACAAAACTGTTAACATGATTACTGAGCTCTTCACGTCTGGAACTTTAAGACAGTATGTTGCTCTGTCAGATTTCTTGCTTTCCCTTAAGTTGTTCTACTGTTATATTTGCATTTGAAATAATAGTACACTTCTTGGCTAACAGATACCGTAGGAAGCATAAAAATGTTGACATGAAGGCCATCAAAGGTTGGGCTAGGCAGATTCTCCAAGGTTTAGCCTACATTCACAGTCACAAGCCTCCTATTATTCATAGAGACTTGAAATGTGACAACATCTTTGTGAATGGAAACCACGGAGAAATTAAGATAGGAGACCTAGGCTTGGCAACAGTGATGCAACAACCAGTTGCTCGAAGTGTCATTGGTAAGATGTTGCTCTCTTTAACTGTGAGATTTTCATCATCCTAAATCTTCTAGGAGTACTCAATTTGTTGTTTTGTTCTTGTGATTAAGGGACTCCTGAATTTATGGCTCCTGAGCTTTATGAAGAGGAATACAATGAGCTTGTTGACATCTATTCTTTTGGGATGTGCATATTTGAGATGGTTACTTTTGAGTATCCTTATAGCGAATGCAAAAATCCAGCTCAAATCTATAAGAAAGTTACCTCTGTATGTATGTTAAGCACTAGAAATTCCTAATGCTATTGATTACATTTAGATGCTTACTATTTGAACCACTTCATTAGCATCCAATGTTCTGATGCCTCCTACTGCAGGGTATCAAGCCTGCTTCTCTTAATAGGGTGAATGACCCCCAAATTAGAGAGTTTATTGAAAAATGTTTGGTTCCGGCATCTCATAGATTGTCTGCAGAAGAGCTTCTCAATGACCCATTTCTGCAAGTTGAGAATCCAAAGAATCCAGCCCGAGATCCTTTACAGTTGCCTCATCAAACTCCAAGATCTATAGATTTGTCCAGGTCTGGTCCTTTATCTATGGACATAGATCCTGACTATAAACAGATTTCTGTGAGTACCTATGCTGAAAGCAACTGTGGAAGTCCCCAATCTCCAGTTCTAGAACTCCAGAGGACATCTAAGGAGAATGAATTTAAGTTGAAAGGGACAAAAAATGATGATAAATCTGCATCATTGACCTTGCGTATTGCAAATTCCTCTGGTCAGTATATGCTCCTCCTCTGTGTGTGTGTGTGTGTGTGTGTGTGTGTGTGTGTGTGTGTGTGAATCTATCAATCTCTCTCTCTCTCTCTCTCTCTCTCTGTGTGGCTGAGGGGGGATTGAAGAATGCATGAACTGGGGTTAAGGTTATGTTATGCTATATTTTTCATAATCTATATGGCAATGATCTGACATTCTTATACTTGCAGGTCGAGTTAAGAATATACATTTTCTCTTTTATCTTGATTCAGACACTGCAGTCTCAGTGGCCTCAGAGATGGTTGAACAACTAGAGCTAGCAGAACATGATGTGACCTTAATTGCTGAGCTTATTGATCATTTGATAACAAAGCTTCTACCTGGCTGGAAACCTTCATCTGATTACTCCTCAAGTGAAGGAATAAGCCTCGATGATGGGTCTTCAACACTGGTAGATGGCCAAACCAAAACAAGTCTATGGGATTCCATCCTAGCTAGTGATCCTGCTGGATTAGTTATTTACCAAGATGATGTGTTAGGGCTGAATATTGATGATCAAAAAGGTGAGGTTACACCTGAGGAGGGCTTTTTACTAGTCGACACTGTTAATAATGCTACTTTGCATGGGGAGTGTAATTCTTCTCCCACTTTGGCTGACTTGGAATATCAATATTCACAAGGATCCACAACCTCGGTGCTACTTGCTAAAGATTTGTCTATAAAAATAGACAACTTTCTCGATTTAAATGGGAGCTCTAAATCCTTGAATTGGTCTATCTCTGAACTAGACCTTAGGGATACATATCTTGAGGCTCGCAAATTGCAGAGAACAACAGATAGTAGTGTCCGGGAAGGCATTGTGATAAACAACTTTACAAAGAATGAAACGATCCCACCATTTGATGGCACATGTCATGCTTTTAGCTTGACAAGCAGCTGTTCTTCTTTGTCTTTGGCAGAGGAGAACGCAGAGTCTGAGCTAAAGTTGGAAATTGATGCAATTGAGGCTTTCTATCATGAACAATTTCAAGAACTTTCTAGAAGGAAGTTGGCGCATTTGGATCACATCAAAAAGAGATGGATGGCTAAGAAGAAATTGGCTGTTCATTGACCTTGCAGTGGTTCGCTGACCCTTTTTCAGTTTTTCTTTCACTGGCTGAAGTCATTTTGTTGTTGTGAAGTTCATTATACTTGCAAAACACTGCATATTGAATGTAGCTTGGATTTGGATTCTCTCAATTAATCAAGGATGAAGTGAAAGAAATAAGAGATAAGGGGATCATATCTACCTCCGTAAGGGTCCCAACCCCATTCTCTTCGTTCTTCTCACATAATTCTTTCAATCAATTGAAGGGATCTAACTCCAGTTGGATGTGGCTCTTGTGTTTTTTTTTTTTTTTCTCTGAAGTTTAAAATTATTTCCTAACTTCGGAGAAATTTTCAAAAGTTGTACGTACAGGACGATGTTCGCAATTTGTCTTTATATACTGAACCTTTGAAAATGATTCGCTATTAGTTATAAATGCAAGTACATTCTTTTAATTCTTTGTCAGCATTGTAATGTAACGCATTGTATCTAAGGGAATTCATTTGATAAGGGAAACTTGCTCCATGTCTTACTTCCTCACATTCCCTTCTTTCTCCTCACTCCTTCCCTTACCAACCACATTGACTTGCTCTTTCTCTTGTACTGGTAGGAAAACATATACTAACAACTTAAGATAAAAAGGTTCGCCCCCTAAATGTGCAAAGGGATTATTGGTTGGTGGAATGCAGAGATTAACAACTAGCCGGAAGGATCAGAATGTGCCTTTGTTATAGAAATACTTGAAAACTAAACTTGAACTGATTTGAACTGAACAATATCCATATAAAACAAATAAAATTTAAAAAAATAAATTCAGTCAAAATTAAATTTGTTAAAACATTTCAAAATTAGTTCCATTGGTTCCATTCAGTTTAACCTAGCTTAGTCCATTAAAACCTAACAAAATTATACTAATAATGTTTTTTTTTTGTGCTGATTGAAGATCACATCAAGACAGCCATGATATGATCTTGAGAAGTTCTTTCTCTATGGTTTCAAGATTAATTATCGCAAAAAACCCAAATAAGCAATTTCAAAAATAAATGAATACTTGATAGATAAAAACATACGGAAAAAAATCACTTAAAATGCGTAAAGTAAATTCAATCCAACCAAAATTCAATTTCACTAAACGAACAGGTCTTTCATTTTGCAAAACCAAGTTGATAGTTCAATTTTTGGTGTTGGTCTATGGCCGAATTGAATCCGTACTTCGGACCCAATGTTTGTGAGGTTAACATTTCTAACACATACTGCAACTGAGAAACTACTGAGAATAATATAGGTCAAGAAAGACTCGTACGCCTCAAAGGAATATATTATGCTGATTGTAAGGAATGATTTTTCTAATTGCGCAACTTAAGATGAAAATCAAAAGGAACTCTGAAAATTCTTGGATCGATGAGTAAGCTTGCTAGAGAATTAGCCATCACGCCATTGGTGTCTGCACTTCTCATTCAAGCACATGTAGAATATGGTTGCTGGCTCATCAGCTGATCGAGTCTGAAATTCTGTGTAAGCAGCTTTATCATGATTGCATTTTGGGCATGGGACTGCCAGAAAAGAGGAGTGAGAAAAGAAAACGAAGATATAAGAAGAAAAATGAACAAGCAAGAACAATATGGTAGCATCACCCCTTAGACATGCTCAATATAAAAACAAGGGTCAATAAAAACAATAATAATTAACTTATTTTATTGTCTACCGTTTCCTCCTGGCCCAAAAAATTGTGTACTTGTTCCTTGCCCAAAACTATAATCAAGCTAACAAATATCATGCAATCAAATTTATGAACTATTACTCTAGTCTAGAGCTTCCTAGCTAAAATTAGAACAGTCCCGTGCTGCTGGTTCAAGGAATTTATTTCAATCTTCAAATTTAGAATAATCCTGAGCAGATACAACCCAAAAGTTTAGCTAACAATACAAATCCCACTACAGTGACAATTTTAATCATATATCTTGTTGTACTCCATGACTTTGACATGACACGCATTAAAACTACACCCTCTTAGTTTGTCCAGAATGATAAGTGAAATCAATCATTAGAACTCCTCGTAGAGTATCTTAGCATCCAACAACAGGACACCCTCCAAAAGCAATTTCAAATTTTAACAATATATTTTGGTCCACTCCACAACTTTGATTTGTGTACCTTCAGCTTCTGTTCTTGCTTGTCCTCATTAATTAAGGAAACAAACCACATCAGTGTAAATGGGGTTATCAGAACACCGTTTAGAACAAGGGTGGACTATTTTATAATTCTAGACCGACCTCATGTTCATTAAAAAAAAAAATTATAAATAAACTATTTTATCATGCAGCGACTGTTTATGCAGCATCTGAATCAAGTAATTTCTTTTTAGCCTAATCATGTCAAGAAGATGATTCAGAATCAACTCACTTTCCTCCCCAAAATCAGAAGAAAAAATGAAGCTCCTGATGAATCAACAAAAATCCACTGAAAAGTTATTAGCAACGTATTCATACTAACACAACTGAACACAATCTGTGTGCCTAGCTGAGTCAAGAATCTGAAGAATTAGTTAGATCACTTCCGTTCATGTTTCAGCACGAAACCAAGCCAGAGCACAACTTAAAATAGCCTAGTTCAAAGAAGTAATTTTACATCTAAGTTCAATTAAGAGAAGCGCCAAGATTATAAGGTCTCAGCATGAAACCAAGCCAGAACACAACTTACAGTAGCCTAGTTCTCAGAAGTAATTTTACATCTAAGTTTGATTACTCCAAGGTTATAAGGTTCACATCTTAACGACAACTTAAGTCATGGTACCAGACATTGCATTGCAGTCACCCCACAAGAAGGTCCATGCTCAAGAGTAAATTCCCACAATATAAATCTCCAAAGATTAATTATATAAAGCATTAGATTTAGGTGCAGTTTCCTATATCTTTACTTCCAATCTTTCAATCAAAACATAATAAGTGCATCCATTTTTTAATAGTAACAAAATATAAACTTATCATGTTGTTATTATAAAATTACAACCTATCACGTTTTAACTGGAAAAGCTGATAGAAAAAAATATAAATATCAGCACTAAAGCTTTTTCATTCTAAAAATGGCATGACAACAAGATAGTAGAGTTTCATCCAAAAAAATAAAGGAAACAGGAGCAGTATAATTTGCACCGATCAAGGATCAACAAACTGGTATGACTAGTAAGCAAACATTTTTTGAAAAAATCATCACTAAAAACTACTGATTATCCAACTAACCAATCCAAAAGGAGCTGAGGGAAAAAGAAATTCCAATCCTGTAGGGGGAGAAAACGAGGGAGGAGTGGGAAAATATGTACCATCAGCCGTGGGTGCACCCTTCATGTCATCTTGGGAGATAACAGGTTCTATCTCTTTTCTCACTAAACGGTGCTTTCTCTTTATCTTTACCTGCAGAGTGCAAAGATGAAACCACAAAAGAAGAATCTAACAATGCATTGTATGTGTATATATAGAGAGGAAAATTTTCCTGAGACATAGCTCTTGAACCCATACCTTATTCTCGACGTAGCAAACATATGGGCAAGTAGGACAAAAGAATCTTGAAGGGCGACACATATAGGGCAATTCGTACTGCAACAGGGTGCCACAAGTCGGACAGAACTCCATCTTCTATATAAGCCTCTTGCAGAAACACTCCCACTGCATTGGTTTTTTCAATTAACAAAAGTGAAGTAACCATAACAAATAACTTCCCACACAAAATAAAAAGTTATGGTGTAACAAAATTAAACCCAAGTACTAGATATTACCTAAAAATAAATTTGCATATAATAATAATGATAACAACGAAAAAGGAAAGATGGGTAAATTGCTAGATTATCGATTAATCGAGTGCTTACCAGAATAATGCACAAACTGAGGAGGAAGATGATTTTTGAGGCGAGAAAATTATTTGAACTGTTTCCCTAAAGCAGTGTTCAACAGCGCAGCTTAGTATGAGAGTAAGAGTCGGCCAACAAAATACATCTGGTTTTGTGGCCACTCCGCTGTCTGGATACAGCGTCGCCGCCGTCACATTCACCAGAGACTGGGGCTACCTTAATCTGAACTCCGGATTTGTCGGCGAGGGTGATCAAAGTTTAATAAGAGTTATTTCCTCGTTGGCCCAAAAAAATAAAAAATAAAGGACGAGTATTTTTCTTTTACATATTCCACAATTGGCACTATTAATATATTCTTGAGTTCATTCTTATTTTTTTTAAAAAAGGATTATATTCATATATAGGTCCAAGAAAATACCTGATGAGTGGAGGAGAAGTACATTAATTCTTATTTATAAAAATAAAGGAGATATTCAGAATTGTACTAACTATAGAGGGATTAAACTCATGAGCCACACAATGAAATTGTGGGAGAAAGTAATTGAGCACAGGTTGAGATTGGAGACAAGTATTTTTGAGAATCAATTTGGTTTTATGCCAGGTAGATCAACTACAGAGGCGATTTATCTACTAAGGGGATTAATGGAAAAGTATCGTTGTAAAGATAAATATCTACACATAGTTTTTATTGATTTGGAAAAAGCTTATGACCGTATACCAAGAGAAGTGCTTTGGAAAGCGTTGGAAAAAAAGGGAGTACGGATTGCTTATATTAAAGCCATACAAGATATGTATGAGGGGGTAAAAACTAGTATAAGAACGCCTAGTGGTCAAACAAAGGATTTTCCTATAAAGATTGGACTACATCAGGGATCATCTCTGAGTCCTTATTTGTTCAACTTGATTTTAAATATTTTGACGGAACATATTCAAGAGGAAATCCCGAAATGTATGCTCTTCGCGGATGATATAGTTCTTATAGCAGAGACAAGAGAAGAGGTTAATTGCAAACTTGAGTTATGGAGGAGGACATTGGAGTCGAAAGGTTTTCGTCTGAGTAAAAGTAAGACGGAATATTTATATTGTAAATTTGGTAAAGGACTATTCGAAAATAATTTGGAAGTGAAATTGGGAGATCAAATTATACCTCAAGTGGAAAAGTTTAGATATTTGGGAGCCATTATTCAAAATGATGGCGAAATCAGTGGAGATATTTCACATAAAATTCAAGCTGGGTGGTTTAATTGGAGAAAAGCTAAAGGAGTTATTTGTGACCGTAAGGTGCCTAATAAACTTAAAGGAAAGTTTTATCGTACTGCTATCAGACCGGCAATGTTATATAGTAGTGAATGCTGGGCTCTAACGGGACAGCAAGAGCATAAAGTTGGAGTAGCAGAGATGAGAATGTTACGATGGATGTGCGGACATATACGTAAAGATAAAATTCGAAATGAGCACATACGTGAAAAAGTGAGGGTGGCACCTATTGAGGAAAAAATGGTAGAAAATCGGTTGAGATGGTTTGGGCATGTACAAAGAAGACCAAGGGAGGCACCAGTGAGAAGAGTGGAACATATAACTTTGAGTCCAATTAAGAGAGGTAGAGGAAGGCCTAAGAGAACACTCTTGGAAGTTGTTGAACGTGATCTCTTAATTAATAATATTTCTAAAAGCTTAATAAATGATAGAGCACAATGGCGTCTTGCAATCCATGTAGCCCCCACCTAGTGGGATAAAGGCTTATTGTTGTTGTTGTTGTTGTATATATATATATAAGTTAAAATATATGAGATATCATACTTGTTTTTCTATATATCAATATACAAATTAGAGTTGAGTTTAAGAATATTAGTCTCTTATAATGTACACATGTTAGAAGAGATGTCACATTTAGAAGAAAATTTAGTGTCAGATCATGTCTCAACTAGCCATTAGAAGGATACATATGAGCAATAAAAAAATACTCCTTCTATTTAAAAATGTAAGTATTTTTTTAGTGTTTTTAAGTGTAATTAATGTGTTTTTTTTGAAAATTTCCTTAATAAATAAATTATTTTATATCTATTTTTAAGTTAAACACTCTATTAAATGATGGTAAATATGAAAAGATGATATTAATTTTAAAAATAATTAACTAATTTATTTGGGTGAGATTCCATTAAAAATGCATTAAATTTTGTAAGGCAATAAGTAGGATGAATGTATTTATTAATTAAAGATTTATATACTTATTTGAAAAAAGTTTTATCATGCATGCATGATTAATAGTATAAGATGATATAATTATTATTGTGCAGTAGTGGTATGAAGGTTTCAATGGTCCCTTTTCTTGCATTTGCTAGGTGAGAGGGGAATAGCAATCGGAGGTCTTTCTGGTGAGTGTGACGAACAAATTAACTTTTTAGAGGATATTGAAAGGATAGATAGAGTGAGGAACATGCTTCAAGGACTACACTAGGATTTAAGCAATAAGTAATGATTCGGGCATTAAGGTTAAAGAGCTGTTGACAAGGTGGAGCATTGTGTAGCATACTAAAAATTAACTCACTAATTAATTAATGTAATAGTAGAGAATTGAATAAATTTAATACTGTAAGGGTTAGAGGATGGCGAGAGGGGGCTAATGAACCTATTAGGCCTTGTCCACAGCCTTTGGATAGGTTTGAAGCAAAATTAGGCCACTTAGGCCCAATTAGAGAGAAAAACATGAGTAAGCCTTATTTGTACCATCGGCCATGTGAATGGCTAAATTTCAGGATTAACAACATGAGTTTGACTCACTAAAATAGAAGAAAGAAAGAGAGAGAGAGAGAGAGGACGAAGAGCACGAGTCTCGCTCTGTTAGGGTTTGATTTTTGAAGCTTTTGGGAGTGATTCAAGTTGGTCTATACCTCTCATCGTCCTCTTTAACTAGTTTTTAAATACGAGCTTGATATAAGGAGTTGATTTTCAAACTTTAAGGGTTTTGGGTCCAAACTCATTGACGCAAATAGAGTCAATTAGAAGTTGTTTAAACTATCTAAATCTAGGTTTGATAATTTAATAATCTCTTGTAGATGGGTCCTCATTCATGGATAAAAATGGCATTAACTATGATTGTTGGGTGAGGTTGGCAGCCATTAATGGTATTTATTAAGTGTAATGAAGTTAGTTGGAGTTAATGGAAGCTAATGCATCTAATGGGTGTGAGTAAATACTTGTGGTTGTGAGTTTTAGGTAGTTTAAGTGTTGGAATTGGGAATTAGAAGTATAATTATGACGGTATTAATGGTGTTTGATATGATTAATTATAAATTAATCATTTTGTGTACCATCTGAGCTTAACAATAGCTTTGGAAGTGTGTTAGCATTGAGGGGTAAACCTTTGTTAAGATTGTGACTAAGATGATATGTGATGAAATGTGTGTATGCATTTATTATGCCCACTTTGCATTTCTATAATGAATTGACTTGTTTGTGCATCGATTAGATGTACTTGAATTATTCAGTAGTTATACTTACCCCTCTATTTAAAATTTTACAAGTACTAGTTCCAGACAAAATAAAAGGAAAGCTCTAGAGACATAGGAACTTGATTTCCTATTATAAGCCTCTAGTGATTTATCTTGAATATATGTAATTTAAATTGATAATGCTAATTGGTAGTTCATATTTTGATTAATATGAATACTTGCACTACTTACATGTTGAGTTGGAAAGTTATATTTTCAGCCCTAGATTATGGGATATGAACTGTATTATCTAGGCAAGGCTAAAATACTAGTGTAAATATGTCAATGGTTGCATGATGGTTGTAAATAATTTTATTCAAAATTTATGTGAAATACCTCCCTTTGTTGTGTAACACACCAAATTTTTTTTTTAAAAATAATTTAACTCAACCATAATTGGGTTACAGCCACCCAACACATTCTTATATCAATAATTTCAATATAAAATATTTTATAATTGGCTTCAACTCACACACTATAACATTTCAGATAAATTTTTACCTCTCACATGCCATTAGGCTAAATCACATTTGTCCATCCTTATACTCCCAACAAGTAAAATAAGCAATTTAGTTAATTTTCAACATAAGCCAGTTATTTGGCCTTATAATCATGCCATTTTAACCAATCCAAAGTAAACCAAATATTAAAATTACAGTCATCCAAATTGTACCAAAAATAGAAATAGTTTGAAAGGCATGATTACATTTATATATTCATATAATTGACAATAAACAAAAAGCCTTAATATTGACAATATAACACATTATAAATCATAAATTAAATACCCAAAAGAGACAGTGGATCTATGCCACTAAGCCTCTGGGACTCCTCCACGTGTCACTCGTGGCTCTTCTCCTGAAAATTGTTAACCACATAATGAGACTCAAAAGTCCCAGTAACCAAAGCCAATTTATGATAGTGTATACAAACAGTTAAGTGTGTGCTTACTAAGTGAGAATTAAAAATAATATAATTTCAACAAATATAAAAAATATTACAATACACACAAACAACCATCCTTATATCCCTCCATTAACCTCGAGCCGTAACCCTCACTCGATGCTAAATTACCCGGCCAAAGGTAGATTAACCCGAGCCCTTACAAGCCACCTATTGAGCTCCAATAGGGGCGTACCACGTGGCACATAAATACAACAACAATAGCAATTCTCCCAACACCTCCCACAATAATCAAATAAATTCATAATAATATTGCACAATTATATAATATTACAAAATTTATAATTTTCTCAATAATCACCGAATTAACATGAAGTAACACAAATCACAAATTAAAAGCATGGTTACCTTGTGGCTTTTTCAATAAATTATTCCTTAAAATTTCTCTCTTACCACAATCTTCACCAGTAATACAATCTACAAATAACATATTATTTATAAATATTAGTTTCAATTTTTGAAACTAATAAAATAATTCTAATAATAGAATTAAAAATATAACATAATTTCTAATCTCAATCTTAATACAAATCTATAGTTAATACTATTAAGTAAAATTTTTAACTCCTCTTTTAATTATCAATAAACATTAATAATCTAAAAATCAAATTTTAAACTAATTTCTATTATCAAAATTTTCTTTTTATTTTATAAATTCGCACCTAAAATATCCAAAAATTAAAAATTGAGTCTCTAGCTTAGAATCATAATCCTATAGCCATAATAATTCATTTCTCATCCCAAATAATCATCTAAACCTCAATAAATCAACATATATTTTCAGATCTAGTTTAGAATTTGATCCATAAGCCATAAATTCAAAGATCATCAACAAATTTATACTCTAGAACATTTATTATACTACTGACAACCTCAAAAACCATATTTATTCAACATAAATTCATCCCTCTTCCAGATCTTAAATTTTCTACCACTACAAACTCAGAAACCAAAGAAGAAGGATGACTAAGAAAAATTTTTAGAACACTTACTTAGTCTTGAAAAGCTTAAAATCACACCCTAAATATCCTATTAAAAACTCTTACCTTAAAAATTTAGATATTTCACACCGACGACTCGCATTCTCTCTGCCTCAGCGCGCACGAAGGAATGAATGAAGAAACGAAAGAACAGGTGAGTTTTTATAAAAATTCAGTGGGTCCCACATTTTTTTTATTATTTATTCTTTTCTCTCTCTCCCTTTTTTTTATATTATTATTATATACAATGATTGCACGGACGCCGAAAGAGGAAGCCAAACTTTCTTCTTCTTCTTCGTTTCCTTTTTTTTAATACCTTTTCTTTTTTTTATATAATAATAATAATTTAATAATATTTATTTATTTTATTTTTTTTATTTTTTATTTATAATTATAGCCGAAGTTAGATTTAATAATCATCTCCTACTAATTTATTTACCTCTAAATATTTTTCAAAATTTCTATTAACCCAAATTAACTATTAAAATTTAAATTGAGATGTTACATGTTGTTTTTTAGATCAAGGGATTGAAGGTTGAAATTGTGATATGCGTGTTGTTAGTATGCTGTGGTGTGTTGTATAGGTGGTTTTAGGTTTATTGAGTATATTCTAAATGTTGAATTGCACTTTTGGCACATTTATTAAGTTTGGGACACCCTAATTGTTGTTAAGTGTGAATATATGGTTTAAGTGCATTTGAATATCCAACTTTTTAATATGAAATAAGTTAGGAGTGAAACCATTGTTATTAGCTAGTTCATCAAATTTTGAAGCATGCTGAAAGTTCAGCCCCAAAACTATCATTTGATAGCTATTGGTTGTTAGGTCTTGCATTATAGCATGGCATATAGAGGAACTGGCTAGGCGCAAGTTTCGTAAGGCATAGTGCATCCCTTTGATTATGTCACTTTGATTCTTTTTAAACCTTATTTTCAGTTATTTTAAGTACAAATTGATATCTCATACTTTTGTATATGTTTACTCTAATTTAGACTTGTTTTATTTGGGATTTAAAACTTGTTTTATTTGAAATTTAAAGTGTTTTAAGTATTAAAAACTTAGGATCCCATATTTGAACTTTTATGCTTGAATTTAAGTTTAATTGCATTGGGTTCATGTTGAGTTGAATTACTTGATTTTAAACTAAACTATTATGATGGAAATCATTCTACTATAGTTGTGTGTTTTAAATTTATAAGTTGTGGATTTTAAGCCTCTTAACCATAATAGAGCTTTGCATAGGTCTTTTTCTTTCTATTATGATTAGTCTTTTTATAAATGCAGTTAAATATTTTATTGGTGCAATGATAATCAGTTTGGGTTAGTCTTATGATACCATGGTGGATTTGGTTATGTAAACAAGGTGATATGGGCAATATTACACATCATGCCACAAAGTGCCAACAACTATAAAACAATGGGGCTGAAAAGGCAAGGGAAAATTAGCAATATGTTGTATCTGTTTATTGTGGCTTGATTGGCTTCAAAAATTGGTGAGTTGGAGAACAAGCTTGAACTAAGCACTAGGAGAATGGAAACACTGAAGGTGGCAAGTGTAACTTCCTAGTTTTATTTAGGAGTTTAATTAAAGAAATTATGAGGCTTAATTGAGAATTAAATTGTGTTTTAGAAAAAATTGAAATTAATGAGTTTGGGCTCCTTTCTTTTATGGAGAAAAAAGCCTAATATTAAAACCCATTGTATTTCTCACTAAGTAAAGTGGAGAGGGGTCAAATTAGGTCATGGGAGAAAAGTTATAATCATGACTAAGCTACAATCATTCGAGAGAGAAGAAAAGAGAAAGCTATTTTTGTATATTCATAGGGCAATCTTGGTAAAGTGGCATTTACGAATTTGTTAACTGTTAGATTAGGCTAAAATTTAGTCAGTAGGTTCATAACATCCAACTCGTTATTTTCAATGGCTGAGTTGATTCTTGATGTGAGAGTTATTCATTTCATCATTTGTATGTGATTTGCCAAGGTTAATGAAATTAACTAATCTAACTAGTATGAGATTAGTATTAAGTATTGTAATTAGTTATAATTGATATTTGTTACTATTAATTAGCACAATTGTGTTGTGGACACCATAAGTTATCACTTTTGTGTTAGGAAAATCTTATTATCAAAGAATAGAGATAACCACTTCTTAGTGTTATATTGTATGTTCTGTGATTAATTATGTGAATTTTGAATTATGAAATATATGTGTTGAGAACCCTTGTATTGGATTAAACTCTATTTTGTTGAAAATAATATATTTCCAAGTGAGATATTAACTATGTATGAGAAACTGTTTAGAGTAAAAAGTGTATTGGAAATCATAAGTTTTAATATATTATTTATTCATATGTATTGAAAATATTTTTAATTGCATGACATGTTAGTGTGTGGTTGAGAATCGTGTGTTGGATAAATGTTACTATGTTGTATGCTCCCATCAGGCTTAATGGGTGACACATATGGCTTGGAGTAGTTTACTTTTGCCTAAGTGAACTAAAGTATTGAGCATGGTATAAGGAGTTGTACTACCATATAAGTGTATTTGTAGATTGAATATATATATATATATATATGTATATAAATGTTTAAAATGTGTTTTGTTTTCACTTAGCAATTCACATCTTTAATTACTTTACATGCTTTAATTCATCTTATAATTGGTTATTGGGACCATTGCGTCTCATTCCTCATGGTTATTGTTTTTATAGGAAAGGGTCTAGCCAGAGAAGCACTAGAAGAGTAATTAGGTGTATTTGGACACTTTTGGCATATGTGGTCTCTCAGTGAAGTAATGTATAGAATGCCAACTTAAGACGTCTTCGTTTATTATGTGAGCATAGACTCTTCAATTTAAATTATCTTGCATATGTTGGCTATGAGATTTCTATCTACCTCTCATGATCTAAACATGTTATTTGGAGTTATTTATATTGTTGTATTAGCTATGACACTTTTATCTGCCTCCCATGGTCTTAAAGGATTATGATTTAATTGTTTGGGAGACTCAATTATGCTTTAAGTCTTAAATTGTTGATTTTAAAGTTTGTTGGGGATTATGTTTCACTATTTAAAATGGCTTTAATATCTTTTCTTAAGACTTGCTTAATGAGATCTCATTTTAGTACTTCTTTTTTAGTTAAGTTATGTTCTCAAATACCATAGTTGATCTCTTTAGATTTGTGAAGCTCTTTTATTCTCATGGTAGATCTTTTTCTACCATGATAGCAAATATTTGTGAAATATTATAATCGTAAAAAAGTTCTTTTCTACTATAGTATATTTTATAAATGATTGTTTTGTTTCTTAATTACTATGGTAGACTATTTTTTATTATGGTAAAGTTTTTAAATTTGTGGTTTTGTCTTTTCTAATATAGTAAACCTTTTTATTACTATGATAGTATTTAGAAAAATATCTTTCACTCTTTAACACCATGGCAGACATTTTTCTACCATGATAGAGTTATTTTAAAAAAATTGAGTTTTTTTATAATATTATTATATAAAATGAAATAAATTTGATGTATAAGTTAGGGATGTTATAGCAAGGCCAAGAGTGGAAGAAGGAAAGCTTAGCAAGAATATAGGTTTTATGGAGCATACCAATAATGATTTTATTCCATTCAACAACTTGAAGATGGCTAGGTCAATTGCGATGTTTGTGTATTTTGATATCTTGGGTGGCTGGAGACCAGCCAATAAAGAACCATAAGTCATCCTTTTGGGTGTTGCCAAGGATTAGGGGCTTCCTAGTAATATTGTTGATATATTTTTGCCCCTTCTTGTGCTTTTGTTTTTGTCTTGGTGTCTTGTCATTTTGTTACTTTTGTGTGTTTCTTATTGTCTCCCTTTCCTCCTTGCTCTATGGATTATTAATGAAAGTTGTCTCTAATTTATCATAATCCTTTTTTGTTTGAGATTTGTTACTAATTTTCAGATGGTTCCTTTTCCTTATGTTGAAGGAGTTTTTAAAGCTGCTTGTAGTGTTATGATGAATCATATATTTTATTCTACCTTTTCCATACATTTTAATGATAATTTTAAGCTAATTTTTATTTATTAGATATTATTTGAATTATTAGTCAATTTTGAGGAATAATATACTTTTGAATTAATTATAGGAATTTTGGGCTTAAATTGTTTATATTTTAATTTTTTTATTTTTAAATTAGTTTAATTTTTTCAATCTTTAATTGAACTTAATTTGAATTACTATACATTATTTGAGTTTTTGGCCATTTTTTGAAAAAAAAATATAATTTCTTAAAAAATTAATTTAGAAATATTTTATGAGACATTAAATTTATTTTGGACATAATTTACACTAATAAATGCATTTAATTTTTTAGGATTTGGAGATAAAATCACTAAAACTCAATGATGAAAATTGAATCTTAACAATTAAAAGAGCATCTAAGGACTTTGAAAAAATAAGATAAGAAAGAAATTATCAAAATTTATTAAGGATATATTAGGCATTTTTAATTAAAAAAATTGAAAACTTTTTTACTTTTTTATTTTTTTTAATTGATTCTTTTTGAATTCAATAGCTCATATTTTTCCAAAACTCTTTACTCACTGTTTTAGCCATTGGATCATTTTTCCAACATTTCTCTCTTTCTCTTTTACTCTCAGACACCACCTTCAATCAGGAGCTCTCTCTCTCTATTTTTACTCTCTTTATGCGTCCAGGATCCTCCATCATTTCTTCTGCCAACCCGCCGTCACTGCTCCTTTCCCCGACTTAATCCCACAATCCCTTTTTTTTCATTTAACCATCTCACATCTTCACTTCCTTTCTTTTGCATTCATGGACCACTTCATTGTCAATGTTCAATCTTCTTGTCCCCATTCATTCAGTCACCTTCACCGTTCCATTATTTACGTCTATATCACCTCATCCTTCCCAAATCATTATTCATTTATTATACTCCATCTCCTTTAGTCATCCTCTCATGGCCGTAGATTATATGGTGAAAGGAGGAAGAACAAAAATCATGAGAGCTTGAGCTAGCTTGGAAGATAACTTAAGATGAGCATGGAGAAAGTTAGATCATAGGATTTGCATTTGAAAACCATTGAGGAGTGTTTTTTATTTATCTTTTTAATTCAAGAGCTTAGGATTATTTAGTTTTAAATGATTTTAAGTTTTAATATTTGAGTACAACCTAGTTTTAGATTGTAAATATTTTGAATCTTGGATTGGATTAATATTTGGATTGATTTTGTATTTAATGAGTTTCTGACATTTATTTTTATATACATTTATTTTACTAATTAAATTAATGATTGAGTTCTCATTTTTTATTTAATTATCATTGTGGTGTTTGTTGCAACTTTGGATTGCTCAGTTTACCTCTTGATTATTCAATTGAGTTTCCAATTTGTCTAATTATTCAATTAGATAATCTAAACATATTTCCTAGATTTATTTTTGAATTAATCATCATTGATTTTAATAAATTTAATTTTCCTAATTCATAGTTATGACATTTAGTTTATTATGAGTTCTCTAGTGAATTAAGTGTTAGACTTTATACTTATGGGTTCTCTTTACTTTAATTAGGTAATTGAATTTATTAATTCTACTCTCTTATCATTTCTCTTTAGCCTAACTAATTGAATTGAGCTAGTAAAGTTCACTCCATGTAAAATTTTAAGTTGTTCCCTTTACTGAGATTGAATTAAACTTTTCTTAATTTTTGGTTAATTAATTCTTTTTGTCATTTAGTTAATTTTGTAATTTATATTTTATTTTTCTTGAACCAAAAACCGCCCAATTATAATTTAGGACTCATGCATTGCATAATAATAGTTAGGTGACATAAGAATCAACATCCATTTAAATAGTTTTAGTTGCATAAATTGCAATTCTCATTTATATTTTAGTGTAAAATTTAGCATTTAATTTTAGATCTTTTTATATTAATATTTAAATACTTAAAAAACTTAAGATAATCCCTAAATTACTCTTTGAAAAGAATGATCTAGAATTAACCTATACTATATTAAGTCAATTTTAGTTTAATTGAGTGCCGACACGACTAAAGCAATCCATCAATTTTGGCACCATTGCTAGGAAAAAATGGTTAGTCTTAAGAGTTCCTAGGTGTTTTCATGCATTTCACATGCATTTTTCATGCATTTTTATCTTGTTTTGCTCTTGTACATTTTGCATTTCAGTTTATTTCGTATAAATACCTTGTTCTAGAAATTGCTCTATTTTTGCCCAGAAAATTCTGATTTTTGATATTCCAAAGTTTTTTGGTGTGCTAAAGACCGGGGTTAGTTTTGCCAAATTCAATCATTTTTAGTGTTTTTCTTAATTTTCCTTTTTTTTGCGAATTTTCTTTGAATTTTTCTTTTTTCCCAAGTTTTTTTTAGTTTTCTTTTTTTTTCTTCCTTTTACTGTGCTGAGGCTTTGGATGTGTTAATTAATGTCGTCTAATACCTCTTTCAAAGCTTTGGTGGTTATTTGACTTGATTTGAATTTTTGGTGCCTTTTTTTTCTTTTTTTTTTTATTTTTAGGGTATTTTCTTTATTTTTTTCAGTTTTTTTTTACTTTTTCTTTGTTTGTTTTAGTTGTTTCTTCCAATTTTTTAATGTTGTTTGTGGTATTAAATGCATGATGGATTGGAATGTTTTGTCTTATGGAAATAATTGTTTTTCTTCCATGCCTTATAATCAAACTCATGGCGTTAAACAAGTACCTACATATTCATTCCATTCACACTACGACCTCCACTTCAATGCAAGCTTATATTTACCATATCATCCATGTGGAAGTACCCTAACTTTTGTAGGTCACTATCCATATATGCAAGTTAATGATTTGCATGAGTTTACTTCTCAACAAAAGATATCCCATGTATATCAATCCAAATGGGTTAATGATCAAGAGCTGAACTTGAAGCATTCTACCAAAGAGAATAATTTGAAAGATTTTAGGAAATAATTAATGAAAAATTATTTGCAAATACAAAAGCATTGTCAAAAAATTGAGTTATAACATCAACAAATTGAACTTGAATGCCAACAGTATAAGACGCAATGAAAACAAGAGATATAAAGTTTGCACAGCAACTTGACTAACTTATTGTGGAGGCCAAAGAGTTGATAAGATAAGGGTCTGAGTTAATCCGACAAATTGAATTTTCTTCATTGGGTATAATAGTGGGTCCCACCATTTTTTATTATCTTGTATAATATAAAAATCTCTCTCCCATCCCATCTCTCTCCTTCTCTCCCTCCTTCCCACTCTCTCTCTATCTCCTTCTCATCACTCTCTCTCCTCCATCCCCTTCGTCATCCATGAATGCTTTTGAGCTTGTTCACAACGTCACTAAAAGAACAGAGAGATTAATAATACATAAATCAAGAGCTTAAGCCTTAATTCTCTTATTCAAAAGTCTGTAAATATATATGAAGACATATATAGAGGCAGAGACCACTGGTAATGGTATCCAAAAGTGAAAGGTTCTCTCACGGCATGTCTCCTCATTAGCTCATTCATCACCTTCTCTTTCACCCTTCCCACCTCCTCTCTCCTCTCTCTCCTCTCCCCACCTTTTCCCTCTATGTAAACTCCAGCAGCTTTGTATCATAACTCCATTTCAGTCAATAATATTTGCATCACTCATAAGCATGTCTTGAATCCTCAACCTATTGGTGTTGGATTATACAGGAGCACACATCTCGCCGGTAGGGCGGGACCACGTGAGGGCGTTGTGGATTATAAAGGACAAGCATGCACCGTTGACGATGGAGTGCAGTAGAGTGTCCGGGGAATACAGCGAGAAGGAAAAGGGGCGTCACATGTTGTGCCAATATTTCTTGTGCAATTCCGGCAAGATCCACCATGTCAAAATCGAACCTCTTAAGCCTAGCACCACTAACTTCTATTATTGTGGAGGGTCTAGCCCTAAATTTTCCTTCAAGACTTCTCCGTCTGGCTTTCCCATTGCAAAGGTAGTGAAGGATGAGGACCAGAGAGAGAAGGAGGGGGGGGAGAGAGAGAGTAGCATATCGACGATAGCTGCTCCAACCAAACACACACACACAAAACCACCAAGCATGCTTGCGTGTGAGGAAAGGGAGACTGGAGACAGAGAGAAATTGGGGAGGGGAGAGAGAGGAGGAGGAGAGGAATTGGGAGAGAGAGTGCAAAAATATTTGAAAAAATGAATTATGAAGCCTACTAACACCAACTAAAAGAAAAGAAAATGGTAGTGTCATCGGAGTGAAAATATTTAATATTCAAGGATATAATTAACTCCAAGTTAATCATGTCCATAAATACGGGGTAAAAATAAATATTAATCCAAAAAAATTGATACTATTACATGAAATTGTAATAACATGTCGCATGACCTTTTTCTATGACGAATTTAGTGATGCGACATTCCACATTATTAACCAAAAAAGAATGTGATGTGCCTATGTCACTAAGTGTATCGACAAAATTAGTTGAATGTGTCAAGAATGGACTAATATAATGTCCAAATATAATACATGAAACCAACTTTAATTGTGTCTCTCAAAGACAAAAATTATATCTTGTTAAAAAAAGGACAAAAATTATATCATCGTCAATAAAAATAAAATAATAAGTCACATCACTCATTATAAATGGCATAAATAATTTGAGCCCCAAATTATTATAATTAAAATAAAATGGTGTAGCTTACTTTTATATTTTATATTGAGAATCGATTTTATATTTTATATTATCTCAAGCTTTCAAATTTTACTTTTTTCATACAATAAAAAAAATATATAGTTGGTCTCTAGCAGGTCATGCCATTCATGATTTGAAAAAAAAAAAAATTGAGTTATTCTTTTTATATTTTTTTCATTTAAATTTAACCTTTATTTAGTATAAATTTGTGGTCCATTCTTCACGGTAACAAAATATTAACTAGTCAAAAGCAACCCGAATTATGGTATTCAATCAGCTTCTTCATTTTCTAACCAACCTAAATTGACTTTAGCCTCAATTACTTTCTTCATTTTTTTTAACCAATAAAAAAATTAGTCATAAAAAATAATATTTACTTTTAACATTCTCACTTATCTGTTTAAAACTAATTTAAGAGTTTGATTAAGAATCTGCCCTTGATCATGTTATCCACTCCAGGCCAAAAAAACTGAGTCATACGCCCCTTTGACAAGCCAAGCCATTTACCAGATTGTTGTCGCAAAACATAATTTTTTATTACAATTTGAAATCAAATATATTATTTATATTTATGCTTATAAGCAGAATGGTAGAACCAGCCTTGAAGGCAAATTCATCAATGGCTTCTTTGAGGGGATCATACTGCTGCTTTAAGTGCCAGAACCATATCGCTTTCCATGATGAAATTATTTCCAAAGATTTTCGGGTCAGCTTTACTATTATTATTACCACTTTTTTTTTTCCCTTTTCCCTTTTGATTACTTTTTTCATCTCTTGTGCTAGTTTCCTAGGATGAAACGTGTCAAGGACAGGGTTCAAATTTGACACTTAAACCATTCTGATCTGTTCCATCAGCCTAAGTTTTATATTGACGATGATACCAGATTTGAGTCCCACATGAAAGGCATAGAATTTAGAACCATGTTGCATATAGTTTTCAGACTATATCAGCTCACAATCTGGCATAAGGATCTTTAAAAGGTTGATAAAAATGTGATTATGAAGTTTATTTTTCTGGTTTTATTCTACTGATAAGAATTGGTTTGGGGGCAAAAACTGCATAAATGTTCAAAATTGATTTGTTTTAAGCATTTTCAGCAAAAAGATTTTGAGGGTTTATGTGTGGCAGGCAAGCAGTGGGAGGGCTTTTCTATTCTCTCATGCCATTAACGTTAAAGAAGGTCCCAAAGAGGATAGGCAGCTCATGACTGGTCTTCACGCAGTTTCTGACGTATTCTGCTATGATTGTGGAGAAGCTTTGGGATGGAAATACATCAGAACTTACGAGGAATCCCAGAAATACAAAGAGGGAAAATTCATTCTAGAAAAGTTCAAGATCACCATGACCACTGATCACTAGCATATAAGATTATCTGTAGGATCCATGTGAATTTTCTGCAGAAGCTGCACATTCAAAAGAAACAAAAGCCCTTTTTAAAACAATAAGATGGTCATTTGTTCATATTGTACAAAGATTGTTTAAAGGAAAAATGGTGAAGATCATTTATTTTATTGTACAAAGAAAGGTGGGAACTACAATAGACGAAATTTTAATTTTTGGTTGGCTAGAGAGTTGAGACTCATATGGTATATGTGAATGAATCTATTGAAGGTATTGATTAATCAGCAAACATTCATGTTCAATATGAAAAGTAAATAATAAAGTATTACTGACAATCCCAGACATTTCTGCTGCCTTTTGTGTTAGAGTTTGACAATGTCATGATTTTGAAGGATCACGTTCTTCTTGAATATAAATTTTTTTAAAAAAAAATTAACACTTGTTTTTTTGATAAAATTAACACTTCTTCAGTTTATATGTTATCAAATCATTAAGCATTTTTTGGGATCTGCTTTCTGGGCAAGTATGTTTTTCATATGATCACTAAGCTATTTAAAAAAAAAAAAAAGTTTAGGTGAATTGAGTCTCAACAATTCATTAGAACCAAGGTATGTCTTTAAGTTCAAAAAACGTTTATATAATTATTTATAGATCGTCCACCACTAACAATTACTAAGTAAAATTTAAATATGAACACTAAAATATATAATAAAATTGATCATAAATGATCATTTAATGATTTTAGAGCAAGAACCTGACTTTGTCTGGGTTGGTTAGAGAAAAAATTATGAACCAAGGAGAAAAGAGGAGGAAGATTCATGAAAGCCTATCCAAGAAGATTACGTGAACCTCAAATATATGCTTTCTCCCCCACCAGAGGCACCTTCCACGAAAGCATCACAACTAGGTAACACATCATTTTCTTTTTTTTAATTAAAAAATCATTTGTCAAGTCCTAAGTTGAGTCAAATATTGGTCTGATGGACAAAATCATGTGGCCTTTCAATGTTAATTTCAAATAGGATTTGGCGTGCTTATTTCAGTCCCCAAAGAAAACTTAGGTCAAGATTTGACTGAGAAAGTCAATGCAATTTCCCTTGCATCTTTTGTGAAAAATGAGATGAAAATGCCTTCATATATGGGATTTCCCCTACAGAACAGTTGAGCCATACTATAAATGGATTATTCTTCCTCGTGGGTTTCATAATCAGTGAAAGTCTGAGTAACATTCAACTCAGCTGGGTAAAGAGGGAATAAGCAGAGAAGGCGATATTGATGGAGATTTGAAACTACATGAGAATGAGTGTTGCGTTTCGACGCTCAGACTTGAGCCCTCAGATCATGGAAGACGCTGAGATATGGTTAAACAAGGCTATCCCCAATAAGAGCGCTAAGAATCTTCTGCTAATATATATATATATATATATATTGGCAATAAATCATCAATCATCATTCATACAAATTGTAAAAACTGAAAGCAGGCTGATTATCCATATAACAAGCATATCTAATCATAAATCATACACTTCTCCAATCTGCTTCACAAATCATTTCTGTCCACTTCATCAATACCTATTACCAAAAAATATGAATACAAAAGTATGTAAAATTCTAAATATATTTTTATATGATAAATCTAAAAAAATAATATCATGCCACCTTTTCTCTCTTACAAAAAATAATTTTAAAAATATCTTTTAAATATTACCTAAACAATCATACCACAAGACTAAACAAACCTTTTAGATTGTGACTGAAAGGAGCATGCACTATCAGTTTCGGGAGAAATCTAGTCTTCACAAGGCTCGTGATAGCTTAGAGGTAACCTAGAGTATTAGTGAGCACCGCATCACTTCCATTTCTATTCATGATTCTTGTTGACTTTTAATATTCTTGGGGGAGCGGGATGGTTGTCCTAGTTTAAACGTGTAATCATTCGTTGTTGGCCTACTCTATTATTAATGAATTAAAATTAATATAATGTTTCATTGATGTAATAAGCTTGGCCCAAAAAAAAAAGGGAGAAAAAAACCTCCATGGTACTGTTCAAGACCTGTGCTTTTTTCATAAAGACCAGTCAATGCAGAACACGTCCCAATAGTAATATCTACTAACCAAACCTACTTTGAACAAGCTATATATCAAGTCCTCAACGCACGATTAGCCCCAAATGCTGAATTTTTAGATACAAAAAGCAAAACATAAATTGTTCTGCCAAGTGTCCACTTTCCTACAGATTGCACTACTTCCTATTCCAACACACAGTGACTGAGAACCCCCGGAACCTGCTTCATTCCACATCATCGGACATTTTCAAGTCCTGGACCTTCGGATTGGTGAACGGCTGTAGATGAATAATAGAACAAAATTAGCTCGAGGTATAAAAATTGAACGGAAGTACCAAACTGCAAAAGATAACCGATAAAAAATTGACCAAAAACCAATACCTGCGGTATTTACCATATTCAGGACTCCTTGGCCTACCATATTCAGGACTCCTTGGCCTACCATAATCAGGACTCCGACGTCTGTCATATGCTGGTCCATTGTACCTATCATACACAGGGCTATGCGGACGACCATAATCAGGACTTGGTCGCCTACGAGTAACTGGACTGGGTGATCTTCCATAGCCCCCTCGTCTGGGGCTGTCATAATATCTGTCGCCCCTCTCATCATCATCCCTCAGAGCATACTCCACTGAAACCACCCTATCCAGTATCTTGCTGCAAGAATAGGGCTAAACTTTTACTCCCAATGCCATGAATAGGAAACCGCCAAGAAACTCACCAAGAAATACCATAACCTAATTACTGACCTCATATGTGTACACTCAAGAGCTTTAGTAGCATCTTCTTGTGTTTCAAATTGCACAAAAGCAAAATTCCGACGAATCCGAACATGAAGAACTTTTCCATATGGTTCAAAGTGTCTTTCTATATCACGAACTCTAGTGCGAATTGGGTCAAAGTTAATCACAAATAATGTTTTTGTGGGCCTCTGGTTTGCTCTAGACCCATCTCGATGACGACCACGTTCACCCTACAAGTATCAAAGCAACTAAGAAGTAAGTACTATAATATTCGGGCAGGAAATCATTTTACTTGCCAATACAAAGAATAAGGAAAATAAAAATTTCAAATTTTTCATCAAAATATTATCATACTCTAGCCCACTCCACAGACAGCCTTCTCTTGTCATAACCAAATGGAAAATTGTCTAATGCTCGAATGGCATCTTCTGCATCACGCTCATCCTCATAATACACAAACGCAAAACCTGCAATAACAGTACTGATATTAGAGACACAAGTGACGATGAAAGTCATCAGCATGCCATCCCTCACCAAGCAGTACATCAGCCAAATCAGGATTTCATTTTCCCTGTCAGGAACAACAGAATACAACACCTGCATATATGCGAGGGCTGATGCACATGAAGCGGTAGAGGCGTTCAATGAGCAACAAAATCATGATTGCAATAAAAGATTTAAATCCAAAATTCAGATCTGGGATTGTCATTGCAAAGCATGCTTCTCCATTCAGACAGCACGAGTGAATTCAGTAAGATAAGGCATGGCATGGCATGATAGATTTCATTGACCCCCTAGTTTCAGTGGATGTAGGCATGGCATTGCATGACAGTGTTTCATTGATCCCCTATTTTCAGTCAGTGTAGGCATGGCTTAATAAATTGAATGATGATCCCACTATGATCAATCTGATAAAATGGCAATGTTAAGCGATGAGGTGAGTGAGTGACTGATGATCAGGTGAGAAAATGCGGATGATGCTATCTGAGGGTGGAAGGATGGCAGACAGGCAGGAAGTTTCCTTCCCAAAAAAAATTGGCAGAGAAGTTGGCAAGCCAAGAAAGAGCTCAGCACATTTTCCCTTAGTAGAGGTTCCTGCGTCAAAAGAAAAACTTAAATATGGAGGATTTCTCCAAAGAATTGCAATTTTGTGGCTGCGACATATTTTCCATCAGGATTTAGGAATGGAGCATACAACCCATAAAATAAGCCATACATCCAATCCTAATATCCTTGTTCCAATATCTTAGTTTTCAGAATCTGCTAAATGCAAGACATTCTTATTAAGATAGATTTTTTTTCATTGAATTTTTTGTTAATCATACTTTAAAAAATTAGAAGTGACATTCACTTCATATTCAATCTGATAGATTTAAGAAAACAGGAAGAGATAATCACACAGAAATCCAAGGTACGGAATTTAATTATTAATAAATCCCCGTTACATGTCAACCTGTGGCACTTACATGTCATCCTCTGGTATTTTGCCCGAGATGAGACCTATTAGTAATTAAATTCATTACATGGGACTCCTATGTGATTTTCCCAAACTAAAATTCCAATCCCTAAGTAACACTGGCTGAGAGAAGACCCCATAAATTCCTACAGATCATCCCAAATGCAACACAATCCTCAAAGAGATGCTAAATGTAATGAATAAGATGGATTGACAATTATGGAACTGTAAATAAATAGGATCTAAATAAGGGCAAATGTACTTCATCATAAACCACATAACAAATATCAGAGAGACACCCCATTACAAGCCATCCACCATTGATCTACAACAATAATAACAGCAGAAAGAAGAGATAATGCTAATAGGTTCAAAGTAAGTTAAGCTCTCAAGCGCCTGCGCACGACCGTAAATTTTAAAAGGGACTGTCCCACAAGAGCACACATAATGTAAGAATTCTACTAACTCTCCTCTTGTAAGACACAATGGAGGGCATAAATATCAAACTGTGCTTATAATAAATGAGTTCATGGAAAACATTTACATTGTGACAACCTTGAGGTTGGTTTGCGCCAAATGGATTATATGGAATGAGTAAAAAGGAAGAGGATGCGCAGCCCAACAAAATTTAACATTTACAACTACGAGGTGTTTCTTACATCAAAATAGAACCTCTGATTGCATGAGCAAGAGGGTATGAAAATGCAGCAACGTGCAAATCCATCACTCACTCTTAGATGCACAAAATTATTTCCTTTTTCTCACTATAATTTTTTTGGCCTGTGTGCTCATTATACTAATGCTTATCACATACAGCCTATAATCCCAAAAACCGATGGGATCAGGACACCTAGGAGTCCAAACATTCAACGGAATACAACAAACTTCCTTTCCGAAAGAAGGAGACGGCAGGCTTGATGGCTTGTTTGAGACTAATACAGGATTGAGCGAAAATATTTACCCGATTTCATGTCAACGCGTTCTATCCTCCCATACTTAGCGAACAGGCGTTCCAGCTCTGATTGACGGGTATCGTACTCGAAGTTCCCAACAAAAACCGGCCTCATCTTCGCAACTATTCCTCCAAGAAGCCTTCAGAAACAAAATGGTAACAGCTCAGCAATCGTCAGAATCAGAACAAAAGTAACAAACCAACATATGCCAAAACCTCCATGCCCTAGCCCTAAAACCCCGAAACCAATCACTCCTGCTTCAGGTTCTCAAATTTCCAATGCTATGAGGGTACACTACCAGATGCAAAATCACCAGTGGATCATTTTCTCGTCCTCCTCTAAACATAACCGAGAACCAATAGTTCCAATGAATTTCAAGAAGATGAAAACCTATTTGATTTCTCAAAAATCTTGAAAAGGACCACCTTTTACTTTCAATTAGCGCTTTAAAGAAGAGGGAAGAGGCAAAAGGAAACGTTCACCTGAAAACCTCGAATTTGTTTTCTTTCCTCGAAAGCTTAGGAATACAGAGATCCCAGCGAGAACACAGGATGAGAAATGCCTTTATAGTCTGGGCAGTTCGAATATGACGAAGCCCTAATTTTGTTGTTGGCCGATTGGCACAAATGGGCTCCTTTGTAATGTTGGGGTAAGTGCAGCCCAAGATGGGCCACCCACCGGTCCAATTTCTCTTAGAAATGTGGCCCATTCGGCCTGAATTCCTGGTCAACAAAAATTAGTCAAGTTAATGAAGATTGTTTTTTTTTTTTTTTACCAGACAAGTCAATAGAATTCACAATCTAGCAAAACATAAGTTTGAATCCCACTATGGATAATTTGTAAATAATTTAATGCATTTTTTTTACGAAATCTACATTAACTTTTGGGAGTCCTTGGAACCTTCTTTATATAAAATTTTTTCCATAATAAAAAAAAAGTTAAAAAAACTTCGAATGTAATTTACTTTTAACTGGTGGAGTCTCAAATAATACAAGAGTTTAAAGAATGAGTCATAACGCATCTGGCTTTTTTAATTAGGTATTGTTATATATGACAACAACATGATGATTGATCTTATTTCTTCATGTATTCATTAGCCAGTCATTCTGGTTAGGTGAAATTAGATAAAACTGTTTTCTCTTTATTTACTTGTATTAGCCTACTTCCATTAAACACTATATTATAAACTTGCATAGTTGGGAATCAAGTTGTCACTGGTCAACGATTTGATATGTTCCCTCTCATGAGGGAATGTTAATCTTTTTTTCTTTTGTTTTTTTTGGGGGCGGGGTAGCCACGGGAAAATGTTAACGATCTACATTAATAAATGTAGGGGGCACCCTCGCCAAAAAATTTTACTGCTTAATTTTTTTTGAAAAAATTTGGTTGTAAAAAATTAGCTTTAGCCTCTCATATTTTAGGTTATTTTTAATTTTGATTCTTCCATATGCATTCTTATATTTGTTATTAACTGTCTACCTTGTGGGAAGAGGGCTCCTCCTTTTCTTTTCTCTCCTTTTCCTTCTCTTTTTCAATTCCCATCATTCATCAAATTTATAATTAAAATAAATTTATTTAATAAAATAAAATAAATGGTGAGTATTGGAAAAGGGAGGAACAAGGAGAGAAAAGAAAGAAAGAAAGGCGCCCCTCTCCCTTACCTCTCACCAAGTTTTTGAAATCCTCCCGCTTTACGTTCATCTATCTCATGTGTAAAGTTTTTTTTTTTTTTTTCAAAGGAGAGTGTTAGAATATATGAGGCCAGCAACACTTAGGCCCATTAACACCTAATCCTAACTCATGAATCTGTAATGCTATGCGATATCTTTATTTAAAAAAAATGCTATGTGATATGTCTTACTAGATTTAGATGTAGTAGATATTATGTAGATTTTGACATAGCATCCGTATCATATCTTGGAATTTATCCTTGTAAACTGGATTTGTACATAATACTAGTCATGGAAATACACAGCATTTTTTTACCCTAGCTTCCAACCTCACTAAATCCACTGCCATGCTTCCTCAATTACAAGAATATGTTAGCATATATCATATAGAATTGATAACGAATTGCACCTTTTATAAATGAGGAATAATATAATGTCAAATTGAATACATTACAAGAGACAATATGGTAAAAAAAAGGGGGTAAAAAGAAGCGATGGTGAAAAATTCCAAAGAGGGAACATATTACTTTTTTCAAACAATATTTTTTTACATAAGAATTGAGTCCTAAAATAACACTTAAGGACTCTGGTCGCTAACCTACTTATCAGAGGAAATATATTACATTGGTACCAACTCTCAACTTTGTTCCTAACCCCACTAAACTCCAACTTTTAAAAGTAAAATTAGGAAGGATGGAGTGGCATCTCAATCAGTCAGGCAGACTCTCCTGTAGGTGTGTATATATGCTATCTTTGACTTCCTTTATTTTTTTATTTTTTATTTTTAAAACATACCCAAAAGAGCATAATCCAACTGGATCTCAAATTCTCAATGTCCAGAATCTTCTAAAATGGACCGCATGACCTTAAAAAAAAAAAAAAAAAAACTGAGGAAGTTTCACGGAAGATGCCTTTTTGCGTAGAAAGCTTGTATTCATAATAAAGTATTATAAACATGGCATAAAGTTGGGCTGAGGAGAAGTTTCTTGAACATGAATACTCCTACTTCTACATCATATGTTTTTAATTTATTATATTATATTTTATATAATTTCGTGTGCAATTTTTTATTATTTCATTATTGTCATCAACAACTCATCGCTTTGCACGTTCATGATTTGCTCCAATCTCCGAGTCATGAATGGCATCACATGTCACGCTGAACTAAAAATTTGAACGATCTAGTGAGCATGAACATAATATTGATTTGATTTGAATTCTGTAATAAATAATGTGTGGAAGTATAAAAGTAGAAAGTCAAAGATGGAGGGAAGACATAAAGTAAGAAAAGGGAAAAAAAAAATAGAGGGTAAATATATGTAATGTAAATGTTTGTGGGGAATGGTGAATGATAAGGAAGGCTAAAGTTATAAAATGTTTTTGTGTTGCAGACTTTGCAGGCAAGCACAGCCCACTTTAATCATCTTTGCTTCCACGTCTGCCCTTTGCTGTTACTAATTATAATTGCACCTCCACACACACACAACACTAATCATAACAATACACTCTTACTTAACCCTCTAAGGCCGCCCTACCTAGCATGCTTCCACTTCTTTTTTCCCCCTCATTTTATTATTGTTATTAAATTATAATAATTAGATATTCCATCGGGTCCGAATTGTTAGACATTATTTCTCAACTGAATTTGGTTCCAAAATATAAAGCACTTGATATTTTTAGATGTTAATTTTCCAATTTTGTATTCATTAATGTGGGTTTTTTGGGATTTCATTCTAATTTAATGTATTAGATGCTAGTTAAGGTTAAGGACAAACAGGGAAAATACATGTTTTTTTTATGAGGAAAATAACTTAGATTTTATTGATATATAAAATATAATTAAAAGTATCTTATAATTTAAACTCGAGAAAGTCAACAGAGAGTAGTATTCGTGATCTTGTGCATTTTTCAGTATTTTTTTCAATTTTTATTAATCTAGTAATAATGCATAAAAAAGAATTTGTTAAAAAAAATACCGAAACACTTACTTAAATATTGTTGGAGAGGATTTATGATTTTAGAAATGGCCTTATTATGATACTGCGATTGACTTTATTTATTTATTTTCCCCCATTAATAACAGGCTGTCCCCAAACGGTCATAAACAGATCCAAAACAGTAGAAGACTATGAGATTGTTTCATGAAATCCTATATATTATCAAAGAAATCCAAATAAATTTATTTCATTAACAGGCTGTCCTTGTCGTTGGGGATCCAGATCACTCGGTCATACATTGGCCCCTACATGAACGACAAAGAAGAACGAAAATGAACGAGTGTTTTACTATGATCTATTATTTATTAGGAATATATTTGGGAACACATCTTCTAATACTTTTTAAAGGTGAGAGAAAATTTTTATAAAGAAGCTATCATGCCCTCAACGAATATATGCATATCAACATATGTAGAGTGCTGAAGTGCATCATGATTACTGTTCATTTAAAGAAAATATTTTTTTCCCCGAAAAACAGTAACCATAATTTTCTTTGAAGAAAATAATTCTTCTCAAGTAAGAGTTTATGTAGGACTTATAACAAAAAAAAAACGTATTTTTTTATCAAAAAAAGTATGAGACTTATGATAAAAAATATTTGTGATTATGAGATTCGTAATAATAAAATAATATAAAACCTAATATTTTTTGTGAAGGTTGAAAATTTACTCATCATTTATTGCTTGCATTTTGCATATGTATAAAATAACCAATTGTATTATAAAATATAAATTTAAATAATAAATTGTAAAATAGTTTGTTTTACTGCAATGAAACTACAAACTTAATTTATATAAATTATAAAAAATATGTGTACAATTTAATGGATAATTTTTATTTTTTCAAATTCACATGGAACAACAAATTCTACATAAAATATTTTTTTATTTTATCTTTAAACTATGCAAGATAATAAATTATAAATTAATAAATTTGTTCACACATTGAAGGATCATGTGGCTTATGGTAAAAAATGATAGGTAAAAAAGCTATCATATATTGATTGTATTTTTTATATGTATAAGATAAAAATTGGTAGAATAAAATACAAAGCTAGATAACATGTTATAAAATAAAATTTTTTATTATTCAAATTTTAATTTATGATTGAATAACACATCTTAGAATAATAATTTATTCTTTATAATTTTAACTTACATAGAGAAACGAATTTTTTATGTATAAATTTTTTAATATTTATTAGGTACTTCTTTCGTTAAAAAATGTAAGGCATTTTTTGAAGAGTTAAATGTTAAAAAAATATAAGGCATTTTTAGTCACTCAAGTTGTAATCATTATTTTTTTAAAAAAAATACCCCTATTAATAATGACTTTATATTTATTGTAGGGTGTTAATAGGGATAAATATGAAAAGATAGATTTAGTTGGAAGATAGGTAACTACTTTATTGAGGGTGATATTTGGTTAAAAATGCATTATATTTTTAAACAGAGGAGTATGATATTTATGTTTTCAACATGTGCATAGATAAAAAAAAACTTAAAATAAAACAAGGTGTTATTTAAATTTTAATTTCTAGCACGTAACACATAAATTTTTAATTTTAATTTATAAAATATAATTTTATTTTCCTGTGTGCCTCCAGTATTCTATGTTAAACTAATTCAGTTGGTAATTGAGGAATGAGGACACATAGTTTGGAGCATAACGTAACAACTTTTAAAACAAAACCTACTTTCATGTGCACATCTTAAATTTCTCTTAATTTAATTGTTATTTTTTTTGTCATGCAATATATGTAATTGATAAATAGTAGTACCGACAATCATACACATGAATCACATTTTATAGGTAATTGATCGTCTATTTAATAAGTTTTTTTCATGAAAAATAGGTGATTAATTATTTTTTCAGTTTTACCTCTTAATATTTTTTTATAAATAGAGGAAAAAGTTACATATAAAAGAAAAATTATATTTTAAATATAATGTAGTTAATAAAGGTAACTTGAATTTTTTCTTTTTATGAAAAAATAATTATTTAACTCTTTTTTCTTAATTACAATGAGATACTCCTTGCGCATTTATATATAAGGTGTTTTTAACTAAATTATATATTAATAAAAGTTTGGTATTTAGTTAAAAATATATAAAATCACACTAATTTTCTAGTTTCATAAAAAGAGTTGGGAAGAGTATTATATTTTTTTTTATAACAAAAAAATTTAAATAAGTTAGGTCCTAACAACTTAATAGGTCAGGGTAAACATTCAAACTTAAAAATGCTTGTAAAGATACTTATGAATTGTATATCAACCAAGTCTTTAAGTCGACATTAAAATTTATTCATTTTGGTTGTCAATAATTAATTTTTTATTAAAAATAATTATATTCAAAATATTGTTGACACCTCACAGTTCCATATAAACATAGATTATATGCTATTGGTTTAATTTGTTGGCGACATTTACCACGACCTTGGACCCCCGAAAAAAATTTACCACGATCTGTTAGGCCGAGCATACCGTTGCACATTGCTGCGCTTGAGCAGGTGAATTACCAAAAGATGCGGGAAAAAGTCAAAGGCTCGTACCGTCGTACTCAAGCCTGAGGTTGTTCCTGATTTCAGGGCTATTCCGTAAATTCAAAATCCCACTTTCTCAAAATTAAGTAACGGACTGACCCTTGGTCGCTCTCACAGCGCATGAGGAATTTTGAAGAAAAAGATTCCAAAATTCTGCGTTTGCAATAGCTTGAAGCTTAAAAAAAAAAGTAGATAGAAATTCCAAAGGGTTTGCATTCAAAGATAAGAGTAGGCCTTTAAACTACAGGAAAATTCTATGTTTCTTGGACAAAAGGTTTTCTTATGGAATCCCAGGACTTATTGGTCTTTGCTTCGTTTCCAAGCTGTAGACTTTGACGCCTCTGCTTCTTCTAATGCTACAAGTTACCTTCTTTTCTAGCAAATTAAACCACCCACAGTCTGTTGTTTTATAACGCTCTCAGCTTTCGTGGATGGTCCAGGTATGTGTTCTTTTGTGAGGTGCTTACTGTAACGTTTTTGGCTTGGCTGAGGTTCAAGTCTGTTTTACTGGGAAGTTCGTTTCCCTTGAGTCTGTTTCTCTGTGGTTTGTAGAAAAGCTTTCTGGGTTTTGTTTGTTTTCCCTCTGCTCTGGTTTTGAAACTGCTTCCCTCTTCTTCTTCTTCCAAAAAAAAAAAAAAAAATACTGATTCTATGCAGGACTTAAATTCATAGATTTTTAGTTTCCTTCCTTTTCTTCTGAAAAATTCCCTTTTATACATCATGGGCAATACACGCTTCATGGAATTTTTTGTTATCGTTTTCATCTATTACAACATTGTTTTATTTTTTCATATTAAAAAGAAAAAACATTGTTTTCCACCCTTTCTCACAAGAAAACTTCAAATATTATGGTTACTTTCATCCGTGATGGATCACAAAGAGCTTTATTGGGACCAGAGTAAAATAATGGAACCATCTCAGATTCGTAGATGGTCTCATAGTCTGGATGGCCACCCATTATTGCCACTGATTTTTCTCTCGCAATTAATTAATTCGGTTTAATTTAATTCATCCTAAGAAAGTTTTTTTTTGAAAAAAAAAAACCAACAGAAAACGGTTTTCATTTTTGAATTTATGTGATGGTTACTGATGCACACCTTAAAATCATAGATTTTGCAAATTTTCCCCAGGTTCATACAGATTGTTTATCTGTGTCTGATCTGCTTACAGCATTTTATTTTCTTTTTTGTAGCGAACTTTAATACATTTCCAGATGAAAGCTTCAATCGAAGATAAACCATTCCCTGCATGGTCATGGTCTGTTGAACAGTGCTTGAGAGAATACAGCGTTAAACTCGAAAAGGGTTTGAATACCTTCGAGGTTGAGAAGCGGCGCGAGAGATATGGTTGGAACGAGTTAGCAAAAGAGAATGGGACGCCCTTGTGGCAACTAGTACTAGAGCAATTTGATGACATTCTTGTGAAGATTCTTCTGGTTGCAGCTTTTATATCATTCATTCTGGCTTATTTGCATGGAAGCGAATCAGGGGAGTCTGGGTTTGAAGCTTATGTGGAGCCACTCGTGATAATTTTGATTTTAGTACTTAATGCCATTGTTGGAGTTTGGCAAGAGAACAACGCTGAGAAAGCACTTGAAGCTCTCAAAGAATTGCAGTGTGAATCTGGAAAAGTGTTAAGAGATGGGTATTTTGTGCCTGATTTGCCTGCACGAGAGCTTGTTCCTGGTGATATTGTGGAATTGCATGTAGGAGATAAAGTGCCTGCGGACATGAGAGTTGCTGCTCTGAAAACCTCAACATTGCGAGTTGAACAAAGCTCTCTAACTGGAGAAGCAATGCCTGTTTTGAAGGGCACAAATCCTATTTTCATGGATGATTGTGAGTTGCAGGCCAAGGAAAATATGGTTTTTGCAGGCACCACTGTTGTCAATGGGAGCTGTCTCTGTATTGTTGTCACCACTGGGATGAACACTGAAATTGGAAAGATACAGAAGCAAATTCATGATGCTTCTTTGGAGGACAGTGACACCCCCTTAAAGAAGAAGCTGGATGAGTTTGGTGGGCAGCTTACCACTGCAATTGGACTGGTTTGCCTTGTTGTCTGGGTTATAAACTACAAAAATTTCCTTTCCTGGGAGCTTGTGGGTGGATGGCCTTCAAACATCAAATTTTCTTTTGAGAAGTGCACCTATTACTTCAAAATTGCTGTTGCCCTGGCTGTAGCTGCAATCCCTGAAGGCCTTCCCACTGTCATCACCACTTGTTTAGCCCTGGGTACAAGAAAAATGGCACAAAAGAATGCAATTGTGCGAAAGCTTCCAAGTGTAGAAACTCTGGGATGCACGACTGTTATTTGTTCAGATAAAACTGGTACTCTGACAACAAATCAGATGTCTGTAAGAGAGTTCTTTACTTTGGGAGGAAAAACTACTGCTTCTCGAGTCATCTGTGTTGAAGGCTCAACTTATGATCCTAGGGATGGAGGAATTGTGGATTGGACTTGCTATAACATGGATGCGAACTTGCAGGCCATGGCAGAAATATGTGCCATTTGTAATGATGCTGGGATTCATTTTGATGGTCGCCTTTTCCGGGCTACAGGTTTGCCCACTGAAGCAGCTCTCAAGGTTTTGGTTGAAAAGATGGGAGTTCCAGATAACAAGGCAAGGAACAGAATTTGGGACACAGAAGTTGCTGCAAGCTACTTGAATAATAGCAACACTGTTAAGTTAGGTGAGCAAGTGGACTTTATAGATTAGATGGACTGTCAAGGTGACTTGGAATAACAATGTGCAATTTTGGTTTGCTTGTGTAGGAAGTTGTGATTGGTGGACAAGAAGATCCAAAAGAGTTGCCACATTAGAGTTTGATCGAATTAGGAAGTCAATGAGTGTTATTGTTCGTGAACCAACTGGACGAAATCGGCTTCTGGTTAAGGTGACTTGACCCAACTCCTACATCAAGATACGTTCTAGATGTAAACTGGCCGTTATTTTGACAACCCCATTCCACAACTGTAACATATTTTGATGCCTGATTTTATCTATTGCTTTTATTTAAGATTTCAAGTGGTTTTACTTGTATTATAGGGAGCTGTTGAGAGTTTACTTGAACGTAGTTCACATGTGCAACTAGCTGATGGATCCCTGGTTCCAATTGATGAGCAATGTAGAGAACTACTGTTTTCAAGACTCCTAGAGATGAGTTCAAAAGGATTGCGTTGCTTGGGTTTGGCATATAAGGATGACTTGGGTGAATTTTCAGACTACTATACTGAAAATCATCCTGCTCACAAGAAATTGCTTGATCCTACTTGCTACTCATCCATCGAAAGTGATCTAGTATTTGTTGGTGTTGTTGGTCTAAGAGTAAGTTCATGCCTTAGTTTTTTTGCAGTTTGTTATACATCTTCTTTGGAGGATGTTTAATATATTACTACATTTATCAGGATCCTCCTCGTGGAGAAGTTCACAGGGCAATTGAGGATTGCAGAGAAGCTGGTATTAGAGTTATGGTAATAACTGGAGATAACAAGTCCACAGCAGAGGCTATTTGTCGGGAAATTAATCTGTTCTCCGGAGAAGAGGATCTTACCGAGAGAAGTATGACAGGCAAGGAGTTCAACTCTCTTTCTTCTTCAAAACAAGTTAAAATGTTGTCAAGACCTGGAGCCAAGGTTTTCTCTCGAGCTGAGCCTAGACACAAACAAGAGATCGTGAGGTTACTGAAGGAGATGGGAGAGATTGTTGCAATGACTGGAGATGGTGTGAATGATGCTCCTGCTCTTAAACTTGCTGACATAGGGATTGCCATGGGCATAACTGGAACTGAGGTGAAGTTGAAATTTATTTGTCTGCTTGTTAGACACATCACTTGTTTTAGAGCTAGAAATTAATGGTACTGTTTTCGAGTTAAAGCACCTAAAAAGTTAAGTGCTCATACCCTGGTTCTGCTTTGATTATCTTTACTATTGTTTGCAGGTTGCAAAAGAAGCTTCAGATATGGTGCTTGCAGATGACAACTTTAGTACCATTGTTTCAGCTGTTTCTGAGGGTCGCTCTATTTATGATAACATGAAAGCCTTCATTAGGTATGTCTCTTTCCAAAAACTAATCATGATTAAATATATTAACATGTAATGCACACTTTTCAGTGGAATTTGTCTTTGACATGGTTAAATATTATTGATGATTAGCTTGTCCTACCTAGGAATTTCTGTCTCCTGACTAATCAAGACAAATTCTTCACATTTTTGTGATCATCAGATACATGATATCATCCAATGTTGGAGAAGTGATATCTATATTCTTGACTGCTGCACTGGGGATCCCAGAATGTATGATACCTGTGCAACTTCTGTGGGTGAATTTGGTTACTGATGGTCCTCCTGCAACAGCTTTGGGTTTTAACCCAGCTGATGTTGATATAATGCGAAAGCCACCTCGTAAAACTGATGAACCTCTCATCAGTTCATGGGTTCTTTTTCGTTATCTGGTAAACAATGCTCAAGTTTGTCTCATTTTTCATCTAAGATTATGCATAGTTTCAATTTGTTGGTTATAGCATATCTTTTTGGTTTTCATGATATATAAAACCTTCATGTTATCAGTCCTTTAATCTGTGATCAAACCTTGTTTAAATGACACGTTCATGACAATGTTCCTGGCAGGTAATTGGTTCCTATGTAGGAATTGCAACAGTGGGCATTTTTGTGTTGTGGTACACACAGGCATCTTTTCTCGGCATCAATCTGGCCAGTGATGGGCACACAATCATAGAACTGTCTCAGCTTCGCAACTGGGGAGAGTGTCATTCATGGTCAAATTTTACTGCTTCTCCATTTGAAGTAAGTGGTGGTCGCCTGATCACGTTCTCAAATCCATGTGATTACTTTTCAGTTGGTAAAGTGAAGGCTATGACTCTATCTCTCTCAGTCTTGGTGGCGATTGAGATGTTTAACTCTTTCAATGCTTTATCTGAAGAGAACAGCTTGTATGAAATGCCACCATGGAGGAACCCTTGGCTTTTGATAGCCACAACAATATCACTAGGACTCCATTGCCTGATCATCTATATTCCAATCCTTGCAGATGTGTTTGGTGTTGTTCCACTAAGTCTAAAAGAATGGTTTTTGGTCATCCTAGTTTCTTTACCTGTAATTTTTGTTGATGAGGTTCTGAAATTAGTGGTGAGGAGGAGGAGGACAGCAAGAAAGGAGAAAACAGCATGAAGAAGTCTTTGATGGTCATTGAAAAAAGCAGCACAAGAGATTAATGGGTGTATCAAACCAAATTCTTTGATAAATTTGTTCTTTGGGAGAAAAAGTATAGTTCATTTGTAGGTGGCTGGAAATAGGTCACTTCTTACAATCATTATAGGACTAATTTTAACATATTTTTCAATTGCTTTACGATAAAGAAATGCTAGTTGAGTCAATAAAAATTTATCTATGTGTTAATAAAATTTATAACGAGTCACACTAAGTTGTGAATATTTTGTTACTTGCTCTTGGGTTATAATAGTAGAGTTGACCAGTTTGTTTGATATATGTCGAGTAAGTTGAACTCCACTCTTAACATGCAAAACGACATAGTTATTTTTTCTTTTTTGAATCAAAAGTTAATTTTTTTAAATCTGATCTAAAAGAAGGTAGTTTAAAAAATATTAATTCCTCTTATTTGAGATTATGAAGTAGTCTTTAGTCACCTTTCAAGATCTATATGAACATGCATGAAATGAAAGCCTCTAAGCACAATAAGAAAAGAAGAAATTCTTAAATTTGATTTACAAAAGATCAGTAGTCTATAGCAGTGTTTAAAAGAAAATTATATAAGAATATGAATATAAGTGACCCTCAACATCTATGGGGCTGGAGTGTCTAAGAGCTAAAGATAATCAAGAGGATTGCATTTAAGAATGTATATGACATAATAATGTGAACCTTTATGATTGATTGGTCTATCATTTATAAACCAGCCAACTTTTTTTCTCAACGGAAAGTCTTCCATTTTCTTCAAACTGATCTTGTAAATCATTTTATAGATCAAATAGGAATCGACACACACGCAGTTCGTTTCTGCAATTATGTTTTGGGGAATCCACCATGATGACATACTATGAGTAGTTGTTCAAATCAAGTATAGAATGAAAATCAAATGTGCTTCTTTGAAGCTTTATAATTCTATAAACTCCATCTAGTAAAGCAAATATTTCCTCACTTTTTGAATGTGATCTATCTTCCACGATGAACTTATGAAGTTGGCCTCCCTCTTCAATCAAACTATACCCAGCTGCCTTTGTTATTTGGCCACCCTTCATCACTTTCCTGAGCTTTGCAACTCCATTCCATTGACCAGCTGATGCATAAATGTTGGAGAGAATGACATAGTTGCCTGGGTTGCAAGGTTCAAGGGCAAAAAGTGATTCAGCTGCTATCTCAGCCACCTCAACATTTCCATGGAAGCTGCAAGCTCCCAAAAGAGCACCCCATACTACTGAGTCTGGTTTCATCGGCATACTTAGTATGGTTTCATGAGCTTCCCTCAATTTCCCAGCACGGCCTAGGAGATCAACCATGCAACCATAGTGTTGTAGTTTGGGTATAATGTGGAAATCATTTGTCATTGCATTAAAGATTTGCCTGCCTCTTTCAACCAAACCTCCGTGGATGCATGCCATGAGGAGTCCCACAAATGTCACATCATCAGGCGTGGTTCCTTCTCTCTGTCGTTGTCAGTAAAACAGAAACACGTCAACGCTTCCATCAGATAGGAGAGTTGTGATTTAGGCCCTACTAAGAACAGATAGGAAAAGGGCGCAGCATACAATGCTCACCACGTAATCAGCTGACCTATTTGAATGTGAGTCACAAAACAATTGAATACATCTTTCTTCGAAGCATACCCTATATATTTCATATTTCTTAATAATTGGTTTGATCTACCAAAGAAATTTTCATCAATTAGAAACTAGAACCACAAGCTTCAAAATTATGCTAAAAATCATAACAATGCTAGCCATGAAGGTAAATAAGAGCTTAATGAAATAACTGCTTACTAGCATTTGATCATAAAGCACAAGAGCCATAGCACATTGTCCATGAACAGCCAAACCCATGATCATTGAATTCCAAGAGCATAAATTTCTGTGACTTCCAATCTCGTCAAACAAACGCCAAGCAATATCGATCTCACCACACCTGGCATACATCTCCAATATAGCATTGCTCACATATACATTCTTAAAGAATCCATTTTTTCTAGCATAGGCTTCAATCCTCCGCCCAATCTCTAGCGCCCCAAGATTTGCACAAGCTGGTAAAATGCTTGCTAAGGTTACTTCATTGGGCTTTAAAACCTTCTCGTTTTCCATTTTCATAAACAACTCCAAGGCCTTCTCATATTGTTTGTTCTGAGAATAGCCAGAAATCATGGCCGTCCATGAAACCACATTCCTAGGAGGCATCAACAAAAACAATTCCTCTGCCCCCACCATATTCCCAAACCTTGCATAGCCTGCAATCATAGCATTCCAAGTGGGTATCTCTTGCACATGCATTTCATCAAACACCTTGCGTGCAAACTCCAACATACCCATCTTAGCATACATATCAAGCAAAGCCGTGGAGGCAAACAGGTCGAGTTCAAAACCCGATTTGATGAAATGGGTATGGAGGGCTTGTCCAAGGGAAGAAGAAGACAAAGAAGTGCATGCTGAAAAGAGGAAGTTGAAAGTGTATTCATTTGGTGGGCATCCTTGAAGAAGCATTTGAGAGTAAAGCGATAAGCTTTGACGTTGTTGTCCATGGAGAGAGAAGGCTTGGATGAGCTTGTTGTAGATAAACGCAGTTCGCTTCGTGGGTGTATGGATAAAGAGCAAATGTGCATATTGGAGATTTGGGATCTCAAGTAGCTTCCCGATGAGAATTTTGGTATGGTCTATGCCATTTCTGAGAGTATAGGCATGGATTTCTTTCAGTTGGTTCATAAGAGCCTTTTGGATTTGGCCGAAAGTTTGAAACTTTGTACATTTTCTGTTCACGGAGTTTCCACTAAAAGGCTTCACTGATTTTCGTGTTGGAAATGCAAATTGGGATGCATTAGCTATTTTTATTTGTTAAAAGCAATTGCTTTAAGATTTTCCCGTTGACTAGATATGAAAGACGAACATCTTGATGCAAATGTTTTTCGGGAAAGTTCTCCATCGCAAAATTTTGATTTTTATCATGCCAATATGTATAACTTGTTTTTAATTATGATCATAATAATAGAAAGTAAATATATAACTTCACACTGTTTTATCTTTATTATATATCTCCTCGCCCTTGGACTCTTGACTCTAACTATTATAACTCTTACATACATGTCTGTTATAATGTCCCTTTTTTTAATATAAATAATGTCCCTTTTCCCTTCAAGGAATAAAGTAAATTATTACACTTAATTTATATTTGACGTGTATCGCAATATCGCATATTGTTTATTCCAGCTAATTTAAAATTTTCAAAATCCATAAAATTTATTAATTAAAAAAATCCTATCACATGCAGAAATTTACTAGGAATAGGACATGGCTTTTTTTCCCTCAAACATGCAAAAGAAGTTGGTGGGATTTTCTTAAATTTTGACTTCGCAAGAAAGCTAGTTGAAGTAGTTTGCCACAGACTTTGTGACGCATGAAAGTTTCCACGAAAGAACGAACCATACTATTGTCTGCTTTTGATCGTCGAAAGGAAATCCATTTTGTTATATACAATCAAACATGCCGAAAAGAGTGATGAGATTCTGAAACAATTCTTCCTCATATTCACAGATAGCTAACATTGATAAGTCATGGTGGGCATCACAAGGGAAGATGAATCTTGTGCTGATTGTCACATCTTGTTGCTCTTGCTATACGAGAAGAATCACAGCGTGTCTTAAAATATATAAAAAATACAACTATACCAGAAATAAGGATTTTTCCCTTCTTACAGCCAACAAATAAGGCAATGCAACCAAATAATTCCCTACATGCCCAATGGTTCTTTTCCACACCTCAAACTACCCAAACTGATGGTCAGCCATGTTCGGTACAAGATCTATGGATTCTTTGTAAGCTATAGCCTCATCCCGTATACAAAGTTTCTGACCTTGGAAACCTGGTCACCAGATTCAAGAACATCAGAAAGTTGGATTCTCTTTTCAGGTGAAACCAAGCTGCAGAACCGGCAATGTTCCCTGTTTAACATATGGCCACTTCCTGCTCAAGCATTTAGTTTCACAGCCATTGATTTTATGGGAGATTTTTTATGATCCTTGTTAGCTCTTCCGTACATGAATTTGAACCAGCACTTCTCTTCAGAAATAAGAAGACTGGTCATGAAGCACATTTAAATGTGCCAATATTCTAGCCGCCATTGATCTCATACTACTATTACCACGCTGAGTTAAGTCAACTAGAGGCATTTGAGCTGAGGCTCCATACTTCTGTTTGTACTCAATTAACCGAAAAATCCTCTCCAAAGCATTGAGAGATTTTTCCTGCAATTCAGCAGATGAGGAACCGAGAAACTTTATAATTGCTGGTATGGCATTTGCTGTTTCAAGCACTTTACTACCACTCTGCAGTCTCTCACCTTCAATCAAAGTCAGGAGTGCATCCAAAGAAGCCTCACAAACTCTGGGATCAGAATCCCACAGAGTCCTTGTCAGAGGTCCCACAGCATCAGCTTCTACAAGGCAAAATGATGACTTGACAGAACAGATTCCTCCATGAACCAAGCAGCTCATTCCTGCAGGAGCTGAGAAGCACCAGAGTCCCTTGTGCTTGGAAACTGGCTTGCTCAGCCTAACAGAACTCTTTGAAAATTGGCTAAGAGACAACGCCGCACGCTGTTTCGCCAATCTGGTTCCACATTCGAGCAACTGTATTAAAATAGGTATAATCCCAGTTTCCGCTGCACTTTTTTGCCACTCCAAGTTTGCTGGAACTGTGAAACGACATAGGGCACCCACAGAATTCTCTACTAAGTTATTCTTTTGGAGATCCCTATCTTTCCCTTCTTGGATATACTTATAAATGATGGGCAGTACACCGTCATCTAGAAGCCATTGAGAGATCTGAGGAATTTCTGGAAGAAGGCATATTATGGCCATAACAGAAGCAAGTTCTTCTTCATCTGAAGAAGATCTAAGGATCCGCACTAAATTCTCACAACTCCTCTGGTTTACATTCTCCAGAATGCTTGCCTCATCGCAGCTTGCAATCAAGCATGACAACAACTTCACAGCACTTGCTCGTAGATCAAGGTTTTCATTCTCACAAAATGGAACCAGTTCTTGAACAGCAGAGCACTGCAGATAAATATGGAAATTAATTTAACTACAATATATTGCGATACAGCAAAAAACTGATCATAACATATTAAATACGTTAATTAAATTTGGAGACTAAAGTGAGTGAAATTTTTCTTAGAGGCAGCTTTATAGACTTCAATCCTCAACAGTTAATACATCACTTGTTGGTATAGGGCATAACTATGAGCTGTTTGATGGGTAAGAATAAGAATATTGCATTTTCAAACTCACAGAATCAAACAATAGTATGATATCAATGGCATCAGCATTGCTATGAAGAAACAAATAGTAACTCTTATATTGTTTTTAATCATCCGGGCATCCAGAAATGTGCATGCATCATATAAATAGTAAATCTCATTGTTGAATGCCACGAACTTCTCAGGAAGTGAGTAATGCAAAGTTGCAGCTGATAACTCAAGAAACTTTCATCAGAGACTACTTCAACACAGAGAGACCTGTGATAACCTGATCTTTTGTATGCTCAAGTCTATAGAGGATTTACTCAGCAAAAGCTCATGAGAACCATGATGGAAATATAGAAACTAAAAAGGGAGACAAAAACAGTTTAAATGGTATTTGCTTTAACTAATTTTGCCCTGATGATTCATAGTTCATCTGTAGTTTATATCACAAAGGTCATAGGGCAGGTTCAGGTTTGTGATTTTACACTAACAATTAACACCAATGAGTCAAGGAATATCAAAGAATACAGATTGAAGAGATGAAGGAATCATGAATCACAACTGTGTTTTTTTCTCACTTCTGAGTCAAATAGCACAGTTTTTAGCATGCTAAACTTGATATAGTGCTTACAAACATCGAATCACAACCCTTAAATGCCATCACCTTGTGGATGTTCTATTGTTAGAGCATATAACATATATGGCTAGAATTTAACAAGGGTTGTTTTCATGTGGTAGAAAGTCACATCAATACACCTGATATCCGTGAAGCCCAATCAGGAAAAAGTTGGCTATTGACTGAAAACTTGGTCCAAAGTTATTAAATGAATATTTATGCTTAGCCAAATGCAAGATGTTTGCTGTCATTTTCATCTTTAGCTTTATATCAGTAACATGGTCCTCATACAAGTTCGATGATGATGCCTATTAATGTTACACGCCATCCTTTGACTCTATTGACCACTTTACCTATTTAAAAGACTAGAAAAACATTTTTAGCCGCAGGAGTTAGTATATTTAGCTTCAGTAAGACGCATACCTCTATCAGCTTGGTCTTGATGTATGGAGCTGATGTGGATTGACACAAGGCATAAAAGGTCTGGATAATCTTTCGCTTCACCTCAGGCCCTGAGAATCTAATTAAGGCGAAGAGGTTAAAAACATCGTCATCAGATTCAAATAACAAAACTGGCGCCTGGCTATCTTGAGCAATGGTTGATTCAGCAAGTTGCATGATTATGGCAGCTACATGTTCCCACAAACTTGATGGTGGTAAGCTTCGATGGAAAAGAAGCCCAAATAATGGGCGCACGGCTCCCTGTCGAATCATTTCCAGTCCATTTTTCTTTAAACTGGATAGGTTCCGAAGAGCTCTAACAGCCATGGTTTTCACATGAGGATCACCGTGCGAGACCAAGTGAAGCAGAGGATCCAGCACACCACCTGAAAATAAAGACTCTTTATTGTGATCGGTTAACTCCATTTCTGCTAGAGTTGTTGCCATAAGCAATTTTACATCATCTGGTCCTGCATAAAGAAAGAAATAAATAGTAAAGGGATTGTTATCAGCTGTTGTTTTGGTTGGCAAGATTAAGGTGCTTCACACATTATACAATTAGAAGTAGACGTTCTGACTGGACCGATTCTTTAAGATATGGCTTGTAACTCAGATTTAGCCACTTCGTCACATACACTATCTATTTGCTAAAAAATCAACATTTCATAATCTTAAAACATGAAATTTCTTGATTGATAAATTCAACCTAAAGACATGTTTTACAGAGTTTCACTAGTTCTAAAAAAGTAGTTCAGATTCAGTATATTTCTATTCAAAATTCTGTCAAAAAATTTCAATATTTTGTATTAGAGGCATGAATACCATTTATTTAGCTTTAAATTATGAGATGATAAAATTGATAAGAAATCAGTCATTACTTCCAAATAAATAATATTTTTTAAAAATCATTTTATTTGCAACAATAATGCATCAAATTTAAGCATTGCCGAATTCTGATAAGACCAACTCCAATATAGTCGAAAAAGACGTTAATAGCAAATATATAAAGAAAAAATTCAATGCGTATCCTCTATTACAAAGAGAAAATGTAGAGAATACAATCACTAATCAGCTTCTCACCATTATTTCCTACCTCAAGCATCAAACAACAAAGAATATGAAAGAACTCTCACTCCTCCTGGTTTTCGAGAGACCGGATCCTCTCCACTAAGTTGATACTACTGCCTACCTTTTTGTCTTTCCGCACGCCACTTTACACCCTTCCACAACCTAACAGTGTCAAGTATCATTATTTACTGTGCCTTTTCCATTCTACCCTTGCTCACTCTGTTCTTGGGTCTTTCCTTTGGCCTTCCTTGAATAGACACGGCCCCATATGTTGGGAGGCCCAACATTCCCCCCTTCTGCAAGCAACAACTTGCCCTCAAGGTGAAATTGGGGAAATTGTGTCTTAATAGTTTCAGCATCTTCCCAAGTATTTTCATGATCTGGCAGGTCCTTCCATTTGACTAGGAGTTGAAGCTTCCCACTATTGTCCTTCCTCAATTCTTTGATCTCCTCTGGCTGAACTTGTAATTCCAATTCTTTTGTGAGATGTGCAGTAACTGAGGTTTTGAGAGCTCTTTTCAGTTGAGAAACATGGAATACATTAAGTATCTGAGCTATTGCAGGCAACTCCAGCCTATATGCTATCTTTCCAACCCTCTCCAAGATCTTATAAGGGCCATAAAACCTGGGTGGCAGCTTCTCATTGGGCCTCTTGGCTAAGGATTGGTACCTATACAGCTTCAACTTGAGGTAAACAAGATCCCCATCCTCAAATTGAACTTCTTTTCGATGCTTGTCTGCTTGATTCTTCATCTTTACTTGAGCCTTTTCAAGTTGTTTCTTGAGTTCTTCCAGAATCCGATTTCTTTCCTGAATTGCATCATCCACAGCTTGAACACGTGAGGGCTGGTCTTTCTATTTCAGTAGTGCAAGGGGGCCCCTCCCATATAAAGCTTTGAGAGGAGTCGTCTCAATAGCACTATGATAGATACTATTATACCAATACTCTGCCCAAGGTAACATTTTAGACCTAAGCAAGGCACCTCAGATAAGTCTCTAGGGTTCTAATAACCACCTCGGTTTCTCCGTCAGTCTTGGGGTGATAAGAAGAGCTAAATTTTAGAGTAGTTCCAACCAGGCTGCATAATTCTTTCCAAAACAGACTTATAAAGACACGATCTCTATCAAATACAATAGAGTTAGGGAACCCATGTAGTTTAATGACCTTTCTGACCAGTTGCGCAATAGGGGTGCAAAAGAGGAAGAAAAAGCCCATACTCTGTTAAGCGATCTACCACCATCAAAATTGTATCGGACCAGGCACTTTTAGGCAACCCCCCAATAAAATCCACGCTAATATCTTCCCATGATGCTTGAGGAATTGGCAACGGTTGAAGAAGCCCAACTAGACTTAAAGCTTCATACTTGTTGCGTTGGCAAACTCCACATTTTGCCACATATTCCAGAATGTCTTTCCTCATAAGTTCCCAAAATACCACTGCAGCAAGACGCTTGTAGATTCTCAAATGCTTTGAATGCCTTCCCATTGGTGAATCATGAAATTCCTTAATCAACTCTTGAATTTTCTGGGAATTTTTAGGCAACACTAGCCTTCCTTCAAAGTAAATTACTCCCTGCTTCATTGTGTATCCTTTCGGTACTTCCTTCCCTTCGATAAGTTGCTGCATAATTTCACGCAAGCATACATCCTCTGAAATTTCAGCAACTAACTCAGCAATTCCTTCATATTGCCACATAGATACAGCTCTCAATTCTATGTCTACATCACATCTCAACAATGCATCTGCCGCATTATTTTCTTTGCCAGGTTTGTACTGGATCTGGAATTTGTATCCCATAAGTTTGGTCACCCACTATTTCTGATCAGGAGCTATTATTCGTTGCTCAAGAAGATACTTAAGTGCTCTCTGGTCCATTTTAATAATAAATAGCTCGCTGGACAGGTAATGTTGCCATTTCTTGACCGCCAAAACGATCACCATTAATTCCCACTCATAAACAGAATTTTGAGCAACATTTTTCTGATAATTTTTGACTGAAATATGCTATTGGGCATCCCTTTTGCATCAAAACAGCCCCCACTCCCTTTCCAGATGCATCCGTTACCGCTTCAAACGGTTGGCTAAAATCTGACATTGCCAAAACAAGTAAAGTGGTCATGGCAGTCTTGAGTTCTTCAAATGACTTTTGCACTTTGTCATCCCACTTGAAGGAATCTTTTTTAAGTAAATGAGTTAGTGGCACTGCTATTCGGCTGTATCCCTTCACAAACTTCCGATAATACCCCTTGAGACCAAGAAACCCCTCAACCCCCTCAAGTTCCTTGGCTCTAGCCACTGCAACATTGCTGTGATTTTTGAAGGATCAGCTTTCACTTCTTCAGCAGAAATGATGTGACCCAAGGATCAATCTGAGATTATATGAACGCACATTTTTTTGGGTTTACCACTAATTGATGTTGTTTGAGCAGCTCCAAGGTCTTCCTTAAGTGTTCCTGATGAGATTTTTTATCTTTGCTATACACAAGTATATCATCAAAGAATACAAGTATATCATCAAAGAATACAAGTATAAACTTCCACAAATAGTCTCTAAAAATATCATTCATAAGAGATTGAAAAGTAGAAGGAGCATTTATTAAACCAAATGGCATAATCTTGAATTCATATTAACCATTGTGGGTACGGAAGGCCATCTTGTGCTCATCTCCCTCCTTGATGTGGATTTGATGATAACTTAAGGTCCAACTTGGTGAAGATGTTGGCTCCTCCCAACTCATCCAGCAACTCGTCTATAGCCAGAATTGGATATGTGTCAAGCACTGTAATATTGTTTAGGGCTCAGTAATCGACACAAAACCTTTAGCTCCCATCTTTTTTCTTCACCAATAACACCAGGCTAGAGAAAGGACTCGTACTGGGTTGAATCACTCCTGCTATCAACATTTCTCTCGCTAGTTTTTCAATTTCAGCCTTCTGAGCATGACCATATTTGTATAGGCATGTCTTTGCAGATTACACCCCCTCTTTTATAGTGATAGAATGGTCTTGGGTGCACCTCAATACAAGTCCTTTGATGGGATTGCAAACCTCAAGGAATTCTTTTAATATCTCAACCTCCTCACCCTGTACAATTGTTTGGGACATTTCATCTTGTTGCTGCAGAGATGCTAACTTGATTAGGTACCCTACCCTTGTCTCCCCAATCGTCTTCTTTGTTGCCCTGAGTGATACTTGGGATTGTGTTAAGGACGGATCTCCCCTACGGCAAATCCACTATCACCCTCATGTAGAGTTGCCTCCAATTCATGCATGTTTCTCCCAGTGATGCCAACCACTCGACCCCCAACATTAAGTCGACATTTTTGAGATTAAATGGATAGAAAGGCTATTTGATATGCATGCTTTGTATGTCTAATTCCACCATAAGGAACTTATAGTTCGAGACAACTTTCCTACCATCCCTAACAATAACAGCGTCCCAAAGACTTGAGTAGGTATACAAAGCTTGTCAACCAGCGCAGCGGCTGTAAAATTGTGCGTGGCACTGCAATCGATAAGCACCAAGACGTCTCACCCATGGGTTCTTCCTTTTAGCTTCAGTGTCCTTTTGCCTATCAAACCCACAGCTATAGTCATCGATAGTTCTAGATATGCAAGTTCCCCTTCTTCATTGGGCTCCTCACACATTATTGCTTCTCCATTTAGGCCCTCATATTCCTCATCCAACACAATCAGCCCCAATTGTTTATTTTTGCATTTATGGTTTGGGCCAAACTTCTCCTCACATAGGCCCAATTCATGCCTCCTATTGATTTCTACCTCTGATAGCCTTCTTCAAGGAGCCATGCTTCCATTGGTAGTATTCATTGAGGCGCTAGGGCTCATAACTGTTGGCAACGACGTCTTTAACTCTTCAGCAGACTTTCCCCCTTTGCGACTTCATTCCAATAGATGACCCTGGGCTTTTAAAGGTCTCGACAGCACTAAATTTGGGAGTTAGTGGTTTTATATCATTCCAGCAATTGCCCAGTGTCGACTTCTCAGACCTACTCCTCTTCTCCTTAAATACCTTCTCCTTAATCTTATTTTTGTCCTCCACCTATCCTGCATAATCCATGAGTTCCTTCAGACTCCTTGGATGCATCAAGCACACGTCAGCCCTAATTTCCTCGTCTAAACCGTTCAAAAAGGCTCCCATAAACATCTCATTAGGTACTATGGCTAATAGAGCTGAGAGCAATTCAAATTTCTCCCTAAATTCAACCATTATTCCATCTTGCTTGAGTGCTAAGAGATGCTCATGCTCCGTTGCTCACAATGAAACCTCTCAGTTCCTCTTTTGAACTCCTACCATGAATGCACAGGAGTGCGCTTTTCTAGCCATTGGAACCACGCCAGGGCTTTTTCCTCCGAACTCACCACAACGGCATCTAACTTCTCATTTTCACTAACTCCAGTCACAATAAAATATCATTCCACCCTGAAAATCCACCCTAAGGGTTCCTCTTCGTCGAATAGAAGAAACTTAAGGCGACGATGCTTGAAACCTTTATTCTACCCTATCTCCTCGCATTCCCTAGTATTTCCATATCTCTAATCTCATTTCTTAGCTCATCCTCAGCCAAAGGCGGTAGTAGAGGTGGAGGCAGTGGGTTGGCGGCTTCATACACCTTAAGCTCCTCCAACTGCCGAAGAATGAGCGTCGTTGAGGCTTCAACACTGGTAAGTTTTTCTGTGGTCTCCCCCTGCTTCCTTTACATCTTTTCAGCAACCCATTCCAAATGCTCAACTCTTCCCTCTATTCTAGTACCAACCATGCCCCAAAATAGCATGTTCTGATACCAAATGATAGGACCAACTCCAACATAGCTGAAAAAGAGGTTAATAGCAGATATATAAAGAAAAAATTCAATGGGTATCCTCTATTATGAAGAGAAAATGTAGAGAATACGATCAATAATAAGCTTCTCACCCACTATTTCCTACCTCAAGCATCAAACAAGAAAGAAGAACACAAAAGAACTCTCACTCCTCCTAGTTTTTGAGAGACCAAGTCCTCTCCACTAAGTTGATACTACTGCCTACCTTTCTGTCTTTCCCCGCCCCACTTTTACACCCTTCCACTACCTGACAATGTCAGGTATCGTTATTTACTGTGCCTTTCCCATTCTGCCCTTGCTCACTCTGTTCTTAGGTCTTTCCTTTAGCCTTCCTTGAATAGACACAGCCCCATATGTTGGGAGGCCCAACAAATTCGATGAAGGATGGTTCCCCCAACATTATTTTATTTCATTCACAAGGCTTGAACGCTCAACCTTGCTTAAAGGGAATCAAGTCCCTTTCATTCGATTGAACCACCATTAGTAAATAAATGTTATTACATTCATCAATAAAATAAACCAAAATGGCCCGCCCACTAAATATGATAATATGCCCACATATACAATAGCCTTTTGCACCTATCAAGTCATGCTTTCGTTGCATCCTTAATTTCCAAAGAGCCAAGCTTCAGGATAACATATCAGTTGCAGCTAAAAGCCACAAAACATAGATGCAAATGTCATGTCATGGCACAAATGGGATTCAAAACATAAGAAAAATTATTGGGAGATTGACACTTAGGCCCCAAAAGATCAATTTAATATCAGTTAGATCCCATAAAAATTTGCTGCAAGATGTGTTGCAAATATCAATTCAAACAATTACCCATATGAGAATTTCAATTGCAAATCAAGCATTAAGTCTCATAGGTCACTTCTAGTGATTTGCAACTGAAAATCCTGAATTTGTAATTATCCAAATTGATACTCCCTCCATTCAAAAATGTAAAGTATTTTTAACCAAATCTCACCCCTCAATAAAGAAGTTACTTGTCTTTAAACTAACCCTATCTTTCTATATTTACCTCTATTTAATAGGGTGTTTCACCCTAAAAAAATACAAAGTAATCTATTCAATAGGGACACTTTTGGAAAAAAAAGTAATGATTACACTTTATAAGACTCAAAATGTCTTACATTTTTTAACCTCTAACTCCTCAAAAAATGTCTTATATTTTTAAATAGAGGGAGTATTTGCAACTCATTTTTCAGCCAAAAATTTTAAAACAATCATTATTATTATTATTAAATTAAACTTTTGCAGCCTAACTGTCATTCCCCTAAAATTCTCTCAAATGCCTTATCAAAGCAGATGATTTCACATGATGTTCTGGACAACAGCAAAATCATACTAGAGGGTGGGTTTAGATACTAGCTGCACAAATTTAGGAAGATCATGGTTTTTTTCCTCGCTATCTAGGAAGATTTGCTAATCAACTTATAGATATTCCCTCTAATCTGAGGCAGCTCTATTCTACATACTGACACACATATCCTTCAACAGAAATTTAAGATGAACGAGAACTTAAAGGAAACATTAATATTGATAAATGGAATAAAACCATGCAGGTTGAAGAATAAACCTGAGGAAAGGCGCTGCAACAGATGCCTGAAATAATTTGCCTTTGCCATCTGCAAGACATTCTGATCAGAGTATGAAAGTTTCTCCAGTAGTTCTGCAGCATCCCTGGCAGCTTGGCTGTCATCACTGCTAGATATAGTCACTAATAGTAGTATGCAACCTTGGACTTTTCCAATGTGTTCTCGTAACCTATCATTCTTGGATAACTCCAATAATAATGCTGCTGCCAACTTCCTTTCTGCCACACGACGTCCAAGAAAACGGACAATCGATTCAATTGCATTATCAACATTTTCAAGTCTTTCCTGAAAAAAAAAATTAGGGTGTGGAGAAATTAAATATCCATGAATATAGAAAATTTTTTGCATCCAATTTGAAAAAATCATGGAAAAACATAACTTTAGGTCCTTGTACTTTGCTCGTGTTTTGTTAGTGGTCCCTGTACTTTTCTTCAGTGTTTTTAGTTCATATACTTTTGTTTTTCATTGTTTTATGCGAGCAAAGTATAGGGACCTAAAATTATGTTTTTCCAAAAATCATTATACAGTAACAAAATAAGGGATTTAGAAAGTGGACATAACCATAAAGCTCATGGGTATTATAAAGCTACATGAGAAGCAATTAAGGGTGGGAAATGGCTTCAGAAATGTCAAAGGAGTATAAAATGACCAAAATTTCTAAATGAAAGTTAATAGACCATGTTTTAAATGCATAAGCTCAATGGCAACTAGTGTTGTTAACCACTGACATGGACGGGAATGGCCCTGACTATTTTGTGTGCATAATTCATGGCTTAGAGCCACTTCTTTCAGTCATCCCAGAGCAAATAAAAGAATATGAGAAGAGTGCTTTCAGTAGAGAGAAAGAGTTTGTGAAAATTGTGGCAAGTAATTTGTGTTACATATTGAATCTCTACAGGCACTGTCTAGAACACACAAACATAAATTTTAGATCCTTTTTCTTGACTTATAGGTCATTGTTGAATGATGAATCTGTCCATGGTTGTAAGACAGAGTGGAACACATCAATTTTGAATTTCTTTTCCAGGTTCTTTGAATTTCTAGCCTGAATGAAAAATTAGTTATCTTGATGCTTGAATTACTAAAAAAATTGCACATATATTTATATCTGACTATAACAAGCTCAGAAGCTGTTGCTAAAATTCATTAATACACCTGCAGAATGTATAAATTATCTGTTGCATGCCACTTTAAAATAGAACAAGAAAGAATTAAAAGAAAAATAAACTGACCAGAAGAGATTATTTATAGAAGTACCTTGGCATCATCACTATCCTTAGCCAACATGCAAAGGATGACAAGAGCTTCATTCCTTACATCACGGTTCTTGGAACCAAGAACCTGGATAAGAACTGGTATGTAATTCTCCAATATCATCCATTCTCTGTGCTGATCTTTTTCTTCACACAAATCCTTCAGAGATCCCAGGCAATGCAGTACTTCTTCATCATCTCCTGACTCAATTTTTTCTTTCATTGAAGCAATCTTAATCATGGTATTTCGATCCTTCCATTCTTCTATTGATTGTTTCAGGGTTTTATTAGGTCGTAAAACTGATGTATCTAAAGGAGTCATTGTCAGAGGACACATATTATTTCCTTCTGCAAACCACTTTACTATGGCACTTCTCTCAAATGTCTGCCCTGAAGAAGTTTCAACAGGGTCCACCATAACATCTCGAGTTATAGGGCAATAAAATGATTGAAGAGGATCTAAAGGTTGACTTCCTAGAGATTTGCGTTTGGCAAAGTATTTCAATTCTTTTTCCCTTGGTGATGAGGCTGCATCAGCCCTTTCAAGCAAAGCGATGATCTGATCCATTTGTATAGCTTCAGCCAGGTCCTTTCTTAGACGGGCATTTTCAACTTCACTCTTGAATTCTTCCAGTTCCTTCTTCATGGTTGACTTCTCATTTGTTATGCCAACAGCTTGTGCAATGAGAATCAACAAGTTATTGGCATAAGATCGGTCAATATTCTTTTCATGTATCCCTGATTCGATTTTCTCCAAAATCTCCTCTTCCGCTATGGCTGCCTTAAACTCAGCTTTCTGCATGTTGTCACAGAGATTTTCGATTTCTTCAATTATTCCAGAAGAAAGATCTTGGGTAGCAAGCGGAATAAATGCAAGAGCACGGCCGATCTCACTTGTACTGTTCTTTAAACGCTTTACAATAGACCTGCAGTTCAATAAGAGATATACCTTGTTCCTCTTGCTGCATTCTTGAGTCAGTTTATTTGCCTCTCTAATTTCACGATTCAAAATGTCAATGGTGTGGTTAAATGTCTCAATATCACTGACTTTTTTATTCCTCAATTCTTTTAGGATGGGTACAATTCTTTCCAAGTACGCTGCAAGTTCCTTAAAACTATCCTTCTTCACAAGGACATCACTAGCATAGTATACAAGCTCAAGAATAGAATCTACAAGTTGAGAAATGACTTCCGAAGTAGGACCAGAAGTGGCAGAAGACAATACATCTACTACCATCATCTTGAGACACGGTTAGGCTATGAAGCTAAAATTCTCATTTTCCAATGAAGCGCTGGCACTGACTAATGTTGACGGAAAGGTTGCAGAAATCTCCCCCGAATCCTGATTGAGGAATGCTTTGAAACCTATTTCGATTCAATTTCAAATGCCTAAGCACCTGATTCCATTAAAAAAACATGAGTTTATCAGAATCATTTACCGATGATTTTTCTAAATGGCACACAAAGGACGTTCACATCATAAACTCGTACAAAACAGGCTTCAAGTGTCCGTTTGAAAGCTGATGATATCGTAAATAAAGAAATCATACTGGATTCTAAACGAAACGTTAAAAGAATTCTCATTTAGCATGGTATTCCGGCAAAACTAATGGGTCCTGAACCTGCGTTCTACTGCAGCTTCATCGGAAGGAAGTAGAGGGAATATGAAGATCATTTGCAGAAATGAATCAAGAGCCTCAATTTACGAAATTGAAGAAGCAGTTTAATCAACAAATCTTACAGTAAAAAAAAAAAAACAAGGTTTCTTGTCTATTCTACAACATTTTCTGATACCCAAGAAGTGTTCAGGTTCTTTTGAGGGTTTGAAGAACTCAATTCAGCCAAGGCGAACAAATCGGTTGACTTGACTAAGTGACCCTTATTTTTCTTTGGCCCTCTCAATTCAGTTACCGTCAGTATTTTCCCAGCTCCCAAGCAATACTGACAAAGTCATTTTAGAAAAAGCGAACACTGAATCCCTCCCCTTTACTTACGTAACAATATCATTGCAAAAACTTCACTACATATTACACCAAAATTCAAGCTTTTAAGAGGAAATGAGATCGGCAAAGCTTAATTCTAGATTACGGAGGTCATAGCTACTACTCGAGCAACCCCATTGACATATTCTGAGACTCATAACCAGAAAAAATGAAGACCGAAAGTCAACACATCTTCACACACACACACACACACACACACAGAGAGAGAGAGAGAGAGAGAGACCTGAGGAAGACCAGAGCCATGGAAAATCACATCTCATTTTAGAAACCAAAAGTTCCCGAGAAAACAGAGATCGCAGCTCTGAAAATGACCCCAGCAAGTGGAGGAGAGAAAGAGGGCCTCGGAAATTCATAAATTTGAAGAGGAAATCTAACAGAGATTCCAACAGCAAAACGGAGGACTCTTTCTCCCTTGTCCAAGTCTTAATGGTTGTGTTAATGGTTTCTCCTTCCGTCTGTACTCATAAAGGAAGACTCTTTCTCCCTTGTCCAAGTCTTAATGGTTGTGTTACTGGTCTCGCTTTAAAGATTTTTATTTCGTAGTCCTTCCTTGCTTGCCTAGCTGCCTTTGAGCTTTGACCAGGCCTTGTGCTTTGACACTGTTTTGTTCGTGATTTGTGAAATTAGTCAAATTACCACCGGCAAAGCGATCAGGTAAGTTCCAAGGAGATTGATTGACGTTGTTTTTCAGACTCAAGGTGCATTTTTTTCTCTCTACATTTATTTGAGAAATGCTGGATACTTTACATTAATAGCAAAATATTTTTTTCATAAATTATTTTTCAGATGATTGAAAATCCCTCCCACTGTCATTTGTATATTTTAAAAGTTAAAATACATTTCCTTTTTGTACACTTACCTTTGAGGTGCATTAGGCACCCCATATTAGTTAGTGAGGTATTTTTTTTCAAGATCATTTTTCAAAAGAATAAATATCTTCCTCTATTAACAAATCACAAATGAAGGGAGATTTTTGTTCTTTTAAAAAATAATTTAAAAAAAATATTTTTTTATTAGTACAGGATATCTAACGCTTATTAAAAAAAATAAGGATAAAAATACACTTTAACCTTTGTTTCATTTTTTTTGTTCTCTGTTTAGTTTCATTTTTGTTGTAAGTTGTAACTCTTGTCTTTTTCTCTGTCTAATACTCTCGTTTAAAATGTAAACAATCTAGTATACATAAAAAAACTTTTTCTATTTTACCATTTGTATTTATTAACCTAAATTCTTTTGTAAATTGATCTCTAACTCATCATTAAATCTATTGGTAATTGAAACTAAGAGTTAAAAAAGCAATATATATTTTTATAAGAATGATATTAACATGGGATTTTTTTTCTAAAACTTGCTCACATTTAAAATTGAAAGGAGTATGTCATTTGCTCCTGTTATCTAGAATATTCTCCAAAAATCATATATCATTATTGTATATATATCTCAATCATTATTAAGAGATATTATTTGATATTATTATATAATTATTAATCATTGTTGTATTATTTATTTTCTTTGTGTATATAATGTACCCTTCAAACCAATAATAGATATGATATTTTTTAATCCTTAATTAGTTTATATCTCTCATTTTTAATAGCTTTCATGGTACCAAAGCATTAGAATATTATTTTTTCATAATAAGTCAGTTTTTGAATAGTGTTAGCCTTCGATATTATCGTCCTTTGTCACGAGTTCAAATGTATCTCAAATCTATTTTTTCATATCCACAAGGCAATTTTGGTAAATTGATGTTTGCATGTTCGTTAATCGTTGGATTGTGATAAAATTGGATCAGCAGATACAAAACATCCAATGCATCATTTTCAACTAATGTTATTAGAATCGGACTGGACATTAAACTGGTTAAGGTATTGGTTCACGGTTCAAAAGTTGGACCGGGGTTAGACCGAGGTCGAACCTTTTATAATTAAATTAATATATTTTAAATATTATATATTAAAAATTATAGAGAAAGTTGTAAAATAAAGAAATCTAATTACTTATAAAGCAACAATCCATCCATACTTGCTTTTGAAAAAAAAAATATCCCACCATAATTCAACATTCAATTGATCTTTTAAATTAAATTCTCCAAAACCATGCTGAAGATAGAAACATATCTTTCAACTCTTATTACATCCGGTGAATCCAAAATAAAAGGCTGCAAAACATTTACATCTTCAACAGCACCAATACATATATTTGAGAAAAAATAGTTAGTATTGATATATAAATAATAAATGAATAAAATATAAATTGAACTCTACTTTAATGTAAAAAGAAGAGAAGCATTTTGCCTTATGGACCTGTCCATAAAAGACTACTAAGTCAAAATTTATAGAATTAAAAGCAACATTCAACACCCAAACTCAAATGACAAAACCATTAAATAATAGAAATTAATTATAAACTATGAAGCATAAATAATGAGCAATCAAAGAAATCACGAGCTATGACCTGTTAATGAAAATATCGTGAGTTGGAAGTCACGAGTAGTCATAGAAGCTGAGCAATAACAAGCATTCGAAGAAAAGTCGAGAAATCATGAGTAGTCGAAGGGATCAAGACAAAGAGGTCAAAAAGATTTATGAGCAGTCGAGAACAAGTCTGATGACTGAGATGGTGAGACAAAGACCTGAGATGAGTGTGAGTTTGTGAGATTGAGGAAGAAAGGAGAAGAAGATGTCGTAAGGTTTTGCTTTAACTGTTCTGGTTCAGTGGTTTTACCACAGAACTTCTACATATGCCTTAACGTGAGCAAGAAGAAGATGAGAGCCTTAAGTTTAGAAAATTAGGAATTTACTCGTTTGGGATCCATTTATTCTATATGAATTCGACTGCTAAAAAATCAAGAAAAAGAAAGCAAAACGGCATTGTTTTGCAATTTTAGGAAGGAGAAAAAAATAAGAGGGAACCTCCTCAACCCCTTGAACTAGCGGTTCTCTCGATTTTAGCCGGTTCACCTCCAATTCAAGCAATCTGAGCGTAATTCCCTTTTCCCTTGGTTATGTGTCATTTTTGGACCGGTTCTTGATCGAATCAGCAATTCAATCCAGTTTTGATAACCATATTTTTAATAGTTAGATCGTTTGATTTTTACATAGTGTGAGTTATTCTATTTATACCGCAGTCTCTGGTTTGGGTGTTTTTTATCCTTCATTCCCTTTTGTAAGCTTATTTTCCTTAAAAATAGAACATTCATAAGTTACTCAATCTATCTCAATTACTTTAAATGATTGCAATTATCATCTTTGGTTGGAAAAAATGTGATATTACTTAGTCTACTTTAGGATTTTCTCTAGTTAAACTTGAAACTTTGTTATGCACGCTTATCTCTAGTTCCTTTAACCCATGACCCATCTGTTACCCTTATCTACTCCCACTAGTAAATCCACTTAGTATTTTGACTCTACTTGTTGCAATCATATGACAGATTAAGAAAATTTCTTCTCCTCTATGACCCCTAACTTTATTGCATATCTTATACACACTGTTGATAATTCTCAAAATCACATTGATATTGTCTCTTTATCTTCCTTGTCTATTCATGATACATATTTTATCCTTTCCATTAGTTTCAACCTTCTTTCTATTGGACAATTTGTTAGCATGAGTTATAATGTGTTATTTAACAAACGTAGTTGTGTTGTGATGGATTCTCAAACAGGACAGGCTGTTGGGACTGGGCATAAAGTTGGTCGTATGTTCAAGCTCACCTCACTGCACCTACCTAAGATCATTACTCCCATATTATGTGTTGCATCTACATCCTTTTCACGTGATTCTTTTCTTGACTCATGGGATCATCACCTTGCTCACTCTTCTTTGAGTAAATTGCATCATTTAATTTCTAGTGGTCTTTTAGGTCATATTCATAATAAGTCTTTACAATGCATTTCTTATCAAGCTGCCAAACAATTCATTTTGTCTTTTTATAAAAATGATTCTATTACTGCTTCTCCATTTGATTTGATTCATTTTGATGTTTGGGGTCCTGCCTTTACTCCCTCTATAAGGGATCCCGATACTTTGTGATTTTGTTAATAACTTTTCTCGTTTTACCTGAATTTATACAATGAAACATCGATCTAAATTACCTAAACTTTATATCAAATTTACTACTATGATTCATACTCACCGTTCTAAAGTTATCAAAATTTTTCATTATGATAATGCTTTAGAATATCATGACTCTAAATTACTTATCTTTCTTGATTCTCATGACACCATTTCTCAATATTCTTGTCCCTACACTTCTAAACAAAATGGTCGTGATAAGCATAAACATCATCATATTCTTGATTTTGTTAGCATTGCTCATTTCCTCTTCTTATGCTAAATGATTTTGGGTGAAGCAACCTTAACCTCTATCTTTTGCATCAATCAACTCCTATCTCCTATCATTGGTAACATTTCTCTTTTTGAGCATCTCCATAGTTATCCTCCTAATTATAGTTTTTTTAGAAGTCTTTACTTGTGCTTGTTTTGTTCTTCTTCTATCTCATGAGACAAACAAGCTTCAAGCTCATTCTCCTGTCTATTGTTTTCTTAGTTATGATTATGAGTATAAGGGTTATCATTGTTGGGATCCTCTCTCTCATCATATTCTCATTTTTTAGCATGTTGTCTTTTGAAAAAATATCAAGTTTTTGTCTCTAACCAATCTCTCATCATTCCCATCTTCTTTATCTCTTATTTTTACATATATTTCTTTTAATCTTTTTCCTAGTGATTCCAGTACAGACTTTTCTACTGAATTCGTTTCAACGCCATGCTTACTTCAAATATGCTTACTGTCACACCTCTTGCTCCTCTAACACAAGTCATGCCTACTGAGTCCATATCATCTATAGACTTTTGATCTATTCGTGTAAGAAATCCTCCCTCTTACCTCAATGACTACCATTATTCTCCTACCATTCTCCAATTTCATGAACTTAAATATTCTAAGGAAGCTTCTCGTGATCCTTTTTGGTAGCAAGACATGGATGAGGAATTGCATGCCCTAGAGAAAATGCATACTTGGGATCTCATTAATCTTCTTCCTAGTAAAACTTTTATTGGGTGTCGATAGATCTATAAAAACAAGACTCATTTAGCTCTTTAAAGCAAAGTGTAACATCATGGAAAACTAATCAAGATTTAATTAAGTAAAAGAGAGTAATTGAGTGAATTAATGTGGTGTGTGGCCAGAAAGGTCTAAAAGTGTGTTTGGTTGTGATTTCAGCCCTAAATATGAATTCAAAGTAAAGTTGGGCCATCCGAGCATCAAAAAGGGAGAAGAATTGAAGAAGAGTCTTTTGTGCCACATGTCACGATAAGAGGAACATTCGCCACAGCGCACAGAGGCAACCAAAGAGGGATGAGCCTCTTTGTGTCATACGTCGTAGTGCACTACCAAAATCCTGCTTAAACCAATTTGTGTTTGTTTGAAAAATTAAAAGAGAGAAGTGAAGAGAAAATGAGAGCACATAATTACCTCTACTAGGGCATGAATTTAGGACCCATTAGAGATATTTTGGAGCTTCTCAACACACAAGGTAGGTACATTATGCCTTTCTCACCCCTTTTCTTCTATTTTCATGAAGGTTAAAATTAGGGTTTAGGTTGGAAGAGTGATTTTCAATCCATATGAGCTATAGGTCTAAACATATTGATAGTTTTTTGTGAGTTGTTAGTGGTTGAGGACCTTTAATACTTGAAAATGACAATAAATAAGGTTATTGGTAGTGTTTGATGGCTATTAATGGTGGTTAATGGTTCATTAATGATAATGTGAGTTGTTGAGACCTAATAAGCCTAATGGGTATGATTGGGAGTGAGTTTATGACTTTGATGGAAAAAAATATGGAGTGGAATGTTAGAAATTTCTCATAAAGAGGGATATTAATAAATATTCATGTGATATAATTGTAGATTAATCAATTAGCACCATTCAAGTTTGAGAAGAAACTTCAAAAGTTGGTATTTTAATGGGTAAACTTTTAACCTCTCAAAGGTTTAAGGTAACCAGGAAAAAATCTTATTTGTATAGTTGTATGTTAATTATTTGTTTTGTTTTACCAAATCATTTAAAAATTCATTCAAGTGCTTGAGAACTTATTGATGTAAATGTTGCAATGTAATATATTGTGATGTGAATTTCGTATAGGAATGTGGAGAATTAATATGCATGTTTGTACAACTGTGACTGATGTTGATGTTTAAGAACATGTTTTTATGGAAATTATAAATAATAATTTATATGTGTTGTATAGTGGAGAAAATATGGTTATAGATGAAATATGATATGATTATTAGTTGAATTGCATGATATGTGTAATATATGCATAACATGATCATTGGCGAGAGTTTTCTTAAGAAGAGGAGTAGATTGGTGAATCTATGTGGTAATGACAGCTTACCGTTAGAATCGAAAGCTTGCCCTGGAACCAACCGTTAGAATCAGGAGGTAGCCATTATCACATGATTAATTTAGGACTGTCTCACTTATTCTTCAAGGGACTCAAGCCTAACTAGTCTACACTGATTTATAAGGAGGCTAGATTAAGGATACGACACCCCATAGTTATTAGTATTAGGAAAAACCGTGATATACAAGTGAGTGAGTTAATCTTGGCTTGATAGCTCCTCACAAGTGAAAGGCTAGGTTAATATGAGTTACGGACATAGCCACTGACAGCCACCGATTTTATGTCAGAGGTAATATAAGGTTATAAGGTTGGCATTGATCATGCATTTATAGTTCCAGCTATATGGTTGTTATTTTTATGACCCCAAAATGTGTATATTTATGACAATTTAAATGATAAGTGTTGCATGCCCAGTCAGGTGATTGTTATTATTATGGCTGAAGATATATTTGCTATATGTGCATGATATTTGAATTTATTGCCATTTACATTTATTTTTAATTGATATGTAATTGTATAGGCTAGGTTGACCTTGGTTACTGAGTGGTTGTACTCACCCCTTATTCTTTAATATTTTTAAGGCTTAGCTCATCAAATTAAGATTGAAAAAAACAACCTAAGGCCTAGGATTGAGTAGAAATCATTCTCATAGGCCTCTAGTTTTACTTATATGTGTATTATGATGGTTAATTTGCCAACTAGAATTTTATTCCATTATTTTGTCTACTTGCATTATAACTGAAAAATATTTTTTATATTTTGTACCTTGAGCTAGTGGCAATATGGTTGTAAAGTTTGTATAGAGATGAAATATGAGTGCAAGTAGGGTAAAGTATATTTTGATTATTTTGGATGAATATGATTTTATGTAAAAAATTACCTCCACCTTGTGTTTTGTGAATTAAGGGTTGAGGGTTGAATTTATGATATATGTGTGTTAGAATAATTGTAGTGTGTTGCACGAGTCTTAAATAGTCCATTGAGTATAGTCTAAAGGTTGGTATAACTTTTAGCATATGGGTGAGAGTTTGGACACCCTAATTGTGAGTTTTTGTGAAAAAAGAGTAAAATTGGTATTGGGTGTCTAGCTTTTAATAGAAAAATGATTTGATTGTAAAAATTGTGCCAATAGCTAGAGTTAGGAGAAAGCTCTCTACAGACACTAAGATCACCTCAATTAGATGTCGAATGGAGAAATAAGACACATCAGAAGTTCATCTAAGGTGCTGTCATTTGATAGCAAAATTTGCTATTAAACTCGTGCAATACGCCTTAGCATATATTACAGAGGTAACATACTACGGTGCATTTGCAGTTAGCTGCAGCGCATATGCTATTTTCTACACAGTTCACTGTTTGATATTATATGTAAATATTTTGATTCTTTCTTGATTCTTATACTTCCATAAATATTTTAAACTCTAATTTGAGAATATTAAAAGTGTATGGATCATTTTAAATTATGAAAATTTGGTAATCCTTCTTAAGTTTAAACCCTTGATTACCTTGAAATTGATAATTAATTATGTTTAAGTAAGTAGATTTTACACAACGTAAGGCCTACTTAGTAGCCCAAAGTTTCACTTAGGAGTATGGTATTGATTATGAGAAGACTTTTGCACCTATTTCTTGTATGACTTCTATTCGTAGCCTTTTAGCCATTGTTGCTATTAAGCACTAGACTCTTTATTAAATGGATGTTAAAAATGCCTTTCTGAATAGCAAACTAAAGGAAGAAGTATATGAAACCTCAACCCGAATATTAGCATCTGAAAGATAAGGTTTGTCATCCTTGTGGAGCTTTATATAGGCGTAAGCAAGCTCCCTATGCATGGTTTGCTAAATTTAGTAATATTATAAGTCAACTAGGTTTCATATGTAGTCCTCATGACTCAGCTCTGTTTGTTTGCTCTACTACTTATGATATAATTTTGTTGTTATTGTATGTTGATGACATAATTATCACAAGCAGTGATGATACGGGAGTCTAAAAGCTTAAGACATATCTAGGCTAGTAATTTAAAATGAAGGATTTGGGAAGATTGAACGATTTTCTTAGGCTTAAGGTCTACCATGGGAGAGATGGTATATCTCTTTCTCTAGTCAAGTATGCCATTAATTTGATATCCTGAGCTCACCTTTCTAACGATGAGGTTGAAAATACTCTTGTTGAACTGAATGTTCATTATACTTTCACTAATGGAATTTTATTGGATAATCCCACCTGTTACTACCAGCTTGTTGGGCACCTCATCTATCTTACCATGACCCATCCTAACGTTACTTATGCAGTCCACGTTATCATCTAGTTTATGTCAAAGCCTCGAACTACTCATTGTATAGAAACTCTTCAAACCATTCGATACATCAAAAGCACTCTGTATTACGAGCTTCACTCCTTTGCTAACTCCTCTCTTGTACTATAGACTTACTCTGATGCCGATTAGGGCAGTGATCATGATTATTGACGATCTATGATTGATTTTTATATATTCCTTGGCCATTCCCTTATCTCTTAGAGAAGTAAAAAGCAAACGTTAGCCTCTTGCTCTAATGCTGAAATGGAATATCATGCACTAACAGACACGACCACTGAGGTACTTTAGCTCTGTTGCTTACTTGATGGGCTAGGAGCATCTCAAAGCTCCTTTGCAAACATATTGTGATAGTCAAGCTGCAATCAAGATTTCCCACAATGATGTGTTTCATGAACGAACCAAATATGTTAAGATTAATTGTCACTTTACTTGGCAGCTTGTAATTTAGGGCACTATTTGACTTATTCAAATTCAAATCAAACATCAAATGATAGACTTGTTTATGAAGTCCTTTCATCTAGGCTGCTTTCATTTCTTCGTAGACAAACTTAAGTTGCTTTTTGTTAAGCCATCTTAAGTTTGAGAAGGGATGTTATCCAGAATACTCTCCAAATATTTTCTATTATTATTATATATATATTTCAATCATTATTAAAAAATATTACTCAATATAATTATATAATTATTCATCATTATTGTATTGTCTATTTTCTTAGTGTATATAATATACCCTTTAGATCAATAATAGATATAACATTTTTCAATTATTCTTTGGTTTATCTCTCCCTTATCTAATAGCTTTCAACTCCAATAAAATTACCATTGGCATTTTTTTATGGCCACTGAAAATATCATCAAGAAATCAATTTCAAGATCAACTTGTTTCAATGCAGCACATTTATCCCCTTACTAAAGATACAATAACCAAGCAGTAAGCATGGGTGTATCTCCTAAATTCTAATAGAAATTTATATCTACTTTGTCACATTGTAAAAACTAGTCTTTTTGTCCCACTGTACTCAACTCCCGGTTAGTCACTTATAGTATCAATATCATTGGGACTTGCTTAATTAGGATACTTAAATTTAGGTTGAACTTTTCCTTACCATTTTGTTGGATAAAATCAAAAATTACTTTGCCTTGTGGACTTCTTGTTTGCTGGTTAGGATACTTAACTATTAACCGAGAAATTACTTTGCCTTGTGAACTTCTTGTTTACTGGTTAAGATGCTTAGCTCTTAACCGGAAAGCAGCGAGTTTGAATAGGTAAAGGATTGAAACGGAGGGGTATATAATAATAAAAATAAAAAGTACTTCTATTATTTTGTTTTAAATTTGATAATGAAAATAACAGATGTATTCAATTATAATATAGGAGAATTTATTTAATCTTAAAATGAAAAATATACCATTCGTCATTTTAATTTAAAATATGTGTTTAAGTCTCTATTTTTTTTTCAAAGATAACGAATCATTTAGGATTTATAGCTTGACCTTGTCCACCCCCTTTTTATGATGCAGTGGACTTCAAATCATTTATTTAATTAATATTCATGTATCTATGTACAACATAAAAAATTATAATAGTTAATAATATAATACGATTATAAGGACCAGTAGAATTTACAATTTAATGCAGAGAGCCTTCCAATTCTATATTCTTGTCCAATCTAAATAATTACCGCTAACAACACCACATTAATAAATATATAAAAAAAATACACTCATAAATATTGAATAGTACATGTTTTTTTCTTTTGACTGCGTTAAAAAAATTATACAAAAAAGATTAAATCTTTAAACTCTCTACCTACATCCCAACGCACCATGATCAATCTACAAAGTTATGTCGATTAAAACAACCGTAATAAAAATAATTTGCTGGTAACCATTAGCACAGCCATAAATAATGTTGGCAAAAAAAATAGCCATCATAAAAATAATATTCTAATAACCCTTAAATTTAGGGAAAATGACGCCTAGATTCCCCACAACAAATGTAACCACCGGCAAGTCCGACCAAATGGTGAAATTCTCTTACAGTCCTTAGGTCTTTATGTGTGAATAAATTTGCAAGCAAAATGACCCATTTGTTTTGACTAAATTTTTGCCACAATCACCTTCCCCATTTCCACCATTCTTTCCCTTCCCTCCATCAAAGATGAGGGCAAAATTGTGGGTTCATTTCAAAGCGGTGGAGAAAGCATGAAAGAGCAGGAACACAATGTGGGTTCAAGCATTTCAATTTTTAGAAGCGAAGAACGAGATCCCTATTGGATTGGGGCAGTGTGGCAAAAAAAAATTAAAATTAAAATCTAAAAATCCCAATCACGATAGCGAACCGATCAAATTTGTTTAAGTTAAAGTAGACAGAATAAGTACCTTTTAAATGTCAAACTTCTCAAGCTTCCCTCAAGCGTTTGGACCTCAAGAGCTGACAATACAGATTAGTTTCCTCTATCAATATCCACACGAATAACTTGCCAATATGAACAACATGCTAGCACTCCTAGTAACTAACGTCCATCCGTCTGTGCAGAAGCCTTGGAAGATCTGATCTTGTGGCCTCAGTCAGATGTTCCTTTTCTTTTCTTTAGGCTATGTTCGTGGCTTTCAAAATATTTTGCCATTGAGAGTCTGTCTCTCTTAGGAAGCTCATCCCTCTCTATACTATATAGATTAGGGTTTTTGTCTTCCCTTATGAATTTTAAAAAATAATCACAATTATTTTGAAAATCATATCTTATCAATTAATTCTTAATTAATTTATATTAAAATAAATTTAATTTAATATTGAGTATGTCCAACAGTTCAATTCAAACTATTTATTTTAATTTAAAAGAAGAGCCAACGAAATAAGATTTAATTTATCTCATAAATTAAATCTATGATATCATATCTTATTTAAATTTATCTCATAAATTTAAATTATAAAACTGATATAATATCTTCTCATATTATGTTAGTTGTTTAATTTAATTTATCATACAAAACTAAACTTAAAACTAACACAATAATATAATATAATATATGTCAGACACTCACACAAATATATACTCCCTCTGTTTAAAAATGTAAAATATTTTTTGAGGAGTTAGATGTTAAAAAATATGAGACATTTTTAGTCTTTCGAAGTATAATCATTACCTTTTTTTTCAAAAGTATCCCTATTGATGGTGACTTTATATTTATTATAGGGTAGTTAATAGGGGTAAATATGAAAAGATAAGATTAGTTTGAAAGTAGGTAAGAATTTTATTGGGGGTGAGATTCGGTTAAAAATACCTTACATTTTTTAACAGAGGGAGTATATTTTTTAAATATATATATATAATATTATATTTTGAATTTTATATTTCATAGACATATATATAAATATGTTTATATATAGATAAGTATTTATCAGATAAATATTCAAATACATACATACATACATAAATATATAATTTATTCACCCTAGACAAAACATTACATTCATTAAATCTAGACATATTTTAGATTTAATGAACTTGAACATTGTAGCTGGAGTTAGGTTGTTCTTGTGTGTGACCCTGCAAGCCCATATAAAATTAGTAGTAAACCAATAATGCTACTAGCTCATAAGTCACAAGTGGTTTCTAGCAAAACATTGCAACTACCTAATTTACATAAAGATCGATAATCCAATGTAACCTATTATATAATCATGTCATATCCCTTTTATCAAGCAATATTTTAGTCAAGTGTGAGATATAGAGTTATCATTCTTCTTTAGCTGACGATTACTTTCTTGATCTATAAGTGAACTGACTATAGTAATGAAAAAAACCCTTTCTATTATAGTACGACCATACATTTTCTCAGTCTTACTTATCGAGAAGCCTAATAATATCTTTTAATTAATGTGAGGGATAAATTTTATCTTAACCACTCATATTTCTCTGCATGAATATCATTAAATTTAATCATAACTTTTATGATCACTTGATTAAATGTGACTTTTAACTAGGTCAAAGTTCAGCTATCATCATGTAGGAATCCATAATAATCTCAGGTCAAAGGGCTTAGTGACATACTTATATATAGAGCTGGAAATACAGGCGGCCTCGGCTCTTAAGGGCCTGAGTCCTAAAGCCTGGTTCTTCATTTTGAGCCTCATTTCTCAAACCTGACCTTTATGTGAAGGGCTTAGGGCCAAGCCAGCAAGCCCTTTTTCAAAAAATAACAAAATTAAAATTAAATTAAATATTATAAATTAATTAAAATATTTTAAAATTAAAAAAAAATTAAAATTCTTATAATTTTTTAGAAATTAAATAACATATTTAGAAGTCTAGTAATAAAATTTAAATTTTGGTTAAAAAATATTTTATTTTTTATAAATACACAAACATAATAATTATGAAAAAATAAAAAATATCATAAATTTTATACTATACATTGATATTTATTAAATTATATTAAATTAATTTTAGAATGAATTAAAATTAATAATAATATAATGCGTGTAGAATCAGGTGAGCAGGTCATTGGCTTCAAACACATGTTCCACCAAAAAAAAAATAACATAACAGGATTTGAAGGGCTGCTTGGGCCCGAGCCCTTTTTTGCAGGACTTATGAGGGCCAAGCCCTCAAGTACAATTACTTTAAAAAAATTATTTTTAAAGCCCGAACCCTGATTTAAATAGGACTTCTAAGCCTGGCTCTTATTCCTGACTCTAGTTATATGTGAAATAAGCTTATGACTTGTACCATGTAACTTTTTCATAATGGGTTGGTCCAGCATCTTGTATCATTTCAAGTGTCAATGACTTTAATTTATATTTTTATAATTAATCAAAATCAAACTAATGATCGATCAGAGACATTTAAGACAATCATTATAGTTTATTCAATAATATAGTCATCATGATGAATATGCAATTAATATAGTAATAAAAAAATTCATTAAATAATGTTCATAGTGTAATAATTGATCTTAGAATATAATTTTCAACATAAACATTATAGCCCAAGAGGAGCACATGCGTGCTAGGTTCATTTCTTCCTCTGCTCCATCAAGGGAAGGCATGAGGGAGCGGGCATGATGAGAAGGAAGGAACATGATGAAGAAAAGGACAATGCCCTTGCCATATCCCACACATTGCTCCCCCTCTCTTTATCACATCTCAATGTCAAACTCTCCTGCTCATTGCCTTTTCACTCTTTTCTAAATCTTTCAACAGTCTATATCCCCTCACTCCCTCTATCCCTTACATTCTTTAATTTCATCCTCCATTATCATTACAGCAATCAATCCTGCCCTTGCCGTCGCCATTAATGGAGGGAAGGGAAAGAATGGTGGTGCAAGGAAGACAATCGCGAGAAGAATTCATTCAAGACAAATGGATCATTTTGCTTGCAAACTAATTCACACATAAAATACCTAGACACTACAAAAAAATTTCACCATTTGGTGGGATTTGTTACTAGCTACATTTGTTGTGGGGGAGCTAGGTGTGATTTAAGAGAAAGGATTATTTAAAGAATAAAAACAGAAAACACGGGCAAAGAAGGGCAAAGAAAGGTAATTTCACATTATTCATAAACCATATAACTTCTTATAGCCTGATTCCTCTAATAATTTAGGTGAGAAACAATAATTTTATTTTATCCCCTATAAAAATTATATTTTGATTAATTTGATGATGATTCTCCAATAATTTATTATAAAATATTGAATGTTCAGTGATTAGTAAAATAATAAACATAAAAAATCAGTAATTTAATTTAATTATATATACACCACTGTTAAAATAAACCATATGCACTGAATGTCGGCCCATGTGAGCAGCGTCAAGATGATGTAAAAACTAAAAAGTGTCATTGAAGAATGAGGAGGGCCTGGCATGAATACAAGTTGCGTATTATCATGTATCAGGTGGCCGACGTGTAACAAGTATTAGCATTACATATAATAGCAGCGTCATAAAAAAATTATGAAAGATTATAAAACATTCAAAAAAATAGATTGAATTAAAAGTTATGATAATTCCAAAATCTACTGGCCAGCTGCATTCCAGCAATTTTCCTATGGCGGCTTAGATGTGGTCAATGATATTTGGAATTTATACCTGGGAGAGGAGAACCATAGATAAAGCCTATGGAAAGAACATATTCATGCCGACAAGAAAATTTACCTAAAAAAAAATTATCCAAAAAAAAAAGAAAAAGAAAATTTACAAAAAAAAAGTAAATGATAAAAAAAATTTAATTATCTACAATAAAAAATTCATTTATTTATACAGGTCCAAATGAATCAACTTAAGAATAGTTTTATTTTTTTTCACCTTTGAAAATAATTCCTTTTAGGCCTTTGGAAATATTATAATCTATTTGGCCAGGCTATATGTTCATTCAGTGGGCCTTATTTGTAATTATCCCTTTATACTTTATACATATATTTTTTTATCTTATTTATAAGTTATTTTCAATATTTTTATTAAAATTAAGAAAAATTTTAAACTTCATTAGCTCCATATAAAAATCCAACAAGGTTTTCACCTTATCCTTGGTAAATATACATATTTTAAAACAAAATAATCTGACATTTAATGACCTTTTTAATATTTAATAGGGACAAAAAGGTAAAAAGACATAACATAATCATTAAGGTATAAATAAAATTAAAATAAATAATCTATTTCTCTATCATATAAATTGGACTTGGAGAAGTTTTTTGATAAAATTATTTAGAATTTCATATTCAAAATATACAAAACATAAAATGTAGCCCATGAAGATGAAGGCCCTGTGGAATGTTAGCCCAATTAAAGGATTAGATGTTCGAACAATATCAAATATTTTTAATATTTTAATATGTAATAACTGTTTTTTTTAAAGTGCCTCTAATAAATAAATTATTTTATATTTATTTTAAAATAAAATATTATATTAAATAAAATATATATATATATATAAATAGTATTAGTTTGAGAATAAGTAAATACTTTATTTAGGTGAATTTTAGTTAAAAATACCTTACATTTTTTTATGAAAAGGAATACAAATTTTTTGGTATAATTTATTTTACTTGTTTGTATTATTAAAGTTTTAAATTTAAAGCAAATCTCTCACAAAAAATTTAAATTTAATTTTTCAAAAATTACCCAAATATTTTTTAAAAAATAAATCATATAATTTTTCTTTATTTTTGTAGAAATTACAAGTGTGTGTGTGTATTATTTTTAAAATTTACACTACTTCTCTTGGAGATAGACAATAATTTTTATAAACTTCCCTTAAATTTTACTGCAGTTAAATATGTTTTATTTTTAGTAGTTACTCATTTAATCTTATTTATAAGATACAGAGATAATATTTTTTTTCTTATATTTATTAGGCACATTAATGATTATTGTGTCTATTTTAACTCACCCTTATGTCCTTATTAAATGTTGAGAAGGTTATTAAAAATATTATAATATTTTATTTTTAAAATATGTGTATTTAATAAAAATAAAATTAAAAACTTGTTGAATTTTTATATAAAATTAATAAAGAGGTTTAAGACTTTCTTTGAGTTCAATAAAATGTGTTAAAATTGACTTATAAATATGACTAAATAGAATATTTTTATTTATGCATAATATTCTGAGCAATTAGTTTCTTTCCTGTTTATCAATTCAACACTATCCATTAAACACCAAGGTTAATTAAATTTCCCTTCCAATTTTATCGGAGGTCCTTGAGGGGACAAGCTTAATATATTAATTAAATATGCTCCATGGAGACAAGTTTAATATATTAAGTATTAACTAAGTATAATCGATTTGACTCAAGTTGGGGAAAAACAAAAGACTAAATTAATTAAGGCATAATGCGACTTTGAATACCAAGACGCTTAATCTGGAAGACAATACGTTAGAATAGATATTATAAAGAAGGAGCACTTCTCATGAATTAATGACACCTGTGTTTGCTTTAAGGAGGGAACACCACTAATCAATAACAATACTTGGTGTTTGTTTCATTTTAATTGGTCCATGTCGTTGAGATATCTCGTATCTGTATGAACTAAGAATGCTGAAGACAAAATCTGAAAGAAAACAAATACTTAAGCTATTTTAAATCAAACACATAAAAACATCACCTTAAAAATAAATTAGCATGTGGGACGGATTTCCAATTTGACTGACCAACACAACACGTGGAACAAAAAACGAAAAGAATATCCAACGGTCAACAAAGCAGTAACCATTGAATTGGACCTCATTGCTTCAAGTCAGTCACCATAAAGATCAACACATTTACACTTGTCATGTTTCAACTCGTTGTTAGGGTAAACATAGGCGAGTTTTCTTCAAACTTCACTTAAACAAGTTCCATTTGTATTGTACCTATAAAGCCTAAAGTTGACATGGTACTTTTAAACCATCGCCCATTAGTTTACAGTTAAATAATTTAATAGGATTAGTTAATATAAACACGCCAATCCAGAAGGCTTGTAGATCAGGTTGTAAAGTTTAGACATGGCCTATTTACTAATCGAGTAGGCTAGGATTAATTTAAGCATGGAAGGTTTATAAAGATTAATTTTTGATAAAGATCAATAACATGACGTCAAATATTATTTATTAAAAAAGTCTTTAATAATTTGACTTAAAAATTATGAATTTTTCTTATTTTACTTCATATTGTATCTATTTAAAACGCATATTCTCACCACATGTTATATTTTACTTGTACTTAATTACTATTATTGATTATAGTTAAACATTTCCACTACGTATTAGACAATATAATATAAAAAATGTGTCTATCATGAGTTATTTTCACGGAAAAGATTTTCTTGCAAACATTTGTCATAAATAATCAATGTCACATATTTAGAAACGGTGACGGATGATGCAGAAGTTCTTTACTAGTCTACTAATCAGGTCAACTCTAAATTATGCTAGAATAGAATATAGGCCATCTGACATACTCCTAACCTATTTCCATTTCTAATTATTCTACACAAGTGAAAAGCTTTTCATTTAAATAATTTTTTAAGGAAATCAGCAACATCACCCATACCAATATCAATATCCAACGTAAAAAAGTACAGATAGCAGCACTGCTTATAATTTGTTTTCCTCTTGAACATTTGCTTTTTTTTTTTTTTTTGAATTAGAGAGGCAGCTACTAATGATCTGAAATTATAAGAGGAATGGGACCCACAACCTCCCACTGACCCACTTGAACATTGAGATATTGATCATGTACATTTGTGTTAGACAAATTAGTAGTTCTCCTCCCTCTCTTTGCTGAAACATATCTGTTTATAATTGAAACACCATCTCTTCTTATCAGGTACTTTGAGATGTGATAATGTCAGTTTCTGACTTATTGCACTCTTTATGCATTCAACCTTCACAATACACAACAATTTTTACATTAACAAGGTTTCTCATCTTAATACACTCCTGTATTTACTCTGTCTCAAACTCTCACTCCCAACTTAAGTTACAATCTTGATTTTGCACCATAGAAAACTTGTCAAAATTTTGAAGCTTGAGTTTATGATCTCCCTGGTGCTTTATAATGTTAAGCTTATTGATTTATAGACAGAGAAAAGAGATATGCCTAGGCATGAAAAAGATGGCCATCAATACTGTACAAACCGTATCTGCTATGGCAGCATTTAGCAAAAGCATAAAAATGTATTAATCGAATACTGATTAAACCCTTTGGAGATATCAGTAACTGTATTCACCTGTATTAATCGATTGCACATTAAAAACTTGCTTTTCAGAGGCACCCGTTTCAGAGGTCAATATCACTAATTGAAATGATAAGCCACAGACACTTCCAGATTATAATCTCAACATAATTGGTAATTCACAAAGCAAACGAAGGCAAATTCTCATGAACCAAGTTCCTCACCTTAACCTTCAAAGCCCCACTGATTTTCTGCACATTCTCAGCAATCCCAAGCAGTTGATCTTCCTCCATCTTAGTTGCTGAAGAAACCAAGACAACCTGCGTGCCACAAAGCTCATCATAAATCCTCTCGAATTCTTCCAACACTTGCTTCACAATCCCAATCTTGTTCTTCTTAAGCAGCATCTTCACCAAGACCACCAGATGCCGATGGAACCCCCCCTGCTCCACCAATGCCCTCACCATAGCTGGCTCTTGAAAGTTCACATCTTTCAGAAACCCCATGAGCCTCTGAACATCCCTCTGAACCACGTGAAGAGAATTGCTGCTTTGAGCTATGTCTATGACTGCTGCAGCATACCCAGTAGCAGGTTGGCGATAGACGATTGGATTTTGAGAAGATGGGGTGCGAGAAGAGGAAGAAAAGACCAGAGAAGGAAAACCCTTGTGAGATAAAGGCTTGGTTTTGGAGGTTAAGTTAGGTTTGGAAGAGGAGGAAACATGGGCGTGGGATTGTGGAGGGAGGTTAGGTGATGAACAAGGAGTGGTTTTGAAGTGACAGAAGTCACGATGAGTTGAAGGAAGGGAAGGGATTTTGAGGGTTGAAACAGAGCTTGAGAAAGTATCCATGAGGGGAGGGAGAGAGAGGGGTAGACGATTTTGGGGTTTGGATTGTTGCGGAAGAAGAAATTCATACTCGAGGGGATAAGTTTTGGCCACGAAGTCTGATGTTGGTGGGGGTTTAATTGACAGCAACCATTTTCCGTGAATCGATTTTTGTCTGTTTAACGTGAAATTCAAGATGGAGGCCAGGAGTTTCATCAGTCGCGAGTTCACCTAACTTCATCAATTTTTTTTTTAAATAAAAATAATTTGTATTATTTAATGGACAAAAAATTATCACATCCCTCTAAAATTATCCTTCAATTAAAATTAATTTTTAATTATCTTTAATTTATTTCTATATAATATCTCTCTATTGTATTATTAATAAAAATATTTATTAAATAAAGAATTTAATATTATTGACATTTTATAAAATATCCTATATTTCAAATTTACACTAGCTGACAAAAAATGTGTTATATTTTGAAGTAGGGTAGCGCATAAAAAAAATATATATGTACCCTTATTCATTAGGCTCTTCTCCCCTTTTTCATTAAATAGAAAAAAATTCATAACATAAAAAAATATTAGAAAAATGTAATGTTTCAATTTTTTGCTAACAGTAATTTTTCCATACTAATTCCCTATTAACCTGAGTGAGAATTTTAAAATCAGTTTTTTAATGTTTAAAATTAGAGGGTCTTTTTTTTTTTTTTTTCCTGGTATGTTGCCATCGAGTTGGTGGGTGGATGGTTTTTGTTTTGGGGAAAGAGAGAAGGGGGCCAGGGGAAGACCCGGTCATTGGATAGCTAGTAATTTTGGGCCTGAGTCATACTAAAGTCCAACAAACAAGAAAAGCTTACACCAACCTGAAGGCCCATAATTCTGACCTAAATATAGGCCCATAAATGTTTTGGATTTTCTTTCTTTCTTTGGTTGAGATTCCCCATTGTCCACATCACAGTCCACACTTTCCATTGGCTACGAGGTTGCTCAATAATGAAATTGCAGTGTTAGCTCAATCCTTGACCTTGTAGCTGGTGACTACAACCGGGTAGTCTTAGAAATAAATTATGATCTGCTTAATATTTATACTTAGTTCACAAAATTGATTCAAGTTTATCCAAAGCTCAGCCCAAAAGATCTGACATGTTCAATTTTAAGAACTAGATACATGTTCCATGTACTCTAAAAGATTTAGGAAATGAAATATATTGAATATCCATGGTTTATAAATATTACCAATTGTGTGATTTTTTGATTTTATAAGTGATGTATATGGGAAGCAGTTTCAATTCCTTCATTAAATGTTCTTCCTCACAAATTCTTTGGCTGTAGTAGCTTCCTATTTTTAAGAAGAAGTCAATGGACAGATATATTGGGGAATCTGTGACAATGACTAAGGAAGCTCTGCAGGCCGCAGATGCCTCAACTTTGAGAGCAAGTGAAAGATGTTCGTTACCAGGCTGCGTAAGTTTTCCTTGTTCATCCTTACTATGTGTGTCTAGTTTTATCACTAGCCTTTTCCCAAAAAAAAAAAAAAAAACCTTTACTATGTGTATTTTAATTTTTTTTGGATAAATGTAATGATTTGTTGGAGGATGATGTGATTGCCTGAGAGCCTTTGTGCATCGACGAGCCTCTGTAGAAGTAGCATCAACTTAACCAATAATTTTGAATTTGATATTTGAGTAATCTTTTACTTCACAATCCATGATAAAGGTAACTACTTAAAAATTTAAAAAAATATAGTTAAAATTTTTATTTTTTGAAAAAAATTATATATCTTTTTAATTATATTTTTATTAAATATTACATATATGTGTTTTAAATCTTTTTTAAGGAATAATAATGAAACAAGGGTATAATATTTTATACATATATATATCACCCAATATTATATATTTTAAAAAATAAAATGTCATATATTATAGGCCAAACGAGTTTATTGAGATTTGACTTGACTTGGACTCAATTAATCAAAATTTAATGAAACAACAAATACTGGATGGACGGATGCAAATGCGCATTAAAAGGGTTAAAAAAAAAAAGGAAGAATGATAAAGAAATTTTAAAAAATTTAATTAATTTAAATTTAGTTTCAAGTATCAAATCTAAAAAATTTATAATGTATAACTGTATTATGATAAATTTATAACTTATTTTTTAAATTTTTATATAATTAAAGAATAAAAAAATTATTTTTTTTAATTAAAAATTAAAATATAAGTTACAAATTTATTATAATAAAATTATAAAATTATAAAATTTAGTTAAAAAATTTTAAAATTTGACACTAAATTTAATTTAAATTAATTCATCTTTTTGAGAGACACCTCAATATTCTCCAATCAACTTTTAGATTAAAAAGGAATCTATGAATAGTTCAACGAGTCATGAGATATCTGAATCAATCAATAATAAGATGTCAATCAATTAAGATTCTTTCACTTGAGAGATCTTATTACCCTCGTCCCTAAAAAAAAAAAAAAATGCTATTATTAAATATTAATACTCAAGCCGAAAAATTTCAGTTTTCTCAAATATAAATTAAAACATTTCACTTTTCTATATATTACTTATATCTTTTTTCTAAAAAAAGGTTAGTCTTTTAATTATTATTATTTAAAATAATATTTCGAATTGTTTAAACTAAATACAAAATATCATTCTTTATTAAATTATTTACAATTCATTTGAATCAATGAAATTCGAATTGAGGCCATACTTGTCTAAGTTTAAAAAAAATTAAAATTTATATCCTTTTAGATCACACGTATGAAAAAAAGCTAATAATTATGTTGATTGGTTGCTAAAGTTGGTAATATGAGGCGAATTTGTAAGCTCAACCTATCATCTTACAAAAAAATGTAGGTTGAGTTTAAAAAAATGGGTTCACATATAACTTGAATCCGCAACGGCCTAACCTTGCAAGTTGGCGGGTATTTAAAATAAAAGATAAAGAAATCACATGATCATTCTCTCAACTCTCATCATTATTCAAATTATTAAAATAATTCAAATTACATGCATATTACCTACTACCGTTATTACCTATCACATTTAATTAGCTAAGAAAACTATAAATCCAAGACAAGTTGAGTGCATTGGTGTAGCATGCATCTGACCAAAATTTTTTTCACAATATAATTTGAGTAAAATATTTTTAAATAGGCACAAGCAATATATTTATCTATTTTTGCAATAGTGCTCTTTTGAGTGGTATATAAATCATTTTTAACTTTAGAGTCGTTTAAAATGATTTATATATCAACATTCATATTCTCTTCAATGACTTTTGAATTACGAGTTACTAGGCTATCAAGCTGTAACCAAATTTTAATTTATTTTTTCTTGTATTGTCTTTATTAATAAATTTTTTACTTCAATAAACTTAGAATTCCTCAGCTAACAAAAAAAAAAAAGTTAGCCTGTGAGCATTTTACTCAAATTAATATTAAATTTAATTTCACTTTCTAGACTTTTACATGTTAATTATATTTTCATATTTAATTGTATAATGCTAATAATTAATGATAGATAAAGCTTCTAACATCATAATAAACTTATAATTTAAAAACTAAAAAAACGTATATAAAAAATATTTTGGTATTGAGGGGTTAGTGTGGGTTGGTACTTGGTAAAAATATAACCCGCATAAAATACAAGTTATATCAATCTGCTTTACCAAACTTACAACTAGTTACAAGCTAGTCCTCCAATTGACCCGTATTATCAATTTTATTGGCTGCTGCACTAAATTTCCAATGTCAGTTTGATGTTAAGATTTTTTATGAGCCATCACTTGCATGCAAAAACTTTTGAGAAAATTTCATTAAACCCCTTTTGACCAAATTTATTCTCAATCAATCCATTGAAATTGTAAAATATCAATTTAGTTCTTGTAAGTCTCATTTGGGCTAAATTGAAATCAAGTTTTTGGGAGAAATGACATAAATAATGTAAATCCTCTCGAATAAAAATAACTGATATATAAAAAAAATAAATAAATGATATAGAAACAAATTACAATTTTTATTAATAGTATAACACCACTATGAATAAAAACAAACAAAGTTAGGCACATGAATAACTTATGTAGAGAAAATGAACAACTAACATATAGAAAATGAACAAATGATATAGATAAAATTTGCAATTCTCATCACTATCATAATATCACTATGAATATAAACAAATAAAACTAAATGCATAAATAACTAGTATAGAAAAAATAAATAGTTAATATATGTAAAATTTGTAACTATCATTAACAACATAATACCATCATGGATATAAATAAGTGAAATTAAATGCATAAATAATTCGTATGAGAAAATGAACAAGCATTACATGAAAAATAAATAACTAACACAGGGAATTGGGTTATTTGTATCATTTCTCAAAAAAATTTGATTTCAATTTTGCCCAAATGAAACTCATACGATTTGAAATGATATTTTAGAATTTTAGAGCTTGAATGAAAATAAATTTGGTGGAGGGGTTTAACAAAATTTTCCCAACACTTTTTGTATTAGAACATAACTTAGTTTATCACTCACCTGCAAGGATTTCTCCGTAGTCTTTTATTAAATTTCTTTCTTAAAAAAAAAAAAAAAAAAACTGTGATGGGAGATGACTCATTCAGGCCTTTCGGTCAACGAATGGTTTGCCTTTTGGGTGGGGGGTGGGGGTAGCAGGGACGAAGAAGCTGGATCTTGTTGTGGACGTGGGCCTTCAACAAAGGTACACCAATTCTGTCGGTGCCAAAAACAAAAAAACAAATAAATAAAGCTGTTCTATTGAATTTATTTGATTTAGATGCTCCATATTTAGTCGATAAATATATTCAATAATAAATAATAATATACAAAAAGTGAGTAAATAAATTAACTAATTAACATTTCACATATAAGGTTACGTGTTTTGCCAATTTATTCATTGAGTGCACTATTTATTAGTGTACAGAATGAAAATTCAACTTCAAAGGAAAGGAGTTGACCAGTATTTCTAAGAATGTTTTTTCTTCTTTAATCGAATTTGATGGTCATTTCAATGACCGTGGATAACCCAAATTAATTGAAATCTGATCATCTCTTTAACACGATAGCAGGAGGGCCCATATTCTGTTCATGCTAGAGATGGACTCTTTATTTCCACTTTATTCCTCTTTGAAATTAAGTAAATAGATAGGACATCTGAAACAATTAAAAGTATACTTGAAACTCATCTGGATGTGTTTGATTATCAATTTTTGCCCATGCATATGTAGCAAATTCTCACACCGATGGCAGAATTTGAGTCCACAATCTTTGTATATTATGAATCAAATTTTTAGCAATTAGACTACTTTCATTGGCGGTCAGTGTCCCTTACCCTTACAATTAAATACTCATAATATCATGCCTGGCTCGCTATGTCTTGGAATTTATGACATTCTGTTCTTCATTGAGGCACGGATAGGCAAGGACCGCGTTTTATTGTTGGAGTGGAAGCGGTAAAAATGAAGTTGTTTGAGTCTCTGAACTTATGTTTATGAGGTAATTTTAGCACCATGTCAGATTAAAACAGGTTAAATATCATCATCCCATTCAGAAATCCCATTATTTCTATCTACCACAGCATGATCATGAGTGAAGGACTTTTGTATATATAAAAATAAATATGCAAAAAACAAAAATGTAACTATGTGTAAGGTTGGTATATCCTGTTTACTGGAGTGTTCAAATACACACAGAGACAGAGACAGTTTATGGAAGGAAAAAATTATTTTCATACACAGTTAAATGATTCTGTCCCATTCTCTCTCTCTCTCTCTCCCTCTCTCTCTGGTTTTTTTTTTTTTTGGTAAAAAGGAATATTCATTCAATCAGAATAAAAATTGCAGAAAGGTAATTATATTGTGTCATTCTTTTTTACAATGCATGAATGTACTACAATGGAGGATTCATTTCTTTTTTTTCTGTTTAACTTCTTCTCTCTCTCTCTATTTTTTTGGTGTCATTTTAATGACTGTTTGAATCAATTTTTGAAGCCTTAGTGAACCTCTTTACAATAACACGGGCTTTCAGCTTGGAAACCAGAAACGGCTAAGAAGACGCAGACAACATTATACCTAAGGAACATAGTTAATAAATCCTGGTCACCATCATGAGTTGTTTCAACATCCCTTTTGCTTCAATGATGCAATCGGTAGAAAAAATCCATTTGAAACAGACGAATCAATGATAATAGTAGCATTAAAAAAAAAAAAAAGAGGGACGAGTGAGATTGAGAACTTTAAAAAAAGAAAAGCAATGAACCCATGGATTACGGCAGAAATTGGGAACGAACTGATGTGAACTATATAGACAATTTCCAAATCTTCCACCACCCAATGACGTAATTTCAAATCCCATTAAGGAATTAACTTTAAGCAAACCATCATATGTCATTTCATAAAGAGATTACATTATACTTTATACTGCCAAATTAGATTATACTGCTTTTGTTTTTAAAAATTATAATAGACTTGTCCTTAATTTACTTTTCACATAGACAATAATTTTTATATAACGTGCACAATGTCATCTACTAATTTATGAAGAAGTGTTGGGAATATTTTATATTCGTATTAAATACACATCTACTTCAGGCATTTTGGTGTAATAAATGGCAATGTTGATGCAAGTGATGTTCATAGTAAATGATAATGTGCGTATCAGTGGGAATGGAGCCCTGCATGCCATGCCTCAACTAAAATATCCTCAGAGTACAATAATTCCCCGATAATAGTGACAAAATAATCTGTCTGTGTTGTAATGCATGGTACCCATAATTTGGTAAAGCAATAAAAGTGAGACGAGGACTGTGACGCATTTCCTTGCCTATTTCTTTTGCCACCAGTAACTCAACATTCAGTCTGGCTTCTCTGTCTCCCAACATCTCGTCTTTTTCCCAACTTCTTCCCTCTTCCCCTCCACTAGCTCCCAACTGACCCCCTCACCGCCAAAATCCTTCTTGGACCAAACTTGTGTCTTTCTGCAGGGAAAGAGATTAAGCTGAGACCAAGATTTGAGCCTCTAGTTCGTCCGAGGAAAGGAAAAGCAGAGGCTCTTTGTTTTCCATTTTCTTCGCCATCAAATTTTTTGCTGGTTTCAGGAAGAGGAAGATGAATCAGGAAATGAATGGGGTTGATGTCGAAAGGTTTCAAGAGAATGGGCATGAGAAAATAGATTACGTGTTTAAGGTGGTAGTGATAGGGGACTCTGCTGTGGGCAAGACCCAAATTCTCTCAAGGTTTGCAAAGAATGAGTTCTGCTTTGACTCAAAGTCCACCATTGGTGTGGAGTTTCAGACTAGGACTGCCACCATCAATGGCAAAGTCATCAAAGCTCAGATCTGGGACACTGCAGGCCAGGAAAGGTTCAACTCTCTTCTCTCTCAATCTCTCTTGACCCTGAGTTTTCCATATAGTACCAACTAGATTATTATTATTATTATTATTATTATTATTATAATCAAACAATTTATACCAAATTGACCTTGGATTTTTAGAGGCCATTCTATCAAAATCATACATGCTGTGAACTCAACTCCTAGTATTTGAATTTTGAAATTTTCCTTCCCCAGGGCTACATTGTAACAGTACCAAGTAGACGATTATTGTATTAAAGCAATGTAATGCCAGGTTGGCCTTAGACATCCTAGGCATTTTATCAAGCACAAGTTGTTGATAGATTAGTATTGAAATCTCCCTTCCCCATACTTACTTTGGCTTTCTACCAGCCCCCAATAAGAACTCTGTACATCCCTGCAAGAGATTTATCCACACAGATCATGCCCAGTTCTGGAAACCACATTTGACAAGCTATACAGATAAACTACTATGGAAAACTTCAGCTGAGTAGGTAGGATCTCGTATCAAATGTAATTGCAAATTTTCCTGGTGATAATATTAATAGGTACAGGGCAGTGACAAGTGCATACTACAGAGGAGCATTAGGGGCAATGCTGGTGTACGACATAACCAAACGGCAGTCGTTTGATCACGTAGCGAGGTGGGTAGAGGAGTTACGAGCACACGCGGATAACTCCATAGCGATAATGCTAACAGGGAACAAAGCTGACCTGGTGGATCTGAGGGCGGTGTCGATGGAGGACGCGGTGGAGTTCGCGGAGGATCAGGGCCTCTTCTTCTCGGAAACTTCGGCTCTCAGTGGGGAGAACGTAGAATCTGCGTTCTTCAAATTGCTGGAAGAGATCCACAGGGTTGTGTCCAAGAAAGCACTGGAATGTACAAATGGGAACGCCAATCATGGTGATCATTGTGCAGCCACGCTTAAAGGATCCAGGATTGATGTGATCTCGGGTCCTGAATTGGAAATTAGCGAGATGAAGAAGTTATCTTCCTGTTCCTGTTGATGGGCAGTGAAGAACTTTATATGTATTTTTCCCCCTCGAAATTCGGCTGTGTGGCTATCAACCTCGTGAGTGTACTCTACTTTTCATCTGAGGCATTGCTCTCCATACTCACAATTTAAGAGCACTTGCTCTCTTAAGCAAATATGACATTAGTTCGAGACAGAAATAGAGTTAATTAATGAATATTCAATCATTCAATCTCTGATTAACGAACAACTATATTGTCTACAATGAAGCAAATTTGCACGGCTCGGATTGCTGGTGAAATACTTAAAATGTTCCTACGAAAAGAAGCCGAGGGAGTATAACTTTTGCGTTAGATTCATTTTCGATACACTGCCTTTCTCCCAAACCCTGAACACAGACAAGTATATCATAATTTCAATCACAGCCTTTTTTTGATAGAAGGAGATATATCAATCGAAAAGATATGGTCCACATGGCCATGAATCATTAGGAAAATGACCACGAGTGAAAATTGAGATGAAAATACAAGAAAAATAACAGTCATAAAAGAAAATATCTTGTTCAACTGGGTTGCGAGGGAAGCTCTTGTTAAAATTGGTAGGATTGAAAGGCTTCTTTTCTTGACATGGGATGAAAAGGTTAACGAGAGTCATAATTCTTTTATAAAAATCCATGTCATTTTGATAGGCTTTTCAGTTGGGCCAACACCAGGAGGAGGAACTGGACCCAAATTCATGCGCGGAATGCAATCGGTAACAAAATAGGCCGTTGGGAGTAGGCCCATGTGATCATGTGCATGTACTATGGATTCATGTAATTGAAAAATTGCCTTTGTGAGGAATGAGATGTTTTTTTTTTAATAAAAGGCCACGGAGAATCGTGTAAGAGATTAATATCTAGTCATGTCTATAGTCATGTAATTGAATAATTGCCTTTGTGGGGAATGGGGATTTTTTTTAATAAAAGGCCATGGAGAACCATGTAAGAGATTAATATCTAATCATGTCTATAGTCATGAGGCTAATACAATTGGGGGATGGGTTATTAAAGATGCAATATCAAAATGATGATAAGGCATCTTATGAGCAAGAAGATTAGCGCACTGGTTGGCTTCTCTATAGCTATGGTCAAAAGTAATCATTTAATCTTTCATAATGAGATCCTTAATATTTTTTATGATTATGGAGAGAGGATGGTTATTGTAAAAGGTATTATTAATAAGCGATAAAGCCTCCTCCAAATTTGAGTATACGTTGATTTTAGAGAGCTTCTCACCCTATCTTAGATTAATTGATTATCTTTGTACAAGTGAAGTCAATGTTGATTTCCATAATATCATCTTTAGAGTAAATCTTCCTGCATCTAGTTTTTCAAATATTACAACCTACTTTGGTAAAAAGTCTCTGCTAAGGAATTCTTCTTGTAATCAAATTGCTGTTTCATTCTTCGTGTTCTAAGTTATTCAATCCTGCACATTAAGAAAAAAAGGTATTAAGTTTTGTAGGAATTACTAAACTTTTTCATACCTCTTTAGCTTTCTTGCAATCACGCAAAATATGAATAGAAGATTAATGAGTTACAACCCATGGGGCAAGAATGTTGTTGCAGAGCATTTCCATTAGTATTCTTGTAGTTTGTTTAGAGACGATCCCAAGCACCTTCTAGAGGAAATATTTAATTTTTTATAGGTGAGCTATCTCAAGATCTTAGACCAGACATCAAAGTGATTTTGATCCTTTCTAGACTCCATAACTTTTATGCAGATTTAATAGAGAAGTTACCATCAGAAGAGGATCTCCAAAAAAGAACATCATCATTAACCTGATAGTCTGTGGGTTGCATAAGTGCCATCTCTCTAATGATATCAGAATTGAGATAGCATTTTAAAATATCCATATTCCAACCGCAAGAGGTATTGCAAAAATCCAAGGCTCTTGTATGGAGAATAGAGTTAGCATTATGAAAAGCATATCTAATAAGAGGATCAAGAAGGGGGGACCACTTATCATACCAGAATGATATATAGTAACCTCTACTACTTTCTAACCAATATGAGACATAAACTTACCCAAACTTTAGATGTGCTGCTCTGGGTGTAAAAGTAAGAATTAGGTTTAACAACCATAAGGATAATAGATTTATTACACTTGTATTTGTTGTGTAACACTCGCACCCAGAGACAATTAGGTTTAGTGATTTGGCCCCAATAAAGTTTCATGATAAAGGACATGTTATAATACTTAAGTTTCTTAATGCCAAGACCTCCATCTTTTTTATCAGAGGTAATGCAATCCTAAGATAGAAGATGGAGTTTTTGTCCCCATTTGAAGAATCCTAAAAGAAAGTTTTGGAAATATTTTTCAAATCAGCCAAATGTTGTATAGTAAAAGCATAGGTTGCATTGTACAACTAGGAAGAGTAGAGAGAACATATTTGATAAGCAAAAATTTTCCCACAATATTAAGATAACTTTTCCAGTTAGCTAAGCAACAGTTTGTCTTTTCAAGCAGAGGAGTAAAGATGAGCTTAAAAGCCTTTTCATGAATTAGGGGGATTTTACGGTATTTCTTAAGATTTTCGGTAATGGGGATACCCAACTCCTTGTTGATGTGAGAAGCTATGTTGATATTTACATTTTTAGAACATAAAGGTTTAGATTTTTTAGTATTGATTTTCTGTCCTAAGGCACTATAAAAGTAAAAAAAAATTGTTGGATGATCATTGCTTAGGATAAAGATAGTTTTGCAAAAAGCAACAAATCATCAGCAAAAAAAGTGAGATATAAGAGGGCCATTAAGAGTTAACCTAATAGGTTTCCCTTTATTATTGTCATTGCTATTGAGAATGCAGTGGCTTAAACATTCAATGCAAAGAATAAAAAGATAAGGAGAGAGATTATCTCCTTATCGAATGCCTCTAGAAGGTTTGAATTCTTTAGTTAGTTTACCATTCTAGAGCACTTGCATCTTTGTAGTTGAGATGGAGGCATGTATTAATTTCCTAATATGAGTATCAATCTTGACAGATTTGAGAGTATTATCAATGAATTCAAGGACATTCTATCAAAAGCCTTCTTAAGATTTATCTTCAGTGCCGTGAAGCCTTTTTTGCTCGTTTTATTTCTCATAGAATAAATAATCTCTCGTGCAATTATAATATTATCACTACATTGCCTACCTTAAATGAAGCTGCAATGATTATCGCTAATAAGATTAGGCATACAAGCACAGAGCTGATTGGAAATAATTTTGGTGATAATTTTATAACTCATGTTACATAAAGATATAAGGTAAAAGTCCTTCATACAAGTAGGATGGTCAATCTTAAGGGTCAGCATGATGAATGTATCATTTATTTCTTTAATAGAGTTAGGGTTTCTAAAGACCCTTTTGACAAGATTTATAATGCCATGCTTTAGATCCTCCTAATAGGAAATGAAACCCTCGTTGATGCCATCAAGGCCTGGAGCTGTAAAGGCCCTAGTGTCAAAACAGCATTCTTGATTTCATCATTAGTCATATCTTTGTGTAAGACTTGCTATCAAAGGTAAGAAAGAGTAGGAAAACTTCTTTTAGATGTAAGTTTAGGTTTAATGTTCTTTCTTGTTTGAAAAAGTCTTCGAAGTAGGAAACAATTATGTTTTTCAAGAATGCTTTGGTTCTAGATCCAAGTATCATCATTCTCTTTAAGAGATAAAATCTAGCTTCCTAATAATAGACGTGGCATGGAAGAACTTAGTGTTTTGATCTCCCCTTAATAATCATTTACATTTAGATTTCTGGAATCAGATCAACTCTTCTTGCATAAAGACCTTGTTATAATCTTCGTAAAGAGACTTTTCAAGCTTTCTTCCCAAGATTTTGGAATGAGGATGTTGTGTGTCTTAGATAATATAATTTGACAGTTCAACACAAATAGTTAGATTTCTTGTGTTTATTGTTTTCTAACATCCTTAAAGTTTCCCTTTCCCTTACAGATTTGGTGTTGGTGAGCACAGGCATCTTTATCAGATAGACCATTTGAGTCATGCTAGGTGGGATGGGATGCGTGTTTTGATTGATGAGTTAAGCTAATCCATGTAGATTTATTAGTTTATTTAAAGGAGAATCACATGCGATTGCTTTAGAAAATTATTCATAGATAAAGACTAACAACAAATTTCATTCGAAAAAATCAAGTCACGTTTGCATTGTAATAACAATCCATTTTGTATTAGTCCTTGTTTATAAATAATTTCTTGACCTGTCCTTAAAAGATGATTTTCCCTTATTTAAATTAGAAGTAAGAAGTTGTTAGACAAGTAGCCAATGTTAATTCTCCAAGTCAAATATAGAAAGATTATTTTGAAGTTTTGTATATAAATTAGGTAATACCTAATGGTCCATTTTATAGGACTTTGTTAATTGTTTTCATGACATTAAGTAAACTAATTAAAAATAACAAATGAAAAAATATTTATGATTTTTCAAAATCACCCTTTCATTAGTATATCAAAGACGCATCAAAACCAAATTCTTGCACCAACAATTAGGGCCAGCCCAACTTTTGGGCTTCAAACGATATGATGCACGCAAATTCTTACATGCTGATAAGGTCAGTCTTATTTTGAACTTCAAATATGTGTGTAAATAAGATAAGATGAAGTAAGTAATAATTATCCAATTTTAAATTTTTTTAGAGGTTGATATAGTTGGTGATTCCAAGTATTTGGTAAGATTGGACCAATGCACGGCCACGGGAACAAGTGGAACAATCACAGCATATTAATTCTTTATTGGCTCGCGAGGCTTAGAGAAAGGTCTAACAGATGATATCATAACTTGGCTCTTGGTATATAATGGAGTCGATTTGTTCGATAACATGATGGAGAAAATGTGTGCAACCAAGTACATTAGGTGTTATAGGAAAATAAAATCTAATAACTACTAAATCCTAATTTTAAGGGTGAAATTATCGGGACCAATGGCCCATTCTGTAGATTATATTCAACTTAGACCAATCACCAATGTATTCATTATTCAATTCCTTTCTCTATTTAGTGCAAAACAATACTTTTACTATTCATGTAAATAATATAATCAAAATCATTTATTCTCCTTCAGAATAAAAACTTAATTTTAAAATTAAGAATAAATAATAAAAAATATAATACATATTAAGTTTCAAGATTATATATGAATATTTGAGATGCATCATGTATCCATCAAATTAACCCTTTTTAAGAAAAAATAAATCAATTTCTTTGAAGTTGATATGATTTAATGAATTTGTCTTGATTTATATAATCTATTAAATAGAAGGATTTTTATCAAATGAAATTCTATCAATGAGAAGCTTCCTTCTTCTGGCACATGATGTGGGGTGCTTTGAAATGGAAGGAAAATAAATCTTAAAAAAGAAAAAAAGAAAATTGTATGGAGTTCGAGTTGCTTCCTTCTTCCAATCAATCTAATCCTTTTTTCCTAAATACAAATAGGAATTACATTTCCCATTTAAATGGAAATCGCCCCCAAAAATGCCAAATTAAAATCTTTCTGCCAAGTGCCAACCAATCAATTCCAATGCGTCCAATCTCCGGGTTATGTACAAAAAGGCCTTTTTGGTCTTTTGCATTTTTCATCCATGTGCACTTCTGAATTCTCCACTAACACCTCTCTGACCTTGGAGTTTCACCACCATCGAACGACTGAGATTTCGCGTTGCTCTTCACTCTGAACAAACCGTACAGTTTCCGCAAATCCTTCACTGTAGAGAGACCCTCTTCACACCGAGATAGCTACTCGCGATTGTCTTGAATGATGTGAAATCACAGAGCGGAAAATGAATATGGACGTCGACCCGACTCGGCCGAAGGAGGTTCGGGTCGATTTGAATCCTTACTGGTCAGCGTGAAAACCATGATTCTCTCCTCTGCGCAGCACGAGTTCAAAATCCCGTCCATGAAGTTCAATACTCCTGACAAGCTCACACCCGTTGATTTCTTCTCCATCAGGAACCGATCGAGGTCTTTCTATTACGATGATCGATTTAGGCGTTGTTTTTTTCCAGCAGCAGCAGCTTCAAATCGGAATCTCCAGGGACGTTTGAAAGGTCGATGTCGTATACGTCGTATTGATGAGAAATTTGCCATGGCGGCCACGAGCTCGATTTTCCGGTGCCGGATGGTCCGTACAAAAGGAAGCTCCGTTTTCCATACCCGACCTATCGTTGGTGGTAGTACTGTCTAGCTTGGAGGAACGATTCGAGGTCCGATTTTTATCTTATTCTTCAGATCGGTTTCCATGGCGATGGTATCCATGGTTGATGGATGCGTGAACGGAACGGATTTCCACCGGACATTCCCGTCGCCGCCGATGATTGGGCTCCTGCATTCAGGTAGAGCTTCGAATCACGTTTCCTTGTTGCTCTATTTCATCGGCAACGGGGTGGTGGATGTGCTGGAGATAAGGCCGGAGAATTCTTCTCTTGTCGGCTTTTCTGATTTTCAGTAGTACCAGCGTTTCTGTTTTCGACTCTGATGTTTGTTTCTTTTCTGCTGCTTCGTGAAACCAGAAAACTCTGGCTCCAAGAAATTTATCGCCGATGGTTTGTTTGGGGTCGAAACCGGAGAAGGATGTCGTTCGGCTGGCCTTTTCCCCAGATGAAGTGACGAGGTTGGTGAAGTCAGAGTCTTCGAGGGAAGGCAGCGAATGCAGATAGAGAGAGACCTTCTCGGAAAGCTGATTCTCCTTCAAGCTCTCGTCGAGCTCTGGAACTTTGAAGAACTGGTAAACATGGAAGTAGTCCTGGACGGTTCGCCATAATTTCTCTTCACAGTATAGATGAATCCAGTTTTGAACCGATCATCAACCCGAAGAAAAAAGAACGCAAGAAAATGAAAACTATAAGAAGAATGAACCAAACTGTGTTGTAAACCAGCACCGCGATGATGGAAGACCAATTTCCCAATTGAGCTAAGGCTGAAGCTTCAGGAAAAATGATTTTCTGTAAAGCATAGCTTTAAATTTTTAGTGGGAAATCATTTTGGTATAAACGGTGTTAGAGAAGAACTTGATGAGCATTAACAGGACAGGGAGTGAGGCTGAAGGAGGGAAATGTAGAATTGTGCAGTGAATGGAGAAGAGGAGGCCTATCTCCTTATTTCCCTGGGCGTCAAACTTAGCAGCAATTGAACGAATGACTAGTGTTGTTTACGCGCTCTATTTGGGTTTCTTTCTTTGACTCGCCAGGGGGATAAATATGTCACGCATCTCCGTCGTTAATTAGTTATTAATTATAATATATTATTTCCATCTTCTACCCATGAAGAATCAGTATTGTTTCGACGAATATCTTGTAAATAGATAATTAGGAGATACGCCGATACCATTTTTGTTTAGGTTTTGCCTTCTTTTTGGCCACTTTGTTAATATTAATATTTTATTAAAAACTTGTAATCAAATATCATTTGATTTGATTTTTTTTTTTTGATTTGGTTGTTGGCAATGAAAAAAACAATATCATTCCCTTTTGGTAGAAAAATATTTCTCTTTCAAAATTGTGAAATGATTTGGTTATGGTTGACATTAAAATATTTTCGCCATTGATTTCAAATAGAAAAGCTAACTATCTCTTGCAACTTTCATGCATCTTAATATCCAATCAACCGCGTCCCCGGGAAAAAAGATATTTTTTTTCTTTGGATGGGATGAAACTCGTCAAATTATTTAAGGGATTGCTGGTTGAGAGGGTAAGAATAGAAAGACAGTCAAATTTTTTTGAGAAATAATGAATTTTTTCACGGCTCCATTCACTAAAGGGGAGTTAACCCTCGTGCTTTCCTAACAATTTTAGGAAAGTAGTTAACTTATTTGGATAGAATTTACATAGATTCTATTTCTCCGATATTTACTTATTGTATACTTATAATCTTATCTTTAAATATTTGTAAAATAAAAATCAATTGAAGGGATATTTTTTTCTCTCTACTGTAGTTTTTTCAGTATAATAGCAATCCTTCCCCTGAAACACTAGGCTTTCGAAATTCAGTACCATTTTAACTAACTGCGGGTTAAATTAGGGAGGCAAAACTTGCCTTGAAATCAATTACCGCCACAAAAAATGCCAATTGGTTCAAACAAGACACTGAGGGTCGAATTCAAATACCCAAATATCCTTCCATTTTAAATTCTTCTACTGTTTTCTTGTGGGGATCGAACTCTCTAAATAAAATCTCCAAACTTAGAGAGAAACTGATCATCTTAATTTGGTAGTCAGCTTTATAGCTATTACACGTAATGAACATTTGCGTGTACACTTGACAAAAACAAAGTGGCATGCAATCAGAGGAGGCACGAAGGCTCTTTTTAGGTTGGAGTCATTGGTGGACGACTTTTTCAAACTCTATCTGCTTTTCATATTTATTTGCCTCTTGACAAGTCCGTGTGAATAATATTGGGGACATAAACGAAATTATTATAAAGGCTTAGTATGTTATAATTATGAATTATACAATTTCATTAAGATTAGGTTTTACATTTATTTAATAGTGGCTTGTCAAAAAAATCATTTCAATATTTTTTTTATTTTATAGCATATGCAAAAATCATTTTTTTTCTTATAGCTTTCCCATAAATAAGTGATAAGATTTTACTAAAAAAACAACAATAATATTATAACATATATTCCTAATATATCATATACCGCAATTAATATCATAATATAATTATTGTTGTAACACGAAAGATTAATAGGTTTCTTGTATAAAATAATTTTTTTATGAGGCCTAAGGAAATTGCCTTAATGGCCTAAAGGTTTACATGGCCGTTTCTCCTGACCTTCCAAACTTAAGCAATCAAACCTCAACCATCCCATTCTAGATTCATGTGATTGCTTCATATTATTTATTTTAACATAAAATACATGATATAAAATCCATCTAAATTGATTGGCCAGACCATGAATCAGTGAGCTTGTTTCCTAGCTAGTTTGATCAAGAGCTTTGTATAAATTGATCGGGGATGAAATTTTATATTTTTCTCTCTTGTTGATCATGAAATGACATCATTTTTGAGTTAAAATAAAAGAAAACAAAAAATTAGTCCATTAGATTTTATACTAACAACTTTATTTTATTAGATTATGTGTAATTTATACATAAATGTTTTATTTACATACAGGTGAATTTAATGTTGTTATTTAAATGTAACTCTTTTTATAGGGTTATATATAAATATTTTTATTGAATTATATTATGTTAATCATAATTGGATTGATGTTCCGTTTAACTAGATCATTAATCCTTGAATTATACTATCTTAATCAATTCAATAACTAATTTAATTTTCAGTAGCAGCTTAATAACATGTTACTCATAGTCCTAATATAATTACATATGGGCAGGCGCTTTGGCACTGACATACTAGAAAAATTGTATGGTGAGGGACAAAATTTTTGCTCAAGATAAATGATGATTTTTTTCAAAATATCATTTTAAATATTTATTAAATTATATTCAAATTAAATTTTTTTTAAAATTAATTGCTAAAGAATAGGGCATGTTACATAAATTTATAATGATGTATTAATAAATCAGTCCGAAAATAAATAAAATTTCTATAGTTATTGAATTTTTTTTTAATTTTTTATTGAATAATTTTTTTTATCTTTAGTAGATAATTTTTCTGTAATAAATTTTTTTATTTAAAAAATAGAGAAATTTATTTTTTGAATTATTGTTCTCCTCTCATTCTAAAGCTATCATTATTTGAGATTACAACATATAAATTAGGTTTGAGTTAAATAATTTTTAGGGAGATAAGTGAAAATTTTCTTTTGAAAGGGGGCAATTGAAATTTTTCGAAGGGGACATTGAAATTTTTCTAAGTCATCTAGTAAAATTTTTTTTCAGTCTTGTGGGGGGCAATTGCCTCCATAGGCTAATGAATAGATACGTCCCTGCTTTGGCACGTACGATCTCTTTTCCATCAGCTTTTGTTTGAATTTCCTGCCTTTTTTTTCCTAATGGTCTCCTTGCGAGCGATCAGTAATCCTGGCAATCTGAAAGATTCCTAAAGATACTTTTTTGAAAAGATAACAGGATTATAAAGAAGAACATTATTTCCAAAGTATGGGATGGTTTCAATCAGATTATGTTTGATTTGTCTCTTGAAGATTAAAAAGTAGATGGCGCAAAACTGCCGACATAATGTTCTGATTAAATCTCTCTAAATAATTTGCTTATCATAATATTTGAGTTTCTAACAATGTTTTGGTTAAATAATTATTTCTTCTTCTTTTTTCCCGCTACGACTCTTGATATGGCGGTGTCATCAAAGTCAAGTTCGACTCAACACCTCATGAAATAATGATTCAGGAAAAAAAAAAAATAGGTTTGCATGCATCTCCTCAATGGTATTCGTTGTTGAATTAATGTAAAGTTTTGGCTAATGTTCTGGCCACCTTGAGCGTGACGTGAACATTTGATTATGACCAGTTGATGCCAAGGGCCCGAATTCATAATAATTAGTATATTCACAGTTAAGGGATGCTTAAAATTTTAGTTTATTAATTTTAAAATATAAAAAAAATGTTCACTTCTTTTTAAAATTGATTTTCCTTCTAATTTAGCGTGGAAACATATTTTTCCCAAAAAAATATCTTTTGCTTATATACATCAAAGTTAATGAAATTTTAGTTCAAGATTAAAAAAAAAAAAAAAATTTTAACATTTCATCTCGCTCGAGATGTTAATTTTTAAAGTAGGAAAAAGATAGCACCAAGTAATCATGTCAGTATGCTATTACTGAATAAAAAACAACATAATTTCGATTACTAATTTTAATTAGCTGATGTGAATGTGATAAACAATTAATCTTCACCGCAGCTATAGTGACAATCAACAACGTACCAGTGCCCAAAAAAAAAAAACAGCACTCAAGATATGATAACAAACTTTATGTCCGATAGAAATTTGATAACAACCAAGTGATGAATTGCATATGTCGCATACACACACATAAATATTAATAATTAATAATTGTTATAGAAATTATTAACATGATGTACATGCATAGTTCACCACTTGGAGATGGCGACAGACATGCATATTCCAACCACGGTTAATAATGGTGGTTACATTACACAATCCAACGTAACTATCCATGGACAATATAATAGTTTCTTTGGGAGGGTAGACAAGTTAGGATGGAAATATATAATTTTAAAATAAATATGTTAAATATATTAATCTGACGTATGAAAGTACAATAATTTAGCACAGTTGGGAATTAGAAGTTAACGCTGGCCACATCATTAAAAAAAAACCTTAAAAAGAGATCCATTTTTTCAGGAGACCACATGAATTTTTTTTATTGTGTTTTTGTAATTTAGGTTCCTACTTCCTACACTCCATCCTTATATCAGGCGAAAGGCCAAGGAAGTGATTAGGCAAACAAAATTATTTAGCACAGGCGCAGTCTATTTTTCTTTTCTTTTTTCCTTTTTTTTTTCTTGGAGTGAAAAGAATCGCAGTCCAATTAATTATAATATGATTCTACCACTTGTCGCTCCATCTTCCAACCAGCTCATTAGATTAGAAGATGTAATTATTCATTAAGTAATTCATAAATTAAACCATAGATATACTTTTTCCAGTCCTATTTATAAAGGGGGAGAAATTTTTTTATCATATTTATATGTCAATAATTAATTTTTTATAAAAAATTTCTATTTTACTGTCTATTAAATATTAGTGAAAAAAATTATTAATTTGTGAAATTTAATAAGAATAAAATTAAAAATTTATTAAATTTTACGTATAATTAAAAAATTTTAAGATTTTTTATTCTAATAAAATATGCTAACAATAACTTATGAATAAAGCTTAAAAAATACTCAGTAAATCAATATTCTTAAATTCGGAGTCAATAAAAGTTTGTTATTTGATTGAAATCACATAAAATTATAATAAATTTTTAATTTTATCCCTGATAATGTAATAATTAATATTATGATGGTAATAAAAAATACATAATAATAATCTATTTTATTTTTATTTATATAATTACTCAAAAATATTATTGAGAGATAGAGAGGGCATGTTCGTTTTGCAATGGCAAAGTGAAGCACAAGAATCTTTCAAAACTTGGAAACATTAAGAGTCATTGGGTCCAATCTTTGAAATAATAATATTATTATTGTGTTATTAATTTTTTTAAAAAAGCATTATAATCATGAGTAATGTCTTAAAAATCAAACCCGACCGACTGATTTAATCAAGGGCAAGTGAATTGTTCAACAATTGAAAAAATCGGTTGGAAACCGAATGAGTTCTGTTAAAAAATCAAACTAAATTAAAATTAAATTTTAAAAAATAATTTTGAAAATTAAATAAAAATAAAAATTAATTAAAACAAAGAATAGCCAAAAATGTTAATATTAAATATTATGGGCCTGAGCTGCAAATTCTACAAAATTGAAGCTCCAGCCGCTAACGTTTGGGGCGCTCTCCTCACTTCCCTTTTGATTTAAGCGATGTGGGACTGCATGGAATCATAGTAACTATTGTTGCGCACACATTAATGCATTCTTTCTCATTATTTTTTTTTTCCATGACTTTGTTTTATTTTTTGCCCTTATATCTTTGAAACTTTTTTTCAGTTTAAACACATCTATTTAGTACTTATACTTTTTATTATTTATTTATATTTTTATTTAAATTTGATCTCTTAAATTTAACTTAAATATGCATTCAAAAAATATCCAACATTATCATTTTATCAATGTCTTTCTTAATTTTCAAATAAAAAACTTCATTTATAATTAATATTAATCATGTATTCATCAACAATAGATCATTTTATCAAGAATTTATTAATATTTTTTAAAAATATAAATATTTATATGTATTTCTTATTTAATTATGATTCATAAATTAAAAATATATTAATTTAATGTCAACTAGTGTAACCATGGTACACCTAAGATTGAATCAATAAATTATGAACCAATGCCTAATCCAGATCAATGACTAATTTAATTTTTAAAACCTTGGTCATGGGTCATCGTGACTTTGGCTTTATGTTCACAAGCATTTCAAGGTTAAAATAAAAATGTCCACTTGCAATATATTCTGATACTTGTGTCTAATAGAAATTATATAACAATATCATGAAAATTGAATTGATCAAAATACTAATTTATGATTCATTAGTCAACTCATTATCTGAATCATGATCCAACTAATCATGAACAAATTAATATATTTTAAATATTATATGTTTAAAGTATAAAGAAATAATCATATATAGCAACAAAAATAAATATTTAAATTTCAAACAAAATAATATAAAATAAAAAAATAATATCTATCAATATTACACCATTTTAATCCAAATATGTACTTATTTATAATTTATAACTTTAATATATACACACACACATACATAATTCATATATATTTTTTATATTCTTTCATTTCATAATGTTTATTAGATATAAATATGTATAAATTATAATTCAAAAATATAAATTATAAAAAAAAATACAAAATAATAAGTTCAACCTATTTTACTGGCTTTGATCGATTTAAGGCCAGTCCGATTTCTATAACAATGCGATATAGACTATAGTATTCACAGCCCACATGATAGGACCTTCGTATTTTCACGGAAGCTATCATTCCATGTGCTGTTTTGGACTCTTTCAATCCCGCAGAAATTGCAAAGGAAAAAGAAGAAAACCCCCACAATTTGCAAGAGTAGTATTATATTTTTTTTAAAGTATGTTTTAGATTTCTCCGACCTATAATTAATTTAGTCTTTTGAATGTTACGAAAATAATTTTGAATGAATATGCTTTTACTGCAGAATTTTTTTAACATTTTTGTTTTATGTTTAGACCTGTTTTAATTTTTGGTTTGATGGAAATTTAACTTTGATTTAATTTAATCCGACTCAATTAAAAAAATAATTTTTTGATTTAAACTGGGTCATTAGCAGTTCAGTCAACGGTCTAACCGATCCAACTATCTGATCCAATCAAATTTTTAAAACCATGACAAATTCAAATGATTGAGGTTTGTTTTCTTAATTGTAATATCTTATTCTCTCAGGTGGGAATGATTCTTCGAGTTGAAATTATGTGGGCATACCCTTCTCTTTGAGCCACCCAAATTATTCAATTTTTACATGATGTTTTCAACTTTATAGCGTATATTAATAATATTAACTCATGTATGGTTTCGGTCGTATCATTTTGTAGTTGCAACACATTTGGTAATCTTATTAGTCAATAAAATCGCAGTATTATATGACTCATACATCCATCCATCTATTATAAAGTATAAACTTAAAGCGTGTGCTACGAGAAGAATTTCAATCTTTTTAATTGTTCGATCAAGACAAGTAATTTAATTTACTTAAATTCGATTCACGCCCCGAAAAAAAAAAAGTTATTTAGGATGTACTTGATTTCCATTTTTTAAAAATTTATTTCAATTTTAAGAAAATAAAAAAGCTTGTTCAGATAAGTTTTTTAAATTTAAAAAATTAAAATAAAAATAACAATAAAATCTTCCAAATTATGACAATCTATTCAAATTCTGTGTGAATAAATTTTAAATTGAAAAGACTATTTAACATTTGTTGACAAATTGTGATTCATGTTCAATTCTTGCAATTTTTTGAATAAAAAATATTATTCATTAAATGAAGTTTGTTATTTGGAGAACTTATTTTTAATGATAAAATTACATTTAACAAGTTATAATTTTTTGTTTAACTCTTGCAATTCACAATACAAGATTATTATTTCTTAAGTAAAAGTTATGATTGAGACCTATTTTTAATAACTGAAATTACACTTAAAATTATAATTTTTATTCAACTCTTACAATTTATAAAACAAAAGTTATTATTCCTTAAATAAAGTTGTGATTAGGATTTGTTTTTTAATGAGGTAAAACAATTTTTTTATTTTAAAATTTATTGACATAAAGTTTCTGAAAACTTTAGTGAAATTATGATATTTTGAAGAACTAACTTATCATTTATATAATTTGAGAGATTTTATTATTTTTTAAAATTAAATTACTTTCAAGACGTTGATGTTTTGTTTTGATGTGGGTAATATTTTTGGGATGTTGGTAAGGGAGGTACGTGTCAGTGCTGAGAGAGGAAGGCATGGAAATAGTAGTAGTAGTTGTATCTGCCAATTGTCTGGTTGATTAAGTTATACCACTAATTAGGTTAAAATTAAACAAACATAATTTGACGTCTCTTATTATTATTTATTATTAGTGTTTGATTGTTTATTGCTTACTGAACACGTTATTAGTCGTACTACACAGGCAAACATCACATTAACAAATTTTGTGGCTTACCATCAAATCAGCAAATCAAACATGCATTTCTGTTTTCTCTTTCATTTTTCATTTGGGTTAACCATCCGCCTTATTCATTAAACAAAAAAATCTTAAGGTACTGAATGAAGCTTAGTTGTGTCATTTATTTTGTTAGGCTGTGTTCCAATGAGGAATACGGAAAATTCTGATAGATTGGTTAAAAGTTACTTTGTTCAATTGTGTTATGTGATGTAATGCTGAATATTATATTACATGCGCATCACCAATACAGCGTTGATCACATTGTCTTTTGTAACGTTTGGTTTTGGTATTTTTATATCCACTTATTTATATGTATTTTTACCTTAGTAAGCATTGTTTTGAGGAATCTTGCATCTTTTCCTATCCCACCAATTACCAGATTTCATAGATAGATTTGTATTTGTTTATTTATTCATTTTTGGTTATATTCGTATTAATTTTTTAATTATATGTTTAATCTTTCAAAAGTGTTTCGGGCCTAATGGATTAAAAATGAAAAGATTGATTAAGTGATGTCTAAGTCTAAGTCATGATGAAAAAGGTCCAGGCCCATGTACTAAACCAAGCAAATTCCACGCTGTTTCTTTTCTTTTCATACAATTTCATGAAAGTCATCCTTTCCCTCAGTATTTAGTACCCACATAATAATAATTTCAACTAACTTTTGTTAATTACAATGTATAATATTCCCTCTGTTTTTAAAGACAAGTAAATTTTAATTAACCCGCACAGTTTAAAAACTTATTAATTTCAATAATTATGTCTGAAATTGAAAAATTTACACTAAAATGTCCTTGTAACTAATACTTAATATTTGTGCTAATTTAAATTACTTTTTTGCAAGAACCATATAAAATTTTTGTTTTTATTAATAGACGGAGAGAATATAGTCATATTTCTTTGAAAGTAAATGAAATTCTATTTTCCTGATCTGAACTTAATATTACAAAGTCATAAATTGCAAACACCATCCTCAGTTCGTGCTGTTTGAGATTTGACATTTTGCTCTAGAAATCCTACTCATTCCATTTAATAAAACAAAGTAACAAGCTACCCCACATGTTTCTTAGTAGTTAGTACAAGGGTAATGAGCCTTTACACATAAGATTTTAGGTTGGGTATATACGAATAGGGTGCAAGATGGTTATATATATATATATATATATATATTATTTTTTGTTTAAAAATATAAGATATTTTTTAAATGGGTTAATATTCAATAATACAACACATTTTTTATTTTTAAAGATATAATCATTATCTTTTTTTAAGTGCTCATATTAAATAAATTATTTTATATTTATTTTAGATAAAATATTTTATTATATAGGAGTAAATATAAAAAGATGAAATTAATTTAAAAATAAATAATTATTTTATTAAAAAAGTGTGATTTGATTAGTCTGTCTTATTGAGATATGTTTGTGTATGTAATGCAATAAACAAAGCTTGAGGGCTCGGAACTCAGGAGAATTCTTGCGAGGTGGAGTAAAATAAAAAGTGAAGTGAACTGCAAACTGGTATGATCGGAGACACACCGGTTAATCGGGTCTTGGGATTTTGTTGCAAACTGGGCGACATTCCACCGACAATCGCTTAGCTAATTGGGATCCAGATGGGACTGGAATTTTGATGGTTTCACGGCTTGCATAATGTGGAGCTCCTCTCAAATTGTGCTACAGCTATAAATCTGGTTGTTAGAGATGAGACTTCCACCAATTCTTATCAGGAAGTCATTGATGATATAAAAAATTTACTCAACAAAGATAAGTCTATCTTGACTAATTTTATATATAGAGAAGCTAATTGTCTAGCTAATTGGTTAGCTAAAAATTGTCATACTCTTATTAATGATTTTATATTTTTAATTAAAAACTTCCTTCATCAATAGGGTGGTAGCTGATCAAAGGTTTTTGCTTTTTGGCTTTGGATTGCCGCTATTGTTGGTGGATTTCCTTTTTCAATTAAAATAATAATAATAATAATAACAAGTCAGCGATGATGAGAGAGATTGAGGGGCCCATAATGAATGGAAAGCAAGCTTCTTTGACCTCAAGATCCCAAGTCTCTTATCTCCTTCTCGCTATTGCCTTGCATTCTCTTTCTGCTGCCTCGCTTGAGCGTCCTTTTGTCTTTGCCTCCCAAATCACCGGCTGCCATAACACAGTATGGCCGCCACGCTCAGTTTCCTCAAACTCCCTATTGTACCTCAAAATCCACGTCGATTGTCCCTCTCAAAGTTCCCATACCCCTCTATCTCTGCCAAATTGACGACCCCACAGCAGGATTTTGATTTTCCGAATCCACTCAAGCTCCTAGACCAAAACTTCAATACTCTCAAATCTGCTGCTCTTTCTCTCTCTGCGATCAATGTCCCTTTCTTAATTCACCCCGAGGCAAGCCCCTTCACCTCACGATATACCTTATATGTGTAATGCGTATTTGTTGATTTCTTTTCTGGGGATTTTTTTTTTTTTTGGGGCAGGATGCCATTGCCGCTGGTGGGGAATTTGGGATATTGGAGGGAAGAACATTTGCGTTGATACATCCCATTGTGATGGGAGCTTTCTTCTTCTATACCCTGTGGGCTGGGTATTTGGGGTGGCAATGGCGGCGAGTGAGGACCATCCAGAATGAGATTAATGAGCTGAAGAAGCAATTGAAACCCACTCCGGTGACCCCAGATGGGAATCCGGTGGAGGCACCGCCATCACCTGTTGAACTCAAGATTCAGCAACTCACTGAGGTACTAGTTACTAGTACTCCTAGTCTTGCAAATTTTGTTCTTGCTCTGCTTGCTAGCTAGCTTTCTGTAATGAAATGTACACATGACCTTTTCACATAATGTATGTCTAGTTTTAGATAGACTCACAAGGTAAAAGGTGCGAATGATATTTGTGTCATATGTGATAGGTGGTTAGACATATTGTGACACGTTCATTTTAGCTGTATTAATTATTTAGGATCAAGCTGCAATCACTTGGTTTAGGCAAATAGATGTTGGTGTACATTTGTAGGCACATGCACGTGCAAGCCTCATTTTTTGACACCCAAAACTAATTTGATTGGCCTAAATATTATTTTTTAAAATTTTAATATTTTTTTCATTGTTGAAAAACAGGAGGTAAATTAAAAAAATGCGAAAGATATGATCCAGACAGTTTGTATTAAATTTGGATAATACAAAGAGGATATATACTAAATCTAGATTTGATTTCTATCATTGATGGCGAGCAATTGACTAAATTAAGGAGAAATATTTGTTTAAGTGTGTACAAACCACGGTATGCAGTGGAGGCTTTACTGTCGAGGTTATATTGCATTGCTTTTGCATATCATGGATCCAATAGGAGAGAAGTTCTGTAAAGCTTATTGGAGAATGAGTTTCTTTTTCGCATAATATTAACTAAATGATTTGAATGGGAGATTGGTTCAAGCTTCTTAGGGCTTCAACATTGTTTCTTGAGTTAATGGATGCAATATTGAAATGTATATTTATGTATCTACAAAATCTCATGTAAATGGTTCTGTTTTAAGTTATAAACATTGTACCTTTTCTTTAAAGCTTACTATTCACAAGCCATATGAACCATACAGTCAATATTGGTATCAATGCCTCTATTATACTATTATTTCTAATTTTCTATCTGTTATCTCTACGTTTTTACTATTTGAACTTAAATTTTGAATTTTTGACTTGAAAATTTTGTCCAAATCAATATATAATTTTTTCAAGTTATTGTTTATCCATGCATTGCACAAAGAAGAAATCTAGTTTAACAAACAAAACTCATGGATTATTAAACAATGATTTGCGGAGCTCTGATGAGTACCCAATATATATATTGGCAACTGAAATTCAGGAGAGGAAGGAACTGCTGAAAGGATCTTACAGGGACAGACACTTCAATGCTGGATCCATACTTTTAGGATTTGGAGTGCTTGAATCTGTTGGTGGAGGACTCAACACTTGGCTTAGGACTGGAAAGCTATTTCCTGGTCCACATTTGTTTGCAGGAGCAGGTATTGTTTTTACCAACTTGCAACTATAAATTCATATTTTATTTTAACACTGGCATTTCGTCCCCATTCACTTCAACTGAAAATAGTGGAGGTCTATAAATAATTCTTTTAGTCCCTGTGCTTTCACGTAAGTTTATGTCATTTACCCCTCTAAAAATGTTTGTTTCCAAAGTTGTTTGGTTTTTGTTGGAAAAGTGTTAAACCAAAGTTTCGCTATCACAGCTCAAGCAGCATTTTTAAAACGCAACCAGATCAGTGTTGAAAAATTTAGATATGCAAAAGTAACTTAAAAGTGACTCAACCACATACCAAAACTTTCCGGATCAAATCTAGGCCATTGAGTTTGAAATTTTTCTTTGGAAATTAACCACACAGCTACTCAAATCTGACTAAACCGTCCGATTTAATCCTGAGCACTCCCAACAAATCAACAATTCATATTGGAATGTCTGCAAGAACCCATAATAATAAAAAAACACAACTCAAGTTATGACCATTCAAACTCAATATCGAGATTTTACTTGGGTGTTCTAGAGCTCCACCTCTATGAGATCTACATGTAAATAGGTGAATCCCACCTTTCTTTCTCTTTTTCTATTTTCACTTTAGCAATAGTTTATTCATTTATAATCCGCAACACAAATTGCAATATAAGTAGAAAATGATTATATTCTGCCTTTCTTCTTTTGTGGGGGGTGAAACAGGTATTACAGTTTTATGGGCATTGGCAGCAGCACTCGTACCAGCAATGCAGAAAGGAAATGAAACAGCCAGAAATCTTCACATTGCCTTGAATACACTGAACGTTCTGCTCTTTGTATGGCAGATTCCCACGGGAATTGATATTGTGTTTAAAGTTTTTGAGTTCACAAAATGGCCTTGAATGTATATATGATCTCTAATGTAGTTCATCACTTTCTATTTTCCTTCAATTCAGCTTTGTTTTCTCTAGCAACTTCAAATCAACAAAATTTTGCACTTCCCCTTCCTCTCTCATCAATATTCATTCAATCAATCATCAATATATACTATAAAATGTATAGAAAGCTACTGTTTTTGAAGCTATGAATAGTGTGACTTATTTATTAATTTTTGTATAATGCACGAGAGTTACATCTAACTTGTACACTGTATTGATACGCATCAAAGATTTACATTGTACTAGATTCTAATTTAGTATGAGTGAAGGGAATACATTCATATATTGTGTTTTTTAACTATTATTATGTCAAAAACGTTTCAGTGCAAAAATGAACAAGGGCAAGCGGTAGAGTGAAGCTTTATTCTTGTTCTCTCTCTACTTGATTTTTTCTTCCTTCCTGTTTCTGATTCCTTTTGTTAATGGTTGTGTGGAACGTAAATATGTTTGTTTATTCAGACGAAAGATCTTTTGTCTTTCGTCTGTATGAATATTGAAACATTGTATGGAATAAAATCTTCTTATGAATGAATCCCTGGCACAGATTCTTCTTGTCCACGCGTAAAAAAATGGTAAGGCATCAAGTTTCACTACTTTTAAAGTCCGTAATTTAAACAAGTGGGGTTTATTTCATTATCTCGAACAAGCCCAAACATATGTAAAAGCACAACTAATCAAGTAGGCATGAATTTTTTCAAGTTTTGAGTTTATCAGGCTAATTTGAATGCCCAACTGTTGAATTTTTTAAATTTAAAAAAATCAATTTTTACTTTAAAATTAATTATTTTTTATTTTATAAAAAATATATAATATATTTTAAATATTTAAAAAATGCAGAAGACTCAATTTTTTAAAATAAAAAATTTAGGGGTCTTAAAGTTTAAAAATCAATATTTAAATATATTTTAAAATTAAATATTATTTGAAGATATTTTATATATTAAAAATAATAAAAAATATAACAATAAGATTTTTTTTAATTTTTAAAGAAAATATCTGTAATAATATAGTCAAATATATGGACAATTAGTATAGAATGAACTAAAGTATAAAAGATTAATTAGTTTTTAATATATATATATATATATATATTAAATTTGTATTCAAGTATTGCACAAAGGCCAAAGTCAATTAAGTTTAGTTCAAATGGACCTGAATATAAAAAATTTAATATCTTATCACGCTTAATCTTAAATTTTTTTTTATTCTCATTTAAGTTGGCTTGAACTACCGATTCTTACCAATTGGATGTTAATTCTAATGAATACTAAGAAAATTATTGAATTTACTAAGTTTCAAAAAATGAGATGCCCAAATTCATTATGTTAAATCAGCATGACCATATTGATCACAACTTCATTTTTTTCTTCTTTAGGGGGGCAGTCTTTGCATTTTTATTGTCTAAAAAAGGAAGAAAAGTGAGGAAAACATTTAAAACAAAGAAAGTTTTTCTTCTCTCAGAGAAAAATTGTCAAAACCAAATAAGTAATGATTTTCATTCATATATTAGTCTATTGCCATTTTTAGTTTGCTATTAATATTAATTTAATTGATGAGGGTGCAACCTATGAAACCTCTAAAAATACGAGGATCCACCTTACCTAGAGGTTTAATTATTACAAGAAAAAACTATCATAGTCCCACTTATAGCACCATAAGTTGTGTTTGCTTTTCAAATATAAAATTTTAAATGTTATTATTGAACTCCAAAATTGTTTTTTGGAAAAAGTCAAAAATTTGGAAATGACTTAATATTCGTTAAATAGGGTAGATAATTCAAGCAATGGGAATGGGGAAAAACTATGGGAGGAGTACTTTGTACTGGAGTTTGACAACATTCAGTAAGTTACTCTGGCCTTTTTATAAAAAGTAAATTAAGAAACTACTTGAATAATAGCGAAAAAAGGAAATTACTTAAAGGTCCTTCTACTTATATTTTCACAAGAGAACAACTTGAATGCCGCAAAACTCATGGTGTCATTTAGTGAGAAATGTGAAATACTTGTTACTCGAAGTCACAAATCAGATATTGTAAGCCTTCGGAGAATTTAGCATTTTGAGACATAAAAAATGTGAAGAAGATGCTTCAAAGAGTATAACACTAGTGAAATTTACGGCTGGCATTTGAAGACTTCCCGTGAAAGTTCTCAATTATTCACGCGCTCCAATTCCAATGAGCTGGTATCTTGAAACCACCATAGCGGGTTGGAGGTGACATGAGAGAAGTCACCAGGAGAGAATCTTGGAAAAACATATTTTTTTAGCTCCTTAAAATAGTGACCAACCCATCTCAAAGTCTCTGTTATTTTATTTCTTGAGAATCAATTCTGGAAATTATAGTCAACTTCAGTTAAAGTCTGTTTTATTATCTAATATTATTGCCATGTTAGCAACACATCATTTTTAGGGATCTTGATCGAAGTTATTGACTACAATTTTAAGAAGTATTTACCTGATGAAAAAATCACAAGAACCTTGACTCGAGCGGGCTAAAACTCAAGGAACAAAAACTATGCTTCGTCAAAAATCTTTGAAAATAAATGATTGTTGATGGGAGAAAGGGACCAATGGGACAGGTTCTTTTCTTGTGGGGAGGATGACTTGAAAATTGAGATGGGATTCGTCATTGAGAGTAAAGAAGGCAGCATCCCAATCTTCCTACCTCAGCAAGCAAAGTCAAGCTAAAGCTCCTTCATTTTTCCCCAGTCCCACCTTTCCTCCTTTGCTTCCATCTTTACAAGACACGCTTTAAGAATCTCTCTCAAATTACTGTACTGTGCTTAAGTTGAGCTGATGTGAAGCACTTGTGTGAAATTCACTGAACTTAAATCGCGCTTGACATTTGAGTCAACCCTACAACACAGCTTCTGCATGAACGATTTGGATTGAATATCACCACAGTAATCTAAGTTTTCTCGTCTCTAAATGAACGGCTCAACTTTCAGCTCATGCATGCATGCATCAATTCTTAGACTTCATTCTAGTACAATTTCACTGTTAATCCCACTAGGCGATCAGACAGTCTGGAATTTCGAAATGTAAGATTCTGACGCGGGAATGGTGTGGGAGAACAGAGAAGGTGGTCTGGTTGTGAAGCGAAAAACATGGGCCAAAAACAAAAACGTGGGGTCCGACATAAGCTTGTCTCTTCAGAATGACTCCGACGGGATTCCAAGCTTGAAACTGTGAGTTTGTGTCAGCTGGAGGTGCTTATTGAATCCGATGCTTTCCCCATTTCTTTCCCTGCCTTCTCCTTCAATCTCAATCCCCGCCTTTTTTTTTTTTCATGTTTCGGCTCTGATTTTATGTATATCAGCTGCTTTTCCTCGTTGGGATGATTCTATAAATGACACTACCCCTGCTTTTGGATTTTTGTGTCGTCTTCTTCTTCTTCTTCCTTCCATTCCAAACCAACCCTCCCTCTCTTCCTCCTCATGGCTAACCAACCTCCTGTTCGTCCATGGTTTCGCTTAGCCTCTCTCCGAGCTATACCACCGGCTCCGGCCCCTGCTCCTGCTCCGGCTCCGGCTCCGGCACCTGCGCCTACCCCTGCACCGGCACCACCACCAGCACAGCCAGAGACGCGGCCGACGGTGGTGAGACCCACATTTAGGACAAGTTCCGCACCGTCATCGCCGCTGACTCGAGCACCGCCTCCTGCGGAGGAACCTGTTGCTCCTCAGCCGCCACCAGTGGAGAGAAGGTCTTTACCGCCGTCGCCGGTTCAGAAAGCTCCTTCCCCGGTTCAGAAAGCTCCTTCTCCTGTTCAAAAGGTTCCTTCTCCGGTTCAAAAGGGGGCATTCCCGGCGGCATCATCGGTTCCACCTGACGTGAATGGTAAAACCCAGTCTCCGAAGACGATCAAGCCAGCGGTACAGGCTCCCACCATAGAATCGCCGAAGGTGAAGCCCATTACTGCTCCTCCACCTTCTCCATTGGTTCTTCCACCTGCGGTGACAACAAAGACGAGCACCGAGACTGAGCGGCCGACGGAGGCAGAGGCGGAGCAGAAGACGGTGCTGTTTCAGAAGACCGTGGAGAAGCCAAGACAGAGGGTCATCAGTGAAAAACCCAGCGTTCTGCATCATGAAAAACATGGCGGACACAGAGAAGTGAAGAAAGCAGAGGAGTCTGGAATGAGGGTTATAACAATTTCAGGGGAAAATAGAGGAGCTTTCATGGAAGTGATTCAATCCCCAAACAAACTCAACAAGAAAGGAAACAAAGAAGGTTCCGAATCGGAGAAATCCAGCGAAGAAGGGGAGGGAAAGAGTTCGGAGAAGAAGGGAAAGAATCACAAAGGAAAAGCATCGTCATCATGGCCGATGACAGCATTCTTGAACAGCAACGTGCAGAGCGTGAACAACTCGCTCATGTACAACTCATCGTGCACCCAGCACGACCCAGGAGTGCGCTTTGTCCTGTCCAAGAAGCCACTGGGAGATGGGTTTCAGATCAAAGAACAGAAGAATTGATTTTTCAAAAATAGAGTCTGATGAATCGTGTCTGTCCTTGTTTAGGCACATATATATGCAGAGAAGAATAAAAGATCAAGATTAAGGTGCATTGTTGGTCCTGAGAGGAAAGGGAACGGATTCTTGTGCTTCTCGCAGAAGATGAAGATTCTCCAATGCTTCAATAAATGAAACAAACTAAAAAGATGCAGTTATGAGATTAGTTTTTGTATGAGAGCGGTTTATAATCTGCGTATGGGATGGAGAAAGTATGTGATAGTACGCATTATTATTGTCATAAATTTTAATTACGATCCTTTGTTATTGTTTGTGACGTGCAATGCAATCTTGTTCTGCATGGAATTTGTTGTGACCGACATTATGCAGTTCGTTTTTTTTTTTTTGGCCAGAAAGTATTCTTCATCCAAACGGAAAGGAGGCCGGAGCCAAACAAGAGTTCATGACAAACAGCCAAATAAAAAACAAGAAGAAAAGAAAACAGAAAAGCAACATAAAGATAAAACACATTCAGCCAATGCATTCAAGATCAGCCTCCTGTGCAGGCCGTTACCAAATTGCCATAATCTTGAGTCCTTAGTGAGAAAAAGAGCTAGAGGAGGTGGTGGTGTAGGCACCCTAATCAAAGGTTCCAATTTCTTTAAAGCTAAACCTGCTTTCCTCTCCTAGGAACTAGGGAGAAAGATAACGAACCTAAGGACTCTGTCATATCTAACAAATCATTAATCAGAGTAGGATGTTGCCAAGCACAAGAGCTTAGAGATTTACAAGAAAAGACTTTTAAATATTTCAGAGTAATCAGTCTCACAAATAATGTTCACATTTGGCCAAGAACGAGCAATCTCAACAGCCCTCATAACACCATAGGCCTCGGCTTGGAAACCCGAATCTGCTGCTACTATGTCGTACCAGCCAAGTGAAAACTTACCATCATTGTCACGAGCCACTAAATCAATTCCAGCTTTCCCATCCGACTTTCTGTATCCACTGTCGATGTTGAACTTTATGGACCCATAAGGTGGTTTAGACCAACTATTTTCATCAGGACGCTGAACACTGACATCAGCATCAATGTCAAGCCTTCTTTTACATCCCAAAATTCCATCATCTCCGCATTAGTAATGGAAATGAGATCCCCAAGGTCCGAAGGGTCATCATCAAATATCATCCTGCAACGGAATTTCTAGATATTCCAGCAAAACCATAATATATATATTTATATATGCTTTTCTATAATTATCTGAAAAATCGTTACCACACAAAAGTTCAGATAGCCATGTCCTAAAAGAGAAAACAGTAAAAGCATCCAGATTAAATTGCAGATAACAACCAAACCAGGCATATTTCACCCAATCACAGTAGAGAACAAGGTGTTCAAGGGTCTCCGGGCTTTGCCAAAAATACTGCATAAAGGAGCCTGCTTACAATTTCTTTTGAAGAGAGCATTGTTAATAGCCAACGCAGAATACAGCAGTCTCCATCCAAACTTTTAAATCTTTGTAGTTACATCAAGCTGCCACAAAATCTTCCATATCGAAATATCCTGCAATTCCGAACTAGGGGGGTAGATCTCTTCCATTCCCATCTATACGCATTTTTAACCCTATAATCCCCAGATTTAGCACCCGTCTAGGTAAACTTATCTAGTTTTCTAAACAAAGAGATGGGAATATTCTCAATTAATCTCAACATATCATCCAATAATTGTTCAAACCGATCACAGTTCCGCACATCAGCAATCAGATAGATAAGTGTGTCATCTACAAACAGACAATGAGTCAACATAGGACATTGTAACACCCTAACTTTATATAAAAAAAACTTAACCAAATATCATGGTAATAAAAAATTTAAACTAATAAAAATAATTACCATGGTATAAAGATTTAAAGTCAATTCTCATATTTGTTTTGAAAAGATGATCACAGTAAAAAAAGAGTTAATCTATATTTTAAGAAACTACGATAGTTATAAAAATTTTATTTATTAAATAGATATTTAAAATCTAACCTTAGTAAAAATGATTAAACTAGTTAAAAGGGTTACGAAAATTATAAAAGTTTGCACTTACTATTTAAAATCATAAATAACACTCTATCATGGTAAAAAAAGTCTACCATGGTAGATAAAAAGAAACAAAAAAATAAAAATAAACATTCCATTCAACAAAAGTCTAGGCTTACAGAAGCTTGCAGACATGTGTGTCACATCCCAACATAAATAATCAAATATTTACTTTAATAAATGACTTGATACTTAGAATTCAATTAAAATATTTATTCTAAATAGATCCATTAAACAACTTTTATGGCTTTAGGCCTTAACTAACAATATCATTTCCAGTCACCAATAAACAATGAATAATTTCCAAACTCTACCCAAATGACAAATGAATCCTATACTAATAAATGATTATTCTACAAACTAAAATGGGGTTTAAAGCTTACTCAAGCTAAGCCCCAAGCTTTTAAACACTTTTCCTTTGCTCTGCTAAGCTTACCTGATGTGTTAAAGAGAGGGATGAGCACTAACGTCTCAGTAACCCAAAGTTTAGTCATACATGCACAAACTACAATCACACAATTATACAACTAATATACAAGTGAGTGCATAAGAATTATGCAATTATAACATAAGAATTTCATAGGATATAGCTCATTAACATGTCAATATGCAATACCAATAATCTCCTTTTATTACTCCGTCCATCCTTATTCTGCTAACTGGAACTATAGGCTTAAATACAGTCTGGCCTACATGTTGGATTGACCAAGCTTCTCCGATGCTTGAGATATACCCAGCCAAATGTATAAGCCCAAGCTCAGACTATGGCTCCCCTCCTTAAAAAACCCCAACTAGAAAGTGTCACTATCTCACATTCCCACTTTACAAACCTGACTAGGTAAGTATTGAGGAATAGAGCTTTGAAAAAGGCCAAGCATTGTGCGCGCAGTGGAAGCAAACCATGTAGTCATCTAAGTCGTATATACATCAACATCATCATCTCCTTATCAACCCATCCCCCAATACATGCTGCACATATACAACATTCACATGGCATACAAGCATGCTTGAAAAGAAATATAAATATCTCATTTAATCAACTCAATTTACAAGCATGCTTGAAAGAAATAACTACTCTTAAATAATATACAATTTCCATCAAACAAACATTATTAATCTGCATTCACAAGCATGCTTGAAAGGAACCAACAATAATATATAGCTAAGCTATAAGCATGCTCGACAGGATTCAAGTAATATATGAATTTCTCACAATTAAATTTATGATTATACGCATTTATTATCAAACACAGAGCTTACACACATACAAAAAAAACCCAAGTTACCTGTTCTCCTTGAGTTAATAAGTAGTCCCATAGTAAAAATCTAAACAAATAAAAGCTCTTAGTAAGACTCTACAGAAATTGCATACAAACAAAAAATTAAGATACAATTTAAAGTTAATAAATATTACTTTAAAACTATTCTGAGGTAACTTTAAAATTATTCTAAGACTTTAAAACTATCCTAATTGACTCCAAAATTTCTCCTTTTTTTTTCTTAAGACCCATGTCCTTTTACAATTTAATTAATTTGTTAGATTAGTCTGAGTTCATGCTAAACTCTAATTATATAAGTTTTTCAAATTAAATCTTTAAGTGTTAATCTAGATTATTTTTTTAAATAGATATAAGGCTATACGTGACTAGGGAAGAGTAATTATTAAAATTCCATAAAAGAAGCTAATTATTATATTATATAATATATGCACACATGGTGATAGCCACTGTAAAGAAAAGGAGAAACGAGGAGGAAGGACTATTAGTATATATGTTTATAACTCAAAAGCTGGAGCAAAGAAAAGGAGTTATCTCAAAAAGAGTAAAGAAAAGGATAAACGAGGAGGAATGACTTGACCAATAATTCACGTACTGTGCGTGTAGGCATAGATTTATTATATATGTATGAGGCACAAGAGGAGGAAAACGAAAGAGAGATGGGAGGACAGACAAGGAAGGCTACCTGCGAGCGCGCTTGAAAAATAGTAGGCGGCCGTGTTCAGAGAAAAGCGAATAAAATTAAATGAACGTAGGGGTAGGGTTTCGTTATAGTTTAGACCCTTAAATTTATAACCTTAAATTAATTTTCTTTTCATTAATTATTATTATCTTTATAATATTTTAAAGATAATTTTAAAATGATTCGATATTTTTTAAAACTTAACAAAATTATTTAACTTTTAATATTATATATGTATAAGTTAGTTTTAAACATTTATTAAATTTAATTACTTTAGTTATTAATTTACATATATACATATATACATATATGTATATACTATTGTCTTGTTATTTTATGCCCAATCCTTAATTCTATGCTCTTTATGGTGCCTATCAATAATTTAAGACCAAATAAAATTTAAAATGTTACGGACATGATCTCGCAATGTTAATAACCATTAGTTCACCCCTAGTAGCATAAGTGTCAAGCATTGTTGAAAGCAGACGCAATAATAAATAGATATAGGAAGAGGAGATCCTCTTGTCTCAATTCCCATTGGGGAGATATTGCTATTATAATTTTTCCAGAGAGCTGGATATTAAATTAAACATTTCTAACACTTTTCATAATCTATAACACCTATTTCAAGCACAAACCCACTTTCAACATTACATTCTACAAAAAATCACATTCAAGTCTGTTGTAAATTTTATTCATGTCCATCTTAATAGCGAATTCATATTTATCCCTTTGACTTCTTATTCTTCAAATGGTAGAAAACTTTGTGAGTAACGATAATGTTATCTTGGATGAGTCTATTTAGAACAAAAGCATGTTGACAATTAGAGGTGCAATAATCAATAACCAATCTCAACCTATTAGCTTCGATTTGGGCAATAATCTTGTATGCAAAATTATACATACGAACAGGACGATATTGAGTCATAACCTCAACGTTATTCACTTTGGGATCAAGATCAAGTTAGTCACATTAAGTCTATCTAGATCAACATCACAATAAATAAAAAAAAATTCAGATACCATAGCAAATAGAGATGATTTTACCTCTTGCTAAGAAGCATGGTAAAAATGACCATTGAACCCATTAGGTTTGGAGCTTTGAGACTGCCAGGCTAATGAGCAACTTCTTTAACTTCCAATTCAGTCACTAGGCGAGTGAGAATTGAATTCTGCCCCTCAGATCTTACACAATCTTATGCTCTTCCTTTTGACTTCTCTTGAATACTTTTCTTCCTTATAATGTGTAGGAAAAAAATTGTTAATAGAGATGTACCTAGAAAAAAAAATAAGGTAAATGCATTTCTCATTTTAATTTCTGCAACTTTATAAAGCATTTGATTCTAAATCACCTACTAAAGTTCTTAAATCAATAATAAAATTTGAATATATGACTTTATGAATTATGGATTAAATTCTTACCAATTCAATTAACATTCCCCCCCCCCCCCAAAAAAAAAAAAAACACCAAAACATTTGAAACATAGATCTGGCGTTGCACCCACCAACAATAGAAGGGCTTGCTACATGGGCCAGTCAGTGAAGGGTCCTAAACATTGAATGCATCATTTTGCTTTCTGGAGGCCCAAAAAGCCCTAGAAAATTGACTCCCGGCATACGCTGTCCTGGTGTCCTTGGAAACAGATATATGAATAGCTTTATCAAACTATTCTCTCAATATTAATGGGCGAGATATGGGAAGGGAAAAGGAATCAAATGGTAACTCTTCAACACAGAGAAAAATCCTTTTGCAGCAAGAGCGAAAAAAAAGTTAAATGCAATTGATATAACTGTTTAGTATCCAGTACTATTGATTTATATTCGAGTATTATGGACTCCGATTAGATGTAGGTTTTTTTAATATTATTTTTTCAATCTTTGAGGTTCATATCTTCCTTAAAAGAAATGGAGCTCATTCTATTAAACCAAACCAATGTTTGAATTGTGTATTATTTGTTGGATGTATTTAGTTAACTTACTGTTTAGTCTTCAATTAGATTTCTTTTTGTATGAGGAAAACAAATGGAACTTTAAGCACTTTTCTTTTGTTGTTTATCAAGAATCAAGAAAAGGCTCAAAATAAGTAACTTGGGTTTATATTTTAATTGTGTGCAAGAATCTCCAACAAGTTACATCACTCCAGAGTTACATGACAGCCAAGGGGTTATCTTTATTTCCTGTATTTGCTTCCTCAGAAATTGCTTTAATTTCATGGCATGCACGAGTTTGTAAGCTTGTAAAATGGAAGGACTTCAAATGACCCACAGGACCATATATATCCACAAATATATAGGACATATACTCTACGTAGTATCAACTTTAGAAGGATAACATCAGCCCAGCTTTACCAAGAATCCAAAGCATTTGTTTTGTTTTTATGGCAACACTTTGACCCATTGAAAAGATCAATTGTGTTACGAGGCATTTGCAAACAAGTCGCTAGGGGTCAAAGTAACACAATCATCATTGGTACTCTTTCTTACTTTTCTTGGGCCTTTATTCCCCTTGCCTTCCAAGCCACAACTAGACGTGGGCTCAGTTATTTGCATAAAATTTATAACTTATGGATAGTTTGCTGTATGTAATTTTTATGCCATATACTGATATTGATAATATTGTAAGTTAAAACCATGAATGTGTGTATTGTAATCATTTAGATTTAATTTAAATAAATCATTTTATTACTAATCATTAATTTTTATGAAGTTCTAATGCTAATATATGATCTTAGATTTAAACCACGTACAACAAATCTAACTTATTTATCACAGCTTTCTTTGTCATAACACATTCTGTTTGTGATCTAATCACATCATTCGCCTTCTTCAATTTACACGCTGTAGAAAGTGGATAGCCAATGATTTCCTTGTGCAGCATACATGAGGAAAAACTACATATTTTTATTATTTTCTAATTTGAGAAACTTCAAATTGAATGATGTATGTTGTTCTATCTGCTACTTCAGGCAGCATGTTATACTATTCATCATGCATGAATAGTGCGACACATCAGTCATTCCCCACAGAATACAATATATTTGCATCAGTGCATGCATGACAGATATGTAGAGAAAAATAAAAGAAGAATATATGGCAATCTGTAGAGTGGAGCAAGAATAAGGACCACATGTTGAGGAAAGGAAAAGGAAGGAACAAGGGGTGTCACCCAATGCAGAGGAGTGATGATAAGTGGTTGGAAGTTTATAGACTCAAAGTTTCTGATTTCACTGTCTAATTCAGTGTCCACAGCTCTCTTTCCATGGCTGTTTGGTGAGTGTCTCTTTCACAGGCCAAGAAATTAAATTCTCTGTATATAACAGCAGCAATGAAGACATGCGAGTTTGGTGTCTTGTACTCGAGATGTTATTAGGATGATGAAGTCAATCTTTTCCTTTCATCCCATTCGTCCCCGGCAATCCTAACCTCAATCCCAAAGCCTACTGTGCAAAAAGACACAAAAAAGATCCACCCCCATGTCTCTCTTTTTCCTTTCCTTTAATTTATCGCACAACTGACCATAACCCACAAGAGAGGGCAATGGATTGGAAATGAGAAGGGGATGGTCAAACAACAAGTGGAAGATAAGATTAATGGAGCAAGTAGTGGTTAAAAGTGTGACTGTGTAACAACCAGCAATATCACATGCCTAGTTTACATTAATGAGTAAGTGGGCATTGGGCGAGGACAATATTATGAGGGTACTGTGTGTTGAAATCACCTAATGCTGAGCAGAAGCATACGTTATATCAGTCTAGTAATATTGCAGACAACATAACAACCCTAGGGGCGAGTAAAAGCATGTACACGTTATCATTTATAAGAGTGATTAATTAAGGATTTTAATATGCGATTAAATTTGGAAAAGCTGGTGGGGACAGGAAGCCTGTGAGGTTGTTGGAATATTTATAAAATATTTACATATTATGAATTTGTATTAATTAGATATTAAGTCCAAAATAAGTTGGTATTTATAATCTTGTGTAGATCATGACAAGTGGACCACATCAGGGGCGGTCTTGATCAGTGTGGGCTAATGCCCTCCTAAAATGAAAAAAATTACATGGATATATATGATAGATTTTGCATCTTACCTCCACTCATCTCTATTTTTTGTACCTAATAGAATATAGCACTGTTGGAACCTTATACTGAATAAATTGCCTCCACTAGTCTAAGGTCTTAGATCCAGCATTGGATCACACAAGTGAACTCAATTGGCAGAGGCTTAACATACAACCCTGTAGCAGTTAATTATTTTTTATCTCTTAATTGATTGAATTAAAAATAATATAAAATTAATTAATTTATTGTTAGGGTAATTATAGAGTTGATCCATATAATATAATCAGTCAATAATTACCACACACGATGCTTTTGTCATTCTCTTCATTATCTTTGTACTTTTTGTAAACTACAGGACGTAATGAATTGTGAATCTGTTTACATTTGAAATAATTGAAAAGCCACACTTAATTATGAATTCTTCATGTATTCATGTTATTTGATTTATTTAAATTGAGATACCAACATTAATACGGTGAGATCATGCCGGATTGAAACTTGGTGCAGCGTGGGGAGTGTACGTACTTTGAATGTTGTTACATGGTTAGGGAGAAGAGAGGAGGTGGCGCCTTAATTTGGAGCGTTTGGGGATGAAGCAAAAGATAAGGGTGTGACACAGTCACGGTACTTTTACGTCACCAGCTGTGACCCTTTTGCCTTCTCGTTCAGGGACACACGTGCCCTTGTTTGACACCCCATCCCCTTCACGTTATCACCCCTAATCTCTTTTATCACCAATCAAAAAACATCGTTTTGTTAAAGCTTCTCCATTACAACTGGATTTCCACTACTCGTTCACCATTTCTATGTAGTCTAGGTTATATTTGGACGGTTCATATATATTAAAGCTATTAATTTTTGTTATTTTAAACAATCAAAATCATATAAATTTTGAATCAAATGTATACGTGACCAAATACACAGCGAATTTGAATGAAAATTTTATCCTATTTATCAAATTAAATTATCCAATTCAATTTCAGTATCATTAGCTACAATTTGACGCAACTTTTTAAGAATTATATTCAATGAAAAAAATATTTAAAAAAACATCAGAGCATTAATTATATGAAAAAAAAAATCAACATCACCAACACAAGTTGACAAAAGGTAAGGATTTTCGTCAATAAAACATGTTGTTTAGGTTTAAATGCCAGTCCTTGACATCAAGATAATCTCCATCGGCGCGATTTGTTTCTGATACTCGTAAACAAGGACAAAAAAGAAAAAAGAAAAGAAATGTTAGCTACACGGTCTTCTTATAGTAGTTTTTGTGCTTCCCTCAAATACTTCAAAAGCATCTTTCTCCGGATTCTCAAAGAGCACTCTATTTCCGGCAATCCAAAATTTAAGAAAAATTACCGCGATGGGTTAAAAGTAATCATTATATATACTTAATAATTCTTCATCATTTCTATATAATTTTAAGTTAAAAAATCAATTTAAAATTTTAAAAGAGATTAAACATATTAAAATAAAAAATATAAATGATGGTGATAGAAACAATATATTACATAAAAATATCAAAAAAATAATACTATAAAATAATTAAATTTTCGTTGACAAAAAATTAAGTTTTAGTGTTCGCAATTTTTTTTATATAAAAAAATAGAGAGAAAAAAAAAAAGTAAAATTGTGGGTTTGGCTATGATGGGCATTTGATCATAGCCCGACCCAAATAGCCAAATGGTTCCTGAAGAGTTGGACTTGGCAGGCCATCGTCCTGAAGTTTACATGTACACAAGAAATTTTCAGGCGCTATTTAAATTCTACCTTTTGGAGATTGAGTTAGAGATCAAATTCAGTTACTTTTCCCCTAATATCCAGTGATCTCCCTTGTCTCCATTGATTGATGCGTCTTGAATCCGGCACGCAATGCCACTTCCTTGCCCCCACCACATTCGGTTTCGGTCTCGTCTCTGAATTATCATATGCTTATTGCGACCTGCAATTCTCTTCACCAAGTATCCCCCAAAAGGGAAGTTCGAAGGGGGGAGGGGGGGGGGGGAGATGGTTAACCAGTAGCACATTATTTTCAGAATTTCGGCTCATCGATAAATTCCAGAGAAACCCAACATTGGTGGCTCGTCAACAATGCTATGAACCTACAAACGTGGCTTCCTAAGGGACCCACTCCTCCGATACGTGGCTTTACCTTATTGCCGTCATCCAGTTGGTCCCTTTTATGTGTTCAATTCGTGTCATGATCCTCATCATGTTTTCCCTTCCCCGAGTCACTCCCTCTGCAATTTCTTAGCTTCTCTGGCCAACTTTCAGGAAGAGAGACACAATGAAGGTGATGTCAACTCTGCATATACCCTTTTTTTTTTCTCATGCATAATCAATTCTACTTTCTTTTCTGGCTCTTGGAAGGACCACATATCTCACGCTGTCTCTAAATTTTTCTGCCCTCTTAACTTCATGTTTGTCACAGATCTTCAACTGGGTGCACAAGAGGTTTCATCATAGCGCTTTCAAAGGTTTCAAACTTCTCTAGTCTTCAAATAAAATGCCCACTCTTTGCCTTGTAAAGTGCCCGTTTTTAATGATTACTTTGAATCTTTTACTTCTTTATTCAGATGGGTTTGCTTCAAACATTAAAAAGACTGAACCTACGCTGAACGACGCGGATAGTCAAGCTTTACTGAAACAAATTGCCCTTGGCGATGTCCTTGATGGTTGGAAAGATGGCATTCTGACCATTGGAACCCTTGGTTATGATCCCCTTGGGTCCTTTAACCAGCAGAAAGAATACCAGGCTCTGGAGAGTGAAGATGAACCAGATGACGAAGGTGATGGAGGAGAGCACACCATTGTTGATGGTGATGAAGATGTGGATTATAATGTTGAACATGAAGAACTGAATCCATTGATGCACAACACGTTTGAGCATAACTATGAGGATACTTTTGAACCAAACCACGGTGCTAATGCTAGTGAACAGGGCTTGGCTATGACCCTCAGTGAGAGTTTTCTGACTCCCACTGTGGTATCTCATGAAATCACTGAATTAAGCGCCATGGAGACCGATCAGAGGAAGAAGAAAGGGGAAAGAATAACACTAGCTGACCTCTTCTTGGCTGATTCTGACGTTCAAATGAAAGTGGACCGTGCCAAAGTTTTGCTGGAGCCACATGAAAAACCAATCCTTAAATCAAAGCATGGACTGTCATTCACCAAGAAGTTCTTTCCACTTGTGAAGGACAATTCACACCCTGTGAAAAATATACAGCGAGTAAGTTAATCATGCCTCTGGCTCTCACACTTTTTCAACGAATAGAACCTTTATTTTCAAGGAACATAGTAAGAGAGTTCCATTCAATTTTATGGGATTCGCCTGTATTCATCTGATCAAACAATTTGCAATGTTGTAGCTGATGAAGAAGATGTTAAAGAAGAAAATCCATCCAGAGCTTGATGTTAAGAGTCTCAAACAAGCGGACCAGGAAAATCAAGAAGCCAATGACTCTACTACTTTGCTTCCAATTTAAGGTATGGCAGCTGCAACTTTTATTATCAAAAATTGAAGCCTAGCGATTTCTCTTTGTTTATGAAAAGATGTTTTCTGTTCTGAATTATTTGTAACCTGGGATTCATAAAGTTGTTTAACGCACTCTGTTATCTTGAAATTCAGAAATGAAGTACTTTCATATTCTTTTAAAGTTTTTGGTCTTAGTGGAATGATTTTGTGTAGGCGTGAAAGGTGAAATGTCTCTTTGCTTGAAGTTTATCTGTTTATGTCCTTTTATTCAAATTATATGCTAACTAGCAAGAGAGTGTTATCACTATACCTAACAAGACACTACTCTTAGAACCGCATACAAAAGCTTTCCAATTTCCATCAAGCTTAGCTTAGCTTAGCTTGGCATATTTCTATCTACTATTCTTGTATATATGCATGCATGTCCCAAGCTAGATTCAGGACCGAAAAGCCTCTTCCCCAAGTGTCATTTTTCATGGTGATAGCTTGATTATAGCTTGATTATTATCATTTCTAATTCATGGGACCCTCCTACAAAATAACCATGAAAAGTCCAACCAAGAAGGTCGAAATAATCACATTCCAATCCTCCTTATATCCAGGTCATAATCAAACCGTCGCTTTGGCTTTCTATTTTAGGGACAGCATGTAGTGTTATAGCGTGCATATTCTTGAGAGATTATCTGATATAGTGTCAGCTTGAATCATAATTATCAATTAAATTTGTATCAATTCACCATTTTACTTGAGAGAGTCTATATATTTTATAGCTTCGGCCACGGAATCTGCTTCTGGCCCTCTTTGCCTGCTAAAGTGCTAATATAAGGGAAATGTGGGGACAGATCCATTCATTTTATCTGTATCAGCACGTAAAATGCTGTTTGTATTCTAGTTTCTTGACATTTTTCATACTAATTAATTAATGCTGCATTTGACAAAGTATTGAGAAACGTAATTTTGTAATTAGTAGCTGATTTAAAATATCTTCCTTCTATCCTATGTCATTACCAAAATGGGTTAATTCCTAAGTAATTAAATGCGCGGCTTTGAAAATAGCTGATTTGTCATGTCATACATTAATTAATTGTATTGTGGTAATTTACATGGAAAATGTTTTCTTAATATTTCTGATGTGGACATCTATGCATGTGAAAAGCTTTTAATAAGCATAAATCATCCCTTTTCCTTATGGTAGTTGTCACTTCTGCATTGGTGCTGTAAAATCAAGGTGACATGATAAGCATTTTATAAGGTCTCTGAACTTACTACTTCTACTCCTCACTTTGAATTTTCAACTTACTGATAAGATGCTGCTACCCCTCTTCACTGTTCATTATGACCACACACACATGAATGTTGGGAGTTGATTTGCATTAGAACAGTGGAAGATATTGGATTTAAATTGTTGTCTCTTTTCTCTTGTGCTGTTGCAGGTACAAGCTAGTTGGTTTAGCTATGGAGCTAGAATCTGTGTTTATCTTGAAACCTATTTTTGTTAAAGAAACATAAGAAAGATTAGGTACTTGATTGTGTATTTTAAGAACAATGCGTTGAACCCTGTGATTCTGCCTTGTGATATCTCTATGTTGTATTTGGTCTCCTTCATCTCTGGCTGAACATCGTTGTAGCCTGACAGTGGTTGTCTCTAATATCTGTGGCTGTGGTTCATATCTTCTCTTTCTGCATTATGATGCAGTTTTTTATAAGGTGCTGCAAATATTCTAGTAACAAAGACATTCGAATTTTACTTCCTTTAATGATGCGTGCTACTTTTTTTTTAGTAAAATGCTTTGCCAAATTATATGTTGCGTGGCCATGATCGGAGCTTTCAAAATGAAACTATGATGTTATTTTCTAGGGAAATATATAATTTTTAGTTCCTCAGCTTTTTTTTTTAATTGTTGGTTTAATTATTAAACTTTGACTTGTAATAATTTAGTACTCGTAATTTTTTAATTTGAAATAGCTCAGTTATTATAATTTTTTAACTTGATAGTCAAAATTCAGAGATTAAATTAATAATTAAGAAAAAATTTAAAAACTAAAATTTGTATTATCTCTATTATTTTATATGATCTAATGGGAAAGAAAAATATTTTTGATGTGATCTTACCAGTAATTTTGGTTTTAGAAAGATCACATTGTGCAAATTTTTCTTCACAAATACACGTAACATCCTCTGCAAAAAGTTCCATGCCAAGTCAACAAGAGTTTCTTGCCAAAATATTGGCAAGAAATGTAATACAACAAATGGGTTAAAAATCTTTTGACTAAAATATATTTGGTAATAATGACAATCCAATTTGGAAATAGTGCGCACTCTAACAATACAATATCACTTAAATAAGGGAGAGGAGTATTAGACTTGTGGATACTTAAAATTTCATAGTGTAGCAAATGTTATACAAAATGGTCTAAAAAGAATTAGTAAATTTAAGACATGTTTGTCTTCGTACCATGACTTTCGCCATAAAAACAAACACATTAATAATGTTTAGAATAACATTGATATAAATAAATACAAACCCTATCACGTATTTATTGGTGAGAAAATGTTGAAAGAAATTGTTAAGTACTCCATCCATCCCTAATTATGAGCAAATTTTAATCGTTTTGAAATTTTTAAGAAAATTAGTTAATCTTCAATCTCCACTATTATATTATGCTTTAGATTTTTGTTATTTAAACGCCTTTGTTATTAATGTTTCACTTTGGTCCTATCTAATGATAGTAGTTTAAAAGAGGCAAATTTAGAAACATCTCTTGATTGTATCTTAAATTGGATGGTTTTTGCTTATTAAAAAAAAAGATTAAAAACAATTTTTAAAATTCGTTCCACCGAAGTAATATCTTTAAAAAATCTCAACTATAATAAAGTTAATTTATGAAGTATTAGTGTATTTATATAGAAAACTAACCAGAAACTTAAAATTTAGTACTGTGACTTCATGATAAAAACCAATGCATATTTAAAAAATCAAAATCATTACCAGTGAAATTTAAATCTAGTGAAATAAGTTAGTCTCTTATGATGTAATAGATTAATATTTGAATCTTCTTTAAAAAGAATATCTATTTTTTTTTATTTTATTATAAATGAACATTATAATTTATTATTAAAATTTTAATAATTTATAATTATTATTAAATATTATTGTAAGATTTTTAATTATCATTTTCCCTTGAATTATTATCGTTAAATAACTTGTTCTCCAACAAATATTAATGTCTTGTCAAAAAAGATGTGTAGTTTTTTCACTTTTTTAATAACAACAACAATAAAAAAGGCGTGTTCAGCGTGAACACGATCCCATTACAACATAATGAAATATGACCACCCAGATTCAACATGGAAACCCAGAATATGTACCCCAAAAAAAAAAAAAAATTGCTTCACAGATCCTACGATCTCAATCCTCAAACCCAAATTCTCTTAAATGTTTATAATAATAATGATCACAATAATTACTGGCACATTTTTTTTTTACCTGAAATAAGTAGTGGTACATGAACATTGTTTTCATCAATGCAAAATTTGCAGTCTTCTCTTTCATTTGAGAAAGATTCCATTCATGAACCCTATATATTTTAACAATTAAATGGGTCAACGTTAATAACGATGTTTCCAACGACGTAGTTTCATACCGTGTACAAATTCTTGAAACTCCTCCCCGACTGTTGAAGAAACGTTTCAGGAGAAGAGGAAACTGCTATTCGGAAGCCCATCTCCATCACCTGGTGAGAGAATCTCTTCGCTACCCCCTTCATCTTCATTTTTCCCATTAATTTCTGTGATTTTCTCAATCTGAAGTCTCTAAATTTATTAATTTGTTCTGGTTCCAACCTTTCTGCCTTCTTCTTGAATGTTTGTCCTGAATAATTTGTGCGTTGGGTTTCTGTTAACTCTCTGTGAGCAGATAAGAGGCAGCAATGGCTTCAAAAGCTTTTACTTTTGAGGAGGTGGCTAAACACAATCATAAAAATGATTGCTGGATTATAATCAATGGGAAGGTGAGTTTCTTAATTCCAGTACAATGGCGTCACTTCAGTATCACCGGTTTTTTCTTGAGCTGTTTATCTATAGGTACTATGTTTTCAGTTGCTCAGGATGAGCTGCTTTTGTACTAAAGCACTGATTATTGATTTGACTATTATCGATAATATTGAATTTAAAATCTTTTGGTACGAAATTTGACTTTGAAATGATCCTGGATGACTTCATATTATCTGGTGTATATTTGAGATTGGGTTTCAGGTAAAACAAAAATTTATGCATGTTCCTTGAAGGAGAGATTTCTCCGTCCTTGAATTCGATCGTTTGTGTTAGTCATGATTATTGATGACTCAGAGGCTAATACTTAAGCTAGATGAATACTGATATCAGTAGAAGTTGTAGAAATGACTTCTTCCTATGATTGAGCTGGCGGATAAACAGTTACCAGTAAGTAAGTGGTTAATTTGACAGTTCTCTAAATCTAATCATGATCAGTTATGGGCAACTTATAATGAATTTTTGTGGATATTGTTCTGAAATCCAAAATATTTCTATAATTGAAATTTTTTCTTCAAATGGCGTTGATGTGAATGATAAAATTCAGGGAGTAAAGTTAGTGTACAAAAAATATACTTCTGTATTTTAGAATTTGAGTCGCTCCGATAGACAACAGGAGTAAGTTCTTGAAGTCAGAAACCAATACCACTTTTGTCCGAAGAAAAAGAAGAAACCAGTACCACTTGAGGCAACATGCTCAGAGCTGCCAAGAAACCAATATGCATAGGGGATTTTTAATCTCATGATTTATTTGTTGAGGCTGGAAAGCCTTTTCTATAAGTTATTTTGACGTGAGAGATTAGATTTTCTGAAACAATATTTTCTCATTTGAGGTTTTAGAACATACCATCGGAATTACCTGGTCTTGAGCCTTTTCCTTATGTGGCGTGATTGTCTTCATTTGAACACTGCACCTCTGCCTACTGGCTATAACTGTTACCAATAAGTCAAAAAGGGCAAGTCATTGAATAAAGCTCAATTGGTACAGTTCCCTTCTGCTGCATGATGAGAGTCTTTTAAAAATAATTGTTGAAACAAATGAAACAGTAAGTGCAAGTTAGAAATTTAGCAGTGTTCTGAAAATCAGACTTGTGGCATCTAAGAAATATAGCATATACAACGTTTGTAGCTACATAGACACAGTTTTGGGATCAGTGGACAAGAGCTGTTGTTCATTGGAGAGCCATATTATGTCGGTCAATAGGCACAACAAATTCTGGAGATTGTTGGTTTATCAAATTTTAATTAGTTCCCTAATGACATGATTGCTTGTCCCTTCATGTCCAGTTCAACATTGTGAGGAAATTATATTTCTCTTTGGCTTTTGCATATATGATAGGCCATCTAAATTGGATCTGTTTAATCCTTGACATTCTGGAACGGAAGTTTTTTCGCTGTTAATCTAGGCAACTTTAAATTATCTCAATTAATTGGAAAGTGGAAGCAGTGGCAATGTTAGTTTCATATTCAGCACTTCCCACTGAAGAAGTGCGAGGAATGAAAATCATGGAATAGAATGGGATCCAACATAGTTACATTTGCTATTGGATGTCATATGATTGAAGCCACTGAATTTAAGAATCCGCAGTTTGCAACTACTGGAATTTCTCCCTCTATCCTCTTTTTCTTTCCCCCTGTTGTTGGTATCATAGAATCTGAAGTAGAATTTCTTAGATTTGTTATCTTATATTTACCTAAATAATTTGCTAGTTTACATGCATTTAACTGCATCAGGTTTATGATGTCACCCCATTTTTGGAAGAACATCCTGGAGGTGATGAAGTTCTGTTGTTAGCTGCTGGTAAGTTTTTTGGAAGTACATATTTAGAAGAAGTGGAAGCTTGGAAGGTATGTCCAAGTATTTAGTTTGAGTGAGATTTATGGTTGTCACTTCCAAAGAGAAGCTCCACATTCCAGCTTCACTCACAGTGAAAAAAAAAAAGAAGATTTTGTTACAATTCAAAAGGAGTTTATTTCTGTGTAAAACACATCAAAACTTAAAAGGGGGTAATTACTTTTAACAAATAAATGCTTTTTTGGTCATGCACAGCTAGGCCAAACAGGCTTTAAGAATGTTATGTTGTTTTCACAGAGAAGGATGCCACAGATGATTTTGAAGACGTAGGTCACAGTGACTCTGCGAAGGAGATGATGGAAAAATACCTAGCTGGGGACGTTGACGTCAGCACCCTTCCAGAAAAGCCACAATTCCGATCACCACCACCAAGACAAGCACCTCCACCTCCTGCTGCTGTTAGTGACCAATCTTCTGGAGTTGCACTCAAGATCTTACAGTATCTGATTCCATTGCTGATATTGGGCTTTGCATATTTTCTGCAATACTATGGTAAAAAAGCAAGCCCAGCCAATCCCGAGCTCTGACTTTGAGCTAGAACTTTGGTTTTGGGGTGGATGTATTGGTATTTACAATCCTTAATGTTTGCAGAACCGTAGATTTCTGTTGTTCTTGAGTATCAGTTATAGTGATTGTTCTATCTATCACATGATCATGCTTGCAAGGCCTAGCTTTCATGACCGCATTGTTCATTATGTTGCTTGTGCTTTTAATGTGATTTGAGTTTCCTATTCACATCTAAAATAGATTTTAAATTAATTAACCAATCTAGTAGTACTCTGCAGTCAATCAATGAGGTTGATTCAATTGATAAAAGATCTAATCCATACCTGACGTAAGTGTGGGTTTGAGTGTGTTGCCAATGGGAGAGTTTCATTGACCTATAATTAATAAGTGTTTTTATAAATGCTTTAAGTTGTGCGTTCTTTCTCACCTTGATGAATTTCGAAGAACAACTTACCTAAGGTGTTCTTACCTAAGATGAAGTTAGCCGTCGACAGGTAAGATTTTTCTCAGTTACATGAGGTTGAGGAAGTTTTCGGCCCCAAAAAGAGAGTTTTTTTATCAACTTATTGAGCTCGTTCTCTGTGGAAACCCAACAACAATCCATGAGCCCATGTGATGATTTTCCGAGAAGAGCTAGCCGAAGGCCAATCTTTTTTTTATGATATTTTGTTTGGCAAAGTAAACTTTCTTTTTTTTTTTCGTGAGATACTACTCTCTTGAGGTAGATACTTACGTAGCGCCATTCATGTTCTTTCAAAATCTAGAGTAGTTTGGTTCCCCACTCTAAAATATTAGAAATGGTATGGTTTCAATAGGCAGAGGCATGATTGATGGTAAATCTTGCTTCTCCCATTCTATTTTGGCCAAACAAATTACTAAATCAAGCAGTGAATCTGCTGATATTAACCAGTGCGTTATTTTTGTAAAATAAAATTATTTTGAGAACTTTAGGCCTCCTTGTTGGCTGGTATAAATAAGGTTGTCCAGTCGACTTTTGAAAGATAAAGTGAAAAAAGCAAGTTTACTGTTTCAGTTCGTCTGTAGCTTATACCAACCGATTTTTTTTTTTGTGAGTTTTTTGGTTAAAACCATACAATAACTCTTTAAAAAAAATTCTTACAAAACTATAATTTATCTCACAAAGTTTCTATATAAATATGTAAAATTGCTTTAAATCAAAGGGTATAAGGGTTCGGCCCAATCGCCCCATGTTGTCTTGTTGTACCAATCCAATCCAACCCTCACTGGATTTTTTTTTTTTTAACAAATCGAAGCCTAACCTTTTTATTTCTTCTGAATGACTTAAATCTAACTGAATTAAGTCAAACTTAAATACAGTGATTGGAATAATAATTTAAATTTCTTGAAATATATAATGGGATGAAATGGGAAGAGATAAAAAGACAGATAAGCTTTGTACCCAAAAAAAAAAACAGAGGTAAAGATCCATTAAAAAAAAACATATATGTTTGGTTTCGGCCACTTTGGTTATTTTATTTATTTCTAGCTCTTTACTAACGACCCATTTTTTGGATCCTTTTTTGCTTAATGTGTATCTAGAAAGGAAAAGACTGTTGGCTTTGGAGATGACCTCACTTATTTGTTTAAAAAGATTAAAAAGAAAAAAGCGCACACACTTTAAGTAAAGAGGAACGAAGTGGGATGTTAGAACAGGGTTGGGTTGAATCCTTTGAGAATGGGACAAGAAAGAAAAGAAAAAGGGCAGTGCTTTGAGTCATATCACTTGTCATTGTTTCACTGTTCCAATAGCTGTTGTCTAGCCGTGCAAAATGTTTGAAAAACACTACAATCTCTCTTCTTTTTATTCCTCTCTATATAACTCATTTTTAATATATTTTATTAAAATAAAAAAATTAAAAATCATTAATTTTAACTAAAAATTTAATAAGTTTTTAATTTTTTTAATTAAATATACATGTTTTTGATAATATACATTCTCTTACTAATATTATTAAATAATTAAAAAATTAATAATATAATTTATAAATAGAACTAAAAAATGTATTTTTTTTAACTTTATAAATGAAATTAAGGAATTATAGGATATTAAATTATTTGATTTTGTGGGTGTGTGTGTCCTTTGATTGGGAGGTGACAAAGGGAGTTACTTTTCATGACTACATGCTTTAATTCCTTTTAAGATTCTACCATCCCCTTTTTTTCAATTTCATTTTTTACCCTTTTGACAAGTCCTACGCCTAGCAACTTGGTCAAACTTTTGTGCAATGAATGTTTGAATAATTTATGCATTTGTCTTATGGCTTTAATTTATGCGTTGTCACATATGCCTTGAAACTGTTAAAGGTTTTTCCTATTCCATTATTTTTTTAAAAAATGCCCCTTATCTCTCTTTAAATTCTGAAAAATCTTTTATTAATTTGATCAAACTTTGTTATTGGTGAAATTTAACATGCAGAATTGAAGACAATAAATAATTCATGAATGAATCTCATTCAAGTCGTGGATCACATGCAAAAGCGATTTTACTAATGCTGGTGTTTGGAAGAAGTTCATGAAGGGGGTTTCTCCGTAATACCATAATTATTACCACTTAAAATTCGTCAAAATTTGGCTTTTTTTTTTTGCAAATACAAAATAAATAGATAGAAAATAAGACTATAGAGCCTAAAAAGAAAAGAGATCTAAAAATTGGCTACGATAACCCTAAAATTGGAAATAAGGCAGCATTTACCTCAAATTTTGCGTTGCCATTTCATGGGCTGATTGCTAGCATTTCACAAGCAAGTTCTTTAAACAACGTGATTTTATTATTTATTTATTTACTTATTTTTTAAGAAAACGCTGAGGACGACATGGACAAAGTTCGGAATTTTGACCACTTGACCGAAAAAATTTATGACTTTGTCTATGACCTATCAAATTAAAACACTTGAGTCATTGAACGAAGCTTGGCAGATAAACTATTTCGCAGGCTGCTAGCTTAATCTAGAACAGGTGTTCAAAGGCACTCTAATCTTCTGTTATTAGTAAGCAAAACCAATAATAATTATTTTATTTAGAACAGGTTCATCACGCCAGGTTTTTTTGAGTATCTGACAATATTTGCTAGATAATTACTTGCCAAAACAAGATATCTGACCAAACTAACTTCTTTTCTCACCTACTCTCATGAAATATAAGTAATTTGATATTAATTTTCAACCTTGACTTGTTGATCAGGCATCATTTTTTAAAGGTGAAGTCAAAAAATTACGTTCATTCTAGGTCATACATATTTCAGAATTAAAAGAAATATTAAAACTCAAGAAGAAATTGTTAAAATAAATTGAGACCATTTAAATTTAATTTGGATATTTAAAAAAAGGGGGGGGGGGAGCAGGGAAGCCAACTTTAAACCCTGAGACTTCAGTGTCTGATAATAGGCACAGATAAGTTAACTACTTGCTGAAAGTAGAAACCTGGCCTTGCGCATTGCTTTTAATCCGATATGTATGGTTTTTCCAGGCGGCTATGCTGAAAATAATTGGAAAGATCAAAGGCCAAAAAAAAAAAAAAAAGACCAATAATTCTTATAGTGATCCACACATAAAGCTAAGGAAGAGGAAAAGACAATCAATGTTCGATGGTGTGTGTGTCGTTTACTTGTGAGAGAACAAATGCTGTGTAAAATAGACAATGATCACAAAAATTATTGCAGGAAATGGCAGCACTAAGCAAGAAGAGTTACTGGTTTTGATTTGTCTCTCAGTGATAGTGTGTGGAAACTGGAAAGAATTGCGAGATTTGGGGGATATGTAAATATGCTAATCACACATTAATTGGATGGAGGGCTAATCCGATAATGATGCCACAAACGGTCAAGTTGCACCCAACAGACTCTTACGCTTATGGGATTGTCGGAAAAGGTGGTGGGGGACGTTTGTGTCTGAATCGTCATTTAAACGTTGTCTGTGTTCTTCCTTATAATGCATTGTCTCTTCGCACAATCTCTCACTCCCAAACAACTAACCATTATTTGTACATCTGCTTTTGTGCATGCATCTAACCCTGTATTATTGGGCACCCCCACGTTGCAAAGTTTTCTGGTTTTTTGTGTTCAATACAGTGCACTAGTTTATTTTCATAACTTCCATAAAAACTGTATGGACTCGGACATTCTCTGAATTTTGTTAGACTTTTATTTCCAAAGGAGGTTTATAGATTTGAAAATAGAGAAAAATGCATTGGCCTTTTTCCCCCCCAAAAGCCATCCACTTTAATTGATTACCTCTCACAATATTAGTCTCGAATATTGAGAAAAAATAAATTTGAGGTTCCAAAAGAACTATCCAAACAGGCAATATATAATTTCTCCATATATATTCAATAAAACTTAAAAAATATTGTGTGATTCAAGCTCTAAATATGTGGTTGCATTAAATACTCATTTGAAAAGTTTTGCTATCCATGTGGTCCTTCCAAGCTCCACCTAGATTAATCATAGTCTAATGTGGCTTTCGAATGTCTAGTGGTTTGATCCGGAAAAAAAAAGTGGTTCACTCTTTAATAAGCCATGAAGAACCCTTAAATACCAAAGATCTCTGTGGATTTCTTTGTAGGGCTTTATCCCTTCTCAAGATTGTTGTGAAAACCTTGCACAGATTACACCTAACTTTATCCTGTCTCTGACTTTGTCTTCTAGGCCTCCTTTGGCTAGGCTTGCGGAGAAAGATTCTCGTCTTTATGACTGTAGTATAGATGTCAACGTAGTATATAATATACATTGCTTTAAGTTTATGATAATTTAAGACTATGTTTGGATTGGAGATGATCGAGGGGAAATATTTTACTGCTACGTCTTCCTTATTTGACAGTTTTATACAAGTGAGTAGGTGAATGGATAAATATTCCGCTAATCCTCCAAATCGTTCCTTCTTATAGATGGAGCAACTTTTTATCTTTTGTTTCATTTCCTTATCCAAACACGCCAAGTCATGATTCTGTTCCTTGTGGTCGATTCAGGTTAGTGTCCGGGTTCTGTGAGATACAGGGCAAGACTTTAGTAAGAGAGAGGTTCATGTTTTATAATTGAAGCATTTAACTTCATGAACTGTTGGCAAGTCCCTATCAAATTTACAGAGGAAAGAGATCTAAATGCTATGTTACATCATTGTCAAGGGCTCTACATGTTGTTTCATTCCTCTTAATGACATAACCAAATGGGAGAAACAACTGATCAGCATTGTACACATGAGGCCTCACTGTTTAATCTACGTCTTTCATTAGCATTTACTAAAGTTTCAAATACCTTTTTCAATGAAAGGAGAAATAGGATTAATTAAAGCAATTGGTGATTGATTTCTCTTATCTAGTTCTGCTCATGGTCATCTGATTAATCTTATCTAAGTTCAATACTTTGTACTTACAATGATGTAAAGCAGCCTTCTACAAAGTAAGATTGCTTAGTTGTACATGACTAAGGCATAATCATAACTAAAGGGGGTCAAAAGCTTCTATCTTAGCAGTTGATCTAGTGATCTTAAATACTAAATCAGGGTTTAAGCAAAAGTTGATGTGACAATAATGAACATGCTATGTTACTGTCATTTGAGAGTAAATACTTATAAATACCGTATATATAAAGTTAATGATAATGATACAAGTTTTAACTGTCTTCAAAAAGAGAACGTCAGTGAAACCAGACGCTTGAAATAGTCAGAAAGGTGCAGAAAGAACTCAAAGTTGTATCCTTGTTAGCCAAGAATGACTCGTACGTTGTAACGCTGCTGAGGTTACACAGGATACATATAGTATATATTCTATTTTCCAATGAGAAAGGAACGAAAGGGAGGGAAAACAGAAGTCAGACAGAACAAAAACATCAATTTCCTTATCTCTGTGTCGTGCATGGGGTTGAAGCTGTCCCCTGCAATATTCACATTGTTTCCCAAAAAGTTGGAACATCATATTGAACTGGCTGGTCCCCAATGAGGAAAACAAACATCCTTCTTTTGATAAGATAGCCTCAGTTCTTATCCTGCGAGTCTGACTCTACAATTTTGTAGCCATGATCTCCATGTATGCTAAAATATTTTCTTCTTTTTTTTCCCTAGGTTTCACTTTGTTTAGCTCAAATACTTTCTTATTCAAGGAGAAAAGTTTTAAAACCACACAATGAAGTAAGGGGAGAAGAAGAGACTGATTTAGCATTCTGTGGTATTCAAATTATATATGTTGCTCCCAAGTTGTAGTTTAGTGCTTAAAAGAATTCTGATTTTGTTTAATTATGTTCATTTTTTTAATTTAGATACTATCAGTCTATCAATGTATAATGTATTAGTTGATATAAGAAGAATTAAAAAAAGCTCACTAATTATGGATCTTGGTCGTACAGCTATATATATGAAGAATGGAAAATCATAAGTAATCATCATCATGATAGTAACCATTTATTCAAATGGGAAGAAGCCCACTTTACTTGAAGCTGATTTGAAACTGTCCTAACATAGAAAAGAAGATTCAGAAACAAGCATAGCAATAAAGAGGTATTCTCTTCTGCATGTGCTAAAATTGAGTTAAGAGTACTGCACCTTTTCTCTTCTGTCAATTACAGAGAAACCCTCAAAGACAAACTTGAACATTTTGCACAAGTTACAGTGGTCCAGTTTGTGACAGATAAACAAGTCAACAACAATATGTAGAGAAATAGGTGGAAGAAACCAAGAAGGACAGCTACATGTGTCTGCAAGAGTCGCAGTTACCTAGAAAAGCAGAGGTAACTATGTACTTTGTAGGAGCAGGATAGATTTGCATCGATGCAGACTACACGGATCTTCTGATCTTCGCTAAGATAAAACAGAGGTATTTTTTTTTTTTTAATCAACGAAAATTTAGACAAGTTGGGAGTTGAAGACCCATCAGAGTCAAGATAAGTCTCAAGACTCAATAAATATTTGTTGAGATATTTACAAATTATCCATCAACAATGGCCTCACATCAAGATATAAGTTGCATCTTTATTAACTTGAACAACTTTCACCGTTATATTCACACTTGTATGTTCCATGGAACAAGCATTGCAGTATGTGGCTAAAAAAGGAACATTTTAGTATCAGTTTTGTTTTTTACCAAGTCCCATTTGGAAACAGAAACAGACAGAAAGGACTAACATGAAGCATCCAATGTTATTATACAGGGTTTAGTTTGCTGAATGATGGGTTTGGATCAGATTCTTGCCATTGTGATGTTACATGATGGCACTTTCCCATTCCAGCTCTGTATAGTTGGAGTAATTTTGTGTATGATACACATGTTGATGTCAAAAGATCCTTCCAGTTATCATGCTTTTGCATCTGAAATCTGAGTTAAATAGAAATCTAAATTATTGGCATCAACGACCAGTAAAGATTAGAGAACGAGATAAAGTTTCATTATCATCAGGAATAATATTTTAAGACGTTAAGTGGGAATAAATAAACTCATCTGCATAATATCTGTCAGTCTAATCGTGTAATGTCACCAAATCAATTGTGTGGTGTGGTGTTCTCACTTTTGCTTTAAAGATTCCTATTCAAGATGATATTAAGTTGACAGATTTCTTTAGTATCTAAAATTCTTCTGGCCCTTCCATTCATATATGCCATGCTAAAAGTTCAATTTTAAGTTCTTGTGGTGAGTAACCGTTAGAAGATATCTGAGTTCTGATAAAGTTATTTGTAGCGTGCGAGTGAATCTACATTGACATTTGATGGTTAAAGAAGCTTTTCACCGGAAGAATAAAACAAAAAATTTATTTAACAGAATCATATCCCCGGAAGTATAGCATTATGATCTTTGACACTTTCTTTTGTTTGTTTTTGGGTCTGAACATTGCTGGTAATGGTATCCCTCTAGCCTCTGTCGCTTGTGCCAAAAACATAAAGAATGATGAGCTTCTCGCTAGTTTATCTTTTGTTTTGTTTTGTTTTGTTTATCAGCATGTGAGGGTGAGAGAGGCGGTATAAATTAAACTCACAACACTGTGTTAATTTCACCAATATTTACAACGCCATTGCTCATATCTTGCATAATACAGAGCTATATAGAAGATTCGTACTTCAAACTTTTTAAGTTCTGAAAACATAAAACCTTAGTAGTTAGTACCCATCGCAGGCCAAAACCCATTATCCTTCTTCGTTTAATATATAAGTTTTAACTTAATATTAACTTATTTAACAATGGCTTGTCCCTAACCCTCGCCTAGGGCGTACTTTCACGGTGAGAGGATTGGCCATTTCGCAAGAGAGCCTCAACACCTCTGAGAGATCAACTTCACTTTGATCCGACGGTACCCATTCAAACTCGTGCAGAAGCGTGGCCACCCAAAAGCACACCGTAGCAAAACCCAAAGTCTTGCCCGGGCAAACTCTCCTGCCCGACCCGAACGGAGCGAGCCTCAGATCCGACCCGAATATCTGGAACTCCATCTCTCCTTCCTTGGCGGCGAACCTCTCGGGCATAAATTCCAACGGGTCACTCCATACTTGTGGGTCCCGCGAGATGGCCCACATGTTGACCATAGCTGTGGTCCCCGCGGGGACGTGATACCCATCAATGGTTGTATCAGTGACAGACAGGCGGGCCCACGACAGGAGTGGGCCCGGAGGGTGCAACCTCAGCACCTCCTTCACCACCGCCGTCAAATACACCAGTGCTGCCACGTCCGCCTCAGTGACGGCACGTGACCTCCCTACCACCTTGTCGATCTCTGCATGAGCCCTCGCTCGCACATCAGGATGAAGCACTAGTCTCGCTAGTATCCACTCGATCAAAACCGCCACTGTGTCTGTCCCCCTAAATATCATTTCCTTAAAAATTACAAAAACCAAAAATAAATAAAATATTTTAGTTTCACTTGCTAGCAGGGGGTGGGCGCATTCTCGAACGAAGTATAAATTAAAAGAAATCTTCTCACCCAAAGTACAGCGATCATGTCGGAGTCGGTCAATTTATCAGGTCCTTGGAGGGATAGGAGGACGTCCACGAAATCCCGGTTCGTTTGGGTTTTTTGGGCTCTGTGGTCGGCGATGATTCTGCTCACGAAGCGGTTCACCTTGGGGACGAGTCGGGAGCACCTGAACCGGATTTTTTGAGCGTCGAAATCGGCCAGCCAGGGCAGGTGGTCCGCCCAATTAAGGGTACCCAATAAGTCGTACCCTTCGTCCACTAACGCTCCAAGCTCGACCATTTCGCTGTTCGACTCGTCCAGCCTATAACGCTGTCCAAACACCGAACACATCATGCTATTAAGGGACGCCTTCTTCAGCACCTCGCGAACTCGCAAGCCCTCTCCGCCACTTTTTACGAACATTTCCACCATTTGGGCGGCGATTTCGGACCGTTGAGATTCCGACGCCTTGATTTGCTTAGGGCAGAAGAGGTGAGTGGCGGCGATCCTCCTCAGAGTCCGCCAGTAAACCCCATAGGAAGCGAACCCAATAGCTCTATTAAACATCAAGCTATACGCCGACTCTTTGACGGGTCGGTCCGCAAACACCGAACTGTTCAGAATCTCCTTCGCCAAGTCCGGGTGGCACGTGACTATCACCCTCGTTTCGCCGAGACTGAAGGCCATGAGCCTCCTGGCTCCGAAAGCTTCTGCGGCGGCGGCGATGCGGCGGTGAGCAAGCGAAGCCATAAGACTCATGCTGCCAAACAGAGGCAGCCCTTTCGGTCCAGGAATTGGTAATGGAGAACTGGAAGAAGCAGAAGGTGGATGATTAGTTGGTTTGGATTTTGTGGTGGAGTAGTACTTGCCCCAAGCAGGACCACCGGGGTGAGACCAGTGAAAGAGGGAGATGATGAACCAGAGGAGGATGGCGAGGAAGAAGAGGGACCAGAAGAGGTTGGTGCGAGTACATTTGGAAGCTACGGCCAAGAGCCACATGTGATCGATGTGAGTGGTCATGGTGGCGAGTGTTTGATGAATTGCTCGACGGGGGCAGAGCAAGGGAAGGAAATTGAGGAGTGCTTTTCGTGGTGTGGAGTGAGGCAAATGTGGTGGAGTTTGTTAAGAGTATATATAGGGACTGGGACAGAGTGTTGTAACAGGGGAGAGGAGAAGAGAATAGGCGGTTTGGGGGAAATTAAACAAAGAAAAACCGTTTTGATTGCGTTAATAAGTTGTTTTTTTTTTTTTTAGATGATTGTAGTTCTGTGCGCAGTGCGTACTGTATAACGGAAATTTAAAATAAGTATTCACGGGGTATTTATTGAACCATCGCATATTTTATTCTTCCTTTGACACCAGAGTTAAGACTTACTCTCTCCATTATTAAAAACATATAAAGTATTTTTAATAAAAAAAATTTCTCAGTAAAATAATTATTTATTTTTAAATTAACATCACCATTTTGTATTTATTTCGGCTTAATATAATATTTTACTCTAAAATAAATATAAAATAATTTATTTATAGGAATATTTTTTTAAAAAAATATACCAATTACATCTTGCAATACTAAAATTATCTCATATTTTTTGATAGAGGGAGTAACTGATATGACTGTTTATTTTATACACATAGATATATAAATCATAGACTTCCAATAACTGCAAAAACTTTTGCATTCATATTTTTATTTATTGTTTACGCAGTCTGTTTCTCTAAATTTATTGTATCTAATTATTTCTATAAGTAACTAGATATAAAAATTTTTTCTCTCTTGTTTTTTAATAATTGGTTTGGATTGTTCACTAGTATAAAATATAAAATTTATGAGATACTTTTTATATCAGTTGAAAGGCAAATAGTATAAAAAATTGAGGCGATAATATTTTTGTAATTATGTTGAAATATTTGATAGTTTTTATACTAGGCCACCCGATGTAAAAACCAAACTTTTTACACCGAGTGGAGTCACTCGGTGTAGAAAGTTGCTTTTCTATATCAGTTGGAGGTTCACCTGGTGTAGAAAGCTCACTTTTTACACCGGCTGACTCCACCCGATGTAAAAAGTTCATATTTTACACTAGGTGGAGGTCTACCTGGTGTAGAAAATTAACTTTCTACACAAAGTGAGTCCCACCTGGTGTAAAACATTTATTTTTACATCAATTAGAGGTCCACTCGGTGTAGAAAATTTTTTAAATTACCCTCCTTTTTCTTCCCACACAAACTTGCATAATCTCCTTTTCCTTCATTTGCTCTGCTTCAACCCTCTCCCTTTCTCTCATTTCCCCCCCTCCTCCCTTTTGTAGCCGGCGCCCCCTCTCCCTCTCCCCCTCACTGCCTGCCCTCCCCCTCCCCCTCCTTCTCACCGCCCCCTCCCCCTCTGTTCCCCTCCCCCCTCCTCAGTGCCTCTACCCTACCACCACTTCTTCTCCCCTCCTCACTCTCTTAGTGCTAAGTCATTGATGCAACTACCGCCACCCGGGTATGTCTTGAATTTGAATTTTTAAATTTCATAATGTTTAAATTTAGATTTTAATAGTATCGATTGTTGTTGGAAGTATTGTTAATGGCTTTATAAGGTCTCAAGTTATTGCATGTGATCATTTATTTGATTTAAAATTGTTAATTTTCTCATGTAAAATTTTCTAAAACTTTTGAAGAGACTCTGTCAAAATTTTTTTTGAATTCATTCTTTCCTCTAAATTGCCTAAATTTAGTTTTTAATGATATTGATTATTGCTGGGAGTGCTGTTAGTAGCTTTATAAGGCCTCAGATTATTACATGTAATCATTTATTTGGTTTAAAATTATCAATTTTCTCTTATAAATTTTTTTAAAAAATCTTGAGAAATCCAATTTTCACGGAAGACTCTGCCGAAATTTTTTTAAATCTTAAGTTAATTAGGAATTTAGTTTCTTGAAATAGTTTGAAGGTAATAACATTAGTTATATTCTTTAGGAGGTGACACATGGATCATTGTTGGATGAATGCTAGACGAACAAATGATGAGTATGATAATGGGGTGAAAGAATTTTTGAAATTTGCTAAGAAAAATGTTGTTGATAGTAGTGAAAGGTTCTATTATCCTTGTATTAATTGTTTGAATGAGAGGAGACTAGTTGTTGTCGAAATAAGAGAGCACTTGGTTTGTGATGGGATTTATAAAAATTATATGATATGGATTTGGCATGGTGAACAATTCATGAAAAATTATAATAATACATCTCAATATGTGAAAGTTGATAATCTTGATGATAGAGTAGAAATGAATAAAGATCGGTCAGAGGACATGATCTGTGATATTGGGGAAGAGACTTTTGAACGAGCATATGCGTATGATAACTTGTGCACTGACGTAACGAAGCCTCTATATCCGGGGTACACTGATTTTAGTTTGTTATCTGGGGTGTTAAAACTGATTACCTTAAAGGCATGAGCTGGGTGGAGTGACCAAAGTTTCACATGGTTGCTAGAGTTACTTTAAATAATTTTTCTGAAAGGCAATGCACTACCAAATCATTATTATGATGCCAAGAAGATATTGTGTCCAATAGGTATGAAGTATAAAAAAATACACGTATGTCCTAATGATTGTGTGTTGTACAAAAAAGAGCTTGAAGGGGAGGAGAAGTGTCCGAAATGTGAGGCATCATGATACAAAAAGAAGGGGGCTCCTACAAAGGTCTTATGGTATCTTTCAATTATACCAAAGTTTAAGCGTTTGTTTACAAATACTAATAATGTGAAGAATTTGATGTGGCATGCAAATGAGAGGATATCTGATGAAAAACTTTGACATCCAGCCGATTCTCCTCAATAGAAGAAAATTGATCATTTATTTCTTGAATTTGGCAATGAGCTAAGGAACTTGAGACTCAAACTTTCTACCAATAGAATAAATCCTTATGGTAGTCTCAGTAGTATACATAGTTCATGGCCTATTCTTTTGGTAATTTACAATCTGTCACCTAAGTTGTGCATAAAATGAAAGTACATAATGTTATCTATATTGATTTCGGGACTAAAATACCCCAAAAATGATATTGATATTTACCTAAGACCTCTTATTGAAGATTTGAAAGTGTTTGATGCAAATCAGAAGGAGAATTTTAAGTTACGTGCTATGATCTTTTGTACTATAAATGATTTTCCTGCATATGAAAATTTGTTTGATTATAGTGTGAAAGGTCATAAAGCTTGTCCAATTTGTGAAAAAGCACAAACTACCATCAACTTCAACATGGAATAAAGACAGTTTACCTTGGCCGTAGAGGTTTCTTAGACGAGATCACGCGTATCATAAATTGAAGAAAGATTTTCATAGTCATCAAGAACACAATGATACTCCAGATGCTTTGACTGGGGATCAAGTGTATGAACGTATGAAAAATATTAATATTGTCTTCGGTAAGACTAAAAAAAATATTGGTACAAAAAACATATGAAAAAAAATGTCTATCTTTTTTGACCTCCTATATTAGCACAATCTTGAAGTGAGGCATTATATTGATGTTATGCACATGGAGAAAAATGTGTGTGATAGTATTATTGAAATGCTTTTGAACATACCAGGTAAGATTAAGGATGTGTGAATGCAAGATTGGATTTGAAAGAAATAGGAATACAGGAAGACTTACACCTAAGACCAGAAGGTAAATGAACTTATTGTCCCCCAACCTCTCATACATTGTGCAAATATGAGAAAACAAGTTTTTGTGAGTGTTTACATGAAATTAAAGTTCTTTCAGGGTATTCTTCAAATAGTATGAAGCTTGTATATGTGAAAGAGTTGAAACCGATAAGTTTAAAATCTCATAATTGCCATGTCTTGATACAACAGCTATTACCTTTGGCTATTCGAGGTATATTAAAAGAAGATTTAAGACTTACAATGACTAAACTTGTTTCTTTTTTAATGCTATATGCAGTAAAGTTATTGATCCCCGTAAATTAGAAAAGTTAGAACAAGAAGCTTGTACTATCTTGTGCCAACTTGAGATGCACTTTCTTTCTACATTTGTTGATATTATGGTTCACTTAATAGTGCATCTAGTAAGAGAAGTAAATTGTGTAGTCCTGTTTATTTGCGATGGATATACCCAGTTGAGAGATACATGAAAATACTGAAAAGGTATGTCAGGAATCCATATCAACCTGAAGCATCAATAGTTGAGAAATATGTTACTGAAAAAGCTATGGAGTTTTGTTCTGATTACTTATCAAGTATAGAATCAATTAGACTTTCTAAATCTCATCATGAGAAAAGGCAATATGGTCAAGGCACATGTAGAGTATCAATGAAGAGCATGAATCATGATGAATTATAAGAAGTACATTTATATATCTTGAATAATATTGAAAAAGTTAAACATTACATATCTTCTCATAAAGAACTTCTAAAGGTAAAAAATTATCGAATGAGAATGATTGAATAAAAATTGTTGAAAGAGCACAATAGGACTTTTGTAGACTAGTTCAAGCAGAAAATTTTGAATGAAAGTGGTGTTTCTGATATAGTTAAATGGTTGGCTGGAGGTCCTAACTTTAATGTTATATGTTAGAGTGCCTATGATATTAATGGGTATTCCTTTTATACAAAGTCCTTGGATGAGAAGAGTACAGTGTAAAATAGTAGAGTTATTATAATGGCTGAAGCCGTACACTTCTCTAGTTCAAAAGATAAGAAGCCTAAACTAGCATCTACGACTTATTTTGGAGTTATTAAAGAGATTTGAGAGGTTGATTTTATAAAATTTAGAGTTCTTGTTTTCAAATGCAAGTGGGTTGACATTAACATTATTCATAATGATAAGTTAGGATTTACAATAGTTGATCTTAAAAAACTAACTTTTGGAGATGAGCCATTTATTATGGTAAACCAAGCTAAACAAGTTTTCTATGTTATGGATCCAGCAAATAAAAATTGCTCAATAATACTTAAAGAAAAAAAGGTGATTGATAGTGATGATGATCATGAATCAAATTTTGATATTTTTAAAACTCCTAACTTCCTAAGTGGGCTACCAATTTTACATGTGGTAGATAAAGTAGATGATAAACATGTTATAAGAAGTGATCACCATGAAGGGATATGGGAGACTATCCCTATATGAGTTTAGTTTTAAAATTAAAGTATGTTGATTTAATTCAATTAAATTTATATTATGGGATTTTTTTCTTAATTATCTTATCTTTGGTTATTTTTTAATTAATTTCATTTATTTGAATTAATAGGAATATAGAGAATCAAGGTGATGGCACTCAGAGCCAACCCACTACAAGCTAATCAATTGGTGATGTTACTCTTAGTAAAGAGCTGAGTCAAGGCACCCCTAGTGAGGAGTCAAGTCAGAGCCAGTCTGTGAAGAGGCGGAGACGTGGCACACAATTGAGAGATCTAACTTTAAGAAGATCTGGCACATAATATTGTTATTTTTATATTATAGGATACACTTAAGGAGCAACAAGCCCAAGGAAACTTCATTCCAGAAGGCAAAAATGATATCTTAGCTGTTGCTATAGGTAAATCAGAGTATCCAGGTCGTGTGAGGGGTGTTGGGGATGGTATGGGCATTAAGGACTACTTTGGAGCACATACACGTCCCGATTCAGGAGGTGTAGTGACTAGAGAAAAGCTTGATACAATGATATCCTCTGTGAGGCAGCAGACTAAGGATGAGTTTAAAGCTTCATTTGCAGCTCGACTTCTACAAATGAAAGAGCAAATGAAGGAGGAGATGATGAGCTCATGATAGGAGACAACTGCTGAATCGGTTCACACGTCTCCTGCATTTCATAATACAAAAGGAAGTAATGTTCTTGAGTATGTGTCAGAGGGTCCTTCTGGTGACAACATTGGTAAACTGTATGAGATATTTCTAGAAGATCCTAATAGACGCTTGGTTGCTATTGGGAGCATCTACAGCTTAGGGTCAACCATTCACCATAAGCAAATTCAAGATGATCAAGTAAGAGCGATGGTTGCAGATCCAAAAATGCCAGATGCTTTGGTTCCATTCCTTATTGATGAGGTGAAGACTGTGGTTGAAGCTATAGGCAATTTTATCCTATGGTCCAAGACACTTGTGAATCTAGTTTAAGCTGTGGTACAAAATTTCATAAATTTTATTATGTAACAACTTTCTAATATATGTTTTTTATTAGTTATTTCCTTTCTTTTTATTATGTAGAAGCTTTTCTCGCCGAATCTCCCGAAACTTCCATAACCCTCATTGACTCCGCATCAGTGAATGATTTTAATGGCATATGATTCATTATTTGAATTTAAGAGTTTAGAAATGGATCTGAAGGTTGTGGTTAAGAAAGACATGATAGTGACAATTGAACAGAAAGATTTGATTCGACTTCTGTTGAATAATCAGCTTACCATACCACACATTAAACTATTTATGATGTAAGTATGTTTTTCTTTAATATAATTGCATTGTTATAAGTAAACTTAATCATCAAGTTTAATAAACTAAGATAATTGTATTGTTATAGGTACCTTCATCATTTGTGCATTACATCGGCAAAGGTGTTAAGTTTGGATTCCTTTGCTCTCATCAAATGACAGAAAAATGTAATACTCCAGAGTTAAGCATTGAGTACCTCCAACAGAGAATATGTGAAGTTAAAAAGGATATTTTTATGGCTCCATATGTGCACTCGTAAGGATCAATTTATAATTAATAGTTTTTTTTAAATATAGATTTACTTTAACTTGTGTCATTTTTAACAGGGATCATTGATAATTATTTGTTCTTTCAATGAAAAGCAACACTGTTGTCTTTTTATGCTCCCTCTATTACAAACTTGGAAAAGAAATGAAAAAGATGATATACTTGTAAAAATATTTTTACTAAACTATTTAATTTAATTTTTTTAAAATATATTATTTACTAACTTGGTGATCTTGATCATAAGACAATAAAAACATATCAAAATGTAGTCTTACAAAAGTATGGATATGAGCTCAAGGATCCCACATGGATCGAGCTAAAGGTGATACTATACTTTATTAATATGTTTAATTCTTAAGATTTTTTACTAATTTCTTATGATTTGTTTTTATACAGAGTCATAGACAATCGATGAGGACGAATTTATGCGGTCTATATGTCATGAGACACATGCTCAATATCATCACATTAGGTATGATCGAATTTATAAAAGAGGTAAATATATTTTTAAAAGTTTTATTTTATTATGTTATTTGAGATTGATTAATACGCCTATTTTGTGAATCAAATTTTTGATGTTTAACAATTCGGATGCATTTCCTGAAGCTAAAATTGAAGACATCTGCATGCATTGGGTAACCTATTTTGTGGAGAACTTGTGAGGTTTTTTGTTAGTTTTAGACAAGTTTTAATTTTAATAGTTGACACAATTTAGATAAATGTTAGTTTTTATAATAGTTAAATAGTTTTGTATAGTTAATAAATACTTGATAAATAATTATAAATGAATTAAGCTATCTGATTTGACAATTTTTATGCACAAGAGTGGGTAAAATTGATAAAATAAATACAGTATAAAAAAATTAAATACTTTTTACACCGGTTATTACTATAACCACTGTAGAATATAACATTTTTTACATTGGTTATGGCAATAATCAGTGTTAAAAGTCTAGTTTTAACATCGGTTGGTTGGATTGTCAATCAATGTTAAAAGTTCAAGTAATTTTTTTTATTTTCTTGTATATAATTTTCAACATTAACTTTATAACTGATGTAAAAATTTTATAACCAATGTAGAAAGATAACTTTCTATGCTCTCTGAAATAATATCACCTTTTTAATCACTATAAAAAAATCATTTTTATATTAGTGGTTTCTCGTTTCTGATGCCAACATCATGTCATGTCCAAGGAAAACTAAAAAGATGATAGCTAAAACAATAGAAGAAACTTCGTACATGTATTTATTCTTTTATGATTGAGAAACATTTATACAGCGGGCCAAAAAAATGAGCGTTGGCAAAAATATTATTCAGTAAGTTTGGATTCTCTCAGTTTCTTGCCCTCTCTGTATCTATGTTTACTTGATAAGTTTATTACCCTAGAGTACAAAGGATTCTAATTTTTTTAGGCCACGTACCATGCAGATATTTTAAATGTGTGTTAAAGTTAATATAAATCCTTTCCTGCGGGGAACAAGATGCTCCCCTGTTAAAAAAAAAAAAGAATGACAGAAAAAATCCTTCTAAAATAGAAAAATAATAATTTAGTCCATTAAAATATGATAATAATAGTGAGGTCTCAAGAGACTTCTTTAAAATTAGCTTTCTGCGTAAAATTACTTTAGTACCCATATGCAACTAATTTTGATATTTACAAGTTTAGTATAAAATATTTACAAATTTGATTCCACTAATTACCTAAATGATTTAGGAAATTACAACTTTATATAAGCAATTTTCTTCATTTAGCAAAGTCTAGCTAATTTTATATGATTTACAAATTTAGTATAAATATTTAGAAGTTTGATTTCACTAATAACTAAAATTATTTAGAAAATTACAATTTTCTATCAACAATATCCAACTGATTTTTTATCATTTATAAGTTTGGCATAAGTATTTGTAAGTTTAGTTCTATCATTGACTAAAATAATTTAGAAAATCACAACTTCATAAATTGCATAGGGGTATTAAAGTAATTTCACAAAGAAATATATTAAAACCTCACTATCATTATTACATTTTATATAACTAAATTATCTTTTTTTTCTATTTAGGAGGGATTCTACTGTTGTTCTTCCATATCCCGTAGAAGAACTGAGATGAAACTGGTAAAGATTCTTTACTCCATCTCATGTCCAAATAATTTGGATAGCTTTCTTCTTTTTCCATGTAAGAAGGCATAATGTTTTGTAAAATGGAGAGAAGTAAGAATTTTCTTTTTCTTCTTTTTTGTTACCCCTTATTGCTTTCAATAAATATAAAATTATTATTAATAGAAATACTTTAAAAAAATAATAATTATACTTTAAAAGATTAAAAATATTTTATATTTTTAACATCCAACTCTTTAAAAATTATCTTATATTTTTAAATAGAAAAAGTATATCATTTTATTAAAGACGATCTTGTTTGTGTCAGTAGTAGGTGCCAAATAAAAAAAATGCACATAATACAGAAAAATGACTAATTTTAGTGTAATAATAATACCAAAACAAACAAGCTTAAAAAGCTTATCCACTCCATTATCTTCAAAGCAGCATTTATCAAGTTTTAATGATAAATGCAGCAATTAGTCAATATTTTTATGTATTGATTATATATCTGAATTTGTATGAATACTTTTTTTTGCCAACAATTTGTATGAATACTTTAAAGATATATTTTGAATCAGAGAGAACAATAACATTGAGGAATGATGAATTTCTGTTTGCAAAAATAATAATTTTAAAAGAAAAAAGAGCAGCTGAAGACTTGAAATTTCAAATTTCATAGGCTAAGCAATACATTTGAAAGAGCGCCGCCACTGAAGTCAGATCGGATCGAGTGAAGGACACGCGCCCGAGCCTCTTGGATTCTCTGCGCTCGCTTTTTCTACCTTTATTTTACTTAAATTAAAAGAATCGTTAACTTTCTTCTGGTCGAAGAAAATCGCATTACATGAAGATGACGCCCGTGATCAGGGTCCACGCGCGTTTTACTTCAAAAAAAAAAAAAAACAGATTCAGAAGATGTGATTTATTTTATTATTATTCATAAAATAATAAAAAAAAATTATGCAATATACAAAGTTTCTATAAATTATAATTTATAAATAGCAGATTTATTACAAAATAAAATTCTGCCCCTACGAGTCTTGATGTATAAAACAGTGTGTAGTGACATAAAAAACAAAAAATAAAATGTATTGAAAATCCTATAAGTCATTGTTTGAGTTAACAAATGATCGGGGTTCTATAGTTATTTATATATAATGTAAAAATTATGGGAAAACATAGCGCATGTGTTTCAAGAACAATGTGACAAAGAACAAAAAGCTATTAAAAAAAAAAAAACATAACTAGCTTAATATAGGTTAAATATATAACATGAAAGTAGTGTTTATCAGCTAAACAGAAGGTGACTTCCAAGTTCCAATCTGTGTGGTAATGTTTGGGAGTGTTTTTTTAAAGATGAAATAGGATGGATGGAGGCATTATGCTGCTGTTCGGAAAAATAAAATTTTAAAAAGAGTGAAATTGTTTGAGATGACTTTTTAAGTCATTCCTTACCATCTCCAAATTCTTTTTTTTGTTTACCTCCAATTTAAAAGGTCAGGGATGAAATGATATGATATAAATAATATTTTTATAAAATTATTTTTATTTTTCTCACCTTATCTAATTCTTTTACTCCCCTTACCTTAAAATTAAAAAAATTAATTATATCTATTCAAATTTATTAATTTTATATTATTATTAAATAATAATTAAATAAAATTATTTCTTCTTTTAATGAAACTTCCAACTTCCTTTATTACATTCCACTCCATCACATTCTATTTTATTAATGATCATTCTATTTTATTCCATCATATACTTTCAAAATACTTAAACATTAAATTATTTAGGAATTATAAAATTGATTAGAAAAACGGAGAGATTGGAGGTGAGAGATGGGGGAGGGCCCGCAGAATGATGGGAGGATAGAGCAAGGATCGTACATTGGGTCTGGGCACTCTCCCCGGTTGCCACGGTATGGCTACGTTCATCCCTTCTTCTTCTTGTCTTTTTCCATCCTTCCATTTCGCCTCTTCTCCTGCCTCTCATGGGCGTTTCCAGGGATTGGATTTTAACAACATGGATTAATTTATATTTTTAAAAATTATTACATTCAAAATATCAAATCCATTACCATTACCTTCGGGAGGAGCCAACTCCTCTAGTGGCATCCCATGGGATTAGGTACTTTGATAAAAAAATATAAAATATTTTTTAAAAAGTTAGATGTTAAAAAATATAAAATATTTTTAACCTTTTAAAGTATAATTATTATCTTTTTTAAGTATCCTTATTAAATAAATTATTTTATATTTATTTTAAAGTAAAACATCCTATTAAATTTGAGTAAATATGAAAAGATAAAATTAGTTTGAAAACAAACATCTACTTCATTGAGATTTGATATTCAATTAAAAATATTTTATATTTTTTAATGGAATGAGTAACAATTAATAGATTGTGATAAAACTATGTCATGATTTTACCTCACTTTTCAATTATAATTTTCACTTATACTCACTTCAAAACTTAATTTTCAAACTCAAACCCCAACACCTTAATAAATCAATTCTCTCATCACTAGTATATATGTTTCTTTTTACTCCTATCCATATACATTAAATACAAAAAAAAATTACATGATTACTTATTTTGTTCAATCAGGCGGGATCAAGCGGGGGAAGAGTGGAGTCATTATAGTATACTCTCTCCGTTTAAAAATATAAGGCATTTTTTGATCAGTTGAATGTTAAAAAATATAAGGTATTTTTAGACTTTATATTTATTTTAAGGTGTTTAATAAGGGCGAATATGAAAAGATAAAGTTAGTTTAAAAGTAGGTAACTATTTTATTGAGGGTGAGATTTTATTAAAAATGCCTTACATTTTTTAATAGAGAGAGTATAATTTATGAATTAACAATTCTTTTATAAACTTTATAATATTATGCGTAAATTACATACATGGCCATGTAGATACATATTCCATCCGATCTCATACATAAGACATATTCTGAAAGGTCCATTTGATTTTATTTATAAGTTATAATATGATTTTTTAAGTAATATTTAAAAAGTATTTTCAAAATTATTTAAAGAAAAAATAATATGACATCACTTTTTGAATTTGTTATATGATGATATATTTAAAAGGAAAAATGATAATAAAATCCCTATGTAATATATAAATAATAATTTGATCCCTCAAAATGTTATAATTCCCCTGAAGTTCCTAAATACTTTTTTATCATTAATGAATTTATATAACCAAATTGCCTTTATTGAAAATAAATGATTCACAAGATTTGTTTAAATATTCATAACTTTTCTTCTTATATTCGCAAGAATGTAATAACAAATAACTACCTCGCATGTTAAATTTTTTATTTGCTATTGCATTGTTGCGAATATAAAAAAAAATTATAAATATTTAAACAAAATTTATAAATCATTTATTTTCAACAAGGGCAATTTGACAATTTATATAAATTTATTAATGACATAAAAGTCTCTAAGGACTTCAAGAGAATTATGACATTTTGACGGATCAAATTATTATTTATATATTTTAGAGAGATTTTATTATCATTTTTCTTATTTAAAATTTTACATACTTTTATTTTTTTTATTTTTTATATTGGTATTGATGAGATAAATAGAAATAATTTATAAAGAGAATTGGATGTGGATATATATATCTTGACTTCGATCTAATTTCTCCTTTTGAACACCCGACTGCCATAAGTTCCTTGACCCAAAAACTTAGCCCCTGGAGATGGTGGAATCTTTTCCTTTATTTTTAATTTCTTTGCTACCAACTATTTCAACCCCCTTTTTTAAGGGGAGCATCATCTAAGTGTATTTTTAGTCTTATTCTAATGCACCGACTTAAAACACATCCTTTTATTCCTTATGTTATTTGAAAAATACATATTCAAACACAAAACTCGAGTCTTTAAAAAAAGAAAATATAAGCAAAAGTATTTACACCCAAATTGTGAATTTGAAGACCCAGGCTCAACTTAATTTAATTAGCTTTAAAATAATTAAAGAAAATATTTACGAAGCCTTAGCTACTAAGTCAAAACTATCCGCACTCCAGTCATGATAGAGAAAGTGCTTCCTAAATTCAATGAAACTGATGATCATGGGGCTTGGGCACCAAGTAAAGATCATCTATAAATAGAGTAGCCCTTTCTCAACAATGGGTCAGCATTAACAAATTATTAGTCAAATTCCCAGACTCCACATCTGCTGTTTTATTTTATTTTTCTTTTTATCATGTAATTTTAGTCTTTATTTTTTTATTGTACAGCCATCATAACCCGCCACCTCTTTCTTTAATTAATGCATTTTTGCTTCCCTGCATCTACATTAATTTTCTTTACTTCGCATTCTCACATTCGGGTGAACTGTAGTAAGAGAACTCGGATTCTCTGCATTTGGTTAAAAGTCAAGTTTTTCCATCCTTTTGAGACCCCGCATTTCTGGCATACCTTGCAACACTGAACTTGTTTTTTTTTATGAACAATTTTTAGCACGTCCGATGAGACTCATATGAAAGAAATGCCTAGGACTCATAAAGGATCAATATGTTGTTGGAAAGAAGAGACCTGAGTCTTATAACTCAAAGAACATGGCTGCACATGCAAAATGTGAAATACGAGCTAAGGAAAGGCAAAGATCTCTATTACAAACTCTAAATGAGGGGGCTAAGGAACATCTTTGCTATGTTGTCTAGATCGTCATAAGAGCAAGCTCCAATAGGCTCGCACCTTCAGAGAATAGATGGACTCGGTGGGTAGTCTTTTAAAGTATCCTTCAACCAGAAGATTAATAATAAGGATTGCTATAACATCTCTCAAAAAATAAATAGCAAGTCTATTTTAATAGCAGGCCTGTTCAGCCACAAAGGCCAAAGCCATGGGGGCCAGTAGAGGTATCGGGGCCAGAGCCACTGGAGCCAGCATTATCGAGGCTAGAGTTATAAAGGCCAAGGTCATTGAGGCCAACACCAAAGGAGCCAGTGCCATAAGAGCGAGAGCCATTGGAGCCAACACCATCGAGGTAAGAGCCATTAGAGCCAGTACCATCAGGGCCAGAGCCACAAGGGCCAAAGCCATTAGGGCCACCACCATCAAGGCAAAGCCATTGGGGCTAGCACCAGATGAGCCAGAGCCATAAAGGCCGAAATCATTGGAGCTAACACTAAAGGGGCTGGAGCCATCGAGGCCAACACCATCGGGCCAAAGCTATTGAGGCCAACACCATTGAGACTAGAGCTATTAGGGCTAGCACCAAAGGGGCCAAAGTCACAAAGACCAATGGAGCCACAAGGGTAGCACCAAAGGGGCCAAAGCCATTGGGTTATAGTTAAAAAGAAAGACTAGCAAGGCCACTAAGGCCAAAACCATAGGGGCCACCATTAAAGGGGCCGAAGCCACAGGGGCCAGTATCAGAGAAGTTAGCGCCATAAGGGTTGAAGTTATTAAGGCTAAAATCACAAGGGCCATAATCAAAGGAGCCGAAGTCACAGGAGCCGCAACCATAAGGGTCGTTGCCACAAGGGTTGAAGTTAGAAAGGAAAGTTTTGCAAGGGCCCTTTCCACAAGAGCTCTCTCCTAAAGGGCTCTCTCCACAGGGGCCTCACAGCATTTAGATTTTACAGAACTAGTCCTTAAAATCTAAAAAATCAAAGGATCAATTCTAAAACTAACTCTTGATGTCCTAAACCTTAAAAAATTTGATCCTAAGCTAGACCACATGGTCTTTAATCCTCAATCACAAGGACGTTCTTCAAGAAAAATATTAGATCAACCATCAATCAAAATGAGAATGAATCGATTCTCTAAAACATATCCATACAAAATTGGCCTATGAAGGCTTTGACCAATTTATATGCGGGGACATTGTTTGCACCCAAATTATGAATTTAGATGCCCAGGCTTAACTCAATTTAATTGAATTTAAAATGATTAAAGAAAATATTTATAAAGCCTTAATCATTAAGTCAAAACTATCAGCACTCCACTCATGATGAGTGGCCATGATAGAGGAAGTGTATTCTAAATTCAAGAAAACTGATTGTCATGGGGCTTAGGTACCAAGTAAGGATCATCTATAAATAGAGGAGCTCTTTCTTAACAATGGGTTAGTATCAACAAACTATCAGTCAAATTTTCAAACTTCATATTTGTTGCTTTATTTTATTTTTCTTTTTATCATGTAGTTTTAGTCTTTTTTTTAATTGTACGGCTAGCATAGCCCGTCATCTCTTTCTTTAATTAATATATCTTTTCTTTCTTGCATCTATATTAATTTTCTTTACTTCGCATTCTCACATTCGAGTAAAATGTGATAAAAGAGCCCAGGTTCCTCATGTTTGATTAAAAGTTAGATTCTTCCATCCTTTTGAGACCTTACATCTCCGGCACACCTTGTGACACTAGGCTTGATTGTTTTTTATTACGAACAAAATTTTTTTCGTTTTAAACAATTTTATGAGCAGTGTTAATCATAAATATATATATTAAGAAAATTTATAACTAGCTGTATTATTCATAAGTTACTATCTACATTTCTCGACTGATTACTTTTATTATGGTCTATTTTTTTCATTAAAAAATGTAAGATATTTTTAATTAAATTTCACCATCAAATAAAGTAATTATTTATCTTCAAACTAATACTATATTTTTATATTTCACCCTTACTTAATAAGATATTTTACTATAAAATAAATATAAAGTGATTTATTCATTAGGGGTACTTTTTAAAAAAATACAATCATTATACCTTAAAATAATAAGAATATCTTATATTTTTTAATATTCAATCTTTTAAAAATACTTTATATTTTTTTAACAGAGAGAATATAATGTTTTTCATTCAAGAAGTACACGATTTCTCAACTATTTAAATTTTTAACATCATCTGCAAAAGGATATTCATCACTCTCAAGCTTACTTTAATCATTTAAAAGACTAAAATCAAGGTCTCTATTAATTAACTCCTATAGGCCAAGTCTCTTTAACTTTATTTATGTAAATTACTATATTATCTATGTACACTCGCCTAATTACATTTACAATATAATACTCTATTTCCATATCTAAGAGAAACTAACATGTTTCTCTTTGTTTTTATTTATAAGTAAAATTACAAGTTTCAATAAACATTTATCACTTTTTTTTTAAATTGTCTCACATAAAGTCAATATTTATTTTTAATAAATAAATTTGTTTCATTAACTGCATGAATAATTTAGTCTAGTTTTTTAATTTTTAGACATACTCTCTCTCTCTCTCTATATATATATAAAGTCTTCTAAAACTTTTTTTGTCCCTAAATATAAGAAGTTATTAGTATATTTTTAATAAATGGACCATTATACCCTTATTAAATTGAAAAGAAAAAATATAAGTACTCTCATTAATTTATCTTGAAAAAAAATTATTTTTTATTTACAATAATTAGGGGTAAAATTAGAATGTTTTTGTGCTTTTAATTAAATAATTAACTTTTATTAGTTTGTGTGATTCGGTTAAAAATATCTTCTATATAGGAATGGAGTAATTATTATACTTAATTAACTTTTTTAAACTTTGTGAGTTGGTCATTTTCGCTTATGTTTAGAAACAAAGAGACATGTGAAAGCCTGCTTTTTTATGTACAAGGAGCATATTTCACCAACAGCAGGTATAATCTCCCTAAAAATATTAAAGGCATGAAGAAGCATTTTAAAGAAAGAATATCAATAAAAGACTGCTAAAATAACTTAATATCATATAAAAATTTGAACAGATTAGATACTTGTCAAAACTTGAACTTTATTTGTTAATTGTTAATGTTTAATTGTTAGAAGTCATTGATATTAAATTAATGAATATTCTGATTTATCATCCTCCTATTTTCCTTTTCCCCCATGTAATTGTTTTGACTTCTTCGCTCAAGGAAGGGTGAACTTAATTATGTTCTTGGCATAATTATGGCTTAATTCTTCATTGAAGGCAGGAACGAATATTAATCAATTAACCCACCAAAACAAATTTATTATGCTGTTTAATTATTCATTCACCATTTCTCTGTCTATCAATGATCATTATTAATTCATTAGTCGTTAATTAATCTAAAATCATTTCCTCGACCTTTCCTAATTAAATGATCTATAACTACATATGAGATCGCCGAACAATATCATTGACGGCACAAATATTTTAAGTTGTGGATGAAAAGGCGAAGAAGCTTAACAATTAAGACTTCTGTACAATCCCGACAATTACAGGGGACCAAAAACAAAAAAACCACGTAAAAGATACATTTTGGTAATGTCATCGTGAAAACTGGAGACAGTGACATCATTCCAATGGATAATTAAAGTTTGACCTTTGATCTCCCTGTCTTGTTTTCGATATATATATATATATATATATATAAATATTTCTTCTTTACGCCAAAAATCACGTATTTGGTGAAAACAGATTTTTTTTAAAAGCGAAAAAAAAAAGAAAGAAGTGAAGGATTGGGATACCAGATACCCAAAAACAACAAATGAAGCGAAGGGATATTTTCCTTTTTCTTTTTATTTATAATTTGGCACGAATAAGTGCCTGTTTGGATTTGTGTTTAAAATCAATTAATTATACGGAAGCCATGTTTTGACAAAAGTTACCCAAACACTTATATTATATATTAAAATTAATTATGAATTCAAAACTATACAACAACAAGCCTTATTTCATTAGATAGGGTCGGCTACATAAATTATATAATGTCATTGTACTCTATCAATTATTAAGCTCTTAAAAATATTATTAATTAAAAGATCTTATTCAACAACCTTCAAAAGGATTCCTTTCAATCTTTCATTATCCTTCTTAACAAGGCATGAATCCAAAATTATATTTTCATAAAAATATCTAAATACTCATTATACATGTTAAAATCAATTATGAATCTAAAATCATGATTTTCTTAAAAATACTCAAACACCTCTTATTATGTCAAAATTAATTATGAACCAAAAAATATAATTTATAAAATAATTTATATGATTTTTTAATAGAATACTTGAAAAATTGAATTGAAAAGTAACTAGTTGTAGCTTATGAGATAATCATAGTTTTGAGTTCATAATTGATTTTAGCATGTATGGAGGTGTTTGAATATTTTTAAGAAAGTCTTGATTTTGAGTTCATAATTAATTTTGGCGTGTATAATAAGTGTTTGGATATTTTTTTTGAAAACATGGATTTGGATTCATAATTAATTTTAATATGTAGTATGGATGTTTAATTTGGATATATTTTTACAAAATTATGATTTTACCTCATTTTCAATTCTACTTTTCAATCTTGCTTTTCAACTTTACTTTTTGATTCTGAATATAATCAATCTTGTTAATCAATTTTATAAATCAATTATACATCACATAATACAATTAATTATATTCTAGGTCAATTATATTAATCAATTTTTTCCACAATCCATTATATCCAACTAAAATTCAAACATATCCTAATAATCCTCTCAGTTAACTTAAGGAGTACCAAAACACCTCTAAAAAAAAAGGTTTCGTAGTTTCAAGCTCCAATACAGTAAGTGTGAGTATATATGTATTTTTTTTAGGCCAAAAAAAAGTATATATGTATATCTTCTCTACAAAAAAAAAAAGAGCTAGATTAAGGATAAAAAATTTAAAATATTTACACACGCACATATAACTAAGTATCACTCAACAACAATACTTTCACTAACAATAAGTGAGTTTTGTTTGTCGTAAAATATTTTTAACAGTTAAAGGAAGTTTACACGGTATAAGATCTCAATCATGAATTATGCCTCTTTAAGGTTTAAGAAAGGTTGGTGCGTGTAGCTTGATGTATCCAGCTAGCTCCTACTGTACTTTCCAAGCTGATAACATCAATTATTTATTAATCATTTTCAAAATTAATTAATCCCAAAAACAAATCAACTTTGAGCATGACCGAGTCATGGCTCTTTTCATACTCCAAAAGGTAATTATGAGTTTCACTTCATCACTACAGCTAACTTTGATGATTTTATTAATCACGCTATTTCTTCATGTCTTCTTAAGAAAACATTAAACCAACGTATACGATGGCATCGTCCTTACCGCCAGCAAGAGCAGCCTAACTTCTAGGAAACCTTCTAATGGTGGATCATTTTTTGGAAATCAGTGACATCTTAATTTAATTATCATTTTCCTTCTTAATTTAAGAACATAGCAATAAACGAGACAAGACAAGATTCATAGTTGAATTATTATTAAACTTAGTGTTTGATCATAACTCGCTTAGGATATTGCCTCGCATCTTTCTTAGATGCCACTGCCGAGCAGAAGAAAGCTGGGAATTATTCTCCAGAAGAAAGAAAGAAATTTCTTGAGAAGCTTCAATGGAAGTTAATAGGGAACGTTTGATGAAAAAATTATTATTTGTAGATGACTATTTTTTTGGAGTTTAGTGCTTGTAACTTAGTCACAACTGTCCGATGTTGTATATTTTTTCAGCAACTTAGAAACTTAAGAAATGGGTCTGCTATTATTAGGATTCGTGCAACGAAATTAGTTTGTTAATCATCTTGATTATTCTCAATCAGCATAAGTTTTCGATGAGTTTCATGTCACTTGCCTTGAACTTGACGAAGGATTGCATGAGACCTAAGGTTTCGTACTTAAAAAATAAAACTATTTGCATGGAATGATAAAATATTCATATACGTAAGGTCTAGGGCAAAAATATTGATGATGAATATAATTGACATATGTATAAACCAAACAATAATTTGTATAGAAATGCATTTTATTGCTGTATACATATCCTTTTCAATATTTCAATTTAGTTCTTATCATCATAATTATTTTTGTGATTAGATTCTCTAGCTTCACACTCAATTCAACTTCCATCCAATTACATGTTAATTACTTCTTGTTAAAATAATACTGATAGGTCTGAACACAGATAAAAACCGCTGGTATAAATGCAATGCATGGAAGACCAGGTAATTTATTCTTCAAATGAAATCTATTGGTCCATATTGAATTGACCATATCTAGATTTGAAAATCAAGAATCGAATAAAAATTTGAAGAATACATACTAATTTTAAAACTGCTGCTCTGACTCTAAAATGATGCTCTATATAAAATATTATTATTGTATAATTTTTAAGAAAAGAATATGACGAGGATGACAAGTAGAGGTGGAAGCATTTTCATCTATTTTGTGATGTATAGTTCAAAAATGCAAATAAATTGATACACGCATCAATGTATAAAAATCTATATATAATGTCCCCTGTCATCAAAATATACGTAAGAAAATATATATGCACGTTGTGAAACTCTAGATCCATGATACACAAATACTGATACGTATATTGAATACAATACATATTTGATACATCAAAACTTTTCTTTTTAAAAATAGAGGATATGATACATTTTCGACATGTGTATATGTATTTATAAAAAAAGTATAAAAATATAATTTCAATTTAGAAAATATTCAAACTAGTATATATATATATATAGTCCTTTATAGTAATACCATGCAAAATATAATCATTAATTGTACTTTTAATCTATCTATACTTAATGCCTACCCCTTAATTCTTGTTAATAGGTATAATATCAATATATTCTCTTCTTTGACCATCATCTGAAAAATGGATAGCTTTTATATCTAGTTCTGCTTGTAGCTTGCTTAGGGTTTATAACTTTATATATATCACAAGATTGCATTCCCACATTTTTATAATTAAGAAGAATGTAAACTGTATTCTTTTGTTACATCTAAAACTTAATTTTTTTAAGGAAAATCTAATCTTTGAATTTAAAAGAAGTTAAAAAAATTAGCAATAAAAAGTTTAATATCATGATCTTTAATAAAATTTAATTTCTTAAAAAAATTTCTTGAAAATATTGGCTTTGAAGTATTGGCTTACAATCTAAAAATATCATTTATGTGTCAAAAATTAAAAAATAATATTCCAATACTTTACAGATGTGTATAAGAAGTATTGGCAAGTATTGGTATCGAATACAACACCGAGACAACTATGTAAGGTAATTTGAAGTATCAGTGCTGCATAGTTTCAAATGAGTCAAATTGGAAAAGTATTTGATATTGAAAATGTGTTTTTAATTTCGGGCCAGCTTTGAATCTTTAACATGTAGATAGACATATAGTGGACGAAATTAAAGAATGAGGGAATCGATCAAAAGCCAAAAATAAATGTTGATGTGTCTTATATATGCGTGGACAGTGGTATCATGATCAAAGCATCAAACTTTTGGTTTGATGATATGTGTCAAGTCCTATATAATAAGTGGAACGCAACATTAACATAGCCAATCCTTTGAAGAGGGGGCTTGGAATGAACTTGACGATTACCTTAATCTCTTGAAGTAATTAATGTTGAATTAATTAAGCAAATTATAGTGGGATTTTTTAATTTGCCCTTGCAAAGGACCTAACCCACTTGCATTTATACACATGATCATTGGATTCGACGCCATTATTAATCTACGTCTTAGCTTTAAATTAAAGGCTTTTTTGGGTTATGGGGAGAAATGACTCAAAATTCAAGAGATTTTTTCTATAAAAGAAAAAAAAGGAAAATCATTCATTTGTCTGCAAATTTTTTTTTCAGAAATAATAATAATTATAATAGTTATAATTATTATTAAAGGGGAAGAGAATATGTTCAACAACAACAACATCAATAAAGGAACCGTGGTCCTTTCATGGACTTTGCTTTTTCAGGGTTTTAAAGGCATGCACGCACATATGTATAAATTGATGCCAGCTTCATTTTGACCTATTAAAAAACAAGAAAAAAATATTCAATATTATACTGAAAGCACAAGTACACAGGAGGCAATATTTTCAGAGATTTGAAATTGGGTCCTACACTTGTTTTTGATCTGTGCTTGTTCTGATTCTCCTGAGATATCATGGATCACTTTAACTCAAAGTTTAATCCACACATATGCATAAAGCTATACCTATATCATTTTATTACCTTTAATAATTTGTAAAAAGCGATAAAACGTTTCTATTAACTCTATTACCCATCTATAGATATCTTAGTTTCAAAGATTATTAATTATCCCCGTGGAGATATAGTTGATGAGGATATCTATGAGCTGCTTCACCCACTAAAAACCAAACAAATTAAAAGAAAAGGAAGTATGGTGCTTTGTTTAAAGGAGAAGCACCTTTGTATCTGAGTACTTTAGCAAGTTCCATAATCAAACCAAAGTGCAATCAACTGCATTAATTAATATAAATAAAGAAAAGAAATGAATAAAAACAGAAGCATTATCTTGAGCTCATAATATTCTTGTTTCCTTTCCAAAGATTTGATTCTTAATGTAAAATGAATTAGTATTTAAACCTACACTGAAGTTGCACCTCATGCACGCACGCAACTTGCCTTCCTAATATTCACCACCATATTCCAGTTCACACACGAATACCCTCTTAGCTATTATAATAATAATTTATATGCATAACTTTTTTTTATCATTTAATTATATTCTTGCAGTTAATTAATTATTTTATTTGGTTGGTGCCAAACAACTCAGTAGTTCCATATATATGTATACAGTGTAATCCAATCAACAACTTTGCATTATTTTTTTCACCCAATGCACTATTTCGTTGAACAACCATACTTCTTAATAGATTATGTCTTCGATCGCCATGGATAAAATCAATAGTTTATAGTAATTATAGGAGATGATCACTGGTTAAACTGGAATAGTATATATGCATGCTTGCTGATTAATGAAGGATTACTTCACTCTAGCCCGGTGACCAAATTTTCAAACACTCCCACTATGATTATTATATTTATTCTATAAAAATTCATGTGCATGTGCATGTGCATGCAGATATATAGTTAAGTGTATATATGCAATTAAGTATTCATTGATCGGAGGTTTCCCGCGAATTTCCTGTGGGCTGCTTGTAAATGCGTGCATGTGCATAGACCTTGATTAATAAAAGTATTTGGATGTTTAAGTGTGATGAATAAACTTGAGTTAATGTAAGAAGTCTCATATCAAATAAACTTAAATTTGATAAGTAATATATGATAAAATAAAAAGAACCATAAACTAAAATATTAAAATTTTGAATTACTAAGATGTAACGTTCTTCCACTGCTTCTTGCTTATGTTAATTTCTCTCATTTGCAAGTGGTCACTCTATTCCTAATTTAAAAAAAAAAAACAAAGGGATGATACTGATCATATTATTGCAAGGAAGGGAGGCTAGGCCAATGGTTTTTAGGATTTGTTTCAATGATCACACCAGCTAATAATTAGTAAGCAGAGTGAAATTAAATTATTGAAAGCGAGAAATACAGGAAGGAAAAGGAGAAACAAAAGTAGAGCAAGAAAAGACAATTGAAATGGAAATAGGAACGGAAGAGGACGCCAAGTCGGCAATAGAATCTTCAATCTCATTTGCAGCTCTGGGACTGTGATCTCCAGATTTGACCCTTTATCGTGAAACCACCCAAATGTGTCACTCCCACTTTAATGCATTCGTCAATTCTCTTCTCTCGCACACAAATTATTTATAAATCTCTTTCCTTCCACTAATGTTAAACATCCATCAATCCATCAACTAATAAAAAAGCATGTTTCGTTGTCTCTTTAATTTCTTTCTTTTTCTTTTTCTGTGTATATTGTGTGATGAAGCACAATTCTTCACCCTGTTTTATTTGTCTTCCTATACAGGGGAATTAATTTGCACCACCAGGTTGCATTGACAAAAAAAGTCAATTTGAGTAAAGAGAAAAGTCAATCCAAAGGAGATTTTGATGTCCATTTTAATCGTTTTTCGATATACAAAATGACATCAATAAAGTCAATATATAGTTCACAAAGGATTATTTATTGAATAAGTGAGCAAATTATTCTTAAATTTTAGATTCAATAGCACTAAAGATCTTGAATTTTTCTATTATAAATTATGCTCAACTCTTAAAAACAGTACAATCTGGCCATTGTCATTAACAAAAGTTAACTTCGACTATTAATTAATCAAAAAATAATTTTAAAAATTATAAAAAAAGAAATAAATTTTTTTAATCTTTTTCTATAATTTTTTGAGTTATTGTCTGTAATTTTTGAATTTTTTATTTTAATTGTTAGTCATTTTTTATAATTTTTTAGGTTTTTTATGTTATTTTTTAGTCAATTAACAGTCAAAATTAATTTTTTTTAATGACAAAGGTCAAATTATTACCATTTTTAAAAGTTGAACAAATAATTTGCATAAACAAATTTAGAGTCTATAATATTACTGAATTTAAAGTTTAAGAGTAATTTATTCATTTAAGGTATTTATAATTTGAAGGATTTTATTCTTATTTTGTTATCTCTGTGTAACTTTTATATATTCTATATTAAATAAGGGACAATGTAAAAATAAAAAAGTCATTCAGTCAACTATATATCAATTATCAACTTAAGAAAATGATGATTTAAACTAAACCTAAAATTATATTTCATCTATTCGAATCATCATATCTTTTGGTTTATTATCATGTCGGGGTTTTCTCCTTATAATGACCTCAACCTCTTGTCATAATTCTCTTCTCCAACAATTTAGTTTTAAATATAACAATAATAAAAGTTTAATTTATTGGGTCAAACATATAACATAATAAAAGTTAGATTCCAGATTGAGAAAATGGATGCAGAAGGGTGGAAATCTTAGGTTCAGAGATCATGATAAAGACTTATTAGTATATCAAAAATAAACAAACAGCAAGTGGAGTTTTGAAGTTTTCACTGCATTTTCTCCCATTTCATAAATTTAATCCCACAGAAAGTATCATCCGATCCCCACTTCAAATTAAAGTTGGGAAACTTTCACTGTAATATTCTATCTCTGCAAACTAAGCGACAAGGTAACATATCACTTGTTAAACTTGTCAATTACTGTTCAGCTGTTAGCTGAATAGCTTTACAAATATATTTTACTATAGAAAATTAAAATATATAGGATTTCAGAGTACTTCTTATAATTTCAAGAGACTCGTTTATATTTAAATTTCTTGTGCGGGATTTTTTCAAAGTAAAATGAAACAAAACTATGATGTCTATGTAGCGTGTGTATGGGTGAATTACATACAGCTTTTAAAATTAAAAAATAGTTTTCTACAAGTTCCACCCACTTGTAGATATTGAACTTTGACTTGTAAATGAAATTGGGAACGTAATTTAATTTCTTTCTTTAGTAAATATAAAACTAACTATATTATATTGCAATTTCTTCACGGTATATCTTCACTGCTGGCTGCTTCAGCAAGCTATATGATCAGCAATATTGACCCAAATTAAGTGTATTAGACTTTGACTAGAATTTTTTGAATCCTATTAACTAAAATTATGTTCCAAGGTTTGGTATATTCCGGACAAGTGCGCATTTTTTGGCCATCAAGAAGCTGATGCTACTTTGACTGGTTCTGGTCCATAGTTGGAATTGATCAACACACTAAATGAGGTGGAAAATGCTCTTAAACAATTAATACCTAATAAATTATATATAGGGTGAGATTAAGTAACTATTTCATGTGCAGGGATCTTGACAGGAATTAAAAACTCGAATTCACTATAATATGAATTTTAATAAAAAAAATAAAAGGAAAAAATGAGTGTATGTGTGTTTAAAAGAAGAAACAAAGTTACTTTTACTTACTAAAATAGAATGGATTGAAAAAATCAAGATAAAAATAAATTAATTCACCAATCCTTTCATGATAAACATAATAAAATTCATTAATATATATTAAAAATGTGGGAACCATTACACCCTCCAAAAATATCATAAATCATGATTCCCAATCTCATACACTAAATTACCTATCCCCCTTATGAATGTGCTTACCTATCTTATTCGATCATCTTATTTTTACCTTAATTTTTTTCAATCCATTTCATTTCATTCTATTCTAGTAAACAAAGATAACCTAAAATTTATACGCAAATCGTCCTTTCACTATCTTTTTAATCGCATGATTAGAGATTCTGACAAAAAAAATTGATGATATAATTGATGATATAAGATTTTGAGAGATTCAATTTTCACTCATACAGTATAAATTTAAGTCAAGTGTTATTTTTATGATATTAAATCAAGTGTAATTTTAGGTATATATGTAAAATTATACAAAAACCCTTTTTATATATGCTAGGAGAGTTTGAAGTAGAGCCACTAAATGGACTTTAGTCCATCTGATTATCATAAAATTTGTCACTTCTTCAAATCTGACCTTTGTTGATCGGGCACAGGGCCAGATCTATAAGCCTTTTTTTATTCTTAAAAGTAAAATTTTTACATTATAATATTACATATTTTTTAAAAAAATACAAATTAGAATGTTCAAAAATTAAAAATAAATAATATAAATTTAAACACACATTTTAAAGTTTAAATTTAATTTAAAAATTGAAAATATTTTATTTTTAGGAGTAAATAAAAAGAGCCTAAATGCTACTTGAGTTGATTTTTATAGGGTCTAACTAGGCCAAACTTAGAAGCCAATTATGCCAAAAATCCTTAATTTTTTAATCCCAAACACTTATAAAAATAAATTTAAATGTGTGGCCTGTCAAACCCTATATGTATTCTTTGCTCTAGTTTGAATTTTCACTCTTACAATACGAGCTAACTTCATGTTACTTTGAATTCCTTTTCATACGCATTAAAAAATAATTCATACACAGACGTTGCCTAAATTCACAACTAGTCTTGTTTTAGGTAAGAAGCATATTTAATTTAAGAATTAAAGTCCATTTTTGCCCCTAAATTACACTCCAAAAAGCACTCAATACCATATACTCTTCTTTAATCCAATCAACCATTTAAACTTTCAAAATCAGATCACCTAGTCCTGCCATTAAATTATTGAACGCTGGCCATCAAATGTATGCGTGTTGACTAGTTTTGCCTACATGTACGCCCACATGTCACTCACATCCTCCACCTGGCAAATGAGCCAAATTTTTTTAAGGGAAAAAAAAAATACTCCCTCTCCTTCCAGCCAAAATCCAAAAATCTAACCGAAAAAGGCAAACGAAATTTGTGAACTCGACGAGAAATCGAACTCAGAACTCACAGTTTGATTCACCCTGACAGATGGAGTATGCTCAATCAGAAAAGGAAAAGACAAGAAGCAATCAAAATCCACTACTAGATTCATCACTTGTGCAAACAAATATCACTTGCATCTCTAACCCTATTTTCGTAGAACTTTTGGTCTCCTTTCTTCAAAACTTCAATGACTTTCGACCCGTCAAACCAAAATAAACCCAGCCACAGTCAAAATCAAGGAAAAATAAAAGGCAGGAACAACAACCAACCACCACCATCCGACAACACAAATCAAAGATAAGATGAAGGAGGAAGATGGAAGCAAAAAATCTAGAAAATCTATAATTCAAATTTTTAATGCTCGGACAAGAGGAATGGAGAAGATGGAAGAGACAAGTTCGGGCAAGAGGAGTCGAAAAGGGCAATTTCTTGAACATGAAAGAGGAAGATGGATGAGAGAAATGAGAGGGCCACATAAGCTAAGACGGAAGCAAAAAAATGGACACCTCAGATGACACCTGTGCATCACTTAAACATCCATAGCTTCATTTTAATGATAGAATATTGGGTAATCCGGTTTTAAAAGTTTAAGGGGATTGATTGGACCAAAATAGAATATAAGATACTTAAAAGTATACTTCAGGGATACAAACGAAATTTAATCCTTAATTTAAAGCCCTTCCTATTGCCCCATTTGATTATGTCCACTATGAAATATTAAGAGGCATAAACTTAACTTTGACTAGAAATTTTTTGTTTTTAAAAATAAAACCAAAAATATTATATGACAATAAAAATTAATGAGTCGCTTGTCACATGACATTAGTCTCATTGTTTAAAGTTGCAATGAATTTAATATTGAAATTGGCCTATACTATTTCTAATTATCTTTTTACCAATTGTTTCACTCTTGTGCATTAAAAAATACTCTCTCTATTAAAAAATATAATGTACTTTTTAATGAAATAGATATTATAAAATATAAGACATTTTTAATGTTTCAAGGTATAATCATTATATTTTTTTAAAAAAAATGTCCCTAATGAATAGATTATTTTATATTTACTTTAAAGTGAAATATCTTATTAAATATAGGTAATTATGAAAAGATGGTATTAATTTGAAAATAATTAATGAGTTTACTGGAAGGTGAGATTCAATTAAAAATATCTTATATTTTTTAACAGAAAGAGTAATCTTTAAGGATGACTATTCTAAATTGGCGCACATTGGAAATCACAATCATGAAAATTGATTCAAATCTAGTTTAATATGGCAATGAAATTGATCCAAACGAGTTTAAGTTTGGTCGATGCAAATTTCTCACTACAGTCAAAGCTCATTTTCATTCCTACGTCATTCCTTGATTTATTACTTGGAATTTATAGAAAGAGAGATAGAAAATAAGATTTGATGTCGATTTATTTTTTTAAAAAAAGACTAGATACATTTTTCCCTTACTATAGCATCAATCCAAACGTATCCTTAAAGAATATTATGTACATTTTTCAAATTTCTAAATATCTAATCTGAGTGTCGAAAATAACCCTAACTTGATATCAATGTGATACATGATGATAAATCATGGAACTGCAAATGATAATATCACCGAAAGAGGTTTAGGTGATCCACAAAGAGCCACAATGATAGGCCCATTAAATTTTTTTGAGCCCACAAAACCATTAGATGGCTCTAATCCTAATCGTCATCTAGTTGTGTAAAAATGGTGCTGAACATAGCTTAATAGGCCTAATTATAAAACCTTGTATAGCCCTTCGTAATTAAACTTTTGTTAGTCAAAGACTTTATCCAATCCCATAAATTTCTTTTGACTGAACTTTTGCCCAAAGAATGGTAGGGAGCAAAATAAGCCATCAATATCAGTAGCTATTCCCTTTTTTTGGGAAAAAAAAATGCATATTTTGCGATTAGTAACTCCATTGCTTTATATTAAAAAGAAGCATTGCTTTTCATGATGATGGATTACATCAACAATTAATATTTTTTATTTGCCAAAATCACCCATTAAATTATTAAGGTGACCCTTCCATAAGTAAAAAATGACTAAATTATTAAAAGCAAAACAAAATATTGCTATATCATCATGCCTATTCTCATAAGTTGTATGATCTAAAGGAAGATAATTTAGTTTACACAAAGGATTAAGGGGACAGAATAGAAATCGAGTTTTGTCAGGTATCTTGTTTAAAACATTTTTATTAATTTTCTTTACTTTTTCATTCATATTTTTACCACAAGTTTTATAACCTCGCTTATCCTTTAAAAAAAAAAAACAGATTTCATCCGAATATCTCCTCCCTTTGATCCCCTCTAACTAAAATGGGAATAAGCAATACTTAATCCCTCGCAAGCCTTAAATTGTAAGTATCATTCCCTTCGAAGAATAGCTTATCCAAGTATTTAAAAAAAAAAAAGAAAAGAAAAGAAAAACAAAACATGAGACAACAATTCACAATAAGTAGTAAGGCTCAAAATGAGCCCAAATTTGGTCCTCTGAAAACAAGGTGCAATGTCATTATTTTTTTGACCAGCAAATAAGGTGCAACTTAAGCCCTGCTTTTATCCTACAATACAATTCCAATTAATCAAAACTAAACTCCTGAAATGAGCTAAATATCATTCCTGTATTGTGAACAATTCGGCTCCCTACAAGTTTTGATTCAGGACTGGCGTCATTATATTAAAGCCAATAAACTTATAGACCACATAGAAAGAAGCAGCGTAGGCTTTCTGATTAATTTAAACATTACATAAAAATTTATTCCATATATTCTCAGATTTGATGAACATGTTACTGGAATGGGCATCATGTTATATTCGAAATACAGGTAAATACTTGCAAAGAATTCAGCAACTTGTTTAGGAACAATATCACCGCTCGAGAAACATAAAATTCATAAAATTCATGAAGCAAAAATTATGGAAACAAGGGTTCGAACCATATCAAACTCAACAACTTGAATCAGAAGACATTTCACAGGAAAAGATATCTTCCGAATCCTACACATCAAATAAGCAATAACTGAAGCATAAGCTAAAAAAACGGATATCTTGGTGGGAAAGAACCAAAGTTAACAAAAACAGTGAGGATGCATATTTTTCAAATTTTGAAGTATATAACCAAAAAGAGTGAGGTTTATACTTTATAAAAGACGTTCTCACCATCAAAATCATCCTAGATGACAATTAATTTCGTATGTTAGACATTACTGTTCTATGGGCTGGCCTGACTCTTGGGTGGTCACAGGGACAGTCATCTGAGAGATCCCAATTAGGAGCCCATCAATGTCAACAGGGAGAAGAAGCTTTTGCCACATACATCCTGTGGAAATTACCCCATGTGGTTCAATGATCATGACAATATCATCGTTTCTATGCAACATTCCAATTACCGTCACAGAGCTACCTTCCTGTACATACCTGCCCATATTTATGGAAATGTCAATTCATAAGATCTACCAATGAAGCCAGGATCCCAATTGGATCCTTTCCAAACATGCAATCATTGAGAAAGTGTCACAAAATAGCACGACAGTACATGAGGCCCACATTTTTTTTTCCCACACTTGTACTCTTTCCTCTCTATTTCTCTCCAAATATATTATATACAGCCACTCCAAAATTACAATAAATCTGGATTTGCATAGAGCCATGGACCTGTATCCAAAATGTGTTAGAAGCAATTAGCAAACATGGCATTAACTGTTCAAATTACAAATGCTCACTTCAAATGTTATCATCTTAGTGTCTTTATCCTGTTTCAGCGTTTGAGAATTGAGACCATCATATGTCCTATGAGCTGATGTACATGCTTAGGATTTAGGAGGTGATGGTAAACACATGCTATAATATAATTTCAATCTTCCATGAGTATTACCCTTCTTCTAGACGCAGAAATCGAGCTTCAGCGGAGAGGTTACGGTCCTTTAACCATTTTCTCAAGTGAGGAGATAAGATTCTGCATTGTCCTGTGGTATGAATAATTTGGCTCTCTGCAATTAATGGTATAACCCTGCTGCCGGAACCGGCTTTCACCACCACTTGTGTCCCAGACTTCTGGTCTGTTATGTAAAAGTCTGTAGAGAACCTCTGTCAGGATTAACCAGAAGAATAATATTAAACTTCATCAGCCATGGGTTACTTTCAATTATAAGTTCAAATAAGCTGCTGAATTAGATCTTTCGGATAATCAGATCAACTAAGGCACAAAAGTCAATACAGAATGCTGTGCTATTTGTCTCATCCATGAAGTGGCCATTTTCATCGCAATGCCTAGCAGACTTTATGTCCACCATGGTAGGATGATGTGGTCATCATTCTCTTTGTTATGTGCAGAAACATAAGATCAGGAAAAGGAGTGCTTTCTTGACATTCATGACTAATATAGGAGGCAGGAAATCAAGGGAGAGGCTTCAGTAAAAGAAATTTCATACATTTAATCTAACATAACTAGAAGTGCTTGCTGGGAAGCAAAAGTCTAAGATATCCCAAATTAGAACAGGAATTTCTTTTTTTTTTTTTTCAATCAAACATATTATATGAAATATTTGTAATGGTCATGATAGAAGGAAAAACTTTCATAAAGCAGAATTGAATATCAGTAATGAGAGGGAAAAAAACAAACTGACTTGACTTCAAACTAGATGAAATATGGAGGGGGAGAAAGAGAGAATGGCACAGGACTCTCATTCGTCCTTTTTCTTAATGCCAACTATCACTAAAATAAAAGCTTTACAATATACAGATATTAAGGCAAGGTATCATCACCGTCAAAACCAGGTAATCATTTATTTTAGAATCGTTTTGCGTGACTAAATATGAATGAAGAGAACGTGGCTGACGTTGAACTTTTGCTAGAAATAGAATCATCTTCATCTTTTGCCACTCCCAGCAACCCAAGCTTTACTGTTTTATGTTTTTTTCAACCTCACTTTGAGACCTATATCAGCACCACCTTATTTCCCACATTGTGGCGCCTAGATCAGTGCACAAATTAAACAAAAAATTCGCCTCGTCTTCTATGATTACAATGCCAAAGACATGACAAGGTAGTTTTGAAAAAATGAAATTAATGAAATGTCCACATCTCAGCCAGAAAATTCTGTCAACTCATATTAATTGATGAACAAGAGGTCAGAACTAAACTAAACATACTTATAAAAATAAGCATTGTCATTTTCATGAAAAACAGAGCTGGAAATCCTGAGAATAAGAAATTTGTTAAAAAAAAAAAATTAGTCCTAGTAACTCACATACCTCACAATAAGCTAAATTCCAACGAAAGCATGATTTGTTTATATTCACTGGTCTCATGCTAAATCCTCTGCATTCATACAAAAGGGTGGATGCATAGACGCATCTGGTTGCCTTTTCATATGAAGATTCCAGTGAGACACTGCCACAAGTTGCAAGCTGAAATCGTCATCAGTACCAAATGTGATGGGACCTTTAATTAAGTAGAACAAAATATTAACCTAATTCTGATAGCGACTTTGCAACTGATAAATTGCAACTTTCCATGCATAATGAGGAAAGTCATGAAGTAAGATCATTTTAGGAAATAAGTTGCTAATGTGACCACATGGAAAATCCTTAATTTACTAAGACTAAGAAAGAGGCAGAAAGGAGCAGACTACTCTTTCTTTATCTGAATCAAACAACAAGCACAACAATACATTGGCATAGTTGTCTCAAGGACTTCTATGATTCTCACTGCAAGCATAGAGCCACGGAATTGACAACGTTGACAAGGAATGCGACCATTCTAAACAAGTATATACACTGTCCCTCAAATTCAGCTAATTGCTGTAGATGTGCTTTACCCGAGAGAAAATAAAGTAGAAAGTGGACTAATTAACTGTAGGAAGGAGAATGAAGTATTGATGAAAAGTACATTTACAGGATCCATGAACTTAAACGTGAAATGAAGGTTCCTGGGTGCAGCTAAGAGATGCTATTAGCTTCCAAAGTTTTTCTTTTAAAACAGGAATCGTTAAACCAAAACTTCATTTGAACATTGATTATCTCTCAATTCTAGCAGAACATAACACATCCAAAAACAACTATTCTAACTGCTAAATGGAGTCAAACATGTTGATAATACAAGAGATTGAAAGAGGAGTTATTCTCTTCGATGCCGACAAGTATAAAGCAGCAGAGTTTTACCCTCATATGTCTTGAAAGGATTATTCGTCACTTTTGAACTCCCTTAATTCCCCATTACATGCTATGACAACCCAGAACTTGCAATCAACAATAGGAGTTAAGGTTCACAGAAATAGTACCCCGGTTATCTTTACGAGCTGACCCTCTTTAGCACGGCGAATGTCAGAGTCAGGAAAAGAGCGGAAGAAGAGAAAAATTGCACCTTTTTTCCTCCAGTTGTGGGTGTTCCAACCTATGAAAGCGAAAAAGAGAGAAAAGAGCAAAACGAAGGAGACGAAGAAAGCTGCATTTCGAACCACAATGAGAAAGAAGACAGAAACGGCAAGACCCAACAAGAAAAGGGGTATTAAAATGTAAAGAGCGAGGGTTGGAATGGGTTTGAAGCTGCAAAAATGTTTTCTATCGTCTCTCAAAGCCGCATTGGACAAATTGTTCATCACGACTTACGAATGTCCCTGCAATTTCATACGCTTTACCGAGCTAGCGAGTAGAGGGAAAGACGAGACTTCGGGCAGGAGACTGTCAGGCTGAGAAGGCTAAGCTGGTAAGAAATGTCAAATGATGGCTTAAACGATTGGTCGTTTATCTGGCAATTATCATGAAAACGACACCACCTGGTTTTGGAATGCCGGTAGCTTCTTTGCTTTTAACGAATATCCGAGTTGTTTTAGATTGAAGCCTTATTGGGCCTAAAAGGGGTAGATCTCGTAAAAATGTTTTGTGCATTTATGAGCATTTAAACTTGATGAGACATGGTCCATTTTATTAGAATCATCGTCTATTAATTGGTGAGTGTAGTCTTAACGCAGAGGTTACAATTAATTATAATAATGTTTTCTCATGTCGTGCAACCCAACTGGTCATTGACAGTAATAGAATGCTGTGTCGCACTCACCTTATTTCCGATGTCAAATGCCATTTGAAACCAGCCAGCATGCCAGTGTAGAAGCAAATTTCTTAACGATTAAATACAAAAAGCTTTGGTTTGGATTCAATCCTGATCATATTACTACCTCCAGGTCTGTGTTTGAACAGGTACATCCGTACATGCATGTAACTTGCATTGCTCTTTACCTGCCATTTTTAGTCTGCTAAAAAACACTCCTAACAGTGCACTTGGATTAAAAATAGCAGAGGAAAAGTGGAAGAAAAGGAAGGTTTAGTTTGCATATTTGTCCTCATTCAGATTTAAATCAAACATCCCATTTCCTCAGACCTTTTGACCCTTTCCTTAATCCATTCTTATGCCCTTCAAGTTTAATTTACTCGATGCAAACTCGGCATTGGCCATTACCTAAACTCTGAAGATGTGAACAGAAAATCTTCACTTTGTTATGTATGGCCCTCGATCTTTTCCATGTAACTTCATAAGAACAGAAATACGGAACTATATATCACCATTTGCAAAACTTCCTTCACTGTTTCATTCAGGACCACAAGTCCCACCATTGATAACCAGTGTCAGACTGGGCCAAGAGGTCATCCGCAGATTCAAAATTTCTCCAAACTTCTTGTGATGTCCTGGGACAATCAGTACGCTTATCACCAAAGTTCAGAAGCGTAGGTTTATCTTCAACCCCAAAATAGCCTGTCTTTATGCTCCGATCATTATCTGAAAGAATCCCAAGTGTCTGTCCTGATCTTTCTATTGATGGACTCGGCCTCACCTCCGCTTCACACTTGATGGCCTCTTCATTACCATTATCACACTCTCTATCTATCATTTTCACATCTTTCACTTTCTTGCGACGAAAGGTTTGGTCTTCCAAATCCTTGAGCTTCTGCAACTGTTCAGGATTGCACAATCGTCATCATTAGCCTCTGCTTGGAAAAGGGTACCGCATTAAGTGACTAACATGCAATTCAAACTACGAAAGAGTGTTTTGCAGTACCTCTAGTTGTAATGCATGATTCTCATTCTCAAGAGCCTCGAATTTGGAAGCCAAAACGTCGTAATTGGCTCGGAGAAGAGAGTAAGAACGTTGAAGGTGCTTGGACTTGGATCGAGCTCGTCTGTTCTGGAACCAAATGGCCACCTGGCGAGGCTGCAAGCCAAGTTCTGAAGCTAGCTGCGACTTCTTTGAGGGGTCAAGCCTGGACTCAGTCTCGAACATGGACTCCAGTAACTTTATTTGATCCTTACTGAACCTTCTCTTGCAATCGCTATTCTTCTTGTTCCCGGAGTTCGATGTTCCTGTTGATGATGAAGAAGAAGAATAAGTTGGTGTGGTGCTGAATGTTTCTGGTGCTACAGAATGCGAGAATTCGCAATGGGCTGACATCTTTCTTGGGAGTTCTAGAATTGAAGCAATAGTGGTTGAAGATGTAAAGAGGATTTGACGATTTCGTATTAAGATTTATTCGTGTCGGGCGATTTTATCTTGGCTTCGGCCTCTTCACCTATTGCCTTTTTATAGTGCCTCCCTGCATTGTTGGCCAATGTCCAGTGTTTCTGATATTTGCAATATTTTTTAATAAAAAGAAATGGGCTCAAATATACGAAGAACACATGGAGTATTATTTTTATTTTTATTTCTTTTCATTCGCGGAAGCGATCCCACCTGCAAATATTTCTGGTACTACGATGTAGGGGGCAAGAGCCCAACTAAAATTTTCATTTTGCTGTATTTTAATTGTATAGTTTATATAAATGATTTTCATTATTTAACAATTCTAGTTTTAATATTCTCGTAAAATATATCTATACGTATGCTATCGTTCTAAAAATTCTGGGCTCTTGTCACTACAGACAAAATATTTTTCCCTCTAGCCAAATGAAAGTTTTGATACTTGTAACTTTTTACTACAGAAGATAGGATTGTAAAGATACAATAGGTGTCGCTAGATTAAAAGTTTATTAACAAGTGTTCATCAACTACAAATGTTTCCCACGCCTACCTCAGCTGTCTGGGAATCATCCGTTCCGTTTTTGGTTTATGCAACAGATATCCATCAAACTAATGTATTAAATTAGATTTGGTACTTCACTGTTTTAAACACATGCCCTTTTTTTAAATATATATATTTTTCTACTATTTAGAGGTCTATTTTATTAAACAGTTTTGTTGAATTCTCTGCATGGCAACTAAAGTTAGCTTCATTAAAAACACACACAAATATATTAAAAAATAAATGTTTTCGCCAAAGTTGAGTTGATATAAACTTGCTTTTACAACATTTGATTGTTATTTATTAACCTTCCCTTTTTAACTCATCGTGTGAGAGAGAGATGTCAATTTGTGTTGTTAATTGTTGTCATTTCATCTTTATCAGAAGTTCTGATTCAGTCATGGTTAAAAATTCAATTATCGAGACCATGATAGTACTCATCTCCCCGTGAGAACAAATTATTAATTATTGAGGCTAAATAAGAGGAATTGAAAAAAAAAACTTAGAATATTATTATCTAACTATTTTTCTAAATGAATAAATACTTCCTCTGTTTTAAATTATAAAATATTTTAAAAAATAATATTTTAAAATATAAGACACTTTAATAAAAATAAAGTTTTATTAATGATATTTTTTTTATATAACCCTTCTCATATATTATATCTCTTCAATATTCTTTTATCAATCGAGTATTAAATGAAAATGTTTTTAAAAGTTTATATTCTTATCTTAAAAAAGTAAAATTGTAAAGTATATTTAATAAGTTTTATTAATATATAAGATTTTATCCTAAAATAATTTATAATTTGAGACGAAAGAAATATTAAGTAGAAATGTCTTACTCCCTTTGTTTAAAAATATAAAATATTTTTAATCGAATCTCATCCCTCCAATAAAATAGTTACCTACTTTTAAACTAACCCTATATTTTTATATTTATTCATATTAAACACTCTATAATAAATATAAAGTCATTATTAATATGACACTTTTGAAAAAAAAAAGTAATGATTATACCTTGAAAGATTAAAAATACCTTACATTTTTTAAATATCTAACTTTTTAAAAAATACTTTATATTTTTAAATAGAAGGAGTATGTATAAAAGAGATTGAATAATTCATTTGCAGCACACAATAAATAAATAAATATAAATGTCACTTCGGGAGAATTGAGATTTCACATTTAAAATTGAAAGATTTACAGTTAAATCTCATAATTTTAAATTAATGATAATTAAAATTTTGATAAAATATTTTATAAAATAAATTATAAATATCAATTCAAACATTGATAAATAAAAATTTTTGTTATGATGTAAAAGTTATATTTGATATTTAATTACTTATCTATAATTAAAACTATTATATTTATAATTATCTGAATTAATATTTTAAATTAATTTTTTTAAAAAAATTATCAAGATTTTAACTGTCTTTAGTTTAGTGTCATCGAATCTAGCTGTAATTTTCCTTTTACAATTTTGGCATGGAATTTTAATGTTCCCCCACTCTGAAGACGAGTTCATATTCAAACTTTCTCAAATTCCTAAATTCGAAGGTGAGAAAATATCCAATCTCGGAGCCAATCGAACAAGTTGGCAAGGACACGAATCTGTCACCGGTCACTTGTCTCCAACCATATTCTGCCACGCGCCCATAGCCAAAGCAGAGCATCACTTTTCGGAAGCCTGCGGTTCCTCTTCCATGACGTGGCGTAATCCAACGGTCCTCCTTGAAAGTCTATTGGACACGTGGCATTATCACCCCGATGTCGTATCCGGTGCGGAGGTGTGTTTTTATCCGGTACAGTACATCTGTCCCAATCTCTTCGTCTTCCCCTATCCGTTTCTCTTTATCCTCAATATATTTGTATTTTACTCCCTCCATTCAAGGATTTCGGCTCTTTTTTTTTTTAAGAAATATAATATTAAAAAATATAAGATATTTTAATATTTTAAAATATAATTAATATATTTTTAAAATAAATGTTCTCAATAAATCAATCATGTTATAAAGATTAAGATATTATGTGAATATTCAATATATTAAATTCTCCCATATCTTTTAGTTTCTCCTTTTGTTCAAAATATAAAGCATTTTTAATCGAATCTCACTCTCAATAAAATGGTTACCTATTTTTAAATTAACTCTATCTCTTCATATTTATCTCCATTAAATACCCTACAGTAAATATAAAGTCACTATCAATAAGGATACTTTAAAAAGGCAATGATTATACTTCAAAAGATTAAAAATACCTTATATTTTTTAACATTTAACTCCTCAAAAAATGTCTTACGGGGGGGTACTATAATATCTTTCAATTTTTATTATCTTATATTTTTTATTTTAATTGATATATGTGTACCTATAAATGGAAGACATATCAATTATATTCTATATACTAAAATAAAAAAGAGAAAATTGGCGCAGTGGCCATAAAATATATAGCCCCTAAAAAATGTGAATAGAATTTATAAAAATTTAGAGCATGGCCCTTTACAAATTTAGTTAGAATGCGATATTCCTTCTCTACCTAACAAAAACTCCCCTTAACAAGTATCTAAAATTTTCAGTGCTATATATCCAAAATAGAAACAATATATCGCACATAACTGGTCCATGATTTAGAATTTTGTATAATATGCACCTAATAATTTAAAACAAAATGTAATATTTTTTAGATAATAATAATGTTTGTAGGAAAACTTTTAGGATTCCACATTGGTGAAAAATATAATTAAAACTGCTGATTGAAGTTGGTTTTGCTTCTCATTTCTTGAGATAGGAGACTAAGTTGGGATCTTTTATCTATTATTTACTATCTTTATATTTCTTCATAACATCTTCATTGAATAGTGTTCATTTATTCATAATCTGTGATTTGTTATCAATGATCATGAAACTTTGTTTAGATTATTACCAAAAAACACAAGTCTCTCATTGTTCATGATTTTTATTTTATTAGTTTATATATTTGATTCTTTGAGATAAGCTAAGAGTTCAGAATTTTTTGCAAACTATATTTGATTTGTTTTGAGTAAATGATTATGTGTTTTTTATGTTATTAATTTGTAATACTACATCATTGATATATGGCTGTAAATTAATGATAAACAAGTTTATGTATGATTATCTGGTTATATTGATTTGCAATAATATATCAGTGATATACAATATACAAGCTATATCAATGAAAACTTACCAACATCATGTTATCTTGTAGATATAGGGATGTTTAATATTATCATTTTTTATTGTGAAAAATAGGATTCAAACAATCATTATGTCGATGGTTCATACATTGAACTGCTTGTAGAAGATTTTTGCATTACACGTTCCCTAATGATAAGGCTTGTTACTTGTTTATGATCACCATGCGTGACATCAACAACACAAGTATAGTCTCTAACATACCGTCTAATGACCTAAACTTAAGCAAGAAGAAACCATTAAGGCCTACACATACCATTTACAACTATCAACACTGCAAGCAACATCAAACCTCTGACCATTTGATTTAAGAGTTTTGTATTCAAAATTCCTCTTCACAGTTAAGAGTTGCAAAACTTTTTGAATATCCAATTTACTAAAACATGCATCTCCCTCATTAATATCGTCCATTTGCAAAAACTCATCAACTCCACTATAATGCTTATTATTGGTAAATGTAGAAGAACACAAAATTAAGGAACTAGCTCCTTAATAACAAGGTTCAAATACTTATTGTATGGGTAAAGGTCCATTAAAAATAGAGATAATCAATGGAAAGTTAAAAAGATTAAAATTTCTCAATGAATTAAAATACCATATCAAAATCATTGTTATTTTTTACTTCTAAAATGCTATATGTTAAAGTTTCAATATCAAAAGGCACCATCAATTGGACCTCATGACTTGCATTCAATCATAGTTTTTTGTAGATAATTTCCACGACATTAAGGTATAAAGTTGCATCTTCCACAACGCTTTAAGGTATGAATCATTGATATAATGGTTGTTCGAATCACATTTTTCATCATAAAACATGATAAGATTAAGCATATTCATATCTATAAGATAAAATTGGTATCTGTAAGTTTTCATTAATATGGCTTATACATCAATTTTCACTGATATACTATTGTAAATCTATATAACTAAATAATCAGATATAAATTTGTTTATCATTGATATATAATCGTATATAAATAATATAGCATCATAGATTAGTAACACAAAAAATAGATAATTGTTTGTCCAAAACAAATCAAACATAGTCTGTAAAAAATTATAGACTCTGAGCTTATCATAAAAAATTAAATATATAAACCAATAAAATAAAAAAATTATGAACAATGAGAGACTTGTGTTTTTTGATAATAATCCAAACAAAGTTTCATGATCAATAATAACAAATCATAGATTATGAATATAGTGATTCCTAAAGTTGTCCACACATAACATGGAGTGAATCTTGAAGTTATTCATGGATAAATATAGTATGGATCTAAAGATATTCACATATAACATAAGGTGGATTCTAAATATTACCACATATAATACAAAGTAAATTTTGAAATTATTTACATTTAATATATCGATTACTAAGGATCCTAAAGTTATCTATACAAATGGAACTTAAAGTAGATCTTAAAGTTTATATCCACACAGTATATTGCAAATCCTGAAGATACTACCTTATTTTTAATTCATTGTTTATTTATAGTTTGTTTAGCTATCTATATATATAATTTTTAGAAAAATGGATCATGAAATTATCCATGTAAAATATCAAATGGAGCATGAAGTTATCCATATAAAATATAAAATGAATCATGAAGTTATATATGTAAAATATAGGGTTAAGGGTCAATTTTGCCCCTAAAATATACATGGAAGGTCATAAAGATCCTAAACTTAATTATAAGTCATTTATATCTCTCAACCTCAAATATTTTTTCTTCCAACACCCTGCCATTTCCTCTGTCTACTTTTCTACTAATGGGGCCTACTTTTAAAATTTTTTCAATGTTTTTATAATAAATATTACTTTAAGCCCCACATAACTTTTTTTTTTATATTTTTATCTCCTCTCTCCTCTCTCCTCTCACTCTCATGTCTATCTTCATCATCTTCATCCTCTGTCTCTTCCTTACTCTCTCCATGTCTCCCTCGCTCCTTCATTGCCTCTCTCTCTTCCATATAAATATGCAACACACGTTGTCAATGAGCCTTGCTAGAGCACCATAAAAAAAACTCCTATACTCAAGACAGAAGAGGTGTGGTCATGGTGTATGGTATCATCCTCATCATTATCTTACTTCTTATTTTGTCCCTCACCATCCCCACTTCTCCTCTCTCCCCCTTCTCTTGAGGTCCTCTATAGCTCACTATACTCAAGCTGTCTTTTATGATCTCATCCTCCTCTTCACTAATGCCATTATCTTCATCTGGGTGCACCATAAGAGATGCTAGAGAAGATGCTCCGAACTCCACGCCCTACTTGTTCGAATAAAGCTAGAGGCGATATAAGTGCATTGTATAAGATGGCCAGATACAATGGCGAGGCTTTGCTACACTTTTGGGAGTCGTTCGATGTAGTTTATGCACTAAACCAAGGTAGTTCAAGAAGTATGGTGAAAGTGAAACTAACACAGCTAGTAGAACCCAAGGAAGATAAGCACGAGCTCGAGGAACATATCATGCATTTTATATAACAACATGCATGGACGTAAGGGGGGAGAGAGAAGGGTAGAATGAATGAGATAATGAGAGTGTGCTGAGAGGAAGGAGAGAGGGTGATGGAAGGGGAGAGGGGGTGGAAGGCAATGAATGGAGCAGAGAGAGAGAGAGAGAGAGATTTTTCTAGTATATAAAAATAAAAAAATAGTGGGACCTACAATATAATATTTTATAACAAAAAATATTTAAAAATTTGAATACGAGATCCACATTATCGAAAAATGTACTTCCTCTGTTTAAAAATATAAGACACTTTTAATCAAATTTCACCCCAATAAATAGCTACCTTCTTTCAAATTAACCCCATCTTTTCATATTTATCCCTATTAAATACCCTACAATAAATATAAAATCATTATCAATAAGGCACTTTTAAAAAAAAAGAGAATGATTACATCTCGAAAGATTCAAAATACCTTACATTTTTGAACATCTAACTTCTTAAAAAATATTTTATTTTTAAATAGAGGGAGTATATGCTAACATTAGGGGCACGGGAAAAAAAATTTTCATGGTTGAGAGGCACAAATGACCCCAAGTTGAGTTTAAAGTCCTTGGTGATTTTTTGTGTATAGTTGGAGAGTAAAAATGACATTTAACCTTCAAATAAGTGCATTGTGAAGATTATCTACATATAATAGAAAATAGATTATAAGTTATCTACAATTAAAATAATTTATTTATCTAAATTTTTGTGGATCTTAAAGATATCCACATATAATATAAAGTAGGTCCTAAAATTGCCTACATTTAAAATAATTTATTATTTTATAATTAAAAATCATAACTACCAAAATCTCAACTTGTTTATTTGTTATAATCAAATCTCAATTTTCTATTTGAGATTACCAGCATCGCGTGTGTGATGAAACAAGGCTATTGTTTTCCTCTTTTTTTTTGGCTAGTGCAAGGCTGTGTGTGTGTGTGTAATAAAAGGATTCTTGTTTATAATATATATATATATATATATATAGTCCATTGTTTATATATGTGCCATAGCCCATAGGTGTGTGCATTTATTTTCTTTTATTTGGTTTGCTTCAATAAGATAATAGACATATTATTTTAATTCTATAATTAGATAGCTTGAAGTCACGTCAATTTAAATTTTTATTATTTTATAAATGATTAATTTATGATCATAATAAATTATATGGCCAGAAGCCATGTAGGATTTTGTTATTATATGGCCAAAAGCCATATTTCATTTTATAATTATTTGGCTAGAAGTAATATTTAATTTTGTGATTATATGGCTAGAAGCCATATTTGATTTTACAAATACATGGTCAGAAGCCACATTTGACTTATCATTAAATGTTTAAAAGTCCTAGTTGATTTTATTATTATATAACCAGAATTCATCTCTATTTTTACTATGACTATCATGTGAAAGGATCATCTTATAGGTCTAATGATTTATATAAACTTTATGAAATTTTGAAGGACATTTTGATTATTAATTTCATTGTTTTAACTACCACAATCCAAAGAGCTAATAATTCAAGAGAAATTATCGTGTTTAAGAGATTATTTTCTTATAATCCTAAAAAATATAGCCTATAGCCATATAGACACATTGTCTATTGTTTATTGAACTCAAGGAATGCCAATTTTAGTTATTATAAAGGATCATGAGTTGATGAGGAAAATGTCAAAGAATGATTATGTTGGTTTAAAGAAATTCATTCACAAAGTGTTACAATCAAATATTCAAATATCATTGTGTTTGCAGGTTTAAGCAAGTGTTGATTTGTAAATACTCATAAGAATGAGTAAGTTATTTTTCTCTTTCTATGCATATGTATATTTCAAATTTGAAAACATGTCTGACATTAAAATTATTTTTCTTATGGTATACGAAGATCTATTTGATAACTCTTACATATACATATTATACATATGATGCATTTTGATTAATGATAAAGTTATCTATGAAGCTATCTATACATGTGTTAATAGTTGTAATTGAGATATCATATTTAGGATTCAAATAAAAAGACTCATTAGAGGTACAAAAGTCATACAAGATGTATATCAATTAAAATCATGAAAAATATGAAAGTGACTATATGTGGATAATTCTTATATATTATTTTGTTGAGTTAATTCCTATCAAAAAAATTCCTATAAGTCATTTTAAGAGTCCTCAGAGATCAATTTTGAAAGAAATTTTGATGGAAATAATCTTCTCTCAATAAGACTCTCTAGAAACAAATACACTAATTTCTTTTCTTTAAAGTCTTTATAGTTAACTTGTTGACTTCTAATTAGAATGATAATATATGATAATTTTTATGGCCAAGTATTGTGAAATTTAGATCTAACTAGATAAATTCGGATCAATATATAAGAAATAAAATATTTGAGATCATCTTAATTATTAAAAATATCAATACTATAGAGTTGATTGATTGTAAAGGCTAGAAAGAAATAGCAATAGTTATAAGGTATTTGTAGAAAAATATAAACTTTGAACTACTCACATTTGCTTCATGGAGAACTTAATGCCAAAAAAAATGCTTTTGCATAATATGTAGAGAAAGGGATTAATAATCCTTTTTTTTAAATAACTAGTGTTATTGTTTATATGTTATATTAGGTAATACAAAATCGATAGTATCTTTCAATGATTTCTCATACCTATGAAGCAAAATTTATTTATGATATGTTATTAACATGAGTTTCAAATAAGTTATCAAGTTTTAAGGATTTTTGTTATATTAGATGTCATGTTAAGATTGTAACCAAAAGTCTATAATGATTGACAAACATGTTTTAATAAACTAAAAGTTTATTGTTACTCTAATTTAGTATACTAAAAGTATATTGACATTATTTGGCATGATCGGTTAGATCATCCTGGAACAATATTAATGTAAGAATTATTAACAATTCACATGACATCTATAGAAGAACTAGAAGATTCTTTCTAAACAACTAATACATTATATGTTTCAAAAATTCTTATGTCCTACTTAAGGAAAATTATGATATTATTACTAGCAATAATTGGTATTGAATCCCATATATTTGTGGAATATATTGAGTTGAAATGGACCCATTTATATATCATGTGAACCATGCAAATATTTATTTAATAGATGCATCTATAAGATGGTTATATATGTATATCAGTTCACAGCCAGGAGTTTGTAAAAGAGAAAAAACTATTATGTGCACAATTTCTAATATGATGATCAAAATGAATAACTTGAAAATGCTTGTAGTTTCACGTCTTAGGCTCTCAATGATTATGAGATGAAGAAAGGTCTATTCATTAGAATGGCCTAACAATAATTATTTATGCCTCCAATAAGATGATTAGATCAAAATTTATGATAAGAAGATTGTAATTGCAATACTTAAATGCATCAAACCAATAAAATATTGTAAATACCTCTCACTATAATTTGGCTTTCTGTCAAGAACTAAAGATCGAGATTTTGCGATAAAGAAGGGAGAATGGACTTTTAAAGAAAGTTGGGAATAATGCAAAAATTTTTATGGCTTAGTGGAATTTAATTAAGTTGTGCTGTGTGGCACAACTCATAGATTCAATATACATTGCAAGCATTTAGCTTGCTAATACAAAATAAGATTGAGAACAAATGTTGGTTAAGATTTTTCTTCTTCTTGTTTTTTTAAATAAATCACAAGATGTTCTTAAAGGAAACAGATGGGGTTAGAACACTTATATTGCATGGTTTGTAATCCCAAAATAAGGGGGAGATGATGAAGCTGGAAATGAAAATTGAATGAATGCATTCTATATATATTTTATAAATCCTCCTACATATCATATACATACAAACCAGAAGTTCATAAGGTGTTTGCATTCATGAAACATTGGAAAATAAATGCCAAAAGTAAATATTGATGTAAAGAAAATTATTAAATTTTTGTTCTAACTAATAATGCTCCAAGGTATAAAGAAAAATAATTGAATCACACCTAAAGTGTAAAGTGCAAATTGGTTCCAAAGAGGGAAAAAAGACTTATAAAAAGAGAAAAAATGAGCATAGAATCAAGATGATCATATTAAGGAGGCTGCCATTCTAAAAGAGACCGAGACATAATGAATTTAAGTCTTCAGAAGAGGATCAAGTACCTAATAATAAAAAAATATTTAAAAATTATGTCATTGTGAGAAATGACGGAACTAAAAAGAATAAAGTTGTCAACAATACTTTCAATGAAAATGAAATATTACTATCAAATAAGGATTTTGATAGAATGTGAATAGAAAGCTAATCAGATTAAAAAATGGATGCAATACAAGTACGATATTATACATGAGTATTTATGCCAAAAAGAAATATGAAATGTCATGTGCAAAGCTTTAGTTTTAATATAAGAATATTGTACAAAAATTCAAAATATGTATTAATATATTATGTCATGGATGAAATGATTTTTGACATGTTATTAGTTTGACAATATACAAATTTGATAAGTGTCTACTAAATGGCAGCTTGTTTATATGGCTTCTTGTACATTGATATTTATTTGAAAATCCCAAAAGGATTCAAGATGACAAAAGTTTATGAAGATTATTGAGAAATTTTTCTTTGTCATTATATTTGTTCTCATGATTATATACATATTGATTTGCATGAGAAATTGATTGATTGAGTATTATTGAATATCCTAGAATAGTTTATATGAACACTTAATTGTTAAAGAAAGATATTGAAATATTAGGTAATTAGATGGGAATCGAGATGGTCTTGAAATGCCATATATGGATGATTTTATATCATAATTTATGATAACAAGGTATCGTACTTGGTATGATATGCTTGGGAAACTATTATGTATGGTTGATTTACTAAACTTATTTATGATTAAAATTAATTGATTATGCATATGTTATATATGTCTAGTTTGAACTACATTGACTTTCGAGAGATTATTTATTTATAAAAATATATGTACATTATGATTGTTTATTAGTGATTTTTATTATTACTCCCACAAAATATATGACAAGTGTTACTCCCACAAAATATATGACAAGTGAAAAATGTTTTTATATCCAAAAGAGATGTATAGAGAAGATATTTCAAAATATTACATGAAAGCAATTTTTCATGTACAATCCGGTTGAAAAAGAATATCAACTTGTAAAGGCATTGACAAGAAATATTATTCAAAAGATTGACACATAAGTTAGGATACAATGACTCAAGAATAAGGAATGATATTATTATCAGGGAGAGTAAAAGTTATGTTGTACTCTTTTCTTCTTAACCAATGTTTTGTCTCAATGAGTTTTCCTAGTAAAGTTTTTAATGAGGCAGCTTGACCTAAATTACTAACTTTAAGTACTTTTCATTTACAGGCATAGATACATCAATTAAAATAAATAAAACAAACAAGATAATGATAACAAAAAGATATTGGTGAATCTTAAATAATGAATATTCACATAATATCTTGATATTCATAACACTCACCCTTGAATATTTAGATATTGTGTTTTGTTAAAATCTTATTAAGAAAATCCAATGAAAAAAGAACTTAACAAGAGGCTTGAAAAAAATTAAGGTCAATCTTAATTATATAGATTTTTTTTAAAAAATAAAATATTTTAAATTTAATTTAAATAAGTTCGGCTCGTCAGGATTATCAATTCTAATCCATCCCATCTTAATTTTCGTCTTATCACAAACACGCGCACGCACACGATCTATAATTTATTTATCACGAGTCTTCCACTCTTGACACTTAACTTGTTGTCATCTGGGCTTTGTCTTAGTAGGCCCACGCGTGAAATGGTAATCAACATTGTTATATGGACTTAGACCATTCAAATGGATCGGCCCATTAACACCAATGAATCAGTTACATCCATGATCACGGATCCGGTCCAACAAGACTCGGCTCCCTCCGGTCCCATTCAACCAATGAAATGGAATGGCATGAAATGGGGGTCAAATCTTGAAACCCATATATTTTAAGCTACGCTATTTTTTAATGTTATTCTTAATTTAAAGAGGCTGTAAATTTTGCAATCCAAAGGGATTCAAATTTACAAAGTGACAGAAATTGGTGGTGATTTGATGTTAAACGAAAAAAATGTTGACTTAGCGCAAAGATGATATGGAAAAGAAAGGTCAAAAGTATGTCTCACCTCTTTTCTGGGTTGCTTTTCATTTTTCAACCACTCCCCCATCATCTTGAGGCACGTGAGGTGCCCACGGAGGCACGTGGATGAGAATGAACGCATACCCAGGCGAGATTTCTTTTCTTTCTTTTTTTTTTTTCATTGGGACTCACCAAATCTTGCTTTCGCAGCAGTTACTCCCCCCATTTCTTTTTGTAGGTTCTATTTATGAGAAAAATTGTTACTTTTAATTTATTTTTTTATATCAATAAAATTACATTTGTTATAATTAAACATCCTAAATTACTTTTTATAATTTTTTCATTTATAATCATAAAAAAATAATTAATAAAAATTTAATTAACATAATTAATAAAATACATTGTAGTCTAATTCTTTTATTTTTAGAGAAAATTAATATAATTAACTGATTTTTTTAAATTATGTGATATAATTTTTTTCTTTTACAAATAAAAATGAAGAGAGTAATTTATAAGATATTTTGTGGGGTGACTATATATTTCACAATGTATGTGAAGTTTTGAAGAAAATAAGTACTCCTTTTAATTTTATTTATAAGTCATTTCTACTAATTTTATCAATGCCAAATTGCCAATATAATAAAAGTAAAAGGAATAAAAGTAATTAAAATTTTAAATATAATTGTCAAATAAAAAGTAAATAAATAATATGATATTTTTTTATTTTTTTCTCTTATTTTTTAAGAATAGTTTAAGAATTTTAATTTAAAAATAATTTTATTCATTATGATTTATAAAGTGAATTAAATTATATTTTAAAAGATGATTAATATAGAAGAGCAACAGGAATGAACTGTGAACAGGGTAGATTTGAGAAAGAGGGGCGGTGCGTTTTGGGAAGCACAGAAATCGAAGAGGGAGTGATTACTGATTTGTGAAAAAGGGCCTTTGAACTCTGCACCTGCAATCGTCCTCTCCCCTTTGTCACTCTCAACCCCCCAACACCCTTCAGCTACACGCCATTCACTAAACACCGCCTCGCGTGCCGCCCTCTCATTCCTACGCCGCCTTATTCTATTCGATCTACGTCGTCTCTATTTAAAAAAATAAACCATGCTCACAAGGGATGGACAGTTGGTTCTCACATTTGGAATATATGGTACTGAGTTTTTTTTTTAAAAAAAAAATTGTGTAATTTAATTCTTAAGTGTTTTCACAAATCTTTTTCCCGGGACAATTCAAGAAGATGCTGCCATGACTTAATTCGCTGGGATTCTTGCACCCTCATCAATGCGGCCAGCTCATAATTACTGTGCTATTATGAACTCATATTCATGTCGGAAAATGATTTCTCTTTTAATTAATCCTCCACATATTCAACAGTGGTGGCAGTCGTACTAGGTTTAGACAAAGCTTCCCGTCTGATCGCATTGACTTTTCTTCAAACCCCTCACCTCCCCCCCCCCGGCGCCTTTCAATTTCAAACATGGCGTCTTCCCGGACTCACAGCAAAAAATTATTTGCATATGGTTGTAGAGTTTTCGATGCGGCTTGATTTGAATCGGTCAAAATCGCATATAGTTTTTACTAAAGAAATACACACATAATCAGACGCACGCTTTTAATTAGGCTAATGGTGAAGAATGATTTAATAATGTGACGTGATTTGGTATTGATATTGGTGATTATGTACATAAATAATGAAAGGAGGGAAGCGGAATCTGTATCTATATATGCATGACACGCAAGAGTTAATAGACCTGCGAATAATGGTATAGGATTATTAATTTCATGTGCATGGAATATAAAAAAGAAAAGGGGGGGAAAAAGGGAGTCAGAGGAGTGGTTGAGGGCTGAGGGATGAGGAGGCCCATGAGGGAATCGTATTTAATTAAAATAAAATAAAAAAGGTGTTGTTGTTTCTTGTTTGTTTGTTTGTTTGGGATTGGTACTCATAAATAACGAGAGAGAAAAGAGAGCATCGTGTGGCGTGTAGCTTGAAGGCCAGGCGACATCACCGAGGCAGGTTTACCGACACATGGGACGATGGGGTCCACCCTCCTCCTCTTTTTTATTTCAACTGCTTTTCACTCTCCCTTCCCATCCGAGCTTTCCTTTTTTTTAAAAACGCGCGTCCCAGTTCCTCGGCGACTATTCTGCGTCCTCTTTTCGTCCAAACGACGCCGTTTGGTTTAAACAAAGTTAGGCCCTGTGTGAGTGACTGAGGAGTCTACTCTCTGTCGTCTGCCTCGCATTTACATCATCGCATGCTAAGCATCTCCTCATCTCCTCGTCCGTTCAATTTATGAGTTGGTCCTTCTATCACCTCAAATTATAAAATATTTTTAAATAAAATATTAAATATCAATAAATTTTATTAAAAATATTTAATAATTTTATCTTCTTAAAATAAAAATATAAATTTTTAAAAATATCTATCATTTATTATATTAAAAAAAAGAGACATGAGTTAATTATAAATAGAGAAATAATAAATTTAGAATTGATACATTTAATAAAACCTTAATCCATTTAAAGTATCTTATATTTTAAAATAAATAATTTTTTTAAAAATATTTTATAATTTGAGACGGACAGAGTATTTTATATTTTTAAAACTTGAAAAGGCTCGAACATAATCCGACAGTTTAATTTATCTAAAAGTAACTGTGACAGGTAGTGATGATGATGTTAATTGCCAACACCCTTCAACCTTTTCTTTGCTTGTTTTAAAATCAAAATCATATGCAGATTTATCAAACTTTTTTCTAAAATATAGTTATTCTTTTTAATTGTATGAGATTTAACTTCTCCTGCGCAGCATCTAGCTAATGTTTTTTGTGCTTTCTGTTGAGCTTCCTCGCCTTCGAAATTAATTTCCTCTTCTCAACGTGACACCACATTCAATGCCTGTCCTAACTCCACTTCCAAACAACTCCGCCCACCCACTCTTCCCCTGAACTTCCTCGCAAATTAAGTTTACGTCGCACAATCAACATTAATATTTATTATGAAATATTGATTTTATAATAAACCATATGCTATGAATTAAAGTGCAGTTTTCCTTCAAACTACAAGCAAACCCCATGGCCTATACGTTCAACTACTCTCTTTGTTACTCCTTCAATTGATTTACTAATTTATTGGTGCAATGAACTGGTTAAAATTCTTATAAGCAAGATAGTGTGATTCCAATTATGTACCTTCAGACAGCTATTTATTTTTTATTTATAGCCACCATGTTGACGTAATCCTGATTTTTTGAAGCCTAATCAAGTTTGGTATTGTATTGTTTGGAAAGGATGCGATCTCTTCATCTTCATGGAATGGCTTTTATTGCATGCCTTACTTTTTTTTTTTTCATGGCAGATTGTCAGTTGAAGATATGGTTAGATTAGAATGAAGTTATCGGTTTTGAGAGTTTCTATGTTTTGATTAATAAGTCATTTTGTAGAATGTTAGGAGTAATTAATGTATTTATCCTAAATATAAGTCACTTTGTTGATGAGATTTAAGGCACATGAGGTACTTGAAGCTACCGAAAATCATTCTTAAATCTAAGACCATTTCAGTCCAAAAAAACTGAAGACCATATTTTGTTCGAGTGCAAATTATTTATCTGATCTGCACAAAAAAGCTAGAAAAAAAAAGATAAAACATCAGGGCCAAGAAGCCCGCTATTCAAATTATACTATTACAATCAATTATGATTCTGTATCTGAGATGATAATCTCATTATCCATATTATGAACATATATAGTCTCATAAGTATAGCTTCTCGTAATTAGAAAATTATAAAAATGATGCAATGAGCTCCCTTAACATCACACACGCAAACACACATGCCCCCTCTAGTTTTAATTAGAGGGTAAAAGTTTACTTTGTCCTATATTTAGGAATAAGATGGCATAATTATTTTTTCTTCCTAGCCTTGCCACTCTTTAACTATAACAAATTGTTGACATACTTTTAATTTCCATATAGTAGTACTTTATTATAATAATTAATTTTAATAAAAGACAAGATTAGACAAAGTCACATATTTCTGTATCAATGACTAATACATTCCTTAATAACAGTAAAATTAGTTAACTTTGTTTTAGAATTAAAAGAAAAGAGAGTATATAGACATGAGATACTCCCTCCAGTCTCATTCATAAGGTACATTTTAAAATATTTAGTTGATCTCATTTATATCATGATATGATTTTTTAGATAATATGTAAAAATATTTTAAAAATTATCCTTCATAAAAAATATGTCACTTTTTAAATTTATTATATAAAAATATATTTAAAATTGTGCATATTTTTTTATTTTTTTTAATTTTAATATAGGTGAGATTGGTAAAAATATCCAATGAAGAAGCGAAATGAATAACGTTGGATGTGATGGGAGGCTGGCGTTTAACGATTAGTTTTATATACATTTGAAGCCGGGGACCATCAATTTTTCCGGAGCAGCACTTTCTTTCTTTCTTTCTTTTGTTTTGTTTGTTTTGTTTTGTTTTTTTTTTTTTTTTTTTTGACCAAACCCGGAGCAGCACTTTGAAAGGGGTTTACTTGATACGAGTAGATTGGTAGAGTCAATGGAGTTACAAGGACACAACATCATCATAACCTTATAATTAATCTGCCAAATCCAACGGTGGATATCATTGATTTTGATAGCTACACATTCACTGATTCACATACACACAGCCCCATACGTACAGAGAGAGAGAGAGAGAGAGATGCATGGAGTCGTGGTCATTTCTGGAAGTGTGAAAACCAGCTGGTAGGGTCCTCTCCTGCTCCCTTTTTTGTCCTTTTCGACGTTTTCATTTCACTCTTCTTCTTATAACCCACCCTCTCCCTCTCCCTCTCTATTCCCCTTCATCCCTCTCACTCTCTCCATACCCACAAAAGTGACTAGCTTTTACTATGTCTCTCCCCCAGCTAGGGTTGAAGATGATGAAGAAGAACCCCAGATGGAAGCCTTGTGTTTTGAGGGGAATGTTGTCTGGCTCGAGGAGGACGTGCCCTTCATCTCCACGATCGATTTACTTTTTATTTGTCGTCGTCGTCGGACCAGGCTTCATTCCCCCCAATTATATGTGCTTCTCCCACTTCATTACTTGAAAGGGTCTTCTTAATTTTTAAGGTTTGATCTATTATATTCCTCTACTCTCTCTCTCTCTCTCTCTCTGTGTTCTATTAAAGTTTTGTTTTTTACGGCGTTATCGGGAGACCTGAATCGCGGGTTTTTGTTTTTAGAGCAATTGAAGATGTGGGTAATGCGCAGATTGGTGTAATCATGACCATTTTGACCAATTTCTCTGCTTCAACAAAAGGCTCTCATCATTGCCTCCTTTTTCGGATTTCATCACTTTCTTCTTTTCTCTCGGATCAAGTTATGAATCATGATGATGGTATTTTTGTTGTTGTTGTCAGGTTTCTTCGATCATCATTACCCTATCGATGAGCTCTTCTTCTTCTTCTAATCATCACGAATTCCAGTATCCGATCGTTCTGTTTCTGGCATTTTTTTTTTCCAGATCCGGCATGCCCAGCTCAACAACTCCCCCTCCCCCACCTCTCTCTCTCTCACACACACTCAGAGAGAGACTATCTTTGATTTTTAGGGTTTCATGGGCTATGTGTAATTTGTGGCCCTAGTCTCAACAAGTCTTGCTAGCCATGGATGAACAAGCAAATGTAGACACAACTTCTATCAGTCATTTTCCGGATGTCAACTCTTGGCGACATAACTGAAGCCTAACATGATTATAATTAAATTGAGTTCAATAATGAACCATGTGCGTGTATTCTCCCCATGATTAGCGATGGCTATAGACTCATAGAGTAGGTTGCTTTGTATTCTCTGCCATCTTCCATCGGATTCCCCAACCTTTTCTAAATCACAAAAAAAAAAAAAAACAATGTGGAGATCTAAGCATATTACAGCTATGCACAGTCCTGTTATTTTTGCAAAATCTTTAACCTTTATAATTAATCAAGTCCAATAATCAACCTTCTTTGTTCAATGTGGTGTCTCAAAAACTTCTGTTAACTTTTTTTGTTAATTCTTATTCTTTTGCTTAATTTTCTCCTCAATCTGTACCAGATTGTTTAGTAATTACCAATAGCTATCATGGATTTTATTTATGCGCATATAAATGTTTATTTGAAGACATTGCCACTTTGCCTTGGCTAGCTTTGATATCTCCTCATTAGACATAATATTGAAACTCTACATTACACGGCCCTTGAAAGGAAAGTCATTTTTTAACTGTTCCATGTACAAGATGGCGTCTTCTCACGGGTCAAGTTTCAAATTCATATTTTGAGCTTTAATTTAAAAACATGCGCTCCAAAATGGAAATGACTTACATCTTCAAAAATCAATTTTGAATTGAAGAAACAACTATTTATGTTTTAAATATATGCTTTATTAAAACATACTGCTGATAAATGAGTGAGCTTCATTATGCAAGCACACAGTATTGGCACTGCCCAGCAAGCATTTTCTGCCTTGCATTTGTATTGGAATCAATGATTAAGGTAAAAAGGGTTTTTTCTGGTGTTTCCTTTCACATAACCTTTTTCACTTGCTTTTTCTTTTGTGAGCTGCAACACAGGGGCTTGGAAGAGACAATTTATGCTCAAATATTATATAATATAATATAATATAATATAATAGGTTTGAATCAGAATGATAGACAAAGAGTCAGCACCTACAGCTATATAGACACATGTAGGGAACCCAATATGACACTAACACAGTCTTATTCAGCACTAGCTATATCTACTAGCTACTTTCCTTTCTCACACTCATTCTTGCACGCAATATGTTTACTTCAGTGAGGCAATTATATATCACCCATCGTCTTACTTTGTTTTATCAACGATCAATTAAAAACACTATTTCTCTACAACTTTCCAACTCTGAAAATATGATGCTCATATGACCTCACTATGAGCCACAAAACAACAGCTTTTAAGTACACTCTGGTACTTAACTGCAAAAAATATTAGCAAAACATTACAGATACACCAAGCGCTTTAAGTAAGTAGATCTTAATCAACAAGTATATATATATAAATATACATTACCGTTAATCAATTTCACCATGTTATTTCGAACACACACACACATGATATGAAAGTGGTGGGGATGTAGTGCAGTAATTTGTGTTGTAAAGAGAAGAGAATGTGAGAGAAAGGTGTCTGAAAAAGGAAGTGGGTTTTGGGGAAATGGAACTTTTTGACCTTTGCAGAACACAAAGTTGAACGTACTGCAGGAGGGAGGGGGTAGCTTTGTGTTGTCCCCATGCATGCATGCATACATCATGAATGAATGATTCGTATGAGAAAAAGAAAAGAGAACGGGCCATGAAGTGTTAAATTCTCTTCTCCCATGCATAGAGATGCAGCTTTTCCGGGCACAGCCTTTTTCCTCGAATAATTGAAACTGTGAGAATCATGCAGATCACATATCAAAGTGATGACCCCATCAACTTTTTTCAAAGTCTTTCGCACTGTTTGGATAGGAAGTTGATGCGCGACCTTATTGTGTTGTAGTCTTTGCTTGAATAGTTAATATTAGGTGTACTCCTCATTCCCCACATCTTATATGTCCATAGCCATATATAGCTTATTAGGTCGGAATATTGAATCTGCATGACGTTCTTAATATTCCTCTGTAAAACGAAGATGTATAGTTAAAACGAAGCGGATGCAAATCTACAATCAAGATTAAAATCTTGTAGTATTGGGTGCCGTGCACTTATTTTTAATTTTCTTTTAAAGAAAAGCGAAAGACACTCTCTGAAGATTTGTTCTGTTTAAGAATAGTAGAGAGAGTTACAATTGAATTATATCCTTTTGACATATTCGGGTGGGATCCAGGACCAATCAGAATCTTTTCTGCTTTTCGAGTAACATTTGAATGCTTTTTAAATGAAGTGAGATACAACATTTTAAAAAAGTAGTGCCAGAAAATACGTTCTTTTTTTTTTTTTTAAAGATTGAAATCCAGACCATTCTAATACAATTTAAATAATACACACCACCAGATCGCATGCTGAGTTTGAGTACATGAGTTGGATCTGGTCTGGGAGCTAGGCAATGTTGGATTTGACCTTCTCTTTTTGTGTCATCCCTTGGAAACTTGGGCCCTCATCCTGTTCTTGATCATAAAGGTCAAATACATCTTTAATGTTTGTTAAAAGTGGAAGGAGACCAGGCCCAAAAGGAAAGATGATAGTCTTGCACCTTGGTGGGAACTAATTATTACGCAGCCCAAAACACTAAATTGCTTGATGTTTTGCCGACCTCATGCATGCCAAATATTAGTCCTTCATAGAAGTGACAAAATGGAGGAGTGAGTGGAAGTCACGCAGCTTATGATGGAAGAGCTGACTCGATGGATTTAAGGACTTGGTCATGAATCACGAGTAAAGCCTCAGCACTATAATCTCCTCCATGTTCCTCGTCCCCATTTATTCCTAAATTCCTCGTCTCTCATTATCACGCTTCATGCCTATCCATTCCTCACCATCCCTCCATTCCTATCACACATATATGAAACTCTGAAGCACAACTAACCAAGAGGGTCATCTTGTTGTTGTTTGAGCTTGAGATTAATGAGGCGATCGATGGTGAAAAAGGGGGAGGAAGTTCCGAAAGGGCATGTGACAATAAAAGTGGGAGGAGAAGGAGAAGTGAAAGAGAGGATAGTGGTGCCAGTGATGCAGCTGAACCATCCTCTATTTGGTCAGCTCTTGAAGGAGGCCGAGAAAGAGTATGGCTTCTCTCAGGAAGGAGCCATTATCATCCCTTGTCCCCTCAACCACTTTAGGTACGTCCAAGCCTTGATCCTCCGGGATACTTCTCTCCACAACCACCACCTTCCTGCTGCATGCTTCAGGCTTCGATTTTAAGCCCAGTCTCTGCACAAATCAACACTTGTACTACCTCTCTCTGCTTTGTGTTGCTGTACTCAAAAGCTTGCCGTTATGTAAAATTTCACATATGATTCACATGTCTTGTTTCTCTTTATCTCCCTTTAGTTTATTAGTCAATAGCATTGACAAATCTCTTGCAATCATCCAACCTTTTATTCAAAAACAAGATAATGTTATTTTTTGGTCTGTTTTCCTTTGCCTATGTACATCATAGCTAATTAATTAGTAATCGTAAAGCTGACAAAGATTAATCTAGTTGATAAAGATCGATTTAATATTGCACGAGAATATGGATTTTAATCTGGTCACTAATAGCATTTGATTTGCATGTAAAGTATAAAATGTCTCTATAAATGTTATTAACCAGAGTTGGCTGCCTTGCGAGCCAGGGACGATGATCGATGGACAGTTGCAAATTTTTGGCTTGCAATTTGTAATATATAAAAAATAATAAATAAATAAAGACGGAAAAAAAAAAAACACCAAAGTACTCGGAGAACATCCCATCAACTCCATTAGATCCCATTTATGGTCTTACGAGAAGGTATATCTTCTGTTGTGATGCATTCGCTTAACGATGCCTTCAGATTTGTTGGCCCAAAAAAAAAAAAAAAACAAATGTCTTCAGATTTTCCTTTGCAAGCAGCTCAAGGGCAATTACTTGTTCCTAAATATTTCAGAACCCCACGTCAGAAATTGATCTTCTTTTACGCACGTTACGAAAGGCAGAAATTTTCTTTCTTTTGATGACTTTCTATATTTTTGCCTCATTGGATGGAGAGGACACAATCGCTGGTGTAATGTCAGACCAAGTTACATTCAAATAATTGCCTTAACATTAAAACTCGGCAAAAAATGTTTACTCATAACTTATATTATGTGCTGATAACTCCTATGCTATCAACTTGTCTATCATTCCAGCCAGAGTTATTTGCACATAATTCAAAACTCAAGGGGTTATCTATAAAAACAAGTTCAAGGAATACATGATCACCAATTTGTCATTTTTCATTAGTGGGAAAAAACCTAATTAATGATAGAGTTTAACTGAACAAGTTGCAAAGTTTAGAGAGTTCTTTGTCAAGAAAGGTGAGGCAATTTATTGACATATAACTTAAAATTAAAAAAAAAGTATGATTTATAGCCTTTATACTCACTATTGAAAATTAATGATGTTAATATTGATATTAATATTTACAGCTTGGGTAAATATTTACACATCTAACATTGGATGCGAAAGGTTGGTCATTGGTCATATGGTCCGCCAACTTTAACATCCCTTGCAAGCTTATAGATTATGATTCTGACACTGCGTGACCTCCAAAGAGAATCCAAGCTGCAAGTGCAAAAGGAATTAAATCTCACACCAAATCAAATATCCAGAATTACCATCGACAGATCCCAGCTGTCTCTGTTCTGGTCAATGCTAACACTTCTTCATACTTAGAAGCATATACAAAGCCCCAAAGCTGCATGATTGGACCAGTGCTTCGATAATTAATATTCTATTTGGGTAAATGTTTCAACAATTATTTTTTTTTTGGGGGGGGGGGTGGTTGGGGAGAGCGGTTGCATCTACCTCTGCTTCCTTAACTTCAAAGTCCTGAGAACGTGCAAGGCAAGGATTTCCATAAGTTTCTGAGACTGAACTAGACCCATTCAATCTGAAGTACATATCATACAGTTTGAAAAAGGGACGAAAAAGAACATATCAGGTAAATGACATCAACGAAAGGCAGGATAATAAGTTTAATAGGAGTGAATAAAAAGATAGCATAATGCAAGATAGAGTTCTTACAGATCACCATCCAAATAAAGCGCAAAATGACCTCCCCCACCAATCGCTAGAAAGTCAGTGGTGCAGAGCGTGAAATAGCGGTTTACCCCTGCAACATTGTGCTTAAATTAGAATACAGCTGGTTGTTAGCAAAAATATAATAAAATAAGGAACATAACTAGTCAATAGAAGCATCTTTGGAATCCCAATCCAGGGCATAAGTGGTATGCTAACACCTTATGCCATAGTGTCACATGTATTGCATTTCAATAAGTAGATACCTGTTGGACGATATACAGTAGGATGGCCAGGGGTGTCTGAGAAGACAAATGTATTGTTTGTTCCCTGCACAAAATCTAATGTCAATGATATATATAACATGCAACAACAATGAAAATAAGTTGGCTAAAGGAAAAAAAAAAAAAGCAACAATGCAAATAAACTAGAGAACATTACTAATATAGTCTGTAGGGTCAGAGTTAAGGCAGGACCTGATATTTTCTCTTGTTTGATGGCTCTAGTGGTGCTTCAACCAAGCCACCAAAAACTGCACCTTTGCGATCTCCAACAACCTGGAGACGATAATATTGTTTTGAGACAAGTGAAGAGCTTACCCCGACAAATTGAACGACTCAAGAATGCAATATCTTTGTTAACGTACTAACCAATGAAGGTTAGCGTGTTAAACTGCACCAAGCACTGTAATTGAGTGGTCAAATTAAAAATGAAGAATGACTTTAAATTGAACAGCACGGACATTTAAACCAGCAAGCTTATGAGCATGGGACATAAGCACAGTAAACTATTGCGACCATTGAATAACAATGAACAGGACTCTTAGAATGGTTGATAACGGCATAAGGTTCAGCTCAGCCAAACATCCGTACCAAGTCATCAAGGCCAAGAATAGGAAGTGTCGTAGACATTGATGTATGACAAGATCACCACAAAATAATATGATCTGGTATTAAATGTTTAAATAATATTTTGAAATAGTAATCACAAGTAAAGAAAATAAAAACCAACTATGATGCTCAGTGATATACTCAATTTGCCAATATAATCCAGTCTAAGTAAATATAACGTTGTCCAGTCAGAAAAGATAATTTATGCCTTTCATTTTTTAAGTTAGCAGAATTAAATCGATTCACACTCAGAATTTATATTGCTCAGGGGTTAGTAAACTGTACCAGCAAACTCAAGCCAGGCCAAAGCATGCTTCTCCTGTAAAGAGTTGAAAGAGATATGCCATGCCTCCATGTACTGCAGGAAGTGAGAAGAGTGGTCATAAAGAGACTTCACAATCATTATTTATTTATAACAAGATGTTGGAACTTAAAAATAGATAGATTCTTGTTTGCACCAATAAATCTTCACTCTCGTATTACCTATATAGCAGCATCCATTTCCTCCCATGAATAAGAGCTGGAAGAGAAGCATAAAGAACATTTCTTGTTTTCTCTGAAAGGAGCACTGAGGGTTCAGAAATTTCCGGGAGATCATCCGATGGTACGTGCTCTTTCTTTGGTTCAACAAGCCTCATCTCAACGCCAGATAACTGAGAACCATGTCTACCATCTAATTTCATCTCAACATCATCCGTGTGCTCTTGAGTGCGGAATCTAGTGATTCTTGCAGCTTGGTTGATAGCTCCACGAAGTGATTGCTTACCCCTAGATAACAAACTTTTCTTTCCACTATTTTCCTTCATGGCTGAGTCGGATGGAGGGATATCAGTTCCACTTTTATTGTCATTCTGCCCATCTGAGTTTGCATTATCTCCAGAATCTGAGGAAGACAAGAACGAATAGAGGAATGCAGAAAAGGATGAAGTATCAGGGCCATCAAATAAATTCTGGCTGCCACCTCGATAAGTTGACTCCAAAACAGTTACATTTGATATGTCCACATCTTCCTGAGCAAGCAATTGGCAAACAGATTTTAGCTGGAGATACCTCATAATTTCAGTTCAGCACATAATTCCCAGCAATGAAAAATAGAAGTCACATAAAGGGAAAGAGAAAACTAGCAACATGCTCTATTTGACCAACGAAAATGATATGCTGTATCTATAATTCAGTAATGGGTAAGAGAGAAAAAAAGTCCATAATCATAGCCAAGTAATCAAAAATCAAATGGAAAAGAAGTGGGAAATGGAAATTACATTGCACAAAAAAGATCACAGATTATGACCAATTTGGATGGATAAAAAGGCTAATGAATTGATCAGGGGAAGGAACAAGCAGATGTTCAAGATAAGAAATAGAGAGAAAAACGGAAGGCAAGAACTTACAGGAGGAGGAGGAGGGGGTTTAGAGGGTTTGTCAGAGATGGGATTGAGTATACCAGTGGTGAGATCCGATACAAAGTGAGCCGCTTTGCTCCGAAGTGATTGCTTTCTTCCCATTTCTACACACAGCGGATGATTCCATGAAATATTTCCACCTCAAAATTTTGTATTGCGAGCACAATCACATTGGCATCGCCTTTAGACACAAATTCCTAAATTCCATCTTCCACTTTTGCTTCATTTCGGGAAAATTGACCCCCAGATCAGAAATATCCCGTAACCGGCGTCGAACATGGGAGAGAGTATCGTTGAAGCTATTGAATTTCTTGTTGTAGGTGCAGCAGCGCTTTCCAGTTGGTGTGTCATCCAGCACCTGCAGCTCGGAATAGTGATCAGCCCGCTTATTTGGATCGGTTTGATTTGGATACTTTATCCAACTCAAGCGAGCCCTTTTTCTTCTGAAGCCGAATCATTCCATTTCCACGTAATAATTCAGAGTTTCGACGACGTTAACGTTGATGAAAGTTGAAGGTAAAAAATTGATATTGCGAGGTAATTGACATGTTGGGGAAGATGAAATCACGAACGTAAAACATTGACAACATAACGCGTGTGCCTACCTTTCCCCTTTCCCCTTATATTGTAAACATGGGGGAATATAGTACAACATACAACTTACATTAACGCATAATAATATCAATAAACATTTTTTGGATTACTATTAATTAACATTTTACAATCAAACTTCATCTGTTCACATATCAAAGACGCCGAATTAGGCAACGTAAAAGTTACTTTTTATATTTATAAGTTCAAGAATAGTAACATAATTCATTAAATGATACTCCTACTAGATATATATATATATATATATATTTTAAAAAAAGTGCATTCCCTTCTGCAACAGGACCTTAATCAACTACGAAAATTAATAGTTGACCAATTTTAATCCATTTCAAAATTAATTCAGATATCGTAGGATTTTGTTACCCACATTTAATGGTTTTTGGGCCTGGGCCCCGTATGTTTGATTGAAGGAAAAGGGGATTAAAATAAGGCTTTGATTCTTATAGTTTCGGTCAACACTGGTCAAGGTCCCTAAAATTTGTAACCATTAAGACTTCAGTCTTTCGGCCGTTAACAGTGCTAAATGATATTAATGTGGCCCATCTGAATGCCCAGATGTCAGACCAAAATCAAAATTCCCTTCCCCGAGCAACACGAGAAGGAAGACATGGGAACTCACAAGAAGGATATGCTTGCGTGCTCCATTTGGAATCTGGTCAGCCCATTCTTGCCGATGCATCTTCCTCGCAACCAGAATGCTTGGATCATAGACCCTAACAAGTGCTGGACCTAGGAGGATCCTCTACAGCCAAGAAGCTCGTCGATTTGAAGTCTTCTGAACATGACATAGACATCGTAGAAAGCATTTTCTGCTTCTGCCTTGAGGTCAGCTACGATGGCATTTACAAGGAGGATCACTAACTGGTGGAAGGTGAGCGATAAAATCTTCATATTCATCTTCTAGGTCTAATGGACATGAGAGGCGTATCTTAGACAGGTTTGACAGCGGCATCGCCTCGGGTTTATAGTCCTTAACAAACTGCTTGCAATCTAGAAGTTTTTTAGCAGAGCTCATGGCTGGCAATTGCCCTTGTCTCCTTTGGATCATAGCCTTAAACGAAAGGTGTTTCTAAAATCCTATTTTTCTAAAATGCACGGCCCCCCCCCCCCTTTCTTTCAAAAATCCTTTCCCGTATAGTTCGTTGGCGGTTCTGAGACTCGGACCCCTCAGTTCGATCTTGTGTGAATTCTGCGTCAGCATTGTCCACACACATCACCAAGCAACCATTCGCTTCTCTCCTAAAGCCGAATTGAGGCTCTGTTCACTAAGAAGGAATATAATTCACAATGAGGCCCAGCACTTTGTCTGGCTTCTGCCATTGATGCAGCCCCTGACCTGGACCCAACAAGATTGTCGAAGCTCTTGCTGAGGTTCAAGAAGTTGCCGAGAAGCATTAGCTTTAAGGCAAAGCTGACGCTATTAATGCCCATCGAAAGTGTTATTGTTGAAGCCGACGGTGCAGTCGAGCCTGGGCGTTAGGGGTGGTTGGGCTGAGATAGATTTTGATTAAATAGATCCGAGTTCGCATGAAAGTAGACTTATATAAATTTTTTTTTTCAAAATTTAGGCATGAGACTACCTAAAATCCAACTTGACTTAAAAGTATGTTTAAAAGCTTACTTAAAGGTGTGCCTTTTAAATAAGCTTATATAATAAGTTTTAAAAGTCTCATATAAATTATAAGATTATTAAATGTTATATATTTACAAACTGATTTGCCAATTAAAATACATCATAAGCAAGAAGACTATCAACTACAACACTAACAAAATTTAAATCAATACATGCATAAATCCAATATAATTAAAAACATAACTAATAAATTGAAAATGAAAAAAAAATATTGATTAAAAGAAATGGTGAACCCACTATATTATAAACTCATCATAAAAAATATGATAAAAAAGAAAATAATCGAGGAAGAACATAGTGCTTCTGAGTTTCAAGTTTTGATTTAGAAAAAAAAATGAGAAGGAGTTGAAGAAAGAGGGTAGAATTGATTACATTCAAAATTTTAAATTAAATATTATGCATTACATATTATATCTACATATATTATATAATAATATATATATGTAAATAGACTGACTTATAAAATTTATAAACCAGGCCCTATAAAAATAAACCTGACTTATTTATCTAAATAAATTTAATCAAAAGTTTAAATTTAACCTGGCCTAATTGGAATAAGTCAATGGCTTGGCTTACTTTTATCCTTACTGGGTAAGTAGACGTTTAAACAGATTACATTGATTTTGTTCAACACCATTGGTTAGAGGATTAATATCTTAACGGTTTCAAACTTTAGGGATTATTTTCTTGAAAAAAAAACTTTAAAGACGTTGATTAGTGTTGGGTGAAACCATAACGGCTAAAGCCTCATTTTTCTCAAGAAAAAATAAAAAGAATTCTGAACAGGGGAAAAAACCAGCAACGGGATTCGAGAGCACAGTACCGAACGTCCGGAGCTGGAGGTTATTGGGGATGAGAGCAGAGACATCAGTTATTTTTTAATACTTACAGTATCGAAACTCTCACCGTCAAGACTCCATGGCCCAATGGATAAGGCGCTGGTCTACGGAACCAGAGATTCTGGGTTCGATCCCCAGTGGAGTCGGGGTCGTTGAAGCTTTTCCCTCCCTTTTGGGTGAACCTTTGGTATGCTTCCTCATGTAATTTCCAGTGAATTGAACTTTGATCCCCTCCCTTGGACATGCATGTGATTTTTGATCATATTTTTTTCTTCCTACATTTGTATTGTGTGGCTAGCCAGTTGATTCAAATAAAAGTGAACTCTGTCATTACCTTTCAATCAATTAACGTTTGTGTTTGCTTCATCCATTGCCTGCAGTGAGAATATTGGATATGTATCTTGAGACTTGGGATGATGCATCTCCCATAATTTGCCATTGTTTCCAAAGTGCTAACCAAAATGGTTGGAAAAGTAATGTAACAGAGATGCCCAATTATATATATTTCTGCCATATTGAAGTTCTTCCTAATATTTGTAGCTCTTCCTGCCCAGGACGCGATAAAATATAACGCAACTGGACATCAACGATCAATGATGACTGAGCATAATATACATGGTTAACTCATGGTACTGTGCTGTCTGGAAATTTCAGTGATTTGTTTGTATGGAAGGCAACAAGGATGAGTCATTGAAAGGCATAAAACAGATGAGAAAAAGAAACTCAATTAATTATATTTAGTGGTTTAATTATAACAAAAACAGCTATTGAAGCGGCTTGAAAACTGTAAAGTAATAAACAACATAGAAGTAGTTTGGGTGAGAAAGATTGAGGCCATTTTCATGAGCGCAAGCCGCCGCCGCCAACCCCCCACTACTAAATAATGATGAAGTGTACGTGCATTGAACCTTAATGAAGCCAGCTTTCGTGGAAATTGTTGACATCTATCCACTGATCTCGCCCCAGCACCACCAACTTCCATTTTAGAAATCTATATTAACTAACCGGACCATTCTGATTTCATTTTTGTCTTTTTATGTCCTCAACTTATAATTATACATATTTTGTGCTCAATTTTTTTATGAGAAAACCTTATGCACTGATATCTTGCATATTTTATTTTTGTCAATTTTGGCCCTCTTATTTTATTTAAGATTTCAGTTCGGTCCTTTAACTTTGTACAGTGTTTTTTCAATTCTTTAACTTCAACACTTTTAAGTTTCATTTACCAAAAAAAATGTTAATATTATAATTTTAATTGATGACAAATAACTCACAGATGACTATTTTTTTGTTCCATTTCAAAAAATTAAAGTTATAATATATTACCATCTGAAAATACTTTGTTAGCATTATATATATATATATATATAAGGACAATTTATGCTAATTAGAGAGTGAGATTACAAGGCAAAGGAGGAGCTAGGAAGCTGTCATAAGGGAAATTGCAAGAAGAAAATACTTTGCTTACAGGGATTTGTTTAAATTTGGAGATAAAGGCGGAATTTATAGGATGTTAATGAAAGTAAGAGAATGATATAAGTTGTTTAAAAAATGTTAGTAACGCATCACTCTTGTTTGACTAACTCCAAGTTACAGAATTTCCATACTCCCACTTTCTGAAGCGATGCTTCGCAGTTGCTACGAAATCATTATTGCCTCATAATGCTCATCCATCTCTCCAAGTTAAACAAACCAATATAAACCCCTCAATTAATTTCTTTTTGAAAAATCTCTGATCTCCTTTTTGTAAGATTTATTAACAGATAACATGTTCTAGCGATGATATTAATATGCTGGATTGGTGCCAGATCCGAGGGTACTAGTAAAGAATTTAGAATCCATGCTACGTTATCAAGGCACTTGCGTTTGGAATTCGAAGTAACGCCTAACACTTGTTTTGAGAACTTATTCAATACACCACAAAGAAAAAGAAAGGACTTGTTCTAATATTCTACTCGGAGGATCATTCTCTGCATTTTCTTACGTTTGTATTCCAACATCTTTGTATATAACGCTACCGCGCACTACTAATGTCCATCCCATTTAAGAATTTCCTGGGGGACCTAGAGTCTCAGTTTCTCACCCATATACCCGACCCCTTTTTTCACGTTTATTTTATATTATTTGAATTTCATTATTACTCCTTTATCTTTATTAACCCGCCTCCGATTGTACAAGCTTCATGGCTTTTGATATAATTAGATCTTAATCTTTTTACATGATTTTACCGTAGCCTTGTATTAAAAAAAAAACATTCCTTATTGCTACTTTCCTTCTTTTGTATCTTTGAATATCTCGCTTTTAGTTGTACCACCTTCATTTTAAATTATAGCATATTTTTGGAAGAGATTTGGCATCTCAAACCATGAGACATTTTTTACAAAAGTAAGATTTTATTAATGATACTTTTTTAATATTACCATTCTCATTATATTTTCTCTCTTTAATATTTTTTCATAAATGAAATATTTAATAAAGGACATTTTTGGACTTCTATATTTTTATTTTTTTAAAAAAATAAAGTTGTAAAGTGTATTCAATGAGATTTATTGGTATGTGTTATTTCATCTAATATTATCTTATGAAAATAGTATTATAATAAACATATGTTAAGAGTATGTGTAATCTATAAGTATTTCTGTAAGCATTTTTTAAATTTAAAAGTATGCTCTGATCCTAGTGAGCCCCCGAGACTCAACTTACCAAACCTTTCTTTCATAAAAAAAATAATTTTCAATCAAATAAAAATAAATAAAAATTTTACATCTCTAAATAAATAAAAAATTCATTAGTTTTTGACACTACTGTTGAATAGCATCAAAATTAATAAAAATTAAATTTTGCAGTAAAGCATAACCTAGGTCGTCCCCCTAAGAGTCAATAAAATAATTATTTAAATTATGATTATAAAAAAGGTAAATAATTAGGGGATTTTTTATGATAAGATTAATTTTAAAAAATAAATTAAAAATAAATAAATAAAAATAAGTTCAACTGAGAAAAATTATCAAACATAAACAGTGCAATCAATCACAATCAAATTAACTAAACTTAATCTTTCTCGCCCACCAAATACATTAATTTTATTTAACTTTATTATTCTAATTTTATTATATAGTTCTCAAATTATTATTCAAGAATTAAACAAGAAATTAAGTTATAGATTAATTAAAATCTCTCTTAATCCACAACCTAACAATTATTCTAAATTAGTTACACAAAAAACAAAGCATGAATAAGTATCCAAGCTAGGCCAAATTACTCTTAAGATGCTACATCAATCAACAATAGCAATCAAAACCTCAGATAAAATTTATAACCAAAAAATTATACAATAAAGTTACTCTAATCAGTAATAGTAATTTAAGTATAAAATTTAAAGGTAGAGAGAAGAAGAGTAAATTAAAATAAAGATAAAATAAAATCTTTCTTGAATATCAAAGACTCTAATTAAAATTTAAGATCATGGTCTGTAATTGATCATCCTAACAATTTAGCTCTTTATGGAACTTAAAATCAAACAAAATAAGATGAGAAATTGAGAAGCCATCATTCAAAAAATTGGAGGAAGAAAAGACGAACTGTAATCACTGCTACTAGAGGAACCCTCTTGTGTCATAGGTTCCTTCTTTTATATATGAAAGTGATGGGTCTCCAGTGCGTGTGCAGCTAGAAAACCTAACAATCTAATAAAGTAATAAAATTATTCTAAATAACCTTAATTGAAAACTATACTAAATAATTCAAAATAAATTTAAATAAAATTTTAAAGATTTAATTTTTGATTTGATCTCCAAGTATATTCATATTCGTTTTATCCAAAATATTCTCTATCAATATCTTTCAAATTAAATCTAAAAAATATGCATAAATAAGATAAAATCAAATAGAAACTGTGAAAAATATTAAAGATGTCATTTATATTTTAAAATTAGATATTTAGATAGTTAAAATTCAAAAGTTGAATTGTGATCGTTGCTACCAGAGGAAGGCCCCCTCTTTTGTCATATGTTCCTTCTTTTATATATGAAAGTAATGCGTCTCCGGTGCGTGTGCAGCTAGAAAACCTAACAATCTAATAAAATAATAAATTTATTCCAAATAACCTTAATTAAAAACTACACTAAATAACTCAAAATAAATTTAAATAAAATTTTAAAAATTTAATTTTTAATTTGATCTTCAAGCATACTTATATTCTTCTTATACAAAATATTCTCTATCAATATCTTTTAAATTGAATCTAAAAAATTTACACAAATAAGATAAAATTAAATAGCAACTGTACAAAAATATTAAAAATCATTTATATTTTAAAATTAAATATTTAGATAGTTAAAATTTAAAAGTTGAACATTGACTAATAAAATAAAATAATATCTAATTAAACTTATTTAGCCTCAAATAAATATTTAAAATTCTAAATTAAATGAAAAAATATATATATAATTGTCATTTATTAGTTTTGATTTAATTGTTAAGTACATAACTTGTTATATATATATATACTTCCTTTATTTAAAAATATAAGGTATTTTTAACTGAATCTCACCCCTTAATAAAGTAGTTATTTATTTTTAAACTAATTCTATGTTTTTATATTTATCTGTATTTAATAGTGTTTTACTTTAAAAAAATATAAAGTAATATATTCAATATAAATTCTTTTAAAAAAATGATTATACTTTAAAAGATTCAAAATATTTTATATTTTTATTGTTTATATTTTTTTATTAGAGATAATTCTATTTAAAATACGATCAAATACTAAATGTAAGTAAATTTTTTATAAAAATTCAAATTTCTATTCAGTACGTTTTGACGGATTATATACAATGACGCATGTAGAGGGAAGGGGTGCTTGCCCCCACAATTTTTTATTGGTCCTTTGGAAATTTTTTTAATTTCATTTGTAAAAAATGTAAAATTAATGTTTGCTCCACATATTTTCAAGTAGCTTTTATGTTGACCCCTGTTTTTGTTCGTGGATTCGAATATCTTGAAAGGGGGGGGGGGGGGGGAGAGAGAGAGAGATATCAGGGGAGGAAAGCAAGCAGGGTGCACAGAACGTTAGGGGAAGGAGTTGCGCAGCAGATTGGAGGCTTGTGGGAAGAAAACGAGAATTAAAAGCAGTCGAGGGAAAGGGACGTGTTTGTGATTTTGCGAGATTGTCCACAAATATTTGGCACCCATTGTCCGGTGTCTAACTCTGCTCCTTTGCAATGCAGCTACAGCAGCCATGGCCCCCCTCCCTATTGTCTCTTCATCCTGCCCTTGTCCTCTGCCCCGTCACCCTCTGTCCCAACACGCTCTTCATCTCATCTTTCTTCAATTATTTCAATCCTACTTCATCCTTACATTTGTTTTTTTAATTATGGCTATTTCTTTTTCAAGTTAATTCAAAATATTTTCCACCATATATTCTATTTTTTTAAGAAAAAGAATCAAATAATAATATCATCTGGGATACGATAGTTAAATTATAGTTAATACTCCTCATATCCAATTCATATGGCCAAGAGATTATTTATTTTGATTTAATTTATAGATCACTCTATTAATTATTGTATTTATTTTTATCTTTTTTATCCCTATTAAATGCTAGGATATTTTATTTCTGAAATATATATACTCCTTCGAGTTATATTTATAGTGTAAAGTCACCTTTATTAATTCACCATTAACATAAAACTCAAGGTAATCTTTAGACTAATTCAATTATATTATCAATTTTGTAATCTTTTGCAGAAACAGGATCTCAAATTTTATATTTAGAAAATTCTTACAACATCATTTAGTAAATTCAAATTAGAATAAAATGTTATTACGAAAGCATGAGATATTCTTTAAGAGTCAAAGGGACTCAAAACTTGTTGGAAAATATCAAGTAGTGAAAGACAAAGAAATTTGTCGCAGCTTGTTTTTCTCTATGATGTATGCCAAGGCTCAGGCATCATGCACTGTGACATACTGCACATAATTTAATAGCTTTGTGCTATCATATGATAGCACCCGAGGTAACTTTTGATGCGTTTCATTTCTCCATTTGATATCCGATCGAGGTGATTTAGATATTTGTAAAAATCTCTTTTCATAACCTCCTAGTGTTACAGGTTTCACTTCCAAATTATTTCACCTAAGTTAGACACTCAAACATATTTTCTCAACATTTTACATTTTTTACAATACAACAGTGTCCAAAACCCCATATATGTACTAAAGGCTAAAAGCCACTACTAAAACCTAGACCACATTCAATGAATTTAGAACTATCTGTGCAATACATCACATTCATACAATTATAAGAAAATATCATTTTCACTTATGAGCCCCTTAAATATAAAAAACAAAATAGGGAGGTTTTGCATTGCATTTAATCAAATAACTTTACAATTATAACTATTTCAATAATATTATATTTGTACTAGTATTTTAGCTCTAATAATAAGAATTAAATTTACTTACAACATTCCAAGACTTAAAATACATCCCACAATTATAATCAACACTGTAATGCAAGTATAAACAAAAATGTATCTCTTAAATGGCAATACCCTATCAACTACACAAAGTAAATGAGTTTTGGAGACTTTATAGTATAAATAATAAATTCTTAAATCTCTAGAGCCTTTTTTCTTTCTGTACCAAACTAAAGTTTATAAAATATTGAAAGAGATGAGTGAATATAACTACTCAATACTTAAGGTACGTTTATCTTATACAGTTACATATTAATTAAAAAAAAATATATAATTAAGAGATGAAAACTCATATGCATTTAATCACATATAAAATTATCATAGTTACAAAAGTTATCTTATTCTCATTTTCCACAACTCATATTACAATACACATTACCACAATATAAACAATCATGTGACAATGGCCCAATCAACAATAATAATACATATTGCCACAATAATAACAACTATGTGACACCCACTCTTGAACTGTGGCTTTCCCCATCCTCAAATCTTGAAATGTCGTAAACACTAAGCTAAACTTCTCAACAAACTAGTGGAGTTAGCCAAGTTTAAGTTTCTCAAAAAATAATAAAATAATTCCTCGATAAATAGTGGGATAAAGCTAGCCTTTGTTCATCAAAAGGCGATCATATGATATCATATAGATTTATCTAATTCTCTCTTAAGCAAACTCTCATCAAATGATCATGTAATGTATGATGCTCGCTTATCTCACAAATTCACAAACTCAAATAACTCATTGAGTTACAATAATAAACTAACCCCTGTGAGTATATTTAATAATTTCATAGTTACTCTTCCTTTCAAAACTCAGAAACGTATTCTTCACATCACACGATCATCAAATCAACTTATCAACTTCTTGTTTCAACTTGTAATATGAAAAAAATTCAAGTTCAGCTTTACAATTTCCGAATTAGTTTAATAAAACCTCACATGATTTTTGGCATACATTACAATTACAAATTCAATTATTCAAGTCAAATCTTTCATCTTCACAAACATAAATTAATTAACAAACAACTTCAACAAAAAAAAAAAGATTTCCCTATTGGGAAGGGAGAAGAACGACTTAAGAGACTTACTCTTACGATTTAAAAACTTCAAAATGCCTCCAAATTTCTTAAAAATGAAGCCCTAGTAGAGCTCTCTAAGTGTTCTTTATTTTTTCCTTTTAACTCTTCTATTTTTCCCTTTGATTTGCATCTTATTTCTATAAAATTAGAGCTATGTGCTGTAGCATACATCACATGTGACGTAGCATGTGGTATATGTAACATCCCAATTTAAATTTTAATAGTTAATTTGGATTAATAGAAATTTAAAAAAAATAAATATTTAGAGGTAAATAAATTAGTAGAAAATGATCATTAAATCTAACTTAGGATATAATTCTAAATTAAATTTTTTTAAAAAAAAATTAATTAAAAAAAATATTATTAAATTATTATTATAAAAAAAAAGGTATGCAAAAAAAAAAGAAAGGAAGAAGAAGAAGAAAACGAATTTGCTTCGTCCGCCGCCTCAACAGTAACAATAATAAAATAATAATAAAAAAAAGAAGAAGAAGAGAGAGAAAATAATTAAAAAAAATGTGGGACCCACTGAATTTTTATAAAAACTCACCTTCCTTCATTTCCTCATTCATTCCTGCGCGCGAGCTGAGGCGGAGAGAAGCGAGTTGCCGGTGCGAAATATCTAAATTTTTAAGGTAAGAGTTTTTAATAGGATATTTAGGGTGTGATTTTAAGCTTTTCAAGACTAAGTAAGTGTTCTAAAAATTTTTCTTAGTCATCCTTCTTATTTAGTTCTGAGTTTGTAGTGGTAGAAAATTTAAGATCTGGAAGAGGGATGAATTTATGTTGATTTATTGAGGTTTAGATGATTATTTGGGATGAGAAATGAATTATTATGGTTATAGGATTATGATTCTAAGCTAGAGACTTAATTTTTAATTTTTGGGTATTTTAGGTACGAATTTATGAAATAAAAAGAAAATTTTGATAATAAAAATTAGTTTAGAAGTTAATTTTTAGATTATTAATGTTTATTGATAATTAAAAGAGGAGTTAAAAATTTTACTTAATAGTATTAACTATAGATTTGTATTAAGATTGAGATTAAGAATTATGTTATATTTTTAATTCTATTATTAGAATTATTTTATTAGTTTCAAAAATTGAAACTAATATTTATAAATAATATGTTATTTGTAGATTGTATTACTGGTGAAGATTGTGGTGAGAGAGAAATTTTAAGGAATAATTTATTGAAAAAGCCACAAGGTAACCATGCTTTTAATTTTGATTAGTGTTACTTCATGTTAATTGGGTGATTATTGAGAAAATTATAAATTTTTTAATATTATAATTGTGCAATATTATTATGAATTTGTTTGATTATTGTGGGAGGTGTTGGGAGACTTGCTATTGTTGTTGTATTTATGTGCCACGTGGTACGCCCCTATTGGAGCTCAATAGGTGGTTTGTAAGGGCTCGGGCTAATCTACCTTTGGCCGGGTAATTTAGCACCGAGTGAGGGCTACGGCTCGAGGTTAATGGAGGGATATAAGGATGGTTGTTTGTATTTATTGTAATATTTCTTATATTTGTTGGGATTATATTATTTTTAATTCTCACTTAGTAAGCACACACTTAACTGTTTGTATACACTATCATAAATTGGCTTTGGTTACTGGGACTTTTGAGTCTCATTATGTGGTTAAATTTCAGGAGAAGAGCCACGAGTGACACGTGGAGGAGTCCCAGAGGCTTAGTGGTATAGATCCACTGTCTCTTTTGAGTATTTAATTTATGATTTATATGTGTGTTATATTGCCAATATTAGGGCTTTTTGTTTATTGTCAATTATATGAATATATAAATGTAATCATGTCTTTCAAACTATTTCTATTTTTGGTACAATTTGGATGACTGTAATTTTAATATTTGGTTTACTTTGGATTGGTTAAAATGGCATGATTATAAGGCCAAATAACTGGCTTGTGTTGAAAATTGACTAAATTGCTTATTTTATTTGTTGGGAGTATAAGGATGGATAAATGTAATTTAGTTTACTTGTTGGGAGTATAAGGATGGACAAATGTGATTTAGCCTAATGGCATGTGGGAGGTAAAAATTTATCTGAAATGTTATAGTGTGTGAGTTGAAGCCAATTATAAAATATTTTATATCGAAATTATTGATAAAAAATGTTGGGTTGGGTGGCTGTAACCCAACTATGGTTGAGTTAAATTATTTAAAAAAAAAAATTTGGTGTGTTACAGTATAAAGAAAATTCTTCTCATTCTTCTAGCCATATGCCCCATGGCACATGATACACACGCCATGACATATGACAAAGAGACTTTTTCATTTGTTTTTACCTCTCTTGATGCCTAAGTGACTTAATTTTACTTCGGAACCAAGTTTATTGTTGAAACCACACACCAAAAACAATTATTAGTCCTTATTAACCACACATCACATTAATCTTATTTAATTATTCTTGATTAGTTTGATTAGCAAGAGGGTTTAAATTTAGAGGATGTTATACATAGGGTAGAACGAGAATTTTTTTATCCTATTTTAAGTTATACCATTAAATTTTTATCATAAATTTTTTCTTTATCTTCTTGTTAAACATTGAAAAGAGAAAATATATTGTTAAAATATGTACATTTATTAAAAGCAAAGTTGAGAATTTATTAAATTTTTGGACAGAATTAGTGAGTTTTAAAATTTTTCTTTAACTTCAGTAAAATATATTAAAAATGATTTATAAATAAGATCAAAAGAGTATTTAATAGTGATAAAGTTAAAAACTTACAAAATTTTTAGATAAAATTAATAAAATTTAACATTTTTCTTAATTTTGATAAAAATATTAAAATGATTTATAAATAAAAGCAGAAGGAATATTTAATAGGTGCCTTAAATGAGAAAAAGGCTTCGTTTTTTTTCATGATGTTACTCATACAAAAATCAATTATTTAAAGGGTATGAAGTTTATTATTCTTAACTTAACCCACAATGCATAGGAACTGGTTTTAGTATAGTACTCATGCTCAGTAAGGTGATGAAATATGCACTATTCAAGTTTAAAAGATTATTTTATTTTTATTAAAATAAAAATTATAAGAAATTTGATAAATATATTTTATCTTCAATTTGGATAATATAAATTTAATTTAAATAGTTTAATTTATTATTAAATTTTTTATAAATTAATTATTCAAATATATTTTGAATAATTTCAAAATCTGATGGGCACTAGGGTGATGATCATCAGAATCAAATTCACAATGCATGTCGTAGCTACGGAACAATGAATCTGATTTTTAGTGAAATTGAAACTGGAAGCTATTGAATTGGGCTAATAATTTTTTTATTAGCAGAAGTTAAGACTGTAAAGGCATAATTGAAATGGAAGTACAAAAAATGTTAGCGTCCGTAGGGGCAAATGGTGGGTCGCCACTAACACGAAAATAACGGAGGTACGCCTACTTGGACATGTTTCCCGCCTGCTATTGGCTCTCCCTCCACCTTCCGTTTTCCATACGGCGATTCCCTGTCCTGTACCCTCCTTACTCACCGTCCACGTGTCCCTTCCCACCCCGCTCACCCTCCACCTGTCTAATTCCTCTTCACATTTCTTCTTCTTTTTCCAAGTAATATATCACATTTTAAATTTACTAAATTAAATAGTCCCTCCACCCAATTTATAAGATGCGACATGTTTTTAAAATTAAAGATCAAGAGATATAGGAGAATGATAATATAGTTTTTTTTTAAATTATTACAGTTAAGTCATCTATAAATTTTTTTAAAAAATAAATTATAAATATTAATTCATACAATTATAAATAAGAATTGAATAAAAAATATAATTAAAATTTAATTTTATATTAATAATTAAAATTAATGAATTAAAATTTTTTAACCAATACCTCTATAAATTAGTATTTGTTATAAAATTTATTAGGAATTAATTGTTATTAGTTATTTCTTTTAAAATATACCGTCATTACTATGGGTAAGGCCACCTCAAATGTTGAGAGATTAAGAGTAGGATATGATATTACTTTTATTAGTAGAGGTCAAATGTTCAAAAAAAAATAATATTTTATCAAATTTAATGAAGTATTTATTACTTGTTTTCAAAAGTAACTTTATCTTTGAAAAAATTACATATAAATTTTATAGTAGAAACTTATTAAAAATAAGTCTTTACAAAATTTAAAAATTATAACTAAATACTTAAATATTTGAGTGTATTTGGCAATTGAGGTACAAAAACAATACTTTCTTTTAAAATACATTAAATTACATTTAAAAAAATGATGCAGTTGTATTTATAAAACATGAGATGTGATTTGTAAATTAAAATTTTTACTTATAAATTGTGAAATTATCGTTATAAGTTAATAATAAATGACTTTAACATATTATTTATAAAACATGAAATATGTGACTTGTGAATTAAGAGTTTTTACTTCTAAATTGTGAAGTGATAGTTGTAAACAAAAGTAAAATATGACTTTGGTTTTATTATTTATGAAAACACATAAACTGACTGGTAAATTAATAATTTACTCTTATAAATTATAAAATTGTAGTTATAAGTAAATAATAAATATAATTTCTGATATTAGTGTTTATTTATTTTTATAAGTAGGGGTATAAAAGTTTTTTCATCAAAAAATTTAATTATACTCATGTCTCATAGGATTAGTTGTATTTTTTCAAATTCACTGGACTTATTTGTAACCAAAGTTTTTTATACAAGGCCTGTATGTAGTTTTCTCTTTATCTTTTTCACTCCTGTCTTAAATAACAGCCCTCGTTGATTAAAGAAATTCTTTAAAAATTATAATTTTTGTATATTTGACCAAAATTTTAATTAAAAGAGGTGCTATTTATAAAATAAAGAAAGAAGGAAAAATTTGTTAGTACTTATTAATTTTTAATACTTTTCTTTATATATTTTGCTTTTGTTAAATATTTTAAATAAAAATATCAGTAATAAAATTTAAGAATATTTATTAGGGATAAAAGTAAAAATTTATTAAATTTTAAGATAAAGTTAATAAAATTTAAATTTTTTTTAATTTTAATAAAATATATTAAAAATAATTTATAAATAAAATGAGAGCAAGAGAAGTTAATAAGTTTCTGCATATCACTGTGAAGATGACGATGTAACATTTCGTGAATCATCATGATCCGGCGGGTCTTGATCCTGAAAAAAAAGGTCGGTGTTGCATCTGATTCCATCCCAATTTTCTATCGTGATAGACTTTTAACAACTACCATCTGATTGGTCCCAGAAAGATGCTGAATGCTGATGAAGATCGTCAAACCTAGTAAGATCAGACGGTTCAGAACCCGACTCTTGGTGGGAAAACCAAATGCCCCCTTACTCGCTCTCTCGCTGCCGCTGGCCTATTTATATATACATTCTCTACTCTGTGTGGCTGGGACTGCGGTGTACTACCAGCCATGATCAAAGCACCGAGGTTGTGAGATACTCATCTCAGACACCAGTCTCTGTTTCCTGGTGAATTTTCTGGGGAAACAAACGCCAAGTCTGGGTCTTTTTCGGGGATTTACAGCCATGGGTGGTGGAGAAATCAAGAGCCTGAAGAGCTTCCAGTTCCGGCATCATCATGGGAAGAGACAACAACAAGGGATTCCGAAAGGGTGCTTGGCCATTAAAGTGGGTCAAGAAGGAGAACAACAGGAGAGATTCGTGGTGCCAGTGTTGTACTTCAATCATCCATTGTTCTCGCAGCTTCTCAAGGAAGCCGAGGAGGTATATGGCTTCGATCAGAAGGGGACCATCACCATCCCTTGCCACGTCGAAGTATTTCGGACTGTACGAGGCTTGATCGACGGAGAGAAGCCATTTCATCAGCCCCACCATCATGTAGGGTGTTTCGGGTTCTAATAATTCTGGTCCAGTTCAAGAGCGAAAATCATATGCAGACTGACATGGCCGCCCGAAGAAAGAACTGAAGACATGTTTTGAGTCAAAGATTAATAATAATCTTTGAGTTCTTGAATTAGTGCTGTAAATTCTATGCATCTTTTGCTTATTTCAAGATATAGATGTAATGAAAAAGAGATGCTTTTTTCTGTCTCATTCTTTGGTGTTTCTTCAAGCTTTCTTTTAGTTGTTGGAGAATTGTTCGGTACCATTTTGATGGGATAGTCCCTCGTCAGAATCCGTATACTTTTAGAAGGGCAGAGAAGAGAAAAAGCAAAGAACATAAGGAGCGTATGTATGAAGGCCCTAGATGTTCTTTTTGGAGGCATTATCTATCCATTTGATTGGATTCGCCATAGTCAATGGTCATTGGTCACCTACCACTCTTCAAGAACCAAGAGAGTACCCTGAACCAGTCACTATGGACAAAATCTATCTTGTAAGGTTCCTGGTTAGAAATTTTTATCCATATTTTTAATAACTTCCTTGTAACTTAGAGCAGTTTTAACATCTTTCTGCTTGTAATTTGAGCATTGTATGATGACATTTCTTTAATTAATAGGATATAATTGAAATATTGCTAATTTTTTTTTGAAAAAATAAAGCAATTTAACGATTTTTTAGTACGCATGAAAACATACTGAAACACCTTTTATAAGGAACCGGAAGTAATATGTCATAAAATCTACCTGAATCTGCAATTTATATTAAACTCTATACAAATTACAAGTTACAATCTAGTTGACAGATGTCTCTGTTTTTTTCTCCAAAATATTTGTGTTAAAATCACGTACAATATGGATTTACAAAACTTATTCTGCAAAGTCTATATAAAATTACAAAAAATTACAAAATCAGCTTTAATTAGAAAAATCAAAATTAAAAATAAAGATAAACTAAAAGTTACAAATTTTTAAATTAAAATAAAATTTTAAATTATTCATAATGGAGCGAATAAACAAAATCTCCTAATTTCTTAAGCATATAATTGCAAAAAACAAATACTGAAGCATAGAGTTGCCAAAAATCCTCCCAAAAGTCGCATTATACTTTTATATATTAATAAATTTATCTTTGAGATTCCATCAAAAAAAAAAATATCTTTGAGATGAATATATATATATATATATATATGTGACATGAAATATGAGATATTCATAATTTTTGAATAGTGTATTGTATTATAAATTTTATATCATACATTGATATCGATGATAAAAATTATTTATTTTGTTTTATTTTTTTTTTTTTGGGAATAATTAGTGTCAATGAATGCACCGAGTTTTTTATTGTTTCCTTTTCCTTGTTAGATGAAAAAAGGAGATGTTTAAGAATGAATACAGCAAGAAAATGAATTAGATGGCCAAGACAGTCGTATTTCTGAACATTATTAGTTTAGATTCTCTGTATTTGTTAAAAAAAATGTAGAAAATACATTTGATATGGATGGTATAAAATAAACTAGACTTAAATATTTTTGTAAAATAAAATATGGAATATCTAAATATGATCTGAATACTATATATAATATATATATAGTGCAAAGAAGACATGTCTTAGCTTGATCCCCTGCTACATTTGAAGGGATTCTATTCCTTGGAAATATTGAAATGTATGGACGACGTTGGTATAGGCATTTGAAACAGGACACATCGCATTCATATTTGTGGGGTCTAAATTTAACTCAATCACTTATTTTTTTCTTCCTTGGAATTTCTGCGAATGAGTTGTTAATTATTAAATAATAAATTAAATAATTGTATTTTTTATTCGAGTGGATGGGTACTTATTATTATTCTAAATTGGTTTCTATAATTAAACAAAGAGAAAAGACCTGCCAGGGAAGGTAGTGTTTGTCCAAAATTTTAATACTTAAGTTCTTAATGCTAATAATTAAATTTTTGATGCCATTATCTATTCGTAATATTTTAGTTTAAAGTAAAATATTTATAACTAAGCGCTCAAGATTTATTTAGATTCACGGTGTAAACGTGCGGGGAAATAAGGTCGGTCTCTCGACGGGGAAACAATCATCCGTTTTAATTAATAAATAAAAAGTTTGCTTGTTTTTAATTTGATTAAAAAAGAGATTGAAACGCAAATTTTTTTGATGCATAAGAAGAATTTAAATCTTTTATTTTAACACATGTCTTTCCACCCAAATATATTAAATATATAAGTTTATGTATCTAAGTTTTTGGTTGTTAAAAAACACCCCAAGTCCTTTTCATTATATAGATTAGCATAAAAATTTTGCATCTTCAAAAAGCTTGAGTTATATCTTCTAGAATTAATCACATGAATTATATATCAAAAAAGAATAAAAATACTAATATAATTGTTGTAAAATGTGTATTTCTCCGTTCATTTAAATTTTGATTTGAATGATTCGGAATGACCTAATCATAATATTAATTCGAATAATTTGAAATTGATTTTACATTTTTACATATAAGTTAAATACAAGCTACACTCTCACCGATGGTCCTCTGCTTTACATACACATGAAGATAAGCTTCAATGAATAATTTTAAAAGGACATATATATTGAAGCTTACAGCCACAGGAAAAAAATATTGTATTAAAGAGAACATATTCTTTAATTAGAAATGGGCTAAATTTTGAAGGCAGAGTAATCAACTTTAAAAGCAAGCATCTTTAAATATTAAAGTCGATGCATTTGGAGTTAATTTATGCTACTTCATTATTATGTCGTGTATTGATTAAGCAATAAGCTT